>NC_082690.1:4239142-4884949 GCF_949987515.2 Delphinus delphis | reverse complement strand
AAGTGAATAATTGACCATGGGGAGGACAAGCCTTTCTAGAGGCTGCTGGTGTCAACACTTTTGGAAGCTGAGTTGTTGGTCCATTTCTTGGTGGGTAAAGGTCTAGAGCAGATGTTCTCTGATATTTTCTGCTCCTGAATGTCTGAGAGATACAGCCTCACCCACAAGGGAGCGTATCAGGACCATGGTGATCCCCATAAGGGGCTGACCAGAGGGTCTCAGCGCAGGGGCTGGGGTGGGGGAGTGTTTACCTGGCCTCGCCGTCATGCCATCACCTTGACCCTCAGGACCATAGGCCAGGAAGTGAGTGCACCTGAGGAGCTGCTTATTCCATCCTGCCATCCCATCTGTTTGTCCCACTTAAAATTCCTCAACTTAAGAGCATCCCTTTGCCCTTATTGAAGGAGGACCAAAACCCTCAACCAAACCTTCAGGCCCTGCACGTCCTGGTCTCTGCTCTCTCCAGCTCATCTCTTCCCCTGCTTTTCTTGCTCTGTTGCCAGTTGTGTTTACACATCCCCTCCCATCCCTCTGGAAGGTTAAGAGAGGATCTCCTCTGAAGACTGACAGCTGGGGCAGCTGCTTTCTTACCCAACCTTTCCGTACCTCAGCTCTGGAGTAAGGAGTCTTCATCCTGACGTCTGGCCATATGGGCTTTGCACTGGTCCTCGATTCTTCTGCCTGGAAAGCACACCTGCTCTTTCCCTAGGAGCTCCTAGGCATCCTTTATAACTCAATCCAATGCCTTTCCTTGGGAAAGCCTTCCTTGTCCCCAGGCTGGGTCACGGCCCTGGGATCAGCCTGCTCCCCTTGGCATCTTTGTGCTGATTTGTACTTAAGTTTATCCATTGGTGAGTTGGCTCCAGTTCCCTGAGAGACAGGCGGCCCCAGGACAGCAGGTGCTGGGGCTGCTTTTGCTTCCTGTGATCCGCCCAGCTCCTGGAACAGCGTCGGTCCTAATCGTGCCCGTGGAGCCACCCAGGGAAATATCCCAGTCTTACAGCAGTGAACTCCTTCTGGGCGTGGAACATCTCTGGGCAGCCCTTTGAAAAAGACGCAATGGGGTTACTACTCTCTGCTTGACCGAGGTTGAAGCAGCTCCCTGCAGATCTCAAGAGGTTGAGTCATCCTCAACCCTGACCTTAGAACCACCGAGCAGCTTATAAAAGCACTGGCGCCCTCGCCCTGTGCCTGGGGATCCCCACTCAAATGGTCTGGGTGGCCCTGGGCGTCCTCGGACATTTCCGTGTGCACCAGCTCTGGAGCTCTGCTGGAAGACGTTTCCTCTTCCCATTGGTTGAGTCTTGATTAGTTTAACTCCAAGTGCATCTTTCCTCCAAGTTCTTAATAGTCCTGGCGCGCTGCGAGAACTGCTTCTGGTGCCTCATGTAGCTTGATCCTCATAATAACAAAAGATAGCTATTGGCATTCCTGTTTCGTGGGTGAGAAAGTACAGCTCAGAGAGATTAAGCATCTGGAGTAAAGACACACAGCGCCCACATGAACTTACGTCGCTCTAACTCCAGAGCCCAGCCTATAGATACTGTATCACATCACCTTACATGCCTGTGGTAGAGGACTCTGGGGACACTTTGTATCATTCCTATGTGTGTGTGTGTATATGTGTATATATATAATAGGTAATATATAATATATAATACATATACAAATATGTGCATATATTATCATTTACTGCTGGGGGTGATGCCTGGGTATTCTTAAGGGCTCCCAGGTAGTACTACAAATTGAGACTAGAGGTTAAAAATATCTCAGCACCTCAATTATATGTTACAAGTGCCTAAACCCTTGGGCTATGTCCCCTCACCTACCACTTAACAGCTTTTTTTTTTTTTTTTTTTTGCGGTACGCGGGCCTCTCACTGTTGTGGCCTCTCCCGTTGCGGAGCACAGGCTCCGGACGCGCAGGCTCAGCGGCTATGGCTCACGGGCCCAGCCGTTCCGTGGCATGTGGGATCTTCCTGGACCGGGGCACGAACCCGTGTCCCCTGCATCGGCAGGCGGACTCCCAACCAGTGCGCCACCAGGGAAGCCCCACTTAACAGCTTTGAGTTGAGTGGCCTGTGTGGCCACTGCTGTGAGCTGTTCTGGCCTTTTCCTTGTTGAACAGAAGCAAAGTGGAAGGTATAATGAGACAGAAGCAAAGACTTGAGGCAACCAATGTTTCCCCCTTCTAAAGACCAATTTCGGACAAACATGGGACCCAGAATGAGTGAGGGAATTAAATTAACGAAGACAATTTCTCCCCGTCATTGAACTCTGACTAATGAGTCTATTTCTGGGTAATAAGAAGGCCCAGGAAGTGACAAGGCAGTGTAATGAATTAGTGGCCCAGAACCTCGTTAGTCAGAATAATCTTTCCACGAAAGATAAATGATGCAAACATTAATTATAGAGCCAGAGTGGAAATGCATCCCATTATTTGCCTTCCTAAGAAATCTCTCCCAGTTTTCACAAGGCATTTCAACCAACAACAACAACAATAATAATAATAATAAAGTAAAGCTTCAGTGAGAACCCTAATCCCAGGGAGACTGGCTGTTGGTGGGAGCTGTGAGGACCAGCCCTGCTTTCTAAAGGGGCAGATTCTCGAATCTCCTGGAATCTCAGGGTTTTGTCCCAGGACCTGATTCCCTAGCCCAGCCTCTCTGTGACCTGCAGCCCTTGTGTCTCTGCAGCTTGGCTATTCAGAGCCATCCACTCGGGGCCATTAGACCCAGGTGAGGCCAGGATTTCAGCGGGAACATTCTCCCACATCAGAGCAGGGGTGGGGGGAAAGGTCAGGGTTTTTCCAGTGACTCCAGCGCCCTAAAAAGAGGGTCAGAGATCAAAACTGTGCAGGAAATAGAGAGTCGGGGGTTAGCTAAGTTCCAGTCCCGGCTCTGTGTGTTTGAAAACGTTACTTAGCCTGTTTTTTGTTTGTTTGTTTGTTTGTTTGTTTGATCAGAGAACTGGTGATAGTGGAGGTGTCTGGTTAGGAGGGCTGTCTGTGGGGATTAAGTCAGGTTGGCACAAATTAAGCGTTGGGTGGATGCCATCGGCACATGTTCTGATGTCAGTTTAAGGCTGCAGAGCTGGCAGGGGAGCGGGGCTTTGCGGGTGGTTCCCTTGGGGCAGGGGTGTGGGCGGCAGGATAGGGGAGAGAGAGGTACTGTCCAGCCACTGTCCCCGGGGGGTGAGCGCCAGCCTCCTGAGGGGCTGTCATCTCAGGCTGCTTGTCGCCTAGGATGTTGGTAGGATCCGAGAAGGGAAGGTGGAGGGGGGAGGGAGGGGGCCTTTGCTCGGAGCCGCAGCAGAGACTGAGTCAGTAATAAATTGTGCTTGCTGACGCCATTACTCCCAAGGGTAAATAAACCGGAATTAACAACTATAAAAAAGTACTCGGCAGCGTCCTGGTAATGAGTGCGTCCGTGACTTCACAGATTAGAGGTTCCTCAGCTTCTAAGGATGTCCTCTCACTCCTGCCCGCGGAGGGGCTGGGAAGTCGTTTGCTGAGCCCCAGAGGCTGGAGGGCTCCCAGCCTCCTTCCAGGTGGCACCATTGACGTGGCGGCTGCTGGCGGCTTTGTTTCTAAGGCTTTGTTGTTATCTGGCTGGCAACTCTTGGTAATGAAAGAAGAAAAAACCCAATTAATTGGGAATGAATCTTAATTGTCTCCGACTTCTCATTTGTAGGCTATTAAAATGAGTCCCTATTAAGCGATCACTTTGCGTTGCATCATCCTAAGGAGATGGAACCCCCCACCCACCCACCCAAAGTGCTCGCTCCGCTTCCAGCCTCCATGACATCCTCCCTTTTGGGCAAAAACTCGGTTCTTGGAGCAAAAGGAACCAATTAGGAAAAAAACAGAAAAAATTCTTGCTGCTGAAATCTCCGCCTCCCCCCCCAAGCCCCGCCCCCAAAACAGTGTGGCTGTTCTCTTCTTGAGCATTTTGGCAGCTGTAGGAGGGTTGCAGAGAGGCAGGGCTCAGCTGGGTTTGGGCAGCTTCTCGGTCAGCTCTTCCCTGTGGCTTCGCAGGGTGGGAGACTACACAAGGTTCCCAGGATCAGCCCGGCTGGGCAGAAGGAGAGAAGGGGGCTTGGGAAAGGACCACCGGGGCCACTTTCCCCTCTTCCTCTCCCCATCCCACCCACCTCTTATTGCTCCAAAGTGAACTGGGTTTTTTAAACTTTACTGCGGTATAATTGGCAGGTAACATTTGTACGTGTTGAAGGCGTACAACTTGGTGCTTTGAGGTATGGATACACTGTGAGATGATCCCCACCATCAAGGCATCACACAGCTACCACATCTGTGTGATGAGGACACTTCAGATCTACTCTCTTAGCAAATTCCAAGTGTAGAATACAGTATCGCTAACGATAGGCACCTTGCTGTACATTAGACCCCCAGAACTCACTCATCCTCATAACCGAAACTTTGCACCCTCTGGCCAGCATCTCCCCACATCCGCCTCCCCACGAGTTCCACTAGTTTAGATTCCACACGTTAAGAGAGATGGCCCAGTAGTCGTCTCTCTGTGTCTGGCTTATTTCACTTAGTATAATATTCATGGCAGAATTATTCACAGTAGCCGAGATGTGGTAACAGCCTAAGCGTCCACAGATGGATTAATGGGTAAAGAAAGCATGGTATATCCAGACAGTGGAATATTACTCGGCCGTAAGAAGGAAGGAATCCTGCCGTCTGGGACATCGTGGATGGGCCTCCAGGGTCAGGGAGGTCTCCTTGCTCTGACACAGAGCTGGGAGGCGTAGGGATATTGGATACTTGAGCCACTTGGGACATGGCAGGTCACTAGATGTTTCTGAATAAGCCTAGACAGTGGGGAGAGTGGAGATTGCAGCCCCTCCCTGAGGGGTTATGTAGGTGTCCAGCTAGATGCTAACCCTGAGAGCCGGGGAGGGGTGGGTCCCGGGAGTGCTGGTACCCCAGCCCCTTACATTTCAGCTCTCCCTCATCAGCCCTCCTCCGCCCTCATCTTATCCTTCCCTCTCCTCAACTTCCTGTGCTCCCATCACCCTTCTTCTCATCCCCCCTCCCCCTGCTCTCTCTCTACACAAAAGGGCCAGGGATTCCTCCACAGAAGGCTCAGCTCAAGAATTTGCTGTGTAGCTCTTGCCTCCCTGCCTTTCTAGGTAAGCTCTGCACTCAGCAACTTTATGGCTGTCAAGGTGGAGCTGTCTCTGCCCCCTCGCGCAAGGAGTAATCAGCCTGGAAGCCCAGTCCCGCCCCCTCTGCTCCCCGGGGCCTTATCTGGCTTCTGTTCTCGCCCCACTCCACCCCCTGGCTGCACAGTATTTATGAAGCACCTGTCCTCTTCCACCTCCTTCCATCTAAATGACCTGCATATTCAGGGGACTAATTCACAGCTCCTGCTTGCACTCGCCTTGTCAGCTCTGGGCTTTGCAGAGAATGCGGTAGAATCAGCGCAGACTCTGGGTCTGCTGGGGTAGTGGGTGGCACCAGCAGGACCCTCACCCTCCTCGGGAGCCCGCGCTGGACAGGGCATCTCTGCGACCTGGTGGAGCTAGCAAGTGGCTTAGCTAGTGAGGACTGGCCAGGACTCAGAGGCTTAAGAAGTTAAGGCTGCTAAAGTCTGCAGGTCACCAGAGGGGGACAAAGTGCCAATCGACGATACTTGATCAAAAAGATGACATCAGGGCTTCCCTGGTGGCGCAGTGGTTGAGAGTCCGCCTGCCGATGCAGGGGACACGGGTTCGTGCCCCGGTCCGGGAGGATCCCACATGCCGCGGAGTGGCTGGGCCTGTGAGCCATGGCCGCTGAGCCTGTGCGTCCGGAGCCTGTGCTCCGCAATGGGAGAGGCCACAGCAGTGAGAGGCCCACGTACCGCAAAAAAAAAAAAAAAAAAAAAAAGATGACATCAAAAATGCAGAGAGAACTGTGTCCCCCAAGCGCAGTCCAGAATGAGGCCCTGGGAGGCTGGCTGAGGCAACGCTACTTCTTGATTCGGGGGCTGAGGCCCCGTTGAAGGACGACCCTGGGTCCTGGCTACCCCCGGGCTGGTCTCCACTAGGCAACAGGTGGTGAGGGACTGCGATGGGCACTGTACACACTCATCTCAGTGTGACCCAACCCTCTTCCTCTTGCCAAACAGCCTGTCTGTTTTGGGAGTGGACTGGACTTTCTGACACCCTGGGTCCTGGTGGACAGGCCTTCTCAGCAGAGGCAGGAGAACAGTTCTGAGCGGTGCTGGCACAAGCATCCCTCCCTTCCTATCCGCAGCCCCAGGACCGTTATATCCAGAGGTGCTCCATTTGGGAGGTTTAAAACAGAACTTGCAGTCCCAAGTGCCTTCAGGGGTCGGGCGGGGGGTGGCAGGGGGCCACAGACTAGAGGGAACGCACCTCATCTAAAGGATCACCTGCGGGCACTCAGAGCTGACTTTAAACCCTGACACCACTCAACAAGGCACATGTGTGGGGCGGATTTGGGCCAAGTGCCCCGCGGCTTTGCCACCTGGAGAAACCTCACTGGGCATACTGATCACCCCGGACAGCTTGCGTCCCCTCCCGGCCCCAAGCACCACGGGCCCTCCTGTGACACAGCTTTGCTCAGGAGGGTCCCGTCTTCCTGTGATTCCTGTTCCTTCTCCTCTGACTGGACGCTTCCCATTCATCCTTCAAGACCCTGGTCACGCCTCCTCCCCAGCCCCCGTCTTTGTTCCCATAGCCCTAGGATGGCTTTAATGGGATGGCGATATTTGTATTTATTTTTCTTTCCCAGTAGATTCCTAGTACTTTCAGGAAATGGACATGATCTTATTTAGGTTTTAGTTCCGCTGGTGCTTACTAGGAACTTGGTAGAGGTTTATGGGATTGAAACACTCATGGACGCACCCACACCTCTTCTTCCCAGCCCCAAAATTAAGGCTTTGCAATGAGCTTTGCCCTTAGAACAGAGAAGATTGCCGTGCATTGGAGTAAGAAGTTACTGTGTTATTTGAAGCCTAAAGATATCAAAATAGATCTAGACTGATGAGAGGGCTGGGCAGGGTCAGGAACCCACTGGCATTTCTGTGATGAACTGTGGGGACGGTGATGGGACCAGAAGTGATCCCCCCACCCACTGGCTGCCCACTGCTGTACTGCTGGTAAACCAGGGCATACGCTTGCCCACAGGATCCCTACTGCCTTAGACACACGGAAGCCAGTGGCCTTCTCTGAGCACCAGGAATGGCAGCCCTGAAAGGAGCACGTGGCCTTTGGACCACATGCAACTCAGGTGTCTGCCAGGAAGAGCTGTAAGCTGTTGCCCGGTTGCCTGTGTGAGGGTGTGTGTGTGTGTGTATGTGAACACGCGTGTTCTTTCCTCACGCCCTCTCACCATCCCGGTCACCTGGCTCTGGACAAAGCCTCCATTGAAATACGGCACCAGGTATCGACACAGTTCAGTCTGGGAGTGTCTGCTCGCTGCCTTCATTTTGTCCTCTGTCGGGACCTCTCCACGAGTGCCGCTCCATCCTTAGCCGGGAGCAGCGCCAGAGAAATGGCGCTGGAGGCTCTGTGCCCGTGCGGGGCAGGGGAGGTTCCCAGATGACACCCGCCCCCTCCCAGGCAGCCTCACAGCACTAGCCGTCTCTAGTCTCCCCCCACGGGGCTGGAGAACAGAGGCCATACATCTGCAGACTGCCATTTAAAACAGAACGCCAGAACAGGGAGACAGTCAGGGAAAAAGTTGCTTTTTTTCCCTCCCCCCGGCGGCCCGCCCACCCCGCAATTCTCAGTCTATTGGTGTCAGACTCTGATGTGTTGAAAGGCAGCTCAGAGAGAAAGAGGGCGGGGAGAACAGCGTCTCAGGGAGATAATTGACTTCAGAAAAGCTATGTCTGAGATGTAGGAATAAAACAAGTGAAAATATGTTATTTTACAACCTTGATACTCCTGACCTCATTGAAAATAAATATATACACGCTGTATGGGCAATCAGGTAGGGAAGAGGGTCCTAGCACGGGGCACTGGCGCCTTCTGGTGGCCATCCCACGTTCTGTTTCCCAGAGAAGCCGGCAGCACTGCCTGAATTAAAGCCAGAAAGTGCCCCTGATTCTAAAGGAGAGCAGTTCCTAAAAGCCTCCCTTCTCCACACAAGACAGTTTATCACTCCCAGGATGGCTGGCATTCTCCAAGAGAAGAGGAAGCTATAGGAGGAAGCAAGTCCATCCAGAGCTTGGTTTGGTCTTTGTGACTTACAGCTCCATATCCTTTGCGGGTCTGAGTCCCGTCACCTGCAAAATGATAAACTCGAAATGGACAGTGCTTCTGGTTCCTTCCAGCTGGGAGAGTCTGTCAGGTCTCAGCAGCCCTTGAGAAATGCCGAGACATCAGAGAGCTACTGAATCACTGATGTCAGTCTAGGGGGGACTCTTTGTACGGGGTTCCTTCATTGCATTAAACTCATTCAGTGCTATTAGGACAGCCTTTCGCCGATGAATCCGCTGTTAGCTCCGTGTAACAGAACCAGCCCTATTGTTCCCCCTGCTGCTACAAGAATGTCGCCATTGTCATTATGGAGCCTGACTTCCCTGCCTGTGACTTGGAATGCTGCCTCTGAAACTGGAGAGCGAGGGAACCTCCCCTGGGGGCTATGGTTTACCAGATACCTAAACTCACTCCAGCCGCAGACGTGCACCCACAGAAGGCTGGTGGGCGGGTGGCACCCTGAGCTCTGAATTGGGGGTCACGGTTAGCAGTATTTGCTCTTACATTTTTCCCTTTCATCTGCATCTTAACACAGTTCACTCACTTACTGCCCAACAAGGAAGCTCCCCAGTGCGCACTGTGTCAAGAAAAGTTACCATTTTCTGCATTAATCCCTCTGTACCGAAAGCCTCCCTCTTTTTTCAGACGTTTAGCCCATGTGAGCTGAGCAGACATCAGCCCTCACCCGCCGCCCTTACCTCCTGGTCCCGAGCGGGACCAGCTCACACAGACCTCACTTCTTGCATAAGGCGAACAGGGTCATTTATCTTTTCTGCTGAAACCCTTGGGGTATTTCGGTTTGGTGAGACAGCACTTTCAGGAAGCTACACCGTTTTATTAAGTGTATTAAGCAGCACAGAAGCTCATCTGTTTGGCCACAGTTTGTCTACTGGTTGTCTTGGCTTTATCCCAATATATCATGGCTTGTTTTCCCAACACATTTTTAAAATTCTTATTAGTGACTATGATGCGCTTTCACTGATGTTATTCTCATAATTAATTTGTTTCTTACATAGCCGAAAACACAGAGTAGACCTTTGCCATATTTGCGTCATGTGTAACCTTTCTGGAACGGTGACCACATCCATAAATAACTCGTACTTGTTGAGTGCCTACTTAGGGCCGCACAGCTTTGCCTTATTTCTTCGATTTTTCTTTACACCCTGGAAGGGAGATAATGTTATCCATTGTCGCAGGTGAGGACATTGAGGCGTGGGCTGGCTGAGTTGCTTCCTCAGTTCTCACAGCTACTGTATCCCAGAGGAGACAAGACCTACACCCAGATCCGGCTCCAAAGCCCATGCATTGCTCACACTCACCCTCCACCCATAGTCCCGCCTCTGCTGAAATTCCATCTGGGCCTTGTTTCAGCGGCAGGTCCACCGGTCAGCAGTTCGGCTGTGGCTTCGTGTGGCCTCTCCTGTGAAGGTGACTCGGAATTCGAACAGAGTGCGTTTTCAGTCCTACTGACCTCCCAGGAATGGCCCTGCCCTTGGAGGGAAAAGCTCAGACCTCGGTTTAGCTCCTAATGAGCAGGAATCTGGGCCCAGACACGTAATCTGCGAGGGTTTTTATTGTTCTAATACTTAGTGCTGGGGGTGAGAGCTCCAGCAGAGAAATTTGGTCCATTGGTTTGACTCTTAGGAACTTACCGAGCTGGTTTGTATCACTCAGTCTGAGAGCACTGACGCCTGCAAAGTTTGTAATAAGTGCCTTGGGCTTGAACCACTGTCTTTCTCTTCTGGCAAATTTGAGTTTTGACAGGAGACTCTGCGAAGGCTCCAAGGTCCATGTTGACTCTAAAATATGCAAAACGATGGAGAGGAACTGAGAAAGAGGAGACTCTGAGAACCCGTAGCTGTTTTCAAATACTTAAGTGCTAGAATGAGATGTTTCCTATGGGATCACGTCAAGCAAAGCCAAGACCGATAGGCTTACATTATTTGGGAACCGTCAGGCCAATATGAAATAAATGTAAAGGTCAGAGGTGCCCAAAGAGGTAAAGGGCTGCCTTGGAGTTTTTCTGCACTGGGTGTGAATGTGCGTGTGCGTGAAAGCATGTATGTGCGTGCACGTGAACATGTGTGCACATTCTCATGCCCACACGGGAAGAGGCAAACAGATCTGATCAGGTGACTTTCACGACTCCATGTGTTAGAATTAGAGAATTATTTCTATAATTCAATTTTAAGATGGGCCTTCAGGCAGCACACTCTTTATCAGAGACACGTATTTACTCCAGAAACCTGCCTGTTGCACATTTTTAAAAATTTTCAAACCTTTAAAAAAGTAACACAAATAGCATACGAGCAGCTCTCACCCATATTTGCTCTGCACCTTCTAGGAACCGTGCATTCTCTTACGTCATCACAAAGTAATGATCAAATTCAGGAAATTTAACACAGATACCGGGCTGCTGTCTGCTGTCACCTCGCACAGTCTGTTGTGTAGTCACTCCTACATCACACTGTCTCACCACTGACCGTCCATGCCAGTGGATGCGATCTCATGTCTCCTTAGCCTTCGTCTGTCCTGACACTGATGTTTTTGCAGAGGACAGACAGACTGGTAGTACTTGGTGCTTTTCAAACGTTGCTAAAATGCCCAGCAGACAGCTCCGTGTCTGGCACACAGCACCTGGTCAGCGTCAGCAGGACAGAAGGAAGCCTGTGGCCTGATGGCCCTGGCACCCTGGTCATCCTGGCTGGCAGGGCAGGGATGGCCAAGGTGTGAACTCTGAGCTTGTGCCCATGCCTCGCCCCCTGTGACCCTCAGCTCCCTCACCTCCCGGCAGTCATGAGAATTAAGTGGCATATTGTAGGGAAAAGTGCTTAAACTACTGCAAAGAGCTAGACCCACGCGGTACAATATAATTTATTATTAACACACCAGTGAGGCAGCCTGAAGCTAGACTCTCATGGTGAGATTGAAAAGTCTGTAAAACGCTGTGGACAAAAGGAAAAGCAGGCTGACCGGGCGGAGCTGCTGGCCCGGTGGCTGGACCTGGAGTCCCAGCTCGTCCTGGGGCTCAGTGGCGCCTCCTCTCGGCTCGACCTTCCGACGCTCGTGCAGGAGAAGTGTCTGCGGGGACAGAGCCTCCACCGAGAGCCAAGTGCTTTGCCAAGAGAAGCCCCCGAAGCACGTGAGAACCCGAAAGGTCTTAGGATCCCTCTGTTAAAATGCAGAGCTTCAGAAAGATGATGTTATTCCCTCAGTCACACAGTCAGGGAGCAGCAGAGTCAGGAAGCACATTCCCAACCCCTCCTGCAGAGGCGTCGTTGTGTGCGTGTGTGTGTGTGTGTGTGTGTGTGTGTGCGCGCGCGTGTGTGTGTGTGTGTGTGCGTGTGTGTGTGGGGGGATGACTGTGTTTCCTACACTCTTCCCAATACATGCTGGGTGGCCCAGTGATGAACTGTTACTAAATAACAGTTTACTTGAATCTGTAAATTACCGGCTCTAAAGCAGGACCTGGCTCCTTCCTGATATGCTCTGGCTAATAAGCTCTGGCTCTACAATCACTCCTGACCTTCTCAGTTTCTTTATTTGTTGACTCTGTGAAGTGATGTGAGTGTACAGAACCCTCTAAGGAATCCGAAGCATCCCAGCTTCCTGGGGCCCCTGGGAAGGCGTCTCCTCTCTCTTTCCCTGCCTGGGGGCCAGCCCAGGATTTGGGGCAGCAGAAAACAGATGTTCTGGATCACGCCAAGACGGGGGTCCTGGACATCTGTCTGCAGAGCACACCCCAGGCTCTCACCAGTTGTCCCCCTGCTGCTTTCAGTGGGGTGACCCTCTATCAAGGCTTATGGAATGGACCTCAGACATTAACGTTGGAAACATCTGGCCATGCAGCTGGCCGACAGACTGCCTGACGTTACAGGGTGGGCGGCCCAGTCCTCAGGCCGTGCACACCTTTAGGTGGCATGGCCCCATCGGGGACAGCACGGGTCACTCAGAATGCTGCTCCCCGTTTTTCCTGCCCTAGCCGCACAGAGGCCAGCGAGGCAGGCTGGATCCGTGGGCAAGGCCTCTGCGTCCTGTGAGAGCAGACAGAGGAAGCATGTGCTAGGGATGCCCTACCCCCTCCCATCCCCACCTGTCCTGAGCCCCACATGCTCAGGAAAGACCTGGCTGCTGGGTTTGGCTTTTGGGCATTTTATTGTCCCGACGCCTCTTCCTGTCACAGCTCTGCTCGCCCCTTCCTTCTCTCTCTCTGCCTCTTTCTTCGTCAAGAGCCCTTTGATTTCCTATGTCTTTTCCACATTGGCTCTGTTGGCCTTCCATGGCTGACCTTTTGTCTCTGACCTCTGCCCCTCCCTACAGCCTGTACCACTGGTGCAGGGGGCGTGAATACATTTCCTGGGCCTCAGGACCTCCTGCGCAAATGCCTCGCTACTTCAGGCAAGCGTCCTCCGACCTCCCTTTTGTCATGGTCACTGCAGCTAGCATGGCACATAATCACTTTCAAAAGGGGAAATAGTCCATCTCTGGAGAAAGTGCTCTAGGAATGCAGCCACTGTTCCTGGCCCCGTCCGGTGTGCTCTGCGCCCCTTGGGCCTGGGTCCCCCGAGGGCATGCTGGTTGGCTCTATGACTGGCCACCCAGTCCCTTCCCGTCGTCCGGTCTGTCCCTCTCACATTAGGTCACGCTCCCCCCCACCCCCGGCTATTCCTCTGTCTCCGCTTTTGTTCTTGGGTCAGACGGCCCTTGTGCTCAAAGTCAGCGGGGAGTATTAAGCAACAGAGAAGGACTGAGTGATGGGGAGGGTGTCTGGAATAGTGTGGTCTGGTCTCTCTGTCAAATACAGTGCAGGGTTGTCATCATGCCTGCTGTTTCCAGTCAGTTTTAGCAGGTTTCTGGACCAGTAGGTGGAGAAGGATTCTGAAGCCAAGTCTGGCTCAACAAGAAGGAAGGCCGTGATTGATTAGTAATGCCTGCCATGGGCACAGACATAGGGAGCTGGTGTTTGGCCATCCAGGAGCTGATGTCATACTTCTGAGTATGCTGTCTGCTATCTCTTTTGTTCTCTGGGTCCAGTTTCTCCCATTTTTTTCTGACAGCTTCTGGGGCAGTGAGTTTCCTCTAATAAGGTAGTAAGAAATATACAAGTGTTACAGCATCAGTATCACCTGAAACTTCCTGGAAATGCAAAATCTTGGGCCTCAGCACAAATGTACTGACTTTAAAACTCTAGAGGTAGGACCCAGAAATCTGTGAAATCTGTGACCAGCTCCCCTGGCCCCCCTGACACAGGCGAGCACGTGAGAACCAGTGAGTAACAGGACAGGAGGGACACGGGATGTGGGGCTGAAATGGAAAGGCTGGTGCTGGCTTGTGACTAAGTCCTTCCTTCCAGCAAAGTCATGGAAGGTGAATCTACAGGGTTAGGATTCTCTGGGTGAAGTGTATTTTATAGCAATATTCAGCGGCAGATTTTATCAGCTTCAGTAAATCCCTCCTGGATGTGAACCCAGATGAAGACATTCCAGGAGGGCCTTGACCCCATGCTTCTCAGGTTCATGCCGCTGTCCCAGCCATCGCATCACCGGGCCTGCCCTCCCCCGGGTCACGCCTGCTCATGAAATTGGCATTTTGGATTTCATCGGAATGAACCAGAGAAGATACCAGACTTGGTCTCTTTGGGGGAAGTGGAGTACCTGTCGACACGAATGCTGTGTGCATTTGTGCACGTGTGTGTGTGTGTGTGTGTGTGTGTGTGTGTGTGTGTGTGTGTTCCCCTCCTTGGACACTACAGCTGGAGGATCAATGAACTCAGAGGTTAAGCTCACCCACCTGATCTCAGGTGACATCTCTGGGAAGACCACATGCAGGGCCCAGACCTGAGGGCTGAAGGCGAACCTCCACACTAGGGGGCCCCTCTTACCAGCCTCAATGTCTGCACCATGGCTGAGACACCTCACAGGCCACGAGGGCCACTGGGCTGAATTCTGACTCCATCTACAGGTTTCTGATTGCAAGTCCTTCGTCAGCTACTAAGAGAAGGGTGCGTTACTGCTGGCCTGCCATACGTCTGGCCAGCCTGTTTTCTCACCCGGAAATGGGGTGATGCCTGTCTCAGAGGTTGTTGTGAGGAGCTAATCTAAGAATCTGTGGCCATAAAATCGCCACTGCAGTTCAAGGCACTTTGAGCTCCCCCTCTGGGGGCATACTGCAGGTCCCATGGAGGACCGGGTCCCAGTTCCTTCCTCTGTATGCTCTTTTTTTTTTTTTTAAACATCTTTATTGGAGTATAATTGCTTTACAGTGGTGTGTTAGTTGCTGCTTTATAACAAAGTGAATCAGCTATACATATACATGTATCCCTATACCTCCTCCCTCTTGCGTCTCCCTCCCACCCTCCCTATCCCACCCCTCTAGGTGGTCACAAAGCACCGAGCTGATCTCCCTGTGCTATGCGGCTGCTTCCCACTAGCTGTCTATTTTACGTTTGGTAGTGTATATATGTCCATGCCACTCTCTCACTTCGTCCCAGCTTACCCTTCCCCCTCCCCGTGTCCTCAAGTCCTCTGTGTGCTCTTGCTTCCTTAACTCCGCAGAGGCCAGGCGTGCAAGGAGCTGAGGCTGCCTGTGGTCCCTTCTCCCCTTCTCAGTCCGTCTCTGGGCCCACAGTTTGAACACAGCTGCAGAGTAAGAGCAGGACACCCTGTTCTCAGTCTCGGTGCGGAGGGCTGCGCCCCCTGGTGGCGGCTGGGGATTCTGCAGGCCCTCAGCATCACCGGGCAAGGAGGGAGGACCCGCCACCCGCTTCTGGAGGCCCCCACGCAGGGGCCGGTCCTTTCTTCTCACTCCACGCTGGGTGCATCTTTGCTCCAGTCCACAGAGTATCTACAAATGACAGTTACCCCAGTTCAGTCCCGTTCTAACAGCTGTATCTGAAACTGGCTCCCTCCCGCATCGGGAGTGTCATCTTCTGGCTCTGCACTCACCTCCTCTTGGGGTTTGGGTCCCTCCTGGCGGCCCAGGGAGGGGCGGATCCAGCATCCGCGCACTGTGTGTGAGGACGTCTCTGTGCTCACGGCTCATGTGCATGTTACCTGCCAGCCAGGCCTGCCTGTGACATAGAACCCGATTTAAAGGCACGTGAGTGTTAGAGACAGGACAGCAGCTTCCCTTCTTCCCCTCTCTCAACCACACATATGTACACATACACGTGCACACACACAAACACACACACAGAGAAACACACACGGACACTGGCCGGTAGAGCTTTCCAGAAGCTCTGCTGGTGTAAATACCCACTCAGTCATCTGCATGTCTCTCCTTTGTCATGATAACTGAACTTTCCTTTAAAGTACCGCTTCTTCTCCTTCCTACTGAGCCAGGCCGGCCCGCAGGTCTGCACGTTTTATTCCTAATCAATGCCCCACCAGCCAAGCATCGCTTCCCTGACTTCACCCCTTCGTCTTTGCTCCTCCGACGTAAGACAGGAAAGGGTCCGAGGGTGCGTGTGTTACACGAGACGCTTCCGAGGTGCCGTGCAGGATGCACAGGGAGGAGGGGGAATGAGCCTGGCCTGAGCCCCGGGGGACAGTCCCTCCTGGGAAGCCATGAAACCATACGATTGGCTCCAGAGTCTGAGGAGGTAGATGCAAAGGCCAGAGGTGAGAGGGGTGAGGGTGTCAGAGGTCAGAGAACGCGGTTCTGTGTGGCAGCCTGGCCCTCAGACCTCTGTGATCCCTGCGGAAATGCGCTCCAGACGCGTCAGCAGCAAACCTGCGTGACTCAGCCAATCAGCATCACCGCTGTGAAAGGGGCTGGGCTCCCGGGGAGGCACACCCACCTCCAAGGTGCAGACCATGTTCACAGTTGAGGGTCAGAGGGAGAGATGCCACAGAACGGGCAGCTGGACGGCTCAGGAAGGTCCTGTGGGCGGGAACCTCTGGATTCCCCATGTCACCTGTCACGGACCCGATGGTGCCCGGGCTGACTACGCCTCCGACCTTCCCGACGGTGCTGCCAGGCTGCTTGGGAGGAGAGGGTTCCCTGGGAGGCCGAGGGGCTAGAAGGGTCACTGCGGAAGGGCAGGCCGTGGGAAGAGGAGGCTCTCGTGAATGAACAAATTCTCTCTTGCCCTGAAGTTCAACAAAATGGGGTTCTAACTGTGACTCTATGACTTGCTGGCGGTGTTTAACTTAATCTTTTGCCCAGCTTCATTTTTTTCCCATCAGTAAAACGGGGATATTCACCCCTGGACTTGGTTGTGGGAATGAAGTGAGCCCGTGAGTGCACTGACCCCAGTGCCAGACATAGAGAGAGGGACAGGGTGATGGATGTGTTGATGCAAACTGACATGAGGATGGCAGCTCCCTCTGGCTCCACCCACCCTTCCAGAGTGGTCCACAGAGGGTCACCCTGCATGGGTGACTGGTGACGTCTTGGATCATAGGACGGTAGCCTGACCCCACTCACCACCTACAAACTGTGGGAAGGTGGTTCTCCCTGTGCTTCCAGGGCAAATGCAGCATGGGTTTGGGTCCCTGCGTGGAAAACCTCTCAACAGCCCCTGAGCGCTTCACAGCATCCTCTTTCTCACGCCCTCACCCGCCCTGGGCTGCAGCTTACAGGGTGCTGATGGGGAGGCAGGGGGTGGGCACAGCCTCCACTCCCGGGCTCGGTCCCGGCCAGTCTCCTGTCCTCTGGCCAGGGCACTGGCTTTCTCTACGCTGTTCGTTTAGCTCTGGGTTTGAAGCTGGACAACTGGGCTTAGCCCAGGTTGGGGCTCTGTGGCCTCCACACTCAGGCCTCTTGCACCTGCCTCCGCCTCCCATCCCTCGTCCCTCTGTGGGCCCTCCTTGTCCCAACACCCCACATTCCTAGAGACCAGGGAGGTGTCTGGAGGCTGTGGTTTGAATCCCAGCCCAGGTGATGCCCTGAGAGAGATAACATCCCTCTGGGACTCAGCGTCCCTCGCTGAAGCGGGGGAGGAGAGACGGAGCTGGAAAGACAAGCAGAGCCTGGAGGGGAGGAAACTCCAGAAAGACCCTCAGAGGGTTGTTGAGCTTCCCGGAGCGAGGGCTGAAAGAAAGCTGGTGTCTGCGAAACCTCGGTAGAGAGCAGACGGGGGCTTGCTTGGCGGCTCGGGGGCCAGAGCTCAGACCCCTCCAGGCAGAAAGCTCAGGCTAAGAGAGCTTAGAAATGACAAGGTAGGGGTTGGCTTTCCTTTGGCGCCTTACACAGGCGTTTCACTTAATTCTTACAGCGTCCCTGTGTGGAGGGATTTAAGATGCCAGTTTTAGAGACGAGGAAGCAGAAGCCGGACAGCTGGGTAACCTGACGAGATCCCCCGGCTTGGGAAGGGGCTGGGACATCCCGGCCAAACAAGGCCCTTCATGCCCACTGTCCCCGGGACGTTCACACCGAGGCTGGGGGCTCGGCCAGCCTCTGGAGGAGACACGTGGGGTCTGATGGGAGAGCTGGGCTGGCAGGTGCAGACCCAGCCAGACTGTAACTCTGTCCTCTTGCCTCTGGGTGACGTGCCTCTGATCTCAGCCTTGCCCTCTAGTCACCCACTGATCTCCCAGCTGTTCCTCGAAAACACCAAACACGCTGTCACCCCGGGACCTTGGCACTCGCTGCCTCTCTGCCGGCAGTGCTCCTGCATGTGTCAGGTGGGCTGTCCCTCATTCCTCCCGGCTCGTCAATGACACCTTATTAGAAACGCCTCCCCGTCTCCACAACGCAGTTTATCACTTTTCTTAGCTGTTTCTAGCACCTGGCATGTTATGAATGTACTTGTTTATCCATTGTGTCAGTCTCTCTCTCCTAGAATTAAAGTTCCAAACGCTCAGAGACACTGCCACGTCTCCATCCACAGTGTCTGGAATGTCGGCAGAAGAAGGCTTAGAAAGTAAATTTGGGGAATCTAGTCACAGGAACCGAGGGACTTCTCTGACTCTGAGTTGACCTTACGCTGCGTAGGCAGTGCTGCACTTGGCACTGAATGTTTGCAAAGTCTAGACTTGGCCCTGCTCCCAGGACTTATCTTCCCAAAGGAGATGGTGGGGGGTTGGGAGAGAAGCATCGGTAAAGCCAGCAGGTGCCCACGAGAGACCCAGTGGAGAGAGAGCCACAGGGAAGGGGGCCACACAGCTGCCTGCGAGGGGCTGAGAGCAGGACAGGGCTGGGCACCGGCTCACTTTCCTGTCAGGGATTATCTGATTCAGAGACACCCTGTCTGCACCTCTAAAGGCTGGGCCCTCCCTGGGTGCCACAGCGAGGCTGGCCCAGAGACACCCATGGGAATAGGCTAATTTCCTTTGATGTTTTCAAAGGTAGAAGATAATTTCTGTGCTTTTCTGAGAACCACTTAGCTGTAGGCTGGGGGCTGGGGAATGTTCCATCTGTGGGAAAGGCTAATTAGAGGCCATTACACCCCAGATGTGACCTGCTGGGGCGCACCTCAGTGAAGCAGCCTGAGCTAAACGCCCTTGTCCGAGGGCTGAGGGGGCCCTGGAGCCAGGCCTGCAGGCTGCATCCTCCAAGGCCAGGACAGACAGCCCGAGGGCGGCTGCATTTGGAGGCAGCAGGGACCCTGGACCCGGAGTCGTGCTCAGGGCGGCGGGACCCAGTCTCAAAGTGCCCTTGCTTCATTAATTACCCCTCGCCGCCTCCGGCGCTTCCCCGTTTGCTCGCTGTCAGGTAACAGACAATTGAACTAACCAGTGTTCCTGGGAAAGTAACCGTGCAGCTGCATCAAAGTGTGAAACACACGTTATACGGTCGGTAGTGAACAAGGACGAGTCACAGCTGCCAGGAGCACGGCGTCTCCCAGGGTCGCCCAATTGTGTGAAGGTGGGGTTTCTGCCCCCTTTCAGCTTGGGTCCCCAGCAGGGTCCAGCCTGCTCAATCACTCAGTGACCCTAATGAGGGCGGCTCGAGGGCGAGAGCTTGCCTTCTGCTGCGGCCTGGGGCTTCCAGGGTCCCTACCCCGTCACCAGGCTGGTCCCAGGGTGAGGGGACCTTCCTGGGCATCCGGCCTGGAATCCCACCGATCTGTGTATTCTGTCTCCTGGGGTGAGGACAGAACCCAGCAACCGCAGTTCCCTGAACTGATGCTCCCCCGGCTCCTGCAAAGACAGTGCCAGGCTCTGCAGTGAGAGTGGGGCATGGGGCCAGTGGGTATAGGACCCTTCTCCCCAGGGAGCAAAACGACTCCACCTCTTGTCGCCAGGGAGAGAGGGACAAAGGATCACAGGAGGGCATCAGGAGGGCTGTGAACTGACACTTCCTGGCCTCCGCTGCTGCTGCCCCTCGGGTGGTCCCCAGCCCCCGCGGGCCCTGCGCCCCAGACACATCCCCTGGTGCCAGAATGAGCTCTAGCAAGGCAATCAAGTGAATGTATTTTTAAAAGAAAACTCATTTACCAAGCAGGCCTCTGGAGCGGCTGATGGAATAGCCCTCCTCTGGACGAAAAGAGTGGTGTAATGGCCTCCCCGGGGCTATTACCTCGGGAAGGCCCGCCGGTTCGCACATCTGAATCCGGGAGCCTGCGGAGGGCGCGGGCGGGGCGCGCCTGCAGCTCCAGGGACGGCCACCGGAGGGCGCGCCTGCGCTCCCCACGCCACTGCCTGCGCTCCGGGCTCTCGGACCCCTGAAACCTTAAACTTGGGTGTGGGGCACTTCTCTGAGGGCTCCGCGGAGAGAGGGCAGCCTGCCCTGCTCTCTAACTCCCCGCGCCCCTGGCTTTGTGTCCAAACAATGGTTTTCAAAGTCAACCACACAGGTACGGTTGCAGGAGGTTGGGGAGCACCCATCACTAAATCAGATAGCAGCACGTGCATGATGATTTTTAAAGCGCCCGAAAAATCCTTTCAGATCACATCCAAATGTGATTGAATGCATCCTTTTCTTTGGGAGAAGTCTGTGAGGTGAGTCCCAAAGGCCTGACTGGTCTCCAACTCCCGTGCCTCCATCTGCTTCCCTTGGGCACACGTGACCCAGGCATCCCAAGGGCACGCCCTCAGCCACACCCTGCTCCCCTGGGGGCTCCCGGCAGGGACAGAGCCTGGATTATCCAGCTTGCATCCCCAGCGCCTGGCCATGATGCTGATAGCAATTCATGTTGAGTTGAACCTGACACTGCTTCTTGTGGGGTGGAGGGATGGCTGTGCGGAAGATCCCAGCCGCTCCCTGCGGTCTGAGCACCAAATCCTTGATCCTGCCCTCAGGCTATGTGACACCATTTGGGATTGGAAAATGCAGCCCTCAGTCTCACAGACCAAAGGACAGACGTCCAGTCACCCTCTGAGATGGTCTCACCCAATCCCAGAGGCCCACAGACCCCAGCACACCTTAGAGGTGCTGCCTTAGGACTTCTAGACCACTCGCGAGACTGCAAGGTTTATTTTAGTTGGTTTTTAAAAAAGTGTGTTCAGTTAGTTTTAATTTTCCATGGGCGTACTCTTCAGGAAGAGCAAACGCTAGCAAAGGAGTTGGATGTTTGTTAAGGAAAATGCCCACAGGCCCTTGGGGGCCAAGGAAGGAAGGAAAGAAGCCATGGGGCAGGATTGCTCTTTCTCCTGGGACCTCTGCCACCACCTGTGGGTCTGTGTGGGGAGCCAAGGAGAGCCAGGCAGGTCGGGGGGGTGTGGGGTGGTGGTCCTGACCTGCCTCAACCTCCCCAGTGTGACCCCACCCTCGGGAACCCAGGAGCTCCTGACAGGATCGCCCAGGAGGGGCTGGGAGGACAGGAGAAGGAAGGAAGGGGTGAAGGAGCAGATGGAGGTGAATTCATGCCCGTTGGGTCCCAGGGCCGGACAATAGCTCTTTAACTTCCAGGCCTTAATTCAAAGGCTGGCTCAGTCCCTAGGCCAGACTTAATGACATTCACCCTGTGGAATTCAGTTTCCCCACAATGCTACTTTAGCCCTGTTCCCCGAAAGCACTGGTTCTTTCTGAGGTGAAATCCATAAGGAGGGGTGGGATTCGGGTGTCCTTGTGCAAGGAGGGGATGGAGGCCTCAGCGTCAGGAAACGTCAGTTCCTCTGCTGCTTTCTGTCTGTCTGCCTCTGGGAAGGTCACGGGTCCACCTGCGTGCATTTTGGGAAGGCTGATTCAGAAAGCATTCCCCCCTCTTTAGATACCATGTTCATCTTTTCCCAGGTACTCCACTGTCACTTCTGCCTTCCTGCAGTGTCCCACTGCCTCCGAGGAGGTGGTCCTATTGTTACCGTTACAGCACCTGATGCTAAGTCATTTTGTATCACCCGAGATAGCACAGAGCACGACTGCTAAGTATACCTGCCGCAGGCTGAGTACCAGTGCTGTGTGGGCAGGGTGCTGAAAACCTCCCCTGCGTTCATCCTTTAATCCCTGTCTCGTGACGCCCCTCAGGAACGGGTGCTGTCATCACCCATTCTGTAGAGGAGAAAGTGAGGCCTGGGGAAGCTGTGGGTGGTCTCTGGTCTCATGTCCAGCCTCTCCTCCTGACCACTAGGCTGAGCTGTTGCACAGGCAGAAAGCACTGGAATCACCCCATAAGGCCTGGCAGGCTGGGGAGACTCTCCTGATAGGGCAGCATTGTTCTGTGTGCCCTTTAGACGTTGAGAAGTAAAGACATACCAGCCTGGTGCTTCCCAGCGCCCCGGTGACGGATGAAATGTGCATGCGATAGAGATGCTGGCGCACCCAGAGCAGGCAGAGAGAGGACCCCAAGGGGGGCCCTGAATTCCGGCCTCAGCCCGTCCGTCTCCCTCCCCGCTCCCCCTCCCCCTCCCCCAGGGTGGGCTCCTCGCGGGCCAGACCGAGGCTTCCCTCCTGTCCTTCTGCAGGCAGGTGGCACCGTGCCCCAGACCACCCCTCCCGCGATCGCACCTGCCAGCCCTCTAGAAGGACTTAGCAGGGCAAAGGGGTTGTTGTGCTTGAAGAGTAAAGAGCATCGCTACTGGGCACGCGCCTGTTACCTGGGACAGAGGTGAGGGCTCCCTGGTCTGCACAGGGTGACAGTCTGCAGTGCAGGCCTGTGCTGCCGTGTGGCAGTGATGGTCAGGGGCCGTCACCCTTGTGGTCTCACAGGCCGGGATCCAAGCTGCCGAAGCCCATGGGGAGGGAAGCTCGCCGCACTCAGGACTCGAGGCCACATGGGGTCACCCTGACACACGCCCGTCACCGAGCCCATTGGTTTGTAGAATTGGGATCAGGAGCACGTGGGCCTGGCAAGGAGACGCCTGGGTCCGGATTAAGAATGAAAGGACCTTACGACACCCGGCCCCACCCAGTGAGGCCTTCCCCGGACACCCTGGCCCAGTTCACACATGCACCAACATTTCATCAGAAGTACCAACAAAGCTGCCCAAATCCCAGAGGCCTTCTCCCAGAATAGCAGTTAGAGCCTGCACCCCGTACCTGAGGAGATGGGCAGGGCACACACAGCTGTCCAGGCTCAGCCGGAGGCAAAGCAGGCTTGGACCAGCCGAGCAGGACGCTGGCCCGGGGCGGGCACAGAGGTGCAGCCTGAGGGCACGTGCTCTCAGAGCCCCCAGAGTCAGAAACACGCGAGGGAACACGTGTTCTTCCTGCACAAGTGGACACATCCACGCCGTTAAAAACCACACGACATCAACACGATCTCATGCTGAAATACAGAGCCAGGTCCTTATCCACATTCTCAGAACCGTGAGGGCCTCGGCTTAGAGAGAGAAAGGCTCGGGCAGTGAGCAGGCAGGAGGAGAAGTGAGCAAAGCCCGGGGTGGGGGGTGCTCACCGAGGCCTCGGCCCAAGCCTCCGGGAGCAAAACGGCAGGGCTCGTCCTTGGAGTGTGGGCAGAGTGGACAGGCCAGATCAGGCCTGGGCTGTGGGTAGGATGAATGGTGGGGACGCAGAACACGGGACTTCCTCCCACTCTGTTCTCTCCTTCGCTTCGCCATCACGGCTGAGGGTGATGTGTCCCGGCAAAGCAAAGGGACAGGCTGAGGCCCAGACGCCAGAAGATTTGGAAGAACATAGTTCACAAACGAATGCAAAAGTGAGAAGTATCCAATAAACGAACCACCTGATAGGGGTGTAATGACTGCCCCCTCCTGCCAATAAGATAGCAGTTAGCACAGAAAGCAAAAATCACAGGGATTGCATTGCGGAACTCTTCTCCCAGAGCAGGTAAACCTGGCCTAAGGGCAGGGGAGAGAGTAAGCCCATTGAAAACGAGGAGTTGGGTGCAGAACAGGCCCCTGCCTCGGGGGTCTGCCTGAGTCCACCCACCCGATGTCCTGTCGTGTCGCGTCTGCTGGATGCAAGAGGAGCCCTGGCTGTCCCCCCCCCCGCCCACAGATGGGCTGTCGTCAGCAGGGGCCTCCCCCAGCCTGACGGGGCCCAGGTGAGACCCCTGTACTCCAGACTCGGGGGTCGCGTGGGTACCCCGTTCCAACACACATTATGCAATTGTCTGGCTGACCGGCCACTTCTCTCCTTTGGCAGAACCAGAGGCCCTGGTCGTGTTCCTCATCCTCCCTCACTGGCCACTGCTGGGATGGGACCAGGCCACGAGGGAGGAGGGGACAGAGGGAAGGGAGATGGAAAATACCTCCTGAGAGCCAGGGAGGATGTGGAATCTTGAAATGAAGGGCAAAAGGGATACAGCGCCTGCCTCCGATGAGCCTTGTCGGGGATAAGACAGCTCTCGGAGGGGACATGCTCGGATATGCGCCGGGGAGGGGAGGGGCTGAGGACCCAGCAGACGGCCTCTCACTTTGTAGGAGGGCGTGCAGGGCTGGAGCGCAGCTCAGGGGCTCGGGCCGGCAGCAGAGAGGAGTCCGTCCCGTCCCCACGCGGGTCCTGCGTCTCCTCCGGCAGCTGCCCGGAGGATTCAGGTACCAGCGGAGGGCCCTGCGCGCGGAGGGCCCTGCGCGAGGATGCGCGGGGTGCGCCCGCGCTCTGGGTGCAGCGCTGCCTCTTCTCCCCTCAGTGCGGGAGGGAGCGCTTTTCCCTCATCTTCAACCTTTACAGACTCCAGTTCACAGGGGAAGGCAGTGACAGCCCCTCTGTGGAGTGGCCTGGGGGTAAGAGGGTGGCATACGGTTTCCTCTGCCTCTGCGGGTGGGTTTTCTTCTTGCCTCCTGTTCAAACCTCTCCCGCCCGCATTTGTGGCACTACCTCAGCAGCATCTTCTGTGGCTGCCCCTCCCCTGCTGCAGGGTCCACCAGGAGGTCACTTGGCGGGAGCCCTGGGGCCCAGCCTGGCTGAGCTGAGCCCTCAGTGCCCGAGTGGGGGGGCGCGCATGGGCAGGCCCTGCCCCTCCCTCCTCTTCCCGTGCCCCGTCCAGGGAACTCGGCACCGACCTCGCATAGATTCCCTCTGCCTTATTTTCCCTGAGAGCCTGTCCCCAGCCTTCTTCCCATCTCTTTCCTTTTCTCCTGTCCTCTTTTTCCTTTTTTATTTCTTCCTCTCCCTTAATGTACACCCCCAAAGGGGGGACAGTGTGCTGACCACACGCCAGAGGCGCAGGGTCCTCAGCGGTGACCTTGCTGAGCTCAGGTCCCTCCACTGGGTGGAGCTCGTTAAGCGTTAGTATTTTCAGTGTTAACTCGGTGGAGATTAACAAGCTGCTGGAGGCTACGGTGGGGAGAGCCAACATCCACTGAGCCTTCACTGTTTGTGAGGAGCTTGTCATATGCAGCCTCACTCATTACTCAATATATGCACATATACACACACACACACTATGGTACAAGGGAGATACCATTAGCTTTTCTTTTCAAATGAAGAAACTGAAGATAAGATGCTCAGTGATCATGTCAGTTACTGAAAATGATAAAATGATGGCAGCGTGGCTATGGCCCTGTCACCTGGTCAAGGAAGAAAGGCGCTCTGGCTGGAGCACCTGTGGGTGGCCCTGCAGGTGGGGTGGGAACAGCAACCAATGAGACAGGAGGCTCAGGAGGGGAGGGGGGGAGACAAAGCGAGGGGTGGGAACCACAGTCTCACACTTCTGCACTGACAGCCTCCACGGTCTCTTCCCTCCCTGCTGGCCCCCAGCACCTTCCCCAGGTTTACCTGGGCCCCTCCTGGAGGTGATGTGAGAGCCACCTTCCCCGCGGAGTTCTCTGGGTAGTGCTGAGACCAGGCTGGCTCCCCTTTAAAGAAAGGAGAGAAACGGGAGAGGGGGAGAGAGACAGAGAATGAGAGGGAAGTGGGGGGGTGAGAGGGAAGGGGGAGAGAGAAAAGAGAAGAGAAGCGGGGAGAGAAGGTAGCAGGGAGGGGAGAGAGAGAGGGAGAGAGAAAGATTCCATTTTGGCATCCGGGCCAAGAAACGGACAATGGAGCCCTTGCCCAAGTGCCGATGTAGTCTCAGGGCAGAAAGTGTCTTCCCAAACTTCATAAAGGAAGTGCGGGAGAATTGGGCAGGAAACCTGGTCACCCCACCTCATGAGGCTCCTTCAGGGGTAAAGACACTGAGAATAAGATCGTAGGGAAAGAAAGGGTTCCAACAGAACCATGATTAAGGTTTCCCGATTCCGGGAAGAAATCAAAGGGAAGAACGTCATGAACCTTCTGGGTTAGTTTTCGACGCTTCATCCAAGAAATCGCCTGGCAGGTCCTTAATGAACCTCGCCGGGATCCTGGGTTTTCATACTGTGGTTAATGAATCTGTGTAAGTATTTATAATGGTAATGGCAGAGCAACTGTCAGCCAAGACAAGTCATCGTAAGGTGAAATCAGGCCAGGCCCGGACTGGGTTTGGGAGGGGCGTGGGTCTGGGGCCTGGCTTTACAGGAATCACTGTGTTTTAAGTGTTCTGGGACAGGGCAGAGGCGACCCAGAGGAAGGGGGCGACCGTCTCGGAGCCAAAGGTCAACAGCCCTGGCCAGGGTGGCATAAGTGGGATGGAGGCTCGTTCAGGGGCTGCTTTCTAGTCCTGAGCTGTTCCGTCTCTGTGAGGGATGGGAAAAAAATCCCCAGCTGAAAAAATGTCACCTTCAACCTGACACTGGAGCCAGGGCATTTACAAATCTGCCTGTCGCCCCGACAGCCTGACGGATCACAGCCTCAGCCAGGACTGAGTTGAATCGCCACCATACATCTTGCAGAAAGTTGGGGCTCTTAAGATTTTTATCATCGAGACAGGTTAAGGGATGGGGGTGGGCACAGCTTCCAAACAGGAAGGGGACCGGGGCTGTGAACCTGCCTTCCCTGGAACTCCAGCAGCTGCAGGATTATCTATTACCGGAGGGGAGGTGACAGGAGAAAATTACCCAGCATCAGCCCCATCTGTTGCTGAGCACCGTCCGTTTCACCTTCACTAATTCACTTGGTTCGTCATTTTTCCTTTGTCTCCGTGTCACGCACCAAACCCTACATCTCTTTGCCCCGGTGTCCCAGCCGGGCAGTGTAGCTGCAGAAACAAAGCCTCGGGAATCTTTTCAATCAACCGCAGTCAGTCTGAGTCTCTCTCTCCTCTGCCTCATTGTCATTTCCTCCATAATTGATTAGGAACTGGAGGCAAGAGAGAAGCTGTGATTGCTTTTACAGGCTGGGTCTGCAGGCAAAGCACATTTCTGTGTTTGGCTTTGCCTCCTGGGACCTGCCTCTTTCAGGAAGGGGTGGCGGAGTGATAACAGGGGCTAGCAGACTCGTGTCACGGGGAGAGAGGTTGCACACCTAGACGAAAGCCCTGGCTCTCCCGTTATCCTTGGACGCTTGACCATCAACCTCTCCCAGGTTTGTCTTCTCATCCATAATAGATCTGATGCTGGCTGTCCTCTACCAGCCAGGGTTGTTGTAAAGATTAAGTGAGATAGTATAATAGACTGTGCCTATTTAATGAGAAAGTGAATTTAAAGCACTTAACACAGCCTTGCAGATAACAAATGTTCCATGGCTACCATTCTATTATTATGCAAATGGAAGTAACAGAGATTATTTTCTATGCTTGCAGCATCTGCCATTCTTCTGGTTCCCAAGCTAGATAGGGCTGCTCATTCAACATTTACTGAGCGAGTTCTATGTGCCAGATGCTATATATGTCCTGGGGCTGTGGAGATTTTTTTAAATGAAAGCAGAGATGGTAGCTCCTGGGTCTGGGAGCACAGAATCTGGTGGGAAGTCCTGTCCCGGAGGAGCTGAGAACAGGATGCTTAGGTGTGTGCTTCACTTGGAGGGGGGTGGGATTGCTAGCGAAGGTCCTGACGGAGAAAGTGACATCCGAGTTGGGTTTTGTAGGGGTTGGCCTGTTGAAGTTGGGGGCAGGTTAGGGCATTCAAGCGGGAATTGCATTCAGTAACACTTCTGGGCAGGACAGGGATCGGGGTCTCTGGGCGAAGCACAGGGCCCAAGGTACCCCTGAAGGGTGCCCCACTGCCGCATCTGGGACTAGACCTGTAAACAGGGAGATGTTGCAGAAGGAGCACGTTCATCTGATGCGGGGGATTCTGAACTTCGCTAGAGGGCACTGAAGACCATCACAGGCTTTTTTTTTTTTAACATCTTTATTGGAGTATAATTGCTTTACAATGGTGTGTTAGTTTCTGCTTTATAACAAAGTGAATCAGTTATACATATGTCCCCATATCTCTTCCCTCTTGCGTCTCCCTCCCACCCTCCCTATCCCACCCCTCTAGGTGGTCACAAAGCACCGAGCTGATCTCCCTGTGCTATGCGGCTGCTTCCCACTAGCTATCTATTTTACGTTTGGTAGTGTATGTATGTCCATGCCACTCCCTCACTGCGTCCCAGCTTACCCTTCCCCCTCCCCCATGTCCTCAAGTCCATTCTCTAGTAGGTCTGCATCTTCATTCCCGTCTTGCCCCCAGGTTCTTCTGATCTTTTCTTTTTTCTTTTTTAGATTCCATATATATGTGTTAGCATACGGTATTTGTCTTTCTCTTTCTGACTTACTTCACTCTGTATGACAGACTCTAGGTCCATCCACCTCACTACAAATAACTCAATTTCGTTTCTTTTTATGGCTGAGTAATATTCCATTGTGTATATGTGCCACATCTTCTTTATCCATTCATCTGTCGATGGACACGTAGGTTGCTTCCATGTCCTGGCTGTTGTAAATAGAGCTGCAATGAACATTTTGGTACATGACTCTTTTTGAATTATGGTTTTCTCAGGGTATATGCCCAGTAGTGGGATTGCTGGGTCATACGGTCGTTCTGTTTGTAGTTTTTTAAGGAAACTCCACACTGTTCGCCATAGTGGCTGTATCAATTTACACTCCCACCAACAGTCATCAAAGGCTTTTAAACGAAGCACCGCAGTCCTGTCCACAAGGAGTAAGGTTAGCTCAGCAGATCCCTCGGGACTGGATGGGACCAGGATGGAGAGAAAAGACCAGCTAGGCTGACAATACAGAGATCCAGAAGCTGCCTGCCTTAGGGAGGGACGAGAGAGCAAATCTTAACACCACACCCTAGTGCAGCTGTCAGCACCCAGGGGCTGCCCCCAGAGTAGGCAGCCTGACAGGGCCTGGGGCTGGAAGGGAAGCCCCCCAACCCCAGGGTTCCGGAAGAGCCATGGCATTACAAGCTGCAGCCACCAGAGGGCAGTGGCGGGAGGGCCTAGGTGCAGGCAGTGCAGGCCTAGAGGCAGGCAGTGCTGCTAGGTCCAGGCGCAGCCACGGGGAGGGTGGGCAGAGAGCTCTCTGTTGGGGCAGCGCTGATGTGATATCCAGGCCGTTTTCACCTTAAATTGTTCTGGGGCACGGTCAGGCCAAGGATTCAATTTGAAAAAATCTCTGTGCTCCACTGACAAGATGCACAGCGGGCTTGTATGAGAAGCCGGGATGCCTGTGGTCCAGACGCCCGGTTTGATGCTTATTGCATTACCTGTCCCATCTATCAGCTCCCTCAGGACGGTGCTGGAGGTGGGAGGGGTTTGCCCGGAGGCTTCCAAGAGGATGAGTTCACATGTCCAGTGTGCTTTCACAGGCGCTGTCTCCTTGAAGCCTCGGGGTAACCCTTAGAGGTGCAGGTTAACACTTCACAAATGCAATTCAGACGAGTTACCTGATCTGCCAGGAACTGAGGCAGTCGCTGTGGGCTCAAGGGCTCAAGCCCTTCCTGCCATTTCACTCCGAATCCTCTCACTCTCCTTTGTCCTTTGAGACAGGGTGTGTTCTGTGTTGTAAGTGGCAAACCTGCAGATTGTGAGTGTCTCAGAGAAGCTGATCTGCTTCCTGAGGGCCGGAGAGGGGGTAGTGCAGCAGATGGGAACGGAGAGCCCCAGATGCCAGGCGTTGTTTGTAACAAGATGCTTACGGGGACGCTTCCCACTTGATCTTCGAGGCAACCGCATGGGAAGGATTACATCCCGGTTTTCAAATGGGGAAACTGAGGCTCAGGGAGGTTCCTGTCCCAAGCCAGCACAGCCAGTGGGCGAACGAGGTCTGTGAACCCGCACTGCTGGGGTCTGCGAGCCCCCTGGGCCAGGTGGGGCTGAGGAAGGCTGAATTTGTGGCCCAGAATGGTACACACCTGTTTAACATTTCAGTAGTAGTTTCCCAACGGGAAGTGTGGTTGACACAGTAGACCTGTGACGATCCAAGGCCAGGGAGAGCACAGGCTAATTCCATTTGGGACCAAAAGAGCTATTATTGTCCTCAGAGGGAGCAGACATGTTTCCTCAGCAGACTCGCCTATCGGGGCCTTGGCGGGCGGTCCCCTTGACTGTGCGGACTGGGACAAGATTGACACGGTCCAGGACCTGCCAGGAGAGATCACAGGCAGAGAGGAAGGAGAGTGCGAAGCAAGCCCAGGACACAGAGCTGACCACACAGCTGGACGCACGCAGCCTCAGCGGTTCTGGATGGAGTCTCCACGAGTCCTGGGTTGAGGGGTTGGGCTAGCAGGTGACTCGCTTCCTCCGTGGGCCCTGCAGAGAACATCACTCCCAGTTAGATGGACACACTTTCCCCGCAAGCCCGCATCAGACCGCACACCGCCGTGTTTCCATTTACTCGTGGATTCTGGGTTCCTTGCAGCATGTGGCTCTCTCTCTATCTTGTTGGTCTCCTTTTCTTTTCTACAGAACTAGACGCGTAGCTACGTAGCTACGTGACCGTTCCCTGTTCCTTAACTTCTCTGAGCCTTACTGTCCTCGTGTGATAAAGGAGCAGAGGACTGCTCTCCGTACCTGCCCCGAGGATGCAAAGAATCGGTGTGTATGTTAGCAGTTAGTGCAGGGGGCGGCATAAATTAAAGCTAAATAAACATCGGTTTTCTCTCTTCCTTCACCTTTGTGTCTGAAACATGCACGTGTGTGTGCACACACAGGGCAAACCTCAAACCTCACCCATAAATCTATGCGAAGTCAGAGTTAACTTAGAGAATGGACCTAGTGCAGAGGCTTTTAGAGGACTGACATTCCTCAGGTGATGGAAAACAATGATAATAAATCTTAAGGAATGTCACCTTGCCCCTGGCACTGAAAACAGGAACGTGAAATGTTAGTGGACTAGCCTTGAGTGTGTGGAGGAAGGTAACAGAGACAGCCTGCTCCCCGCAGGAGGGGCAGCGGGGCCTGCAGGGAGCCCACTGGGGGCACAGAGACTGGCCCGTGAGGTGTCAGACTCCGGGCTTGTTAATTTCCCAGATTTCATTTCAGGATGAGGATGCAGGGAAGGATGGTCCTGCGTGTGGTACACACAAATATCACGGTCAGTGAAATTTGGGGATGCATCAGTCCAGAGCTGTGCAGGCTGTACTTCTCAGAGTCCTGGACATCCCCAGGGGCTGGTGCCGTCCTGCTGGCATGGTGTCCGTTCTGATAGTTGTGCTGGGGTGGCCGCTGCAGCCCAGTCCAGAATACTTCACTTTTGATCGTTTGACATATTGGCTGACTACTTTCAATACTTACGACCTTTAGTAATTTTGGAGAATTATTAATCTTCCATTGTCTCTTCAAATATTATTTCTCATCTCTCTCTTTCTGAAGCTTCTGTGAGGCATGTGTTGGGTCCTCTCACTGTTAACTGCTATTTCATATTTTTCATTTCTATGTATCTGGATGACTTCCAGGTTTATCTTCCACTTTGGTGATTTCATCTTCTCAGATAATGCTTAACCATTCATTGAGATTTTAAAATTTTCATGACTTCAATTTTTACTTCCAACAGCTCTTTAAGGCTTTACTTTTTTTATGTCTTCATTTCCTATGTGTTTGATTCCTGCTTTTAAAGCTGAGTGATTCCAGTCTTGATTTAGTCTTTTGATTACTGAAGTTCCCAGGGGCCTCAGAGGGTGTGGCTACGTCCCCGTGTGTTGGGTGATTTGGGATCAGGACTACGTCCTCAGCGGGCGAGTGTGTGGCCTGGAACGCCTGTGCGGCCTGGGACGCCTGTGCGGCCTGGGACACCTGTGCGGCCTGGGGCTGTGCGGCCTGGAATGCCTGTGCGGCCCGGGACGTCTGTGCGACCTGGGACGCCTGTGCGGCCCGGGACGCCTGTGAGGCCCGGGACGCCTGTGCGGCCCGGGACGTCTGTGCGGCCTGGGACGCCTGTGTGTCCTGGGATGAGAGCGTGTCTCTCCCTCTGTGTTTGCCTCGGCGGGGACGGCGGGAGTGAGTCAGCACAGGAAGCATAAATTGGACCCCCAAACCCCTCACCACACAAATTTCCTGCAATTACAAATTCCCTGGGGAGACACAGCTGCTCTGTCCAGAGCCAGGTCAGGACAGACAAGGTTCCTTGCTGTCCTCGTGCTAATTTGGGGACCTTTTCCTAATCCAACACTTGGAGGCTCTCAAGGGCTCCATCCTCCTGTGGAAATGTCCTCCAGTCCTGGCCTCCCTCTCCAAGTTCCTGTGAGGTCGTGGCCCCAGGCAGCTGAAGCAGCAGTTCATGCCCCGGCCGCTCTGTTTTACGCCGTCTTTAGGGTTAGTCTTGGAGAATTCCTTTATTTTCTCACCATCATCATCGTCATCCTTCGCAGCAGCCTCATCATGGCCAACGTTTGCTGAGCCCTTTTGCTACATGCCATCCCTGCTCTAATTGCTTTATATGAATTAACTATTTACACTCATAACAACACTATGAGGCAGATGCTATAATTATCCCCATTTTCCAGATGATAAACTTGGAATTTTCTTTAAAGAGCAAGCACTCGCCATTGGGAGAAAAAAAAATACATCCTAAAGAGGTAGGTAATAGTTTTATAGCAGAGGGAAAAGAATCAGGTTCATAAAGGAAAATGATTTTCCCATGTTCTCATAGTTCGTTCACAGCAGAGTCAGAACCAGACCCTCAGCCCAGAGCCAGATTTCCCTGTTAGAGAGTCTTCCTTTGATGAAGTTCTACTCATTCCTTGTATTGTAGTCAAAATCTTACCTGTGGAGGGAAATCGGAGAGAATGTTTGTGGCACCCTCTGCATAAAGGTGGGCTTGCTCCCGGGTTTCAGGTGTCTCTATATTACGGCTAATCTTTCTAACCAACCTTGGTACTAGGGAAGATACCAAAAGGATTGTATCGACTGATCACAAAATTGTTATAAGAGGTTGCCTGTTAAATTTTGTCTTCCACGAAGGGTGTTTCTTACAAACCCAGAGAGATGTCTAAATACAGATAGAACATCTCTAAATGAGAGGCTTAAAGGTGATGGGGACTCCCTCCCTTAATGTGAGTCATTTTGAAAACAAAAATCTATCTGCTGAAATCAATTAGTCTTCGGATCATGCTTTGAAATTATATTTCTATTTCTACAGAGAATGATGGTTAAACATTAAAAGGAACAGAGAAACAGAGGCTCCTTCTGTTACCTTTTAGCCCAAAGGTTTCTCTCTCTTCGTTCATCAAGAAGACTGGGCTTTGAAAGCCAGATAGGGCGAGTCAGAAAGGGTGGGATGGGGAGTCATCCCTGCCTGGGATCTGCCAGGTCTGACAAGGCAGAAAAGAGTAGGAGGAGGCCAGGAACAGCAGCCCTCTGAGTTGAAGAAGGCAAAGAATCAGCCAGAGTGACTTCACATCGCAGGGGAAAGCTCTCGGCAACCTGTGCTGCCTTGTGTGTCCTACAGCTGGTAGGAGTCCAGTGCCCACGAGTGACCTTACCCTCCCCAGGCAAGGGCAGATGCCAGCGAGGTCATGAGATGCCTCCAACCTTCCCCGCTTGTGCAGAAACCTGCATTTCTACCCCAAACAATTCTTGTCTCATCACCTGCTGCTTCCTCCTGACCCAAAACCTCCGCTCTAAACTACCCTAAGTTCAACTCCCTGCTATCCTGACATTGCCAGGATGTTTTCCACCTGTGGTATCTTTTGTCACCTTTTCTTTGAACCAAACCATGTATTTCACCTCCTCCATAATAGCAGTCGTTCTGATCTGCAGCCATTCATTCCCTTCATAAAACCCGAGGTCGACTCATCCCCATCCATTCTACGCCATTAAGTGTCCATCTTTCAGGCCGCTTCTTGGGATGATGGGCAGAAACATACAAGGGATGAAAATGATCTTCATCTGGATTATGGTGGTGGAGACACAAGTATATACAATTGTTAAAGCTCATTGACTGGTCTGCTTAACATCTGTATAAATTTTACCTCAACAAAGTGGACTGCCCACACGCCCACCAAAGCCCTCCCCTGTTGGACGAAGAGGGGCCCAGGTCACTGATACTCTCACATATTCTCTAAGTCTAACTTAGGAACAAAACTGGGCTGGGCGACAGAGAAGATGCTGAAATTAAAAGTGCACTTTCCAGGAATAAATTTTTTAAATGAGAGTCTTTGAGCACCTATGATAGGGAGGTCCTAGGTCTGTGAATAAAACTATCCCTGATATAAGCTTGTATAGTCTAATACGGAAGACAGAAAAGTAGAAAGTTCCAGTAAAGTGGGTAATTGCTAAGATAGAGGCAAGAGTAGGGAACTAAGGAGGTGATCAAACCCAGCTGAAGCACAAAAGTCTCTCTGCAGGAAGCCCGTAATGAGCCCTAGGGATCAGGAGGGATCACCCAGCATCACTAGTCAAAGCAGCAACCAGAAAGTACCAGACACGTGTGTGCATGTGTGCCTGTGTGTGTGTGTGTGTGTGTGTGTGCGCGCGCGCACGCATGTTCAGTGTCTTGAACTGGACCACAGCTCTGAAGTCCTGGGACTCTTCACCATGTAGAAGCTTGGGTATCACATTTGGGTTGGAAGCTGATTTAGGGACTGGAAAATTATCAGTGTATGCAAACTCGTGATCATTCTGTTTGGGGGCTAAACAGAGCAGCCAGGTTAGCTGTGGTCCCTTTTCTCTAGGAGTTTGGTTTAATCTAATTTCATTTGTTATTTCTGACTCTGTTGGTTACCAGTCAAGGAATAGTCTTCCTTGGTCAGAGACTCAATGCTTTATTGCAAATATAAAGAAAGATTTCCCTTTTGTTGAAACTTCAGAAATGGCTTTCTAATGGCCAGCCTTTATCCAATTTCTCAAAGACAATTTGTGTATCTTTCAAGATGCTTGTCCTAAGGATATCTTCTCATTCCATCCTTTCTCCTTTTCTCCCGTGACTTCAGTTACCATCTACAAGTTCAGAATTCCTGATTTTGCATCTCTTCTTAGTTCCATTCGACCCAGTTGCTTACTGGGTCATAATAATCTTCTTAGCTCCACAATGACCCAGTTGTTTACTGGGCCATAATAATAACAAACACTTCTGTAGCACTCGCTCTGTGACAGGCACCATTCTGAGCACGTTCATGAACTAACTCATTCAATCTTCCCAGCAACCCTTTAAGGAACGTGCCATCATTGTAGATCATCCTCCCGGATGCCTTCCAGACACCTCAAACTCAGCATGCCCACGAATGATGTCACAGTCACTCCCCTAAAACCTGCACCGCATCCTTATACAGTTCACATTTCGTTAAATGACACCATCTTCCCACTGGGTGCTCAACCATGAAACCTGGAAATCTTCCTTGACCTTTTCCATATTCAATCTGTATTCAGTCACCACATTTGCTCTGCTCTCCCAGTTTTTCTTAGGAGAGGCAGCATCAGGTCGTGGCTAAGGCTTTATCTTTGGAGCCAGACGGTTTAGACTTGAATCCGATTCTGCCACTTCACAACTGCAAGTCCTTGTAGAAGTTACTTAAACTCTCTGAGCCCCAGCTTCATTGTGAGAATTAAAGGAGTTAAAACATGGAAAGCATTTAGTATGGTGCTTGGAATATAGTAATGAAGTATGTCTTCATCTGTCTCAGTTTCACTAAAAAGAACAAGGCAAATGGTGACAGCAGACCTGGGATTATATCCTTTTCTGCCCTTTACCGTCTGTGTGACTTGGCCCAGGTTGCTTGATTCACTGGGCCCAGCTTCTTTATCTGTGACATGGAGATGATACGACCCACCCACATGGCCATTGTGAGGAATGAAGGAGAAACTGGGTGTAAAGTCCCCAGCAAAATGCCTGGCATATAATAGTCACACAATAAATGTTATTCGTCTTCTCCCCCATTCATGGCAGTTACTCACCCCATCCATGTCTAAGAAGAAAATAGTTGGCAGAGAAGCATCTGGAACGGGAAGGAGAGAGGGAGCAAATCAGCAGATTTGTCATTAACTACGGGGTTTAGAATCCTGGGCAAGAACTGTGCCTGACATTCCCATCTCTCTTGCATTTTATCCTCTTTTTTTTTAGAGAGCTGAGTATCCAGTTAGCTTGTAAATCACGACCTCTGTTCTGTCTGTGCACTGATGTCCAATACTCACATTTCTGAAAAAGCACAAGCTCCAGCTCCAGCTGCGTCACAACAAGCGCACTGCTGAGCGCCTTTTCATTTCCTGATTTAATGGTGTGTCAGCGGGGTTTTTGGGGAGAAGGGCCTAGAGGGACACAGGGCCGTCCTTACCCCATCAGCTGGAAGGCCGGGCCCACCATGGAAGCAGTGGGCACGGATTAGCACATCGTGTGTGGTCCCAGTGAAAAATGAAGGCGCAGGACACTTGTTCAAAAATTACTGAGCATTTCAGGATGGCGTTAGCAGAGGGTGAAACCAAACTCAGAGCCCTCCTGAGCCGGGGCCCTGTGGGACTTCCCGGGGCACCCACCTATGCAGTGGCCCCGGTGGGGAGGACCCAGCTCTCTTTTCCCCATGCTCCCTGTCGCCTCCCCTTAATGCTCGTAAATCGCCCCAAACTTTCTTCCTCAGCCCTGGCTTCATCTTTTCACCCTCTGCCCAACTCAAACCTCAGGAAAGCTGACCTTAAGAAGCAGAGTCCTGACATCAGATCTCTGATCTCTGCTCCTCCAGTGACCTTCACTCCTTCTCTTTATAAAAAGCAAAGATGGTAACGATAAAGACGTGCTGATTTTTTTTTTTAGCTTTTTATTTTATGTTGGAGTAGAGTTGATTAACAGTGTTGTGTTAGTTTCTCGTGTACAGCCGAGTGATTCAGTTATACATGTATCTATTCTTTTTCAAATTCTTTTCCCATTTAGATTATTACAGAATATTGAGCCTTGCTCCCTGTGCTATACAGTAGGCCCTTGCTGGTTAGCTATTTTATTTATTTATTTATTTATTTATTTATTTATTTATTATTGTTTTTGCGGTACGCGGGCCTCTCACTGTTGTGGCCTCTCCCGTTGCGGAGCACAGGCTCCGGACGCGCAGGCTCAGCGGCCATGGCTCACGGGCCCAGCCGCTCTGCGGCATGTGGGATCTTCCCAGACCGGGGCACGAACCCGCGTCCCCTCCATCGGCAGGTGGACTCTCAACCACTGCGCCACCAGGGAAGCCCCATTTATTTATTTTTTATTGGAGTATAGTTGTTTTACAACTCTGTGTTAGCTTCTACCGTACAGTGAAGACGTGCCGATTTTTGAAAGTCAATATTTAGTGGGTGATTTTTAGTTCCAGACAAAGGGCTTTCAACATAATTTTCCTGTTTAATCTTTAAGGCCGTCTCACCAGTAGTTACTGCTTTACCTCCATCTTATGGAGTAAGTTATTGATTTAGAAAGATCAAATATTCTGTCCAAGGTCACACAGTGAACAGGTGGAAGAGCTGGGGTTAGAACCCAAGTTCTCTGATTCCAGAGCAAGCACAGAGCTTTCAGAGTCTGGAGGGATGTGTAATAGGACAGAATCAACAACAGCAAACCAAAAAAAAAAAAAAAAAAGAGAGAGAGAGAAACAAACTATATTTGTGACAAGAAGATTGAAGGCTATTAAGATGTCAGTTTTTCCCAAGTGACTTTATAGTTTTAAGGCAATTCTAAGCAAAATGCTAATAGTTTTGTTTCGTTTTGTTGGAATAGCTCTCAGGGGAGGATAGTGTTTACTTTTAGCTTTAGCCAAGAAAACCCCCAAAGAGAAACCAACTGGAGGGTGGGAGGAAGAGCCCTGCTTATTTTAAGTCATTCCACAAACTACAGTGATATAAACTGTGGGCTTCTGGCATAGGAATCAATAGATGGGTCTATGTAACAGAATCGATTGCCCAGAAATACTTTTATGAGATATAAGATTTGGGGATATGAATATGACAGTTTCAGAAATAAGTTAGTAAAGAAAGGGATGTTCCGTAAGTGATGTAGATTTTTCTCATAGTGAGAAATCTATATGGAGTCCAACTCCAGAATACATTACAGAGAAGGAAGTAAAATACAACACCATTAAAACCAGAAGTAAATATAAGTACGTTTACAGGTCTCTCTGTGTCCCAAAGCAATGGCATAATAAGGGCAGAAAGACTGACGAATTTGGCAACATTAAAATTAGCGAGTTGGCCAAAAGATTCGTTCAGTTTTTTCTGTAGGGTGGCGCTAGTAGCACTTCGTTGTCTTTAACTTCGAAACAGTTTTGTTGGGTTGTATGTGACAGCTGTCATATCAGCATGCATTAAAAAAAATACTTATCAAAATTGGTGAATTTTAGTGTAGCCATTTTTATGTTGAAGATGGAAGAAAAAAGCAGCATTTTCATCATATTATGCTTCATTATTTCAAGAGAGGTAAAAACACAACTGAAACACAAAAGAAGATTTGTGCAGTGTATGGAGAAGGCGCTGTGACTGATCGAACGTGTCAAAAGTGGTTTCTGAAGTTTCGTGCTGGAGATTCTCGCTGGACGATGCTCCACAGTCGGGTAGAACAGTTGAAGTTGATAGCGATCAAATCGAGGCAGTAATTGAGAACAATCAAGGTTATACCACGCAGGAGATAGCCGACATACTCAAAATATCCAAATCGAGCGTTGAGAATCACTTGCACCAGCTTGGTTATGTGCATCGCTTTGATGTTCGGTTTCCACGTAAGTTAAGCGAAAAAAACCCCTTCTTGACCATATTTCCACATGCGATTCTCTACTGAAACGTAATGAAAACGTTCCATTTTTAAAACAAATTGTGACGGGCAAAGAAAAGTGGATACTGTACAACAATGTGGAACAGAAGAGATTGTGGGGCAAGCGAAATGGGCCACCACCAACCACACCAAAGGCCGGCCTTCATCCATAGAAGGTGATGTTGTGTATATGGTGGGATTGGAAGGGAGTCCTCTATTATGAGCTCCTTCCGGGAAACCAAATGATTAATTCCAACAAGTACTGCTCCCAATGAGACCAACTGAAAGCAGCACTCAACGAAAAGCATCTGGAATTAGTCAACAGAAAATGCATCATCTTCCATCAGGATAACGCAAGACCGCATGCTTCTTTGATGACCAGGCAAAAACTGTTACAGCTTGGCTGGGAAGTTCAGATTCATCCACCGTATTGCACCTTCATATTTCCGCTTATTTGAGTCTTTACAAAATTCTCTTAATGGAAAAAATTTCGATTCCCTGAAAGACTGTGAAAGGCACCTGGAACAGTTCTCTGCTCGAAAAGGTAAAAAGTTTTGGGAGGATGAACTATGAAGTTGACTGAAAAATGGCAGAAGTTAGTGGAACAAAAGGGTGAATACGTTGTTCAATAAAATTCTTGGTGAAAATGAAAAATGTGTCTTTTATTTTTACTTAACAGCCAAGGGCACTTTTTGGCCCACCCGATAAATCCTTCTGAATGTCAAACATAAAATTTAAAAACACTCAATATGAGTATGTATTTTTAACAATATGACAAACTTAATATTTTTAATACACAAAGAACTTCAAAACTCAATAAGAAAAACATGAATATTTCAGTAGCAAAATAAGCCAAGGAACTGTAGAGCTAGTTAAAAAGATGTTAACGTGTAAGAAAAACCAAAAACTTCAAATCACTTTGCATCAAAGAAACTCAAATTCATGTAACATTGAGATGTGCCTCTTTTTGCCTGACAAATTGGCAAAGGTAAGAAAAATGCTAACTCTGCCTTAGTAGTGGGTATTCTCAAACAGTTGGAAAATTAAGCTGAAAAGCAGTTTGGCTGCATGTGACAAAGGTATTAAAATACCTACGTCATTATACCTGGCGTTCCCATTTATGGGATTATATCCTTGGGTGGTTAAAATGGAACTAATAAATGTTTTTTTATAAAAGGCTATTTGTTGCAGTGTTCTATAAAACACCAAAATAGCCGAAAGGACCTAAACGCCCAGCCTTAGGGGAATGGTTATATACAGTGAATATGATGCAAATTATGAAGTCACATTCATTCATTAAAAATTCTATTGAGGACTTTCTATGTGTTTGAAATGATTCTAAATCCTGGGAATGTGTCAATGAGCCCAACAACAAAAATCCTTGTCTTTGGGGAGCTTACATTTTTGTGGGGAGAAAACAGATTTAAAAAATAACATAAACAGGGCTTCCCTGGTGGCACAGTGGTTGAGAGTCCGCCTGCCGATGCAGGGGATACGGGTTCGTGCCCCGGTCTGGGAGGATCCCACATGTTGCGGAGCGGCTGGGCCCGTGAGCCATGGCCGCTGAGCCTGCGCGTCCGGAGCCTGTTGCTCCGCAACGGGAGAGGCCACAACAGTGAGAGGCCCGCATACCGCAAAAAAAAAAAAAACAAAAAAAAAACCCATAAACAAATTAAAGCAAAGGCTGGAAGATGTAAGTGCTAAGAAGAAAAATATAAATGGGTAGGAGATGGGGAGAGACAAAGCATGAGGTGGTGGGTTGCACTTTTCAAGTGTATTATCAGAGTTGCTCTCACTGGGAAGGTGTTATGTGAACAAATGCATGACAGTAACGAATGCAGTAAGTGTTGTGGACATTTGTGTGGAAAGCAGACGCATTCCACGGAGGGAAAAGAGGCTGCAAAGGCCCTGAGATGGGAGCTTGTCTGCTGTATTCGAGTAAGGAAGACAGTATGGCTAGAACAGTGTGAGCCGGAGTGGAGTGGGAGATGCCAGGACAGGGGGACGGGTAAGGCAGGGGAGGAGGGGCCAGAGAGGCACTACTTTGGAGCAGAGGTTTTTTGTTTTTGTTTTTTTTTGCTGTACGCGGGCCTCTCCCGTTGCAGAGCACAGGCTCCGGACGCGCAGGCCCAGCGGCCACGGCTCACGGGCCCAGCCGCTCCGCGGCATGCGGGATCTTCCCGGACCGGGGCACGAACCCGCGTCCCCTGCATCGGCAGGCGGACTCTCAACCACTGCGCCACCAGGGAAGCCCCAGAGGTTTTTGTTGTTGTTTGTTTGTTTCAGTGAAGTATGGTTGACTTACAGTATTGTGTTAGTTTTAGGTGTACAGCCTCGTGATTCAGTATTTTTGCAGATTATACTCCATTATAGATTATTACAAGATAATGGGTATCGTTGCCTGTGCTGTACAGTTGCCTGTCCTTGTTGCCTATATATCTTATATCTAGTAGCGTGTACCTGTTAATCCCCTACCCCTAATTCGTCCCTCCCACCTTTCCTCTCCCCTTTGGTGACCACAAGTTTGTTTTCTGCAGCAATATGGATGGACCTAGACAATATGATGCTCAGTGAAATAAGTCAGAGAAAGACAAATACTGTGTGATCTTTATATGTGGAATCTAAAAAATACAACAAATGAATGTATAGCAAACAGTAGAGTTTTGTAGGTCGAGGGAGAGGCTTCTGCTTCTACTGTAGGTCAATGGAAATCCACTGGCAACTTCTGAGCAGAGGAGTGAAATGGAAGGACTCCTGATTTCAAAGGATCCCTGGCTTCTCTGTTGTGTTTCGACTGCAGGTGGCAAGAGTAGAACAGGGAGACTTGTTGGGAGACTAGTTTGCAATAATCTAGGAAAGAGATGACAGTAGAAGCAGTAGAAATGGTAAGATAGATGTAGATGTGGTAGATTGAAAAGCAAAAGCAATGGGATTCCCTAAAGGATTGGTTGACAGTTGTAGGTGAAAGACGGGAGTTAAACTGAACTAAAGGATTTTGGCTCCAGCATCTGGAAGGACGGCACTGCCAATAACATAGAATGGGGGGACCCTTGATTAGGCAAGACCAGCGGTCACTCTTCGAGGTGTTCACTTTGAGACATCCGTTAGGGGTTCAAGTAGAGATGTGGGATGGGCAGTTGGCTGCGTGAGTCTGAAGTTTAGAGCAGAAGTCTTGCAGGACTGACGCATTTGGGAGTCATCAGCATGTAAATGATATTTAAAGCTAAAAACCTGGATGAGATCACAAAAAGCAGCAGAAGTGCAAAAAAGAAGGTGTCCAAAGTGTGAGCCTCAGGCACTGCGCCAGGCATGGGCAGGGGAACCAGCAAAAGAGGGTAAGGGGGGCCATCCTTGTAATAGGAGGAGAAAACCAAGCCCCTAACAGGACGCTGTGATGTCCTGGAGGCTGAGGGAAGAAAGTGCTAGAAGCTGCGTGAATCCCAAGTGTGGTAGAGACTCAGCACTGGATGGGACATTGCATCAGCAGTGTGGAGGCCACCGGTGACCTTGAGGCTCGGGGTGGGTGTGATGGGGGGGCAGACAGGGGTGCAGAGGAGGCAGCTGGAGAGAGAAAGCCTGCACTAACCCACCCACCTGTGCACAGACCTGCGTCCTTCTCCTCAAAGAAAACCCTCCACCCTCTCTCCCACACCATCACTCTCCTCCTGGGTCATCCCCATCAGCATCTAAGGTCCTACGATGCCTCAGTCCGATTTTTAACGGCATCGGAAAATGCTCAGGATCCCGTGCTGAAGGACGTAAATGACACCAAATAAAATACCCAGTGTGATGCCACCACCTACCCAAACACGGGCTTCAGTCTCTTTTTCTTAATTTGCTAATGCAGGGGTTCCCAAAGTGGGACCCCCAGACCGCAGCATGAACAGCATCTGGGAAGCTGTAAAAAATGCAAATTCACCAGCCCCCAATTCTCCAGATTAAAGGAATCAGAAACTTGGGGGCAGGACCCAGCAATCTGTGGTCGCAGGCCGTCCAGGCCACTCGGAGGCCCTATCCCAGAGCCTCAGCACGGTCAAGGCTGTGGTCCATGGGGAATGTGATGAAGGCACCCGTGTGTTATCTGGAAGGATCACATCTCACGCCACACTGCAAACTGCACAAAAATGACAAATAGGTATTTCTCCTACTAGAAATCCGTCTGCCCGCCCCACATCATGGGGTGTTTCCGGTCACCTCACTGGCTCCCTTCTCTTTCGGGCTCCTTTCTTCCCCTTCTTCTTGCCTCTCCTCACTCTCTTAGGGATAAAAGCAGTGCTTCCAGGTGTCTTTTACAGAGCAGTTCAGCTGCATGTAACCTGTGTTGTCTTTTCTCTTCTCAACAATTGTACCTTCAAAATATCCTCCCAAATAAAGACAAATGTCTCCCTTAAGGGGAGAGATTCTGCTGTCAACTATGAGGATATCATATATTTGCGTGTGTGTTTATATATGTGTATGTGTGTATGTATATACACACACACACATATAAATGTACACATTTTACAAATAGATAGGGACCATCATTCACATATCTGTGTATCAACACAATAACATGTGGACAATTGTCCGGAATTGGCAGGACAGTAAATGGCTTTCTTCTCCTTCTTCTTCTCCTTCTTCTTCCTCAGTTTTTCCTCCTCCTTCTTTTACATTTTCCAAAATTTCTGCTGTCGACATATTTCAGTGGACCTATTCACTTGTATGATAAAATGAGTGAAAACTGTAAAGAAACAAAGGAAGAAAGAAAGAATAATGAATGAGTCAAGGAAGGAAGGGAGGAGAAAGGAAAGGACAGGACACACTCACCAGCCCCTCCGTGGAATATATAGGTCCGTGTGCTCTGACTGCAGCGGGGAGCCCGTGGAGGGTCAGAGGGAGGCTAAGCCTGGTCCAGGTGGAGGTTTGTGGAGGTCTAAGCAGTTCGTGGTGATGTGTATGCCCCTGGAACTCCATCTCGGCCACTCTAGCAACTGCCCAGCACCTCTGTAGAGCAGCGTGAAACTAGGAATGGAGCCTGCCTTTGTGTGGGGAAACAAGGACGTCATGCTACCCACTGGGTTTGTAATTATAAAGAAATGGAAATTTGGGGAACAACAAAATAGAAAATAGTTGAGTACATGTTCTAAATATAAACTCCACAATGCCATACACGCAAGTAAAAGAGAGAGAGGGAAGAGAACAATCCACTACTCAGAAAAGGGTATTGTTGTCACTTCACTGCGATGAAGTTCTGTATCTCAGCATTTACTATCCTCCTCTCTACATGGTTCAGCTTAGTCTGTCTCAGCGTAGCCTCTGCTATTAAGCAAAGTCCAAATGCTAAATGCCTCATTCACACCTCTTGCCACCAGGAGCAGCTGTGTCTCCAGTGACTTTTCTCAGCTTCTGTAAGTCCAGTTCATTCTTCTCCATGTTTTAAAGAGCTAGTCTCTGAAAGACTTTCCTCTCCTCTTTTCTGCCTGTTTTCCTTTTCTCTTAATCCCCAAGAAAGTGTGTTTTACACTACAGGTCGGTGACCATATCCTCTTCTCTTTGTGTTTCCAAAGAGGCCCGCTCCCCTCTTTTAAGAATTAATTTAAATGTGCTTTGTCGTAGATGAAGCCAATGCCATCATTAGCCGTAGCCCACGTGGAAGGCGTACGTGCCGTCTTCACAGTGAGGTGTGCTTCTCGAGTCCACTCTAGTCCACTCCCAGCCCTCTGATGTCTGTGACATTAGATACTACTTGCAGGTGGCCCTCTGCAGAGGCTTGGCCAAATCCCCCAGCCATTGCTGTTTCCCAGGGCCGAGAAATGAGGGATTGTGGCTTGAGTGATACTATTTCACCTGATTTATGCTCATTGACATTTATTGAAATGGCCTCCAAGATATTGCAGGCTGAAGCAGTCCCAGACTCACGCTTGCTTAATAAATGCTTTTCTAATGACAACAGAGAGAAGCGAGAACTGTTTGTACATGGAATTGTGCCTGGTGCTTCAGGAAGATTCTCAACAACAAGCACTGGCTTCTAGAAGCTTATGATGCAAGACGGAGGAAGAGGTGGTCATTGGACACATGGTTATTAGGTGGGGAACAGGCCACCCCCCAATATGGTGGCTTAAGAAAGATAGGAGTCCACTGCCTCTCACCTGACAGTCAGAACAAAGGGGGCTTAGGGCTGCATGAGGGCCCTGGCATCACCATTTCCCAGTTAGTAAGGAGGAAGGAAGAATGCAAGACAAGCGATTGCACCTTTATTGCTCGTATGCCGCCGTGGGCTCGACCCCGTCACATGACGACCCCTACAGGAAGCCTGGGGACTGTGGTCTGTAACTGCATAGCTAGATGCCCAGCTGAAACTGGAGAAGGGGAGAAGCAGCTCGGAAGCAAACATGGTTTCCAGGAGGCTGTGTCAGTTCTAGAGTGACCATCACAAATTACCGCAGACTGGGTCACTTAAGCAGCAGAAATGTATTCTCTCACAGCTCTGGAGGCCAGAAGTCCAAAATCAAGGTGGCGGCATGTTTGGTTCCTTCTGGAGGTTGTGAGGGAGATTCTGTTCCGATGTCTCTTCTTCCTTCTGGGGGTGGCCAGCAATGCCTGCTGTTCCTTGGCTTGTAGACACGACACTCCAGTATCCGCCTCCGTCTTCATGTGGTGTTCTCTCCCCACGTCAATATCCAGACCCCCTTCTTTTTCCTCTGTAAGGATACCAGCCATTGGCTGTCAGGAGCCCCCTGACCCCACGGGACCACCTGTAATCGTCTGTCAGGGCTGCTGTTATAAAATACCAGACCAGCTGGCTTAAACAAGCAACAGGAGTTTGTCTTCTCACAGTTCTGGAGGGTAGAAGTCAAAGATTAAAGTGGCAGAAGGTTGGTTTTTTCCTGAGGTCTCTCTCCTCGGCTTGTAGACGGCCTTCTCACTGTGGCTGTGTCCTCACATGGCAGTTCCTCTGTGTGCTGACCTCTGGGCTCTCTCTGTGTGGTCAGATTTCCTCTTCCTAGAAGGGCACCAATCAGATTGCCTTAGGACTCACCCTTAGGGCCTCATTTTAATTTAATCGCCCCTTTAAAGGCCCTGTCTCCGTAACAGTTACATTATGTTATGTAGTGATAAATGCAATCACATGCATAAACCTCAAAATAATTATGCTGAGCAAAAGAAGTCAGACAAAAGTAAATATATAATGTGTGATTTCAAACACATTAAACTCTGGAAAAATGCAAATTCTGAGATACTAGGGATTAGGGCTTTAACATATGAATTTTCTGGGAACATAATACAGCCCATTACACCACACCTTAACTTGATTACACCTGAAAAGACCCTGTACCTAAAGAAGGTCACATAAACAGGTTCCAGGGATTAGGACATTTTGGGGGGAATCCAATGCAACTCACCACAGAGCCTATTAGAAGTGTTCTGCATACTAGATCAGTAGGAAACACAGTTGTGTTTAAAGAATAGTGTCACACCAGCAAAAGAGGCATTGCAAAGAGGGAGCCGGTTATAGAATTCCTATTACTATGCACAGCAAAACCAAACCACGGAAATCCTAAGTTCCCTGTGTAATGAACCCAACAACACTTCCCAAAGGCAAGTTGGTTTGCAGAGACTGGGATACTCCAGATGGAAGGAAAGTATGGGACAAATAGGTGAAAGGCTTTTTGTTTTGTTTTGTTTTAGCATTTCAGACTCTTTCCTCCACCAATTTTTATTTGCTATTTTTACATATATTTCACAGCTTTATGATATCAGGTATAATTGATATACAATGAACGACACAGATTTCAGTGTGCAATGTGGTAAGTTCTGATATGTCTGCACATATGAATTCTCTTGAGGTCCCCTCACCACAATCAAGGTAGTGAGCAGATCCATCATGTCAAAAGTTCCCTTGTTCCTTTCTGTAATCCTCCCTCCTGCCATCCCCGCCCCGACCAGGCAACCACTGATCTCCTTTCCGTCACCATAAATTAATTTATACTTCCCAGAGTTTAATGTATTTGAAATCACACATTATGTACTCACTTTTTTTATGACTTCTTTTGCTCAGCATAATTATTTTGAGGTTTATGCATGTGGTTGCATTTATCAACAGTTCATTCTTTTAAATTGTAGAACAGTATTTCATTGTATGAATAAACCACAAGTTCTTTATCCATTCACATATTGATGAATATCTGGGTTGTTTCTAGTTTGTGTTTGGCAGAAATAAGACTACTAGGAGCATTCATAAACAAGTCTTTGTAGGGTCATATGGTTTTATTTCTCTTGAGTAAATACCTGGGGGTGGAATTGCTGGATCATATCATTAAGTGTATGTTTAGCGTTTTTATGAAGCTGCCAAACTCTTTTCCGGAACGGTTCCACCATTTTACATTCCACCAGCAGTTTAAGAGAAGTTTTAGTTCCTCCATACCCTTGCCAGCATTTGGAATTTTAATTACAGTCATTTTAACACGGGTGTAATGGCATTTCATTAGGGTTTTAAGTTGAATTTCCTTAATGACTAATAACGTTCAGCATCTTATTGTGTGCTTATTTGCTAATTGTATATATTTGTTGGTGAAATGTCTGCTCAGATCTTTTGAAAATTTGTATTGGATCGTTTTATTTCTTCTTTTTGCATTTGAAAGTTTATTGTACATTCTGAATATAAGCTTTTTATCAAGTATACAATTTGAAATATTTTTCCCAATCTGTAGCTTATCTTTTTATTTTCCTAACAGTGCCCATAAAAGAGGAGACCTTTTAAGTTTTTCTGAAGTCCAGTGTATTATTTTTTCATTTATAGATTGTGCTCTTGGTGTCACATCTAAGAAATCATTGCCTAACCCAAAGTCACAAAGGTTTCCTCTTATGCTTTTTTCAAGAAAGTTTTATATTTAGGTCTTTGATCCATTTTGAGTTGATTTTTGTCTAAGGTGCAAAGCATGGATGGAAACTCTTTTTTAAAACTGATTGATATCTAATTGTTCCAGCACCACTTGTGGAAAAAATTATATATTTTTCTACACTGAATTGCTTTAGCACTTAAAAAATTTAGGCCTCATAACTGTGGCTCAATTTTTGGACTCTATTTTGTTTCATTGATCTATTTTTCTATCTTTATGCTACACTGTTCTGTTTACTGTAGCTTTATAGCAAGTCTTCAAATCAGTTAACATTCAGCCTCCAAATTTTTTTTCCTAAATTGTTTTGGTTATTGTGTGTGTTTTATATTTCCTTATGGGTTTTAAAATCAGTTTGTCAATTTAAACTAAAAAGAACTACTAGTATTTGGATTGAGATTATATTAAATCTATGGACTAATTTTGAGAGAAATGCAGTTTTAACAATAATGAGTCTTATGACTGATTAGCTGAGTATATATCTCTATCTAGGTCTTCTTTAATTTTCTTCAGTTATGTTTTGTAGTCTTCAAGGTACAGGTCTTCGACATACTCTGATAGATTTAACCTTAAGTATTCATATTTAAATTTTGAATGCTTTTTTAATGGAATTATTTTTTAATTTAAATTTCAGATTTTTCTTTGCTAGTATATAGAAATTCAGTTGATTTTGCATAAAGTATTTTATCTGGAAAATCTGCTACACTCATTAGTTGTTACTTTTTGATATATTTCATCAGGTATTCTATAATGGCAACCATGTCACCTACAGATGACTGTTTTATTACTTCTTTCCAATCTGGATACTTTTTGTTTCCTCTTCTTGCCTTAGTGCATTGGCTAGAACCTCCAGTACAATGTTTAGTAGAAATCATGTAAGCAGACTTCCTTTTCCTGTTTCTTATTTTTTTAGGGGAAGCATTCCGTTTTTTACTTTTAGATATGCTGATAGCTATAGGTTTTTCAGATTGAGAAATTTCTCACCTTAATTTGCTGACAGTTGTTTTTTGTTTTTCCTTAATCAGGAATTGATGTTAGATTTTGTCAAGAGTCTTTTTTTCTCTACCTATTGAGATAATCATATGCTTTTCTTATTTTAGTTTGTTAATATTGTGAACTACATTGTTTTGATTTTTTTACTATTGAACCAACCTTGGTTTCCTAGAGTAAAAGATACATGGTCCTGATGTATCCTTTTTATATATTGTTGCATTCAATTTGCTTAAATTTTGCTTAGCATTTTTGTATATATGTTCATGAAGGATATTGGTCTGTAGTTTTGTTTATTTACTTATTGATTGATTGATCTATTGATGGATGGATATTTGTAATGTCTCTTTACAATTTTGGTGTCAGGGTAATGCTGAGCTCACAGAATGAGTTGGGAATGATTTCCCCCTCTTCAGTTTTCTGAGTTTATAATTGATATTAGTTCTTCCTTAAATGTTTGGTGGAATTTACCAATGAAGCCATCTGGGCTTGCATGTTTCTTTGTGGTGGGATTTTATCTACAAATTCAGTTCCTTTCGGGTCTTACTTTTGTAAGATTTGTTTGGTGAAATCAATGCAATGTTTAGTGTTGGGACCAGCTACTGAGGTGAGATGCTTATGAATGTCATGAGTCTGACTGGTAGGTACAGGCAGTATTGCTGACCCTGCGTGTGGACTGGGCAGTGTGTCCTCCAATCCTCTAGAGGGCTCTTTCCCTAGACTTTGGCAGTTTCATTGCACATATGAACTAACTACTCTGCTGAACACTCAAAGGGACCTCAGCAGATCTCTGGAGTTCTCTCTGTGCAGGTCTCTCCTGCCTGGTATTGTATCCTGAGAACTCTGACTGCCGCCATCTCCCTGGTTCCTCAGCTGCTCAATTCTGAGAGTCCTCTGGGCTCTGCCTTGTCCCCTCCACCCGCCATGCACATGTTGGGGAGCTCTCTCCATGCACCAAGCTGGGACAAGGGCAGGGCGCACCTCATCTGTTTTGCATCTCTCAGGGATCAGTGTCTTTCCCTGTCTGACGTCTAGTGTCTTGGAAACTACTGTTTCCTATATTTTGTCTTTCTTGTTGCTGTTGCTGTTTCAGACAGGAGGGTAGTCTCGTGCCTGTCACTCTGTCTTGGCCAGAAGTAGAAGTCGGCAGTTAGCTTTTGAATCTGGGGGAAACCACGCAGTGTCATCCTGGAGAGGCAGCGTTTGGCTGTGCCAGCTCCATGATGTCAGAGAAAACTTTCAGGGAGAGGAAGAAAGATGGAGCTCCTAATAACCCGTAGCAGTGAAAGCTGCAATAAAGTATGCAGAGGTCACATGGGGGGTGCTCAGAACAGAAGCAGGAGGCGCCATAGCTTTGGAGGCTTAATATAGTGAAGGGACAACGCCTCAGGAGGGCCGAGTCAGGGAAACGATAAGTTCCCAGATGGCCCTCTGGGTGCCGTAGGAACTTGACAACAAGCCGTTCCACGCCTGTGATTCCAAGCTGAACGTGCTACTTACTTGGTAAGTGTGGAGGCATTTATGGAGGCCAAGGGGACCCTGCTTATTTGCAGCGTCCTGTTGTGCTCCATCAACACTAATGGGAGCCGAGCAGCCAAAGCATCACACGTTACGCCCACTGGGAAATTCCCTCTCTGAGATCTAAGTGGAAGAGTAATGACAGCTTCAACTTTAGGACACACTCATAAGGGTGGGAGTTGCAAATAATGGGAAATTACTTTGTTCTGAGTGTGTCCAAATGGTGGACTTCCTTTTTTCACAAGGTGTCATTCTCACACTGATGTTCGTTCTCACTTTTTGTATATTTGGCGTCCTTGAAAACCTTTGTGGGAGGAAACATAGGGCTCACTGCCCTGGTGTTTCAGCGGGTGCTTCCTTAGAGCAAAGAAGCACCACAATGCTAAAAGCACCAGGCTACAGATACTATTGCTTCAGTTGACATGCTTTGTAGAAAGGCAGCTGAGAAGTTACCAATTACTGTATGACTACATTGTGCCAGGAGAGTGCTAGGTGCTTGACATAAGTTAGTCCTCATGACAAGCACATGTGACAACATATTCTCAAATTGATGGAGAAGTAAGTGGAGACTCAGAGAAGCCATACACCATGTTAAATGCAGTGTGTCTGTCTTCGAATCTCAAGCTCTTTGCTTATGCTGCCAGGAGAACCCTCAGCTCTGGACAGCTCTATATTAATGTATTCTGTGAGATAGTCCTGGAAAACAGAAAGCTCTTGGACTTTGGACTCAGACATGTGTAATTTCAAAGGCTGGCTCAACCCCCACAAAATCATTCATTCGTTCAATAGATATATAGGGTAGGTGCTGAAGGGGCTTGGGGGAGATTAATCAGATAGTCCAATAAAGCTGGCAGCCTAGTGATGGTGGCAATGTTGAGATTCAAACCCAACTTTGTCTGTTACCTTGACATCTTTCCACAGCTCCCTGCATTCCCAATACAATTTAGTACCATGTTGACTCCCGTTAGGCTAATGAACTATTTTGACTCCAGAAGCAATATATTATAGTAGTTAAAAGCGTGGACTGTGAAATCGGCTGCCTGAGTTCAGAACCCGTCTCTGCTACTTACTGTCTATAAGATCTTGTGCAAATGACCTAAGCTCCCTTTGCCTCAGTCGTCTTATTGATAAAATGGGGATGATAGAAGTGTCTACTTTATAGGGATTTTGTAAGGGTTAAATGAATAGAGCACATATAGGTTTGGTCCATTCTAAGTACTTAAATGATAATTATTGTCAACGTTTTCTTCCCGGTTTGTACATAGAAACGCTTTCCTTTTTAGAGTTAATGGAAATTGTTTATCTTTCCTGTGGAAAAAATTAGTGCCCTTTAAATTAATGCTTTTAGAACTAGAAAGAACAATAGAAAATATCTTTTAAAATACATAATGTGTTACCCTTCCAAGAAACCCTCCTGCCCAATTAGAATAAATGACAGTGGGGAACCAGAATAAGCCAGCTAATAGCATCAGAATTACTACTGGAGCCCAGGAGACTGCAGGCTTTCTCTTTCCTTTATACTGTTAGGCTCCCCTTGCCTCTCTCAAATTTTATCTTAGCACAGTGGCTTTGGGGGCAAAGGGACAAGGGATAGATTCCCGGCACCTCTATTTACTGGTTGAATGGCCTTGGGCACGTTACCTAAACTTTCTGAGCCTCGGTTTTCTCATCTATGACGTGGAGATAATAATGCTTCCCTCATTAGACCTTTGTGATCATAAAATGTGATAATGTTTGTGATAGATTTAGAACATTAGCTGGCATCATAAGTGCTTAATAAATATTAAATATGCATAATGTCTAAGAGCACAGAGTGTGGAGTCAGATATGCCTGGATTTGAGTTCCCCCTCCCCCCGCCAGAGTTGTGTCACCCCCTGAAGGTAATGACCTTCCCTAGACCTCCCCTCTGTCCCTGGATCTGTACAGTAAGGATTGAATTGTCTCTCTCTTAGGGTTGATGTGAAGATTCAAGCAAATAATGCTTGTAAAGCACCGGGCACAATGTCTGGTGTAAAGTCAGCATCCAGTAAATAGTAACAGATGCAAGTACAACTGTAATTACTCTCATTAGTATTTTTTCAATCATCTGGTTTCCACTGTATCAAAACCTCTATGTGCTTAAAATACTGTTCTTCAGGGTTAAGTCTCATAGTTCGTTAATGGAGAGGAGGGACGAGATTCCAACTCTTTGACCACAATTGACATTATTACTCTCTTAACCCAATATTTAGTGCATTCATGACTATTTTCTAATTTTTCAGAAGAGGAACCTTTCTGCCCAGAGGTGAAGTGGCAAGCCATCTAGGCTCATGTAATTATTTAACGCCCCATCTGAACCTGGAATCCAGTCCTTCTGATTCTCAGTGTTCTATTCTTTCCACTATATAAAATGGAAAACCCCAAATCCTCTTTTCAGACTCTGGCTGTTGAAAGTTACGAAACATTACTTCTGCTTTGCATATCACCCAGTAGTGTTTTAAGCTTTCTTGCCATGGCAACCATCAAAATATTAAGCCCCTCAAAGCAGGATTGGAAAGTCAACTAGAGCTCTGCTCTTGTTCCTGGTGATAGATGGAATGGTGCAGAGTCAAGAATCAGTTACCACTGGTCCTTTTCCACTCAAGTGATGGCGATCACACCGCCACTGGACCAGAATTCAGTCACCTCTAAGATGGCTTTGCCGTATGGGATCTAGCCTGTGATACGTTCATATTAAACATATTGCAAACAAAGACAGAAATAAACATGGTAGGCTACAGAAGACCACTTCTACTCTTCCTTCCTTTTTCCTCCCTCCCTCCTTCCCTCTCTTTGTTCCTTCCATGCTTCCTCTCTTTCTTTCTATGAGAGTGGGAACGCAGCCTCAGATCCGTGTCAGGTTTGAAATGGTATCAACCACCAAGCAGATAAACTCCAGTGATCATATTCCAGGCTTCTAAGAGACCAGACGCTAGAGTAACGGGAAATATAATAAAAATATATCCAGATCATTTGCTTATTGTCACCCTCCTTCTTTTTCTTATTTCCCCACCGTTGATATCTTCAGCAAGGGATGTATGTGTATGCAACTGTGTGTTTGTGTTAGAGAGAAAGAGATTTGTGAAGATACTGAGAGTGTCTGCTACGGACAGGTAATGCTTCAAAGGTGATTTGCTCTTCACTGACCCTGAGGTGACAGAAACCAGCAAGGGGAAGGGGAGATGCAGAGGTGGTGGTAACCAGCACCAGAAGGCCTAAGGGCCGACGCAATTTCTTTAAACCAAATAAAAAATTCATGAACATGTGATATTTCAAAATGATTTCCCAGTTTGACATTATTTATCAGGCAGCGCATCTTTTAAAAGAGGTCATTTCAAACAAGTCAGCAGAGGGAAGGACTATAACTTGTAGAGCCAGGATTATAAGCCAGTGCTGTGATCAGCGCTAAGTGGACCAGTGTACGGGGGGCGGGGTGCAGGTATCCGGGCCGTTGTTTTGTTCTCCCGTCCAGATGTTGTGCCAGCTGCAGGGTCGCCAGGGAGCTCGTGGACCCCACCTTCTCTACTTGTCTGATACATAGCTGGAGGCTTGTCTCTTCGGCTGCCCATCTGGCTCCTGGCACCAGGAAGTAAAACTATTATTATTTTTCCTAATGGAAGGCTTGGAATCACAGCTGTTAATTACCAGATGATTATTAAAAACACATATTTCCTACTGAGGTTTGAGAAGACAACTCATGCGTGCCGACGGGCCCCCTTGCGGAGATTCTTAGCCTCGAACCATGTACGTGTTTCTTCAAAGAGCAAAATGTGATTTTACTATACATTCAGGCAAATGCATGTAAGAAGGGTGGTGAAGAGATTCCAGGACACTATTTAAAGCAATAAGGATGTTTATCCCCCTGCACAGCATGTTCCAGAGTCTCTAATTGCTTATCTTAGCCCAATACCTGACTCAAATTACCTTCATTTGGGGGCCTTTCAAACACCTGCAGCCCCTCCGATGGTGCTGACTAAGCCCTGGGTACCAGTGATACCAGGAAGGAAGGAAGGAAGGAAGGAAGGGAGGAAGGAAGGGAGGAAGGGGGAAAGAAAGAAAAGGCCCAGCAGAAGGGCTCTAATAAATTATGGATCTCGGCTGTCACGCTGGGTCACTGGAACGTGGCTGAGGGACAGATGGAGGCTGCCTGAGCAGGCAGAGCCTGGGGGCAGGGACAGCAGCCAGTGAGAGTGGACTCTTTACGTATCAGGGGAAAGGACCGGGAATTATGGCTGGATGAGGAAGAGGAAGCAGACTGGGAGCTCTGAGCAGTGATCTGGAGGGAGCGGAGAGGAGGGAGCTCTAGATGAATATGGGGCATCGCATGGGCTTTCTGTCTTGAACCCCAAGTCCAGGGGACAATGTGTTCAGACCTATAATTAAGAAGTATCACGTGCTTGCTAATTTCTCAGCATGGTGCTGGGCATGGTGGGGAAGAAGGGCATCCAAGATGGGTTATCTCTACCATGGAGCTTACAAACTAGTTAACCACAAAGACTGCAATGGATGGGGTAGCTCCTGAACAGGGCAGCAGGAAATAAGTGCTAAATTCACACATTGGGCAAACACGTATTGAGTATTCATCACCACATGAGTCAGGTACTATATCAATGGACAAAATAGGAAAGCATGAAGTAAGATCTCTGGTCTCTTAGCTAACACTCTAGCAGAGTGAGACGCACAATAAGACATTTGAGGAAGCGAAATAGACACAATGTTATATGCAGATAAACGTGATGGAGAAAAATCACAAAACAGGAATGAGTCCTCTTGATGGGGGTGAACGTAATTACAAGCAGTATGACCAAGGCAGACGTCACAAAAGAAAGAAGCCACCCCAGCGAAGGCGTTGAGGCAGATGCAAGCCTGGTACATTCTCCAGTCACTGGCCTCCATGACTGAGGTGGAGTGAGTGACAGGGACAGTGGTAGGTGGAGCAAATGTAGTCAGGCAGGTAAAGGTGAACCAGGGTACGTGTAGGACCTTGAAGGCTGTTACAAACACTTTGGGTTTTGCTAGGAGTGAGGTGGGAATCTGTTGGATGGTGTTGTGCTGAAGAGAGATGATCTGACTGCCACTCTGATGCCTCTGGCCCCTGGGTTGGTTCTCAGACTTTGGTGCTCAAACTCAGGATCACCTGCGGGGCTTGCTGAGACATGTGTTGCTGACCCCCACCCCCAGATCCAATGGGTGTGGGGTAGGAACCGAGACTTTGCCTCACTCACAAGTTCTCAAGTCGTGCTGCTGCCTCTGATCTGGAGGAGTTCACGTCGAGAACTGCTCGGAGAGACAGTCGGGGGACAAATGAGGGACAAAGCACGGGGGGAGGTAGACTGGTCTTGGGCCTTGCAGAACAGGTAGGGTTTGGGAGAGTGAAAGGCAGAATCTTTCAAGAAAGGAGGAATTACATGAGCAAACACAGAGTGGTGTGCTTTTTCTTTTCCATTTTATCTTCTGCTAAAAGGTGGAGGGCAGTTTATAAAATGTAGAACAGGGTTATCTATGTGGAGCTCTCTCTAGAGACCTTATCTTTTTTTTTAATTGAAGTATAGTTGCTTTACAATATTGTGTTAGTTAGGGATACAGAAAAGTGCTTCAGTTATATATATGTTTATATTTCAGATTATTTCCCATTATGGGTTATTACAAGATCCTAAATATTGTTCCCTGTGTTATACAGTAGCTTATCTACTTTATATACAGTAGTGTGTATTTGTAAATCCCAACCTCCTAATTTATCCCACCCCCTCCTTTCCCCTTTGGTAACCATAAGTTTGTTTCCTATATGTCTGTGAGTCTGTTTCTGTTTTGTATATAGATTCATTTGTATTATTTTATAGATTCCACATATAAGTGATATATAATATTTGTCTTTGTCTGACTTTCCTCACTTTGTATGGTATTCTCCATCCATGTTGCTGCAAATGACAATATTTCTTTCTTTTTTACAGCTGAGTAATATTCATATATGTGTGTGTATATATATATATATATATATATATATATATATATATATATATATATATACACCACATCTCCTTTATCCATTATCTGTTGATGGTCATTTAGGTTGCTTCCATGTCTTGGCTATTGTAAATAATGCTGCTATGACCATTCGGGTGCATGTATCTTTTTTGAATCATGGTTTTCTCCAGATATATGCCCAGGAGTAGGATTGCAGGGTCATAAGGTAGCTCTATTTTTAGTTTTTTAAGGAACCTCCATCCTGATTTCCACATTGGCTGCACCAATTTACATTCCTACCAACAGTGTAGAAGGGTTCCCTTTTCTCCACACCCTCTAAAGCGGTTATTAATTGTAGACTTTTTGATGATGGCCATTCTGACCATTGTGAGATGGTACCTCATTGTAGTTTTGATTTGCATTTCTCTATTAGTGATGTTGAGCATCTATCTTTCCAAATGCCTGTTGGCCATCTGTATGTCTTGTTTAGAGAAATGTCTATTTAGGTCTTCTACCCATTTTTTGAATGGTTCGTTTGTTTTTTTGATATTGAACCGTATGAGCTGTTTGTATATTTTGGAAATTAACACTTTGTTAGTTGCATAATTTGGAAATATTTTCTCCCAGTTTGTCTTTTCGTTTTGTTTATGGTTTCCTTTGCTGTGCAAAAGTCTTTAAGTTTGATTAGGTCCCATTTGTTTATTTTTGCTTTTATTTCTTTTGCCTTGGGAAACTGATCTAAGAAAATATTGCTATGATTTATGTATACAGACCTTATCTTTGTTGTGGCAACTTCTAGTCTGCCTGGTGTCCCTTTTCAAAGTTCTCCTTCCTGTATTATGTCTAAAGGAAAAGGGAGATCTCCAATCAGTGTCAGCCTTAGTCTACCCTGCAGCCCACTGCTCTCCCACTGCTCTCCCACTGCTCTCACTGTCCTCTAGTACCTCTCACCTCTGGGGTGTGTGGCCACCTCCCTTCCACACACCCCCCACCAGCCCTATTTGGCATCACTGTGCTTCTGCAGGAATCCACTTTGCTCTCTTGTCCAAATCACCCCCAGCCCAGGACTGCTGTGTATGACAGGCTTTTATGGAAGGCTTGCTGAGTCTGGAGAGTAATAAGAGAACAGAACAGAAAGCAACTTAAAACTGAGCACCAAACATCACAGTCCTAAACGTTGCTCAGCCTCCCTGACTCTAGAAATTTCTTGTTGATCGTCCTTCCCAAGTCTTCGTCTCCTGCTTCGTAATGAGGCCCACTTCTCTCTCCCAAGAATGCACTGCCCGCTGCTCTTGAAGCTGATTCCCGTGTGGCCTGGCCGACTCCTAAATTCTTCTTACCCTGTTACACAGAGCAACGACTGCTGTCTTCTTACTCTTCCTCCAGTCATGTCTTCGGGACCTTGAACTCTCACCCCAAAGAGCGTAGAAAGGCCTTTTCCTAAAGAAAAACAGAGGTCTCTCAGGAAGACAAATTCCACGGTCCTCCTGGGGCATCTGGTTTCCAAAGCAGCCAATTTATATAAGAACACCTCTACCCACACCTCCTAGTTACACAGGATCAAATATACCTTAAATAGCGCAGAAAAAGTGGGGGGAACCAAAACAAGAATAGGACCTTAATGTGAAGCCAGTACACAAAACACATGCTTTTCCATCCTAAGCGTTGCTAGAAGACAGTTACAAACTTGGCTTTTTGTGGCTTTCGAAAAAGAGGAGCATCAAGCTATGGGGACCTATTTGTGAAGTAGTGAGAACAGCTTCCTGCAGCAGCAGGAGTAATTGGAATCAGGCGAGTTAGAGGGGCCCTCTCCTAAACACGCCAGGGAGAGGACGTTAGATTCAGCGTGAAGGAAAAGGGCCCCCTTTTAAGGTTTTCGTTCAAAGAAAGACAGGTTTTCAACAACATCTAAAGAAAAAACAGTCTGGCAAAAGTTTGTAAGACAGACTGTAGGGTAGAGAGTCTGGAAGCAGGAAAGCCAGCTTGAGGCTCAGGCTCGGGCAGATCCGGGTGCAGGCTCCCAGTGCCCCTAGACCCGTTCACCAGCCTACCTGCTGACATACGGACCCCAAGCCCAGCCCAGCGTCCACGTGACCACTACCATCACCTTCCTGCCCGCCCAGCAGGGAAGCCATCGCTCTGCTTCTGCTCTTCTGTAGAACACAGCACACTCCACTTAGTACATCTGTACTGTAGGTATTTGTGAAGATGTTTGTTAGAAAATAAGCTTTATGAAAGCAGGGGCCATCTCTTATACCACTTTGCCTAAGGTAGACTAGAGTGTAGACATAATAACAAAAACAATAGTCATAGAACCAAATGCTTACTGAACCATTAACCGCTCAGCTAGGCTTGCTCTCCAGGTATACACCTGGAGGGTAGTGGATAATGTAGGTGTAGGATAATGTAGTATAGGGTTGGATAATAGTATGTAATGATAAAAGCTATCAATTTAGAACTCAAGCTCTATGGATTTGAAATCTGAAATGCCCTGACATTTACAAGCAGTGTGATATTATGCAATGACATAGTCTCTCCGCCCTGAGTTTTTCATCTGCTCCAAGGGGTCATTGTGACGATTAAATGAGTTAATCCATGTAAAGTACATCAAAGAACACCTGGGGTGGGCCGAGTGGTCAGTAAGTGCTAGCTGTTAGGGCCAGGACACGCAATGGACACCCAGTAAGTACCGCTGGGGTGAATGCAGGCACCCGGGTGCTTGAGGTGACAGGGTCTCACCAATGAAAATGGGATATTGAGATGAGGGTTGGTTTGTGAAAAACAAGTTCGTTTTCACGGTATATTAGTTTGTTTGTACTTGAGATATAATTCACATACTATAAAATGTATGCTTTTGAAGTATACAATTCAGTGGGTTTTAGTATATTCAGGAAATTGTGCAGTCATTACCACTATCTCCAAAACCTTTTTTAATCGCTCCAAAAAGAAACCCGTACCCGTTAGCCATCACCCCCCTCCCCCTCCTCCCAGCCCCTGGCATAGGGTTTACTAATTTCTTTCTCTGTGGGTTTGTCTATTCTGGGCATTTAACGTACATGGGACTATTCAATATGTGGCTTTTTGTATATGACTCCTTTCATTTAGCATAATGTTTCCAAGGTTCATCCATGTTGTAGCGTGAGGCAGTGCTTCATCCTCCTTCATGGCTAAATAATACTCCGTTGTGTCGTTATACCACATTTTATTTATCCATTCATTAATTGATAGAAAATTGGGATATCTCCCCTCTTTGGCTATCCTTAATAATGCTATTAGGAAACAAACCAATAAGTAAACCTCAACCTAAACCCTATACCTTATACAAAAAGTTAACTCAAAATGCATCAGAAATCTAAAATATACAATTACAAAACTTTAAAACATGGGAGAACATATTTGTAAGCTAGGGTTAACCAGAGTTCTCATTCACACCAGAGCATGACCCACAAACACCTTCTACCTTTGGTTAGTATAGCACATCCAAGTGTTCTGTTTGTGTGTCGTTTGGGTGGTAGGGGAAGGGCTAAGGAGTCGCCAGTTTCACGGTTTTCTTTTATCCTACAGCACCCCCAAATTGCCTTCTTATTTTTCTTTTCTTCTACACAATTCTATTGCCAAAGAGTATTTCTACCTTCCTTTTTGGCCTTTTTTCTCCGCTAGAGGCAAAGCGTTTTGAAAGTCCCCTTTGAAATCACACCTGCCACTTTCAACAGTGCTCCTCCTTTGGATCGTATATCTACTTAAAAATCTCTTCTCTGTAGATTATGCCCTGATCTGCCCAGACACTTTTCCAGTATTTTCAGACTTAGGATGGATTTAATACTTTTGGTGCCCATCGCAAATAAAATAAAAATGCTGCCACGAACATTCATATACAAGTTTTTCATGGACATACGTCATCATTTCTCTTGGGTGTATATCCAGGATTCCCTGCTCAGGGAAGAGGAAAAGGGGAGAAAGGGAAGAAGAAAAAAAAAGGATCTGCAAGAGTCAGGAATGGATCGAGGGTGCCTCTTGGAAAGCAAAATTCAAATTTCAAGGAACTCTATTAGGATCCGCAAACTGCCGGAGGTCAGTGGTTTCGCTCTGAAATAGACGGGTCCACAGGAAGATCCCTACCAGGTCTAGAATCCAGTCAGTAACATCTCATCAGGTTTTGTTATAAAAAAAAATAATTCTCTGTAGGACGTTCCCCAATACTTCTTACACCAGACTGCTGGGCTGCTTTTATTAAAATCAATGAAATACTTTAGAGATTCAGAGTATAGAATTGTTTTCCCTTACACTTCTCAGGCCAGGAAAAAATTTGTAATTTAATGGGAGGCCTGACTGTTGGCTGTAAACTTTTTAAGGGCCCACAGCTTCATTCCCCTAATATGTGCTTTCGCTTTGTACCTTCACGTCCAATTTCTTGACCTTAATTTTGCTCTATTGAGAGGACTCCAAAGAAAATGACAAGTGTTGCGAGTCTTTCTGGACTTTATGCTTGTCTGGTTTCTTTAGATCAAGGATATGTAGATCAGCTCCCATTTTCATGTTGCTTAAAATAACTCAGTCTGGCTGGGCAGGTCAGGGCTTGGTTTTGATGCCGATTTTCCATTTGTGTCTGATCAGAGCATCTCCTTGTATACGGTGTTATCTAATCAACTCCAAATTCCTCTGAAAAAGGCTCTTAACTGTTCCTGTTGATCCCTCTTATTTCAGTTCACTTTATGCGGCTTTAAACACAACTGACACTCACCCAGACCCATTAATGGAAAATAAAGGTCATGGCTGGGGCACCAATCGTCACCTTTCCAGACTTCCACACAGGCTTATGTGTGTGTGTGTCAGTCTTTTCAATTTTCTTCCTGATATAGTGGAAGCAATCATAAGAGAATCGGCCCTGAACGTAGGCTGCCAAGATTCCTTAAAGAAATTCACCAGCGGGCAGGCAGCTGGCTGGCTGGACCTCATGACTGAATTCACCGAAATGTATTTACAGAGGCGAGGGCCAGAGCCACACAGCCTCAGCGGTGGAGACTTGCTCTTCTCTGCAAAATGCTTCTTGGGCTGTGTGTGCTGGTGGTTGCTGGTATCTGTTCTGTGCTTTTGTGATCCCTCTGCACAGTCCCCTCGCCCGCCACCCCAGCAAGTGCCTCTGTCTGTACATATGCTTGTCCGTCTGACGTCCTGCTGCGTGTGGTGTAACATAAAGGTCTGGAAAAGGCACGCACTTTCCAATTCCACTATCTCGGCCACTTCTTAATTGGGCGATTTTAGGCATATTTTATGCAAACATTCTGGGCCTCTGCCTTATTCTTCTGTAAAGTGAAGATAATTAAGGAACCTGTTTCATAGGGCTGTCATGAGAATTAATGAGAGAAGCTACAGCGAGTTCTCAGTACAATAGAAAGTACAAAAATCCATCGTGCGTTTTGTTATTTATTGGCCCAGTTGGTTATTTTTTCACCCAGATGTCCAAGCTGGAAACTTCTGAGTCTTTATAAATACCCACTTCTCTCCTCATCCTCACTCGTATCTAACTGGCTACCTTTTCCTCTTCATGGTGTCACAGTCGCCAGCTCCATCACCTCTTCGGTTCCCTGTTCCCGCTGCCGTGCCTTCACTCAGGCCGTTCACCCTCCACTGCCCTGTTCCTTTTCTCTTTCCAGTGTCATCACACTTGTTCTCCTTAAACACAGAGCCGGCCATGTCAAACTGAGCACTGACTTTCTCACTGTGAGATTGCCTTAGTGGAAATTTTAAGGCAATATATCAATTGTAATTTTAATCAAATCCCCCTGCCGCCCCCGCCCCTGCCGCTTTTGATTTTCATGGGTCTTTTTGTCACACAAAGTCTCATAACCTCCAGCCTGGTGCTGCATTCTTCCGTCCTGTTTGCATCTTAGGTTTATGTATTCGTGGATGATGTCTATTTGTGTGGACGCTTTTCTTTTGCCAGGATTCATGGTCCAGGTCTGTAGATAACGTACATGTTTCCACATGCATTTCTTACCTTTCAAATATTATTTTATTTATACTCCCATATGAAACAAGGGCCATACTATCATAATTACATACAAATCATTACATGATGATGAACCATATGTCAATTTTATAGAGAACATACTAACATTAAAACACTGATGTGTTATAGAAAGTCGAGTGGGAGAAAAAAATGAGCTGTAATTTTCATTTTTATTAAAGAGCTGCACCCTCTGAGAAGAATCAAATCAATTAATAATATCCATTACTATTACATCCTGCAAAATAAAATATACCTGGGAAAGTTAAAGTCTCATGTGCTTTAGTCATTTGTTCCTAATTATATGTTTTGGTTTCTTTTTTGATTGATTCTGTTGATATAATGCTTTACATTAACATTATTACGGTGATAATCATTTATTAATTTATAGCATTAGCATGATGAATATAATTATTAACCAAATATTGAAGCCTTGCTTTAATGAAAAATGACAGCTATGTTATTCTTTTACAAAGAAATTCTGCTGCTTCCCCATCTCCATGAGTTAAGTCCAAATCCCTATAGCATGGCATTCAAGGTATGTTAGAATCTACTAATCCAACTTCCTCTTTCCTTTTGCTCCACTAACCAGCACCTTGCCCTCTAGTTTTCTTTGCTGGCTTTTTTTACCCATTTAACATCATCATATTTTCCCTGCCTTTAAAAGTACTCTTTTAATAGCTGCATAATAATCGATCATATCATTTGGCCATAATTTATGTAACATCCTCATACTGTTGACCATCAAGATAATTCCCAATTATCTGGTATTATGAATAATGTTATAAAAAACATCATTGTTCATCATTTTTTGTCTACATCAATAGACAGTTTTTTGGAATAACTGATTGACAACCTGAACATGTATTTAAAATAGCGACGGGTGGCGACTCCTGCCCAACATAGACACCTGAAAACAAAGGACCCACACGGGGCAGTGCAGGGAGGGAGACATGGGAAGATGGGCACAAACCTGTTAGTCGATGATTTCCCATCTGTCGTTCTACCACCTCATCCCCCAGCTTGGAAGCTGACTTGTCCTTTTAACAGTCACTCTGGACATAAGCCTGGTTTTGGAGGGGCTGAACCACCACCGTAATGCAGTTGGAATATTTGATAAAGCCCAGCTATGGGTCCAGGACCTCCCCCTTGTTCCTTTCTGACTGTGATGGATACCTTTCTACTTTAGTGAGTCCTTCCTTCCTTCTTCCTGCCTCCCTCCCTTCCATCCTTTCAGCAAGCATAAATTGTGGGCTAAATACGTGTTTGCTAGTGTGCTAGAGGGACGCAGAAGTGAATGAGACGTGACCCCATGCTAAAGGAGTCATCAGTCGTAGGACAGATCTTGACAAAGTCAAGAATCTTTAGTCTTGTCCCTCCTTGCGCTGTTCGTGTCAGGGACTCCCAGCTCTTCCTTTCCTTGTGTTGCCCTGTCTTCTCTTACTTTAGGGTAGAGACATTGTTAATACCCAGACTCCTCCCCTTTGCTCTACCCCAAGATGTGCAAGTGTGCACAAGTTAATATTTCTCTAATGTGCTCTGAGCTTCTAGATGCAAACTACTTTCGTTATTGCCACGACTAGTATCATTGTTAATAATCCAGTAACAATATCTGTATGACCAGGAGCACAATATCCCTTGTGCCACTACTCACAAGAATTATTATTTTACCTCTTTTTATTATTTCTCCACCGTCACCCAGGGGCTGTTCAGAAAATTAAAATCCAATAATAAGAATGAAGAATAATTAAAATAATACCAAGAACAATAGAAATGAGATGACAAAAACCGAGAGAGCCAAGAAAACACAACCAAGAGGCCAACTTCCCTGTGACAGGTGCTAATAGCATCAGCTCGGAATAGGTGACAGAATCCTCCCTGAGAGCTCGAAAATTCTCTCCTTCTTACTCAGTAGCCTTTTTGCCACTGAGGTCTCAAGAGGTACTAGATTGTATAACACTTATTTAGCTGATCCTGCCAAAAACGTGCTGCAAGGGGGGAAAGATATCGAGAAAAGGAAGGACAACTCTTTGATTATGAGAACCACACTGAAGAATGTTTCCCCCGTGGCTAGACGCTGGCCAGACTCCCAGGCACTCCTCACAGCTCTCCAGGTCCTGTGAATGCTTTGCAGGGCTTAAGGGAAACTTCACACTTCATTCCCCACCCGCCGTCTTCTATGCACCTTTGTCGGTTTGGACTCTCAGTTTCTCCATCCGAGAAATGGATATAATTCCCAGGCGTACAACTCATGAGAAAAGCCAGGGAAAATGGCTGTTTCTAAACGAAACTTATACAATAGCAACACAACAGTCATTTTGATGAAGCACATGGGTATTAAAAGTCAGAGGGCATGGCAATTCACTGTCTGAAACAAAATCAAGAGGAAAAGAATAAACAGCTGGAATAGGCAAGTTCTGTTTTACGTATCCCCTGGCAAGGTGTTTGGCTTTGAACAAAAGCTACAGCCTGAGTTTTACCTTTAATCAACTCTCAGTTGTGTCCTGTGTTTACCCGATGCTTGACAGTTTCTTTGGGTGCTTCTGTGTTCCGTAACTCGGTTGCTCCTTCTGTTAATTTTATGACGGAGATGACCATTGCCAGGCCATGCACGTGTTGGCGAAAGAGTACTGGAGTGGGAGTTGGAGACCTTGGCCACTCCTTAGTTTTCGATTCAAGACATAAATAGCCTTGGGTGTGGTTGAGCCATTCTGTGTAAACACTCAAAGCAGTAGAATCCTCCAGGAATTCCACTTCCCTATGTCTCAGTTTTCTCACATAAAAGAAAAACAGGGGGACATTGGGCAAGCTGTCCCTCCCAGCTCTGACATTATTCCCACTCTTTCAAAGATCTAGGAAAGGTGACTTCTCCTAGGTCAGATGCCTCAATGGATGCTGGAAATCTAGACCCCTGTAGAGCCAGTCCTAGATGCCAGAGTTATTTCCACGTTACTGAAGCTACTTTGTATCCAACGTGCCATGGAAATAGTTACATCTCTCCTTTACAGATTCACACACCTTTACCTGTCCTCCACCTGTCTGCCATCTCTATGCTACTGCCCACAGGTTCAAAAGTCCTCAGCAGATGCAATCCTCTAGGCAGCTCTGCAAGTGGCACCATCTGCCTGAGACACAAACTCTGCACAATGTTCACTGCGGCTCTGCTTACAACAGCCCGGAGATGGAGGCAGCCTAAGTGTCCATCATCGGATGAATGGATAAAGAAGATGTGGCACATACATACAATGGAATATTACTCAGCCATAAACAGAAATGAAATTGAGTTATTTGTAGTGAGGTGGATGGACCTAGAGACTGTCATACAGAGTGAAGTAAGTCAGAAAGAGAAAGACAAATACCGTATGCTAACACATAAATATGGAATCTAAGAAAAAAAAAGGTCATGAAGAACCTAGGGGTAAGACGGGAATAAAGAAACAGACCTACTAGAGAATGGACTCGAGGATATGGGGAGGGGGAAGGGTAAGCTGTGACAAAGTGAGAGAGTGGCATGGACATATATACACTACCAAACGTAAGGTAGATAGCTAGTGGGAAGCAGCCACATAGCACAGGGAGATCAGCTCGGTGCTTTGTGACCACCTAGAGGGGTGGGATAGGGAGGGTGGGAGGGAGGGAGACGCAAGAGGGAAGAGATATGGGAACATATGTATATGTATAACTGATTCACTTTGTTATAAAGCAGAAACTAACACACCATTGTAAAGCAATTATACTCTTATAAAGATGTTAAAAAAACAAAAACAAAGCACTGAGGCACCCGTGGGGAGGGGCAAGGAAGCCCCGCCCACCACCTCCCCCCTCTCTCCTCCTCGCATCAGTCAGCCCAGTGTCCGCAGCTACTCAAATGGATCTCACTTTCTGTTCCATCTCATTTGACACTTTATCAGTTGGAGATGATGGGGAGATGGTATTCTGTCAGCTCCCGAGATATCTGCTGAAAACTGCTCACCCCCTGGCAAGGCAGCCCAGGACACAACAAAGGAGAGAGAAAGTGCTAGATGATCAACTTAACTCAAGTTTGTTAAAGTAGTGTGAAAACTCCCCTGGCTTCTCTTAGGGTTGCACAGGAGAGGAGGGAAGCGGGAGGAAGAGGATGAGGGAGGAGAGAATTGCCATCCCTGCTTCTGTCCTGGAAGGAGGTAGGTTTGTCCATCTTAGCTGAGAATGTAGTGTTGCTCCCTCACATTCTCATGTTTTCTTGAGGCATGTGTTTACTTTATAAATAAGCCATTATTCTTATATGGCGAGCAGTGCCGTTGCAAGATCCCTGCACATAATAACTATCCTCGGGGAGCTTAAAATCACATCGGCTCTTCCAAATGCATGAGAGTGCCATACCTTTAGTATTTAGAAAGCTGCTTCTTCTGGATATCAAGCTGTCAGCCTAATGGTGTCAAGGGGAGGGGGGAATGGACACTCACTGGGTTCTGATGTATCTGGCATTGGGTAAGGCATCCCCTTAAAGATGGCAGCTCACTTAAAAGGGGACAGTTGGGCACGTGAGATCAGCAGCACCCACTCAGTGCAATGAGGACTAAGAAAAGGCACATTGTGGTTGGGAGGATTCTAAGTGAGTTGGCAGGGGAGGGGCATAGCGCAGGAGCGGGACTGGGGGATTGCATCCCTTCCTCTTAGCCTTAGGACCCACCCCAGTGTGACCACAAATGACCCACATCAAGGAGAACCTCTGTTCTGAAGTTCAGTGAGCACACTTGTTCCGCACCACTTCTCCGTAGAAGAGGGACCATTCATGCTGTTTGTTTTACTACGCCTCTATTTTTATCGGGTATAAACTGTTGATTTTTCAGCATTTTCTTATTTTTTATTTCATTTGCCCTCCAGAACTCAGAAAAGAGCATCACACATCATTTTCCTTCTCCCTTCCTGATCCTGGGGGAAGATGAATAGATCTGGTTTTATGATGTCTGTGCTCTCTGCTCCCTTTCCCCTTTCTCTTTCTCCTTTATGCACCTCCTTCCCCTCCCCTCCCCTTGCTTCCACAAATATCTTCCATTTAGAATCTTATTCTCGGTTTTTGCCCTCGAGTGAGGCAGGGAGGTATGGGGGGAGTTCCCATTCTTCTCAAACTCTGTCGGAAATATTAATGCCCAGTACAAGGCTGACACCCCAGACCCCGGGTTCCCATCCTCGGCATTTTCTCTCCCTTGTCCAATTCAGTTTTAGGAGTAAAATGGTTTACTTTTTGATATGAAAATTAATTTCTGGACAAGAAGAAATATGCCTGCACAGGGGCCACATTTGTATTGTCTCACAGCACGGCTGTCATTACGCCGTAGATCAAACTGGCTTCCTCATCTTCAGGGCTTTTTTCCCCTCTCCGCGGTCCTGAGCCTGCCAGGATTGGCAGCAGCAGTGGGTTTCATTGGCAGTGGCACAAGGGGATGGCAATGCATGGGCTGGGTTAGCCATCATTCCCAGGTCCCTCTCCTCAAATTCCTTTTCTGGATGGACATATCCAATCCAGACAAATGCAGATGGACCCAGGGCTCAGGTCTCCGGCCACAGCGTGAGGGTGAAGGGTGGTGGCGATGGAGGTGCTCTTTGGCCTGTAGGTTGCAAGCACTACAACCAACATCTCTTGTGCTTCGAGATGTCATCAACAAGAAGGCTTTGACACGTATCCCGTGGTCTCTACACACTTCCCATTACCACCCTGCCTTCCAGAAGCCCGTGTTCACCTGCTAAAAATGGTCACTGTGAATTAATCAAGGTAAGAACTTGTGAACTAGGGCAGAACCAATGAGAAATTTTCCAGGGTACTGAAAGGGAAGTGGCTTTTATGCTGTAGTCAGTATAGTGAATTCTAGAGGAATTTCCAGGAAAACCATGGCTTCTCTTCATATCCCAACTGCCGTCACTCATTCTAACTTGCTTTTGTATATGTCGCTGCGCCACTGTTTGGTATAATTAGACACCAAGATCTATGGTCCTCAAGCGGACATCTACTCTTTGCCAATAAGCTATGCGTCACCACCCAAAGAAACCTACTTGATTCTGACACCTCTAAGATGCATACAAACGATTTATTCACAAATGTGACTAGCATTCCCCCAATTTCCCCATAATATGTTGGGTCCACATGATTTGTGTGTGGAGAGGGGGTTGCCGGACATACTTTATACATTAGGAAGTCATCTCAGGAGGTGTGGACAGCTCCCATCTCAGGAGGTGTGGACAGCTCCCATCTCAGGAGGTGTGGACAGCTCCCATCAAATGAGCCGAAGCTCAAGAATGAGATTATTTGTTCTCTCAGATTGAACTGGGGGCCAAGGGCTGTGGGCTCTGATCCCTGAAGCTGTGTCACTGGCCCAGAGTGGCTACTGATCTGGGTTTTCCACCTGCCAAGTGAGGTACCAGGCCCTCCCCCGGCCACACTCACAGCAACATTTTAAAGATGATTGAGCTTCAGTGCCTCTCAGGAGGAAAAGTTCTTTCTCACACCCCTACCGCTATCATTGTTTTCAAAGGAATCAATATTAACAGGGTTGGACGGCTTTTGATAAGTCAAAAAGGCTCACTGTCAGAATGGAATAAACAAAAAAGATGGGTTTGGGAATCAAGCAATTTAAGGTTTGTATCCCAAACTCACCGCTTGCTACTAGCACAGGCAAGTTACTCAGCCTCTTGGAACTTTATTTTCCCAACCTAAAAAGGGGGAACAACAATGTTTCCTATGGAAAGCTGCAGGGATAATTAACTGTCTTTATTACATCAGTACTCTTTCAACACTGAGGGAAAGAATTTTGTGTCTACGCTGCCTTATAACCACGATGAACCTCTCACCATCACTCACTGATCGCAGTATGCCTGCCTGTGCCTCTCCTCCTGTCCTTTCCAATGCCTGCAGAAGCTTCCAGAACCCAGCAAGCTCAGCGCCACGTAACTGAGAAACACCCTGTGCTGGACCCTGTCCTATGCTTCCCAGTCCAGGGTGGGGAGGCACTGCTGTCACGTGAGGACCCCTGGTTCTAGTTGCAGTGTTTGCTCCCCTCCCAGGAAAGGGGGGCCATCACAATGTTGCAATAAGTCCCAGACAAGACACTGAAGTTGCCCAAGGCTGCCTGAGCTTCTGGCTTCTCTTCAGTCCTCAGATACGGACACACACCCAGCAGCCGGCCGATGGTGAAGACCCTGCAAAAACCCCGAGTGAGGGGCACAAGTGAAGGGGAAACACTGGTAATGAGGATGGAGCTAAATGCTCAGCCCCGAGACCCAGGAGTGCAATTATCTGACGGCTTGGTTTAATGGAAGAATCGATGGTTTAGGAGTCAAGTCTGGGTTTGAAGCTTCCCTCTGACGTGCTCCTGGAAGAATGCTGAGTCAGCGGCTTTCTTCACTGACTCAAGTTTCCTTCTTTAGGAGAGCAGAGTAATAGCTCCCTCACAGGGCGACAGAGTAAGTGTCCAGATCTCAGCCCCACCAAGGACACCTCCAGGTCTCCAGGAAAGCTGCTGAAGTCTGTACGCCTCCATTCCCACATCTGTGAAACAAGGAGAATAATTCTTGCCTGTCTCAAAGGGCATCGTGGGGATTAAACAGTATCATGTGCCCAAGAATCCTAAGGTGCCCAGTGCCTGACATAATGAACAGTCCACGAATATACCCCTCTTTCCTAGCAAGTAGCCATTATTTTTATTTTTTATTTTTTAATTTTTTTTGTGGTACGCAGGCCTCTCACCGCTGCGGCCTCTCCCACTGTGGAGCACAGGCTCCGGACACGCAGGCCCAGCGGCGCTCCGCGGCATGTGGGATCTTCCCGGACCGGGGCACGAACCCGTGTCCCCTGCATCGGCAGGCGGACTCTCAACCACTGCGCCGCCAGGGAAGCCCGAAGTTTCCTTCCTTTAGTCCATGATTCTCTCTCTCTTTCTCCCTCTCTGTCCTCCATGCAGTAAAACAGAGCTGCAGGCAGTCATTTTCGAGTCAGTGGGCTATGAAAAGCAGTTACAATAATAGTTTATTGACCCTGAATGTGGCAGCTGGAACTGAGGGCAGGCTAGGCTTGGGCACAGTGTCATTGTCACAAGGGAAGTATGATCATCTTTGATCGTGTCAGTGACCTTTAAGAGACAGGATGTTGCAAGCAACCTGGCGAGCACTCCAGAGTCCAGGGAGACAGCGTCCCCAGAGAAGGGGAGGCCTGGGTGGAGAGGAGGCAGGTGGACCACAGGTGAGAGCCTGCCCTCTGCACTCACCTGTGGGCGTGACTCTGCATCCCCTGACCGGGGTGACTGAGTGCTGAGAAATGACTGAGTTCCACTGGTCATGCAGATCCCCAGTGTCAAGTGTGTCAGAGCCACAGAAAAACACTGTTTTTCTGATCATCTTTGGCAACTGGGACTTTTTCCTAAAAACTGACTAGCCTTCTTCATTCACTGAGATGATTACGGACTTTCTGATGGAAACATAATTAGGAAGTAAAATATATTTATGCTAATGTAATATTTCAGTATTACAAACAACTTGCTTGCAGGTGGAATTTCAAATAAACAAGGCAGTTGAAAGGTGAGACTAAAGAAGAAACTCAAAGAAAAGGAGAATATGAGTAAATGAATGAATACATGATGGCCTATATTTTGCATAATTTGTGAATTATCTAATGAAATAAGAAAACAGGACTCTGTAGTCATTGAATACCATATATTTAATAAAGAAACTCAAAATGTATGGGTTCTGGGCAAAATTTGTTGTGGCCTTTGGAAAATATTTCTAAATAATATGTTACCGCATTCTATAAGTGACATTTTTACTTCATTGGTTGTGCTTAGATTTATTCCTTTTGTGATCCTTGTATATTGAAAAAAACACCATGTAAATGGGTTTTTTTCCTTTTTAAAAGAAAGCGCCAGTACAGCTAAAGGGCACACGAGTCTCTTTTTGGTATCTGTAATCTGCGTTGGGGCTGGAGAAAAAACCTATGTGTATTACATAGAAACTGTGATTTCAGCGAAGGAGTTTCCAATATTAGATAAATGGGCAGTTATGTCAGTTTAAAGATGTTGTGAGCTCTGAGGGAAATAGATGATAGGAGGAGCATAAGTTATTTCTCTTCTTTTAATTTCTTTCAACTAAGAGTAGGAGAAGTCCTCGTAAACAAGCTGGTCAGGTAAAAACCAGTGTACGTAGAATTGATTGCTCCGGGAGAAACAGACAACAAAGCCATGGATTCAAGTAGAAGAGAATCTAGGTGAAGGGTGAGAACACAGAAGTGAAATAATAGTCTGTTTTTCATAGCAACGATCCAGCAAGTGCACAAATTAAATTTGTATGAGTTGAATGCCTTAGTGCTGACTGTCTCTGAAGAAATTTGTGAAGAGGCATCTCTGAAGTTTGACACGAGAGGCTGATAGATTCAACTTCACTTTTTTCAACTTTTTTATGCATTTATATGAACCATCTGAGGTCTTTATGCTTGATTGTTCAGTCAATTATTCCAAGAAGGGATTTCAGAAAAACCGTCTCTGTCTTTCTTCCCCTGCTCATGAAGTGTACAGTTGTTTCCACAAGAGCTGAGACTTGGTGGTCACCATGCAGGCCTGGGTACATGTACAAGTCTTAACAAGTTGTTTCTTTTTATTATTAACTTTTCCTAATTGTGTGTTTCACTGGCTACTGTTAACATTGGGTTTTTTTTTTTCACATTTTAAAAATTCTAATTCTTGGTTAGGATAGATCCATTTCTGGTGTCTGGTAATAATTTAAGAAATAATTTTGCAGAGATAGAATGGAAGTGAAGATAAAATGTATTATGGGATTTACATTTACAAAATTTCCTTTAGAAAAATCATCACCCTGTTTTCTAGAAACCAGATATGGCAAGTTTCTGTACAAACTGAAACAACATAAAACCAAACAAAATATAATGTTAGGATCTTCTTAGTACTCTTCCTCAGAGGGGTAATTTGCTGTGTGGATTTTAAATGCATTCAGGATCATGAATTCAATGACCCTTAGCTGCCAAATGCAGTGTCCCTACTAAGTGCTTGACCACAATAAAGGTACCTCCGGAAGAATGAGGACATCCCACTTCCCAAATGTATTTGCAAGCCACTGTCCCTTTGAGCGTTATTTCCACATCTCAAGAAAAACAGGCAGAAAGCAATAAGCATGGGAAGTCATGTGAAACAGTGGAATTCGATGTTCTTATTTTTCTGAAAATGTGTACACTCTTCAGCATGAAACAGATAAAATAGAATTTTACCTAGAGTTTTTAACTCAGGGCAGTTCTGTCATATCCAGGACAATCCCCAGTTCTCAGATACCATCTAGTCTGTTCATTTCCTGTACCCAAACCAAATATAGCCTTGGTGGTCATTTCTATTTTCCTCAAGGTATCTTCTGACTTTGATAATCTGCCAGCATTTGATTGGTTCTCAGGATGAAACCTACATGTCTTTTTATACTAGAAGCTCTTGATGTTCCAAACTTAGCCCATTTTTGAGAAGCAAGTCCTATTCTGCTTCCTATGTTTGGACTTAATTGACTTTCTCTGTAACTTGAAGGAAGACTTTTTAAGCTTTCCTGATTTCCCCATCTTTGAATCAGTGGTAATTATTCCTAACTTGAAGGACCGATAAGAGGACTAGTATGTTAATATTTGTAGAGTACTTTAGATACATAAAGTGCTAAGTATTATTAAATTCCATACAAATAAATGGCAATCTAGACTCTAAAGGGGCTAAATAATTGACTTTGTTCTTGTGAGTTTATAATATTTCAGCAAAGCTACCAAAAAGTGGGTTTTTTTCCATCTAACATTTGTACAGAGATTACTACTGTGTGTAATACGGAACATGCAAATCCACTCCTTCCCCCTCAAGTTAATAGAAACGTAAAGGAAATGACTGCCATTAGAGGCAAAGTGAGCGTCCCGGGAGAAAAACCTCCCAATTTCAGACCTTGCTGGCAATATCCTCTTCCAGCCATCTGCAGAAAACCTGCCCAGAGAAGGTAAGAGGAACAGAGAAGTCTGTTAAGGAATTGGATATGGATTAGATGATGTTGAAAGGTTAAAAAGTCAAGAATTTCCTACCTGTGGTGCTTTCTGGACTCCGAAACAATTTTGGTAAATAAGCATAGGGTGCTTGCCCTCAAGCCCAACGTCTTCAAGACACAGGAATAGACTAGGGGACTGGCTGGACTTCCTTTAGCCCCAGGGACGTTCAGCCCCTGGTTACTGCATGTCCCACTGACATCATCACACTGCAATGGTGCGTCAGCCCCACCGCGTGTCATGCCCAGGTCACTGGAGACTCACTAAATATTAGGCCATAGGGGCTAGTGGCTGCACGTGTGTTCATCTCCAGAGCAAATGCAAGCACTGCCCACTGACACGGTCCCCCAGTGAGGATTCAGCTGAAGCCGTCTCTGGCATTTATAAAGGGGTGATGTTCTTTAAACAAACCCTGGCACATGCAGCAGGGACTTTCGCTGGGGTTGTGATGACTTACTAATTGATGGGGCTCCCAGATACCACTCTGTGGAATTAGAGCCTTGGGTGGAAACTCTGACTGCTCCTGTCGCTGGGGCTGTTTCCTGGAGCTGTCCCTGTGGGCTGTGCAGGACTCCTCAAGAGACCGGAGTGTCTGTGTCCTGCAGTGGGAGCTGGGAGGCCCCGTTAAGAACCTGGGCCAGGCCAGGGAAAGGGCTCTTCCCCTCGTCTTTTAAATTGGGAGGGTTATTAAAGCTACTTTCCACCTTCCAGGAGGAGGACAACGTGGTACAATAACTGTGAAGGCATCGGAAAGCATAAACGCCCTGTGCAAATACGATTGATGCTCCGGGAACCACCATTTTTGCTAGGAGCAGAGCCTTCTCCCTGGTTAAACAATGCCTCGGGCTCCATCACTGCGTCCTCCTCTGCTGTGGTTCACTCTTGGGGAACCTCACATCCTGATAGAGCATAAGTGAGGCTTTAGCACTGAAATAAATCCCTCTCATTGGGCATAAGAAACCCTGTTTTATTTTTTTCTTTTAATTTCATCAAAGGAAGCATTTCAAGGGAATATGCTCCCTCTCTAACTGGTACCCCTCTTTCACCTGGGCTGCTGGGTGGTCCAGGGCAGAGGACAGGGCACTGGGAGGGGACCCAGATGATTCCAGCCCCCCAGCCCGTGTCATCACCCCCCAGGGGATGTTCCATTTGCCCTCTTGGGGAGTCTTTATACCCTCCTGCTCCCATGGATAATGAGAAGGACAGGTAAGTAGATATGGTGGAGAGCAGGAAAACATCTTTCCTCCGAAGGTGGCTTTCAGGTTTGGCGAGCTGTAGTTTATTTCTCTGTGGCAACCACTGGGGCCGGCAGTTGTTTGCAGAGCTGGGTGGGTAATTTCCTGCCTGCTGGTGGGACTGGGGCACATGCTGCTCTTTTCCAATCCTGGAAAAGTGAAACATCGCCCAACGAGGATCTCTGCATTGACTTATGTAGCCAAGTCGGTGTGGTGGAAGTTTCACAGACAGGAAAGGAGGAGGCTGCAAAGGGAAAGAAGACAGCTGCTCAGGAATTCCTTTCCTTGCTATGCACCCGGGGTCTAAGTTTGCCTTTCTTGATCTTTACAACATAATTTTCCACATCAAGATAAGCATTAAGCATGTTGTCTGTCTCCTGTCGATTTGCAGTTTCAGGTTGTGCTCAGATGAATAGAGCTATGAGTTTGCAGAGACATTAGTAAGCCTATGCATTTAAATAACCTTTATCTTCCAAGGAGCTCAGAGTGTTATAAATGATGGGACATTGCTTTTATTTTTTTTTTCCTGCTTCAGACACTTAGTGTTCTTATAAAACTTTGAGTATCAGTGTCATCCTTCATAAGTCTACTGTACCATCAAGGGAAAAAAAAGATAACAATGAAGTTAACAAATTATTGTAACAAAAACTCAATGACACATATAGAAAAGAAGCAGAAGACTAGAGATTAAATCCCTACTAAGTCACAGATGTGCTGTAGTATTTTTATACAAGTCACCTCATCTTAGACACTCAATTATATTACCTGTAAAATTGGGATAAAAATATTTTACCTGTAGGGTTGTGTAAGGGAAAAAAAGATAACCTACTTCTTTGTAAAACATTATACAAATGTAAGATGATTGTTATAAACATTTCTTAGAAGTCACTGCTCCCCTTAGGAACAATTTCCTTTTTATGTAAATACACCAGAGGGAAACTAAGGCACAGATGAAAAATGTACTTTTTCCTACCTCAATCTATAAACTCACAATTCCCAAAACTATTACTGCAGCCGCAACTCCTATGAGTTTAAAACTCTGACGTCAAGATGTCAGCTGAGTAACTGAAAGCACCCAACTAGAGCATCTTTTCTGAATTTCCCCTGCAGACCTGTGCCGCCTTCAGGGTTCCTTCTTTTTTAATTTAAAATTTTTTAAATGTTATTTATTTACTTATTTATTTATTTTTTTAACATCTTTATTGTAGTATAATGGCTTTACATTGTTGTGTTAGTTTCTGCTGTATAACAAAGTGAATCAGCTATACATATACATATATCCCCATATCCCCTCCCTCTTGCGTCTCCCTCCCACCCTCCCTCTCCCAGCCCTCTAGGTGGTCACAAAGCACCGAGCTGATCTCCCTGTGCTGTGAGGCTGTTTCCCATTAGCTATCTATTTTACGTTTAATAGTGTATATATGTTAATGCTACTCTCTCACTTTGTCCCAGCTTACACTTCCCCCTCCCCGTGTCCTCAAGTCTATTTTCTACATCTGTGTCTTTATTCCTGTCCTGCCCCTAGGTTCTTCAGAACCATTTATTTTTTTTGGAATATATATATATATATATATATATATATATATATATATATATATATATATATATATACGTTAGCATATGGTATTTGTTTTTCTCTTTCTGACTTACTTAACTATGTATGACAGACTCTATGTCCATCCGCTTCAATACAAATAACTCAATTTCCTTTATTTTATGGCTGAGTAATATTCCATTGTATATATGTGCCACATTTTCTGTATCCATTCAGCTGTCGATGGAAACTTATGTTGCTTCCATGTCCTGGATATTGCAAATCGTGCTGCAATGAACAAGGTGGTACATGACTCTTTGAATTATGGTTTTCTCAGGGTATATGCCCAGTTGTGGGATTGCTGGGTCATATAGTTCTATTTGTAGTTTTTTAAGGAACCTCCATACTGTTCTCCATAGTGGCTGTATCAATTTACATTCCCACCAACAGAGAAAGCGGGTTCCCTTTTCTCCACACCCTCTCCAGCATTTATTGTTTCTAGATTTTTTGATGATGGCCATTCTGACTGGTGTGAGGTGATACCTCATTGTAGTTTTGATTTGTATTTCTCTAGTGATTAGTGATGTTGAGCATCTTTTCATGTGTTTGTTGGCAATCTGTATATCTTCTTTGGAGAAATGTCTATTTAGGTCTTCTGCCTGTTTTTGGATTGGGTTGTTTTTTTTTATGATATTGAGCTGCATGAGCTGCTTATATATTTTGGAGACGAATCCTTTGTCAGTTGCTTTGTATGCAGATATTTTCTCCCTTTCTCAGCGTGTTTCTCCTTGGGTGTTTCCTGCCTGGGACTGTCTGTACTTCCTGGACTTGTGAGGCTATTTCCTTTCCCATGTTAGGGGATTTTTCGACTATAATCTCTTGAAATATTTTCTCGGGTCCTTTCTCTTCTCCTTCTGGGACACCTGTAAGTTGAATGTTGATGCATTTAATGTTGTCCCAGAGGTCTCTTAGGCTCTCTTAATTTCTTTTCATGCTTTTTTCTTTATTCTGTTCCACAGCAGTGAATTCCACCATTCTGTCTTCCAGGTCTCTCATCCGTTTTTCTGCTTCCGTTATTCTGCTATTGATTCCTTCCAGTGTATTTTTCTTTTCAGTTATTGTATTGTTCATCCCTGTTTTTTGTTCTTTAATTCTTCTAGGTCTTTGTTAAACTTTTCTTTCATCTTCTTGATCTTTGCCTCCATTCTCGCTCCAAGGTCCTGGATCATCTTCACTATCATTATTCTGAATTCTTTTTCTGTAAGGTTGCCTATCTCCACTTCATTTAGTTGTTTTTCTGGGGTTTTATCTTGTTCCTTCATCTGGTATATAGCCGTCTGCCTTTTCATCTTGTCCATCTTTCTGTGAATGTGGTTTTTGTTCCACAGGTTGCAAGATTGCAGTTCTTCTTGCTTCTGCTGTCTGCCCTCTGGTGGATGAGGCTATCTAAGAGGCTTGTGCAAACTTCCTGATGGGAGGGACTGGCGGTGGGTAGAGCTGGCTGTTGCTCTGGTGGACAGAGCTCAGTAAAACTTTAATCCACTTGTTTGCTGATGGATGGGACTGAGTTCCCTCCCTGTTGGTTGTTTGGCCTGAGGTGACCCAGCACTGGAGCCTACAGGCTTTTTGGTGGGGCTAATGGCAGACTCTGGGAGGGCTTACGCCAAGGAGTACTTCCCAGAACCTCTGCTGCCAGTGTCGTTGTCCCCAGGGTGAGCCACAGCCACCCCCCACCTCTGCAGGAGACCCCCCAACAGTAGCAGGTAGGTCTGGTTCAGTCTCCTATGGGGTCACTGTTCCTTCCCCTGGGTCCTGATGCACACACTACTTCGTGTGTGCACTCTAAGAGTGGAGTCTCTGTTTCCCCCAGTCCTGTTGAAGTCCTGCAATCAAATCCTGCTAGGCTTCAAAGTCTGATTCTCTGGGAATTCCTCCTCCTGTTGCCAGACCCCCAGATTGGGAAGCCTGACGTGGGGCTCAGAACCTTCACTCCAGTAGGTGGACTTCTGTGGTATAAGTGTTCTCCAGTTTGTGAGTCACCCACCCAGCAGTTATGGGATTTGATTTTACTGTGATTGTGCCCCTCCTCCCATCTCACTGTGGCTTCTCCTTTGTCTTTGCATGTGGGGTATCCTTTTTGGTGAGTTCCAGTGTCTTCCTGTCGATGATTGTTCAGCAGTTAGTTGTGATTGCAGAGCTCTCACAAGAGAGAGTGAGCGCATGTCCTTCTACTCCACTACCTTGAATCAATCTACTGGGCTCCTTCTTGCAGTTTGAGCCACATTCTGGCCTCCCTTCTGTAGAGCAGGCAGGCCTGGCCTAGACCTTTAAATCATACCTCCAAGGCCTTCTTCCTATCAGTCTGTTCCTTGTTATTCCTGTACTGACATCTCAGTGAAGTCTGTCTTGTGTTTCTACTAAATGCAATAGCTTTGAGGTGGGGCTGTCTGCCTCTTCTCAACCCTGAAACTGTCTTCCGCAATCTCGACAGAGCTATGTAAGTAAAGTGCAAGAAAACCAGATCAATCCTAAATGTAACCCCTCTCCCCTCCTGGGGTCCCCATGGACCATAGAATAATCTCAAGCTTTTCATCAGGATGAATAGGGCTCTGTATCACGTGGCCTCCCAAACACAGACACCACCAGACCTTCCTCCCACTGGAACTTCCAGCAGCACCACGTCTCTTTCCTGAAAGCCCTGTGCACCTGTCCTGCCTGATGCTCTGTTCCCCTGCACGGAATTCCCTTCCCCCTCCTCCTTTGTCTGGCAAGCTCCTCATTGTTTTGTGACCTCAGGTGTGACCCCAAGACACAGCCACCCCGTCACCATTGTGTCACAGGGCACCCCATGGCACCTGTCACCTCTCACGGTGACTTTAGTTTTATCTGACACATCTTTCTTAGCAGAATCCAGTGATGGGGTTCAAGGGGTTTCAGTGCTACTCTTCATACAAGATTCAGGTACCAGGGGCCAAATATGCTGAGTTTTACAGTAGTGCTGTGTGTGTGGTCACGCAGTCGCTCAGCCAGCTTCGTTAAGGGCTTACTATGTGCGAGGTACTGGAATACATTCCAGGTCACACAGTGTGACGGGGTTCTGGGGTGGATGTCCAGGTGTGGACCAGGTAATATATAAGCATGGACGTCGTCTTCCCCCTTGGTCCCTGGAACCACTGAAAGTTCTGAAAATTAGGGACCAGAGCAGCAGAGAGTGATTCCTACCAGCAGGGGTCACTGCAGCCAATCAGACACCCAGACATCCATCATCCAGGGGATGGAACTCTGCCTTGAATTAATAACATTCTAAACGTTTTCTATTTATATGTGAACATTCACATTTCTTTGCCTTTTGAGACCAGACTGGATCTATTCATTCTCCTTAATGGCTTTGTAAACAGTGTGGCTTCTGTGACCTACTCTCCTCCTCCCTCGCTCCCTAGCCATCTACTGCCTCTTACTACACCGAGTGAGGAGTGATTTTGATTTTGATTGTATTCATTTCCTATAAGGAGAGAGGCTGTGAGTGAATCGTACATCAGTTCAAATGACTTTCTGTTTTGAGAGTGTTCCCACGGGGGTGCGATTCTTTTAATTTATTTAATCTGATGTGCTTTTTCAGAATCCCTGTCTCTTCTGCAGAACAGATGGGAGGGGACTGCACGGGAGGCGACTGCACGGCGGGCACCAGCTCTCTCTCTGCTCCCCGTGGAGACCTGGGCTCTGTACACAAAGCCTGGGGGCCGCATGAGGCTATGTGCTGCCACAGGGGATGCAGAGGTGCTTCTCCAGCAGCTTGGGGTCCTTGACATCTGAGGGGCCTGTGTGGCCTTGCTCTTGGGCCTGCCCCTGCGGCCAGCCCCCTGTTAGGTCTGGCTGGAGAAGAAAAGGGCACAGAGCAGTCCATGCCCTCAGACTTAGATCCACGAATCCTAAAAGCCTTTTTGGGTTATATCAGGTCAACCGTTGAAGCAGCAGCGGGTGCTGGAGAAGATGGAGTAGATGCTGCCAACCTCATCCCCCTGCAAAAAAAATCTGTGCTGAATATATTCAACATTGACAGCCAACAGCCATCGTCATCAGGAACAGGGCTTCTGAGTCACATGGACCTGAGTTTAAACCCCCGTTTGGCTACTTCCTAAGAATGTGATTCTGGGCAAATGAAGCCACAGATTCCTAGCACTTAATAGAGGAATGACAGTAACACCCACCCCCCAGGGCTGCCCTGAAGAGTAAATGCACAGGGCTTGCCAAGCGCTCAGCCCTGTGTCTGCACAGAGCAAGCGTCCAAAAGTAGCAGTGGGCCTGGCAGTTATACTATTATTAAACACGCAGAGCTAACGCTACAGGGAAGGCTTTCTTTTCCTTTTTCCAATTGAAGGAATTTGGCTTCTTCGGTGGAGGTCCTGCTTTGATACCTGAGGCCGGAGGACGCAGGGCTGTTCCTGCACTCACACCCCTGTGTTGTCAGCAGTGTATGCGTTGTCATGGTTTCACATGCAGGGCCACTGGACTTGCTCCTGTCAGCTGTACAGGTGGAGGCTGGGTCTTCTGCTGTGTTTCGGCAGTGTTCTGTCATAGAAGAGCGGCTCCATGGGTGCCCACCCAAGGAAAGCAGGGCACTTGGTCCTTGGTGTGTTTGCTTAAGGCCCCACTTAGGAGACCTCGGGTGACAAGCCATTAGGCGCCTGCTTACATGTGACAGGGAAAAAGCACCAATTCCCCTAATGTTCCCATGTCTCTCTAAAGTTGTCTTTTAGAATACCTGCCTTGCTTTTCCTTTTGAGAGACATCTTTTTTTTTTTTCTATTCATAAGACTAGGTATTGCCAAGGTTGTCCAGGGCTATTGTACATGGTTGTTCAAGCTGGACCAGGTGCAACCTGCACTTCCATGGGGTAGCCCCGAATCTCCCCAGATAGACAGTGTCTAGTTAGAGAGAGACCCTGAGACATTACATGAAGTCACAGGCGCGTTGCCACGTGCTCGTGTATTTTTACTGTCTTTATTTTTGCAGTCAGGAAAAATGTTACTCTGGTAACAAGATTATCACCTCCTTCCCTGTAGCCGTGCTCGCTGCCGTACAAGTTACTGCAATAACTGCAGGGTTCCTTGTTCTGCCCCCTGACTTCCTAACTCTCTACGGGGTACCTCACCAACCTACCTGCTCGAGGCAGAGACCCAGTGGCCTGTTGACCCTCCCTTTCCTACAGTCCTGTCATCTAGGTCATCACCAAATCCTGTTGATTTCACCTCCAAAATTCATCTTGGACTCCCGCATCTCCCCTCTCTCCACCACGGCCCATCCTTCATCTGCTTAAACTACAGCAATAGCCACTGACCAACATCTCACCCCCAGCCTCACTTAGATCCCTCTGCTCTCTGAAGTCTGGAAGAGAGTTTGAAAGCATGAATTAGCTTATGTTACTCCCATTCACCCTGTGGTGAATTTCCACTCCACTTCAGATGAGATCCTAAATGCTTTCCAGCCCCTGGAAAGCTCCCCGGCCTCCGGGCTCGCCCAGGTCTGCAGCGTCTTCACACTGCCCTCTCCCCACCTCTGGCCCCTCGCAGTGTTCTCAGCCACAGGGGCCTCCATTCAGTCCTGAGGAAGAGACATCCAGCTCGACCATCTGCCTCATCTTTCCCTCCATCTGAAAGACGCCTCCTCTGCCCTCACCCTCACTGCCGCCCTGTCCCATAATCACCCTCCAGGCTGCTCTACTGTGCTTCTTCCAGAGGGCTAACCTCTCACCTCCTGGTCTCAGTTGGGTGGTTTCTGTTATCCTCTCTCCACGTGAATTATTTCTTCCTAATGATAATTATCAGCATTCGTAGGTATGTATTTATCTACGTATAAATATTTTGCTTCATGTCTGCCTCACTAGATTATAAATAAACCTCACATCTGGCAGGGTTCATGTCCCTTATTTGACATTTTGAACTCAGTGTCTGTAGCATGATACCTGCCAGAGGGATAGATGCTCAAAAATTGCTTAACGAGTGGAGAAACCAACATTTAATTTATTTTTCTGGGTGTTTGAAAACTCAATTGACCTCAGGGAAAAGTAAAGCGCAACTAGGGTAAGACATCACTACACACTTATTATAATGACTAATATATTAAAAGACTGACCACAATAACCAGGTGTTAGCCAAGATGTGGGGCAGCTGGCACAAACAGGCATGATGGTGGAAATACAAAATGCTAGAACGACTCTAGAAATAGCAAGACAGGTCCTTAAAAAGTTAAACATACACCTGCTGTAGGACCCAGCCATTTCACCCCTAGATATTTTTCTAAGGTAAATAAAATCATACATCTGTACAAAGACTTGTGCCCACATGTTAATAGTAGCTTTACTTAAATTAGCCAAATTTGGGAACAATCCACGTCCATCAGTGGATAAATGGATAAACCAATGATGGTAAATCCGTATACGGAATATGACTCAGCAGTCAATAGGGAGGAACTATTGATAGATGCAACTATAGAGATGGATCTCAAACCATTATGCTGAGCGAAAGAAAGCAGATACAGAACAGCACCGATGGTACAACTCTATTGATTCCACTCTATGGACTCCAAGGAAAAGCAAAACTAACCTATAGTGACGAAAGCAGAGCGGTGGTTTTCTGGGGCTGGTTGGGGTGTGGGGGTTGACTGCAAAGGATATAAGGTAACTTCCTGGGGTGATGAAAACGTTCTGTATCTTGGCGGTTATACAGATGTATACATACATGCATCAAAACTTATAGAACCACACTCCTAAATGGATACATTCTACTGTGTGTGTATAGAGTGTATATATATATATATGGTATGTGTGTATATATGCATATATATGTATGATATATGATACCTTGATAAAGTTGGTTTAAAAAGCTCCACTGGGCACCTCTGGGAACATCAGTTTTAAATGGTCATACATAGGAGGAATCCCATTGCTCCAGGGAGTGGAGACCAGTGGTGATGCAGGGGAGACATAGATTCTTCTTTCCTTGATGACATTTTCAGTTTGTCGTGGCAAAGTGAAGCTAGAGTCTCAAGGCATTAAGATACAGATGGACTACTTGTAGGGTTGCCAGGAAAAATACAGGATGACCATCCAAATTCAATTTATGATACATGACAAATATTTTTACTATAAGTATGTCTCATGCAATATTTGGGACACACTTTTACTAAAAAACAACAAAAAAATTGTGGCTCATCTGAAATTCAGATGTAACTGAGTGTCCTGTATTTTTATTTGCTAAAGCTGGCAGCTCTTCCAGTATCATATCATCACCAGAATGTTTGAATTCACATGTGGAAAGATTTTCTTTACAACACATTTTGCATTTTATGATGCCTGCTCACATGGAAAATTGGCATCAGTATTATACGGTGAAAATAATGTGGGTTTTGTAGTGACTCAGACCTTATTCTAATCCCAATTTTTCTTCCTAACTCACTCTGAGAGTTAGGCCAAGTTGTTTAACATCTCTGCAAAGTGAGGATATAATAACATCCAACTCAGAGTTTGATTCGAGAAGTACCAGTAGAAGGACCAGGTATTTGTCATCCCTAATCTGGGGAACTGCTTCTCTTCTGCTGCTGCAATGCTTTGGCCAGTAGAGCTTAGGGTCTCAAATTTCAGAAACCATAACACTGTGGTGAGAGGAGGAGCTCATTGTTGGCAATAACCTTGGCAATGACCCTGATTCTGAAAGCGGCGCTGGGCTGCCATCTTGGCTACAGCATTAGTATCCCTCAGGCTCACTGGTGTTTGTGGACAGGTAAGTATTGCAGCGGTGGTGTTAAGAATGGGACTGAAATGTCATTTCCACCGTCTGCTGATGCTTCTTAAAGGAAGGGAAGGACGTGTAAAATTGAGGAAGAATGAAGGAAGGTCTTGATCTCCTCTGGAGAAATTGGAGGGCGTCTCCTCTTGTTAAAGTTTTGCTACAAAAGGGGATTATTTTATCTCAGGAAGAAAAAGAAAAAAAAAAACAAAAAACATGTTCAAGGGGAATAGTGAAAACTGCTCACTGCCATGCCTTACTTTACCTGTCAACAACGCATAGACCTGAGGGCACTCGGTGAAATTTATGGCCAGTGAATTCCAGCCATTAAAAGGAAATGCTTCTTTATCTGCTCTGCAGTTGGCTGCCATGGGAGGTCACCGAAGCAGAACCAGGGGCTATGCTTAGAAAGGGGATCCAGCTATTTTATGAGCCATAAAATCTTAGCTGGTTAGGCAGCTTGGAGCAGAGCATCAGGTGCCGCCTGGAAGCCCAGAGCGACAGCTTCTGCCTTCAACAGGGCGGGCCAGTCTTTGGGCCACTTCTCCTCGTCCAGTACCTTCCTGAGCAGCTCTTGGCACTGGGAACATCACTTTTTTCTTGACCCCTCAGTCCTAGGCCTGGTAGAGAGTTCCTCTGGCTGCTGATTTATAGGTGGCCGTATCATTGCCTCGTTCACTTTTTCCAACAACTTTATAACTAGTTCCCAGTGTGAAATTCCTTCTGTTGGAGGCCTGTCATGCACGCCCTCTGTCTGACTGGCCCCTGACGGATGCACCTGGACATGCCATTTCCCCCAGGGTATTTCTGCCAGTCTTTAATAGGATGGACAGTTTAGGCAGGATCTGTGTAGCTGCATAGTCAGGGCAAACTTGGATGGAAGCAGATATGGGAACTGACTCTCTTCCTGCGCTTCTAGAGTCCAACTGCAAGGGTGGACCAGTTCCACAGTCAGTGCTACGTGACTGAAGATACTCCCATTGACTCAGGGGGGATGGCAGCAATGCCAGGACTTGAGGTTCCGGATTCTACTTGTGTGACTTGAAGTTAAACCGTTAGTTAGCCATTGTTGTTGTACTTGATGTTTTATTTTCTTACAGGGAGGTTATCCCTAAGGTATTCATACAAAATCAGGATTCAGGGTAATTTAATTATCTTACAGAGGAACTTAACCAGAGCAGAGGCAGTAGGACAAAGATTAGTAAAAAAGTACCCAGTTGAGGAAAGAAACCCATCCCAAATTAAAATGCAGGGAGCGTTTAAAAAAACACAGTTATGAAAAATGTATTCTAGGGATAAAATGTGGATTAAGGACTTAAGGTTTAGCTATTATTCTACTAGCTACAAATTTTAAACAGACCTCCACTGAATAGTCTATGGGATTAAATGGGTCATGTTTCAAAGAGCCCCCAGTGACCACTGGGCATTTCAGGTTTCTGCTGAGAGCAAGTGGCCTCAAGCAACAAGTAAAAAAGTCCAAGATGTTAGCAAGTGGCCTCAAGCAACAAGTAAAGAAGTCCAAGATGTTAAGTCCAATATAGACTACTTTATAGTTTCATGTTGTTGTAGTTGGTGGTTCATTTAAATTTATAGCTACAAATGGTACCATTCTTTTCACTTTCATCTTTGATCCCATAATCCAACTTCTGCTTTTTTTTTTTTTTTTTCCTACCTACTTACATCAGCAGACTCTGATGTGGGCTCATAATATAGAAATGCTTCATTTCTGGACATTTGTGGGAAATTGAATGTCATTAACATTTGAAAAAATTGAGTCATACTTCACATTTGCTACAAAATACTGTCTTTGAAGTAACATCCTCAGAGCTCTTTGAGGGAGGGAGGGAGGAAGAGAGAGATGGAGAGAGAGAGAGAGAAAAAGAGAGAGAGAAAGATTGATTCTTTTTTTTAGTAAAAGATTATTATCCCCAAACTTACCAGTTTGATATACTCAGAGTTTTTCGAATGATACATTCTTAAAACATTTATCTGCCTAGATGGGTCCGAATAGAAGCAGTGACTGTAGGAACGTGAGCAGATCACTCAACTCCACTGACATAAGGAGACAACCTTAACCACTCCAGACACTTCATCTTTGAAAAGTTAAGTTTAGTATAATCCAAAGAGAAGAGGAGGGCTGCACCTCTATAGCTGCTGTTTGGAATACATTCTTTGAAAACCTTCACACCTCTATGATTCCACAGAGGACATGGCAGCCATAATGAGAAGGTTCACAGCTGTGCAAGGGAAAGCTTGAAAGCATACCATCTTACTGTATTCCTTTTTCGCTAGTACTGGTCATTGCCGTATTTATAAGTCCTCTACAAAATGCTTCAGGCTTTTTAGAGAATGAGAAAATAATTCCAGGTTCATGGTTCCAAGTAAAGTATTCCTGGGGCTGCAAAACCAATACTAGAGAGGCTAAGATTGCATAGCATTCTGGAACTTGAGAGCAAACAGAAGACAGTATTCAATTTACACAGCCCTGCAGATCTTACTCAAATATGAATTGGAACAGGGACATTTTCACTGGCTGAACACCTGGTCTTTCATCACCTTCTTTTCCTAGCTCTTATCTCTTTCTCTTTTTATTTCTAACTCATTTGTTTGGAGAACGCACACCTATGTTTATAACAATGGTTCCGTTTGCATACAGTAACAAATTCATAACCATATAGAACAAGTTTGTAAGAGATTAGAAAGAAGGCCGCTCTTCCGTAGGAGACCAGTTGCCTGAAAGTGTTTAAGACCTTTCTCATGATGTTAATACTTGGGCTCCTTAGGGCTTATTTTCATAGCTGCTACCAGAATTTGCAGGGAAGAATAGACTTCATCCACGTCACTAATTTACCTTCCTGAAATTGATAAGATAGGAAGCAAGAATCCATTGCAACTTTGATCCCAGATGGATTTCTCTCTCCAGGAAGGAATCCAAGTTTCATTTTATCTTTAGTGCTTCCTTAGGTGTTCTTCATAGGAGGGAGAGCGTGACATCAGAGTGTTAATGAAAAAACTAAATAACTCTGTGAACGTGAACCCATCATCTGAAAAACAGAAGCTAATTTTGAATTATTAAAGGAGGCTGGATCACAACTCACCACTGAGAAACAGAGGGAGGGAAGATGGTGTTTGGGAAGTCCAATTATTTCTGAACCAGAGACAGTCTTATTAAGTTGGGAAGAAAATTAATTAGGCTAATTAGAAAACCTCATTGGAATTCAGCAAGGAGTTATGAGAGGCAACATGACAATGCTGGCTGTGGTGGGAGAGGGAGAAGGTTCTGGGGGAGAGTGAAATGAGTTTTTCAGGAAGCGATTGGAGGGTGATTCACACTCACTGCAGTTGATCACTGGACGCTTCAGAGGGAAGCAGCCGCATTTTTATAGACCTTTTGTTCCCAGTGGTGGGTCTTCACTGAGTATTAAAAATGATATCTGGTGTATGTTACAAGAGAAAAAAGAGAAAAAAAAACCCTAAGATTTATTCTGAGACTCCAGTGGGGTTTTATATTTATTTTGGTATTTCCGATATGCTGGTTCATCCGCATGGCGCATTGTTAAAAAGTGCTGAGTGGGTGGGTTTTTATCTTCTCGGATTTATGGAGTCCTTAAAACATCTGTTCCGTTCTGATTCCCCCGCTCAGGACAAAGACGTTAGTCAGGGGAAGTGTCGATCGCTGGGCTGTGTGGATGCACTGACATTGGCTGCAGCTGATGGAGGTAATGCTGATGAGAGAGTCAGCGGTGATGGGCTGTGGAGGAAAGGCCAGGGATTCCTCCTCTGGAAACCGGGCTCTGCAACAGGACTTGGTGCTGCAGACACTGGGAGTCTGAAGTGAGGCAGGAGGGGCCCCGGAAGGAGATGCCCAGGACGGTCGGGGGGGCTGGGGAGCACGTGCACAGGACTCTGCCCATGACCTCCCTGTCTCTCCAAAGGTCCTATTACCGTGACCCCTTCTTCAGTGGGGGTCCAGGAGAGGAGGAGCTATTCCAGCTCCTAGGGGATAATTCCTACTGCTCTTGTCGTTTTCCGAGAATGTAAGGTACAACCCAGCCCAGTTCAGCAGGATGGAGAGAATCGCCAAAGAAGAGAACTTTTCCATGTGGGGCAGGGTTAGGGTGGAAGCTCTGATGAAAATAGATGCTACCATGGATCAGAGACTCCTTGCAGGAAGCAAGAGGGATGGGATGGGATGGACAGTTTTCATACCTAGTATGTGCCGGAGGCTTTCTCTATGTGAACTCATGTTACCCCTCAGGGCAGTCCAATGTACTAGGTGGTGTTAGACATGTTATACAGGTGAGGTAACTGATATTCTGGGAAGTGAAGTCCTATGGGATCCATACCTAATAAGAAGAGGAAGCTGAAATCAAACCCAGGTATTATATGGACTGAATATCTCTCCCCAAATCCATATGTTGAAGCCCTATTCCCTCCCCTCCATATGACGATTTTTGAGATGGGGCCTTAAGGAGGTAACTAGGGTTAGATGAGGTCAAGAGGATGGTGCCCTCCTGATGAGATGGACATCCTTAGCAGTAGAGGAAGAGAGACATTTCTTCTCTCTCTGTCCCTCTTCAAGTCAGGGAGGAAAAGCCATGTGAGGACACAGTGAGAAGTCAGCCACAGGCAAGCCAGGAAGGGGGCCTCATAACCCCCGACCCCACTGGCACCCTGACCTCACACTCCAGCCTCCAGAACTTGAGAAAATACATCTCTACTGTTCAAGTCACCCAGTCTCTTTGTTAGAGCAGTCAGGGCTAATCCATGTCCAGCACTCATCAACATCAAGGCTGCAAAGGATAACGAGCTTTATTTGGGGTCTTAGGAATCAGTTGATCACACCACCACCCCGACCCTGGTGGGGTGGGATGAATTGGGAGATTGGATTGACATATACACACTAATATGTCTAAAACAGATAACTAATAAGAACTTGCTGTATTAAAAAAAAAGAATCACAGTTCAGGAGACACAGATTAAACCAAAAGAGTATTCTGGGGAAGAGAAAGCGTCAGGCAGGGGCTGTTGAAGTTGCCCGGCGAGAATCGCGATGGACACAAGTCAGTCCCTAAGGACTCGTGAAGTGTTTGGCGGGGAGGGGGGCGTGTCCAATAAGTATCCTGAGTTTCTGGCAGGTGTTCTGGATGCCTTTGTTAGGACAGTGGGTGGTCTAAAGGCCAGATTCCATCCAAGGTGAGATGTGCGTAAGTCACACTTCCTCAACGGCTCCCGGCTCCATTCCCGAGAGCTCTCTTAGCAACACTGCCTCCATTTCAATTTGCCTTTCACATGCACCAGGTTTGCTTTTCCCAAAGCCGCTGACCTTCAGCAGCACTGTAGTGCCCCCCCGGGAGCTCCCTCAATGGTAACGGGAAACTGGACATCCTCTGCCTAAGTTCCCATGTGGCTCAATGTAACAGTGGGTAAGGAAGCCCTTGGATGGTGGAAATCTGTCCTGCTTACCTGGAGAAGGACCTTACTTTCGCCTTCCTCTTGGGGAGGGTAAAAACAATCTTAATAACAGGATTTAAGATATTGGGGCATGGGTTCAAAATGAGGCCAGGGGGTCTGAATTCTGAATCCTCTTCATCATTGTAGCTCAGAGACACAGGCAGACGCCCAGCGTGGTGTCCCTGTTGGCCGGGGCCAGCTCAGAGCTGCACACTGGACAGTTACAGCCAGAATCCATGGGGCTGACAATGGGCAGTGCGTCCACAGTCCCCCGGGCCCAGCAGGTGCCTTGGCCTCTTGGCCTTTCCCTGGCGCGGGCCTCCTCCGAGGCTGTCCTCTGCAATCACGAGGTCTGCCTGCCAGGGTGAGCCACGTAATGACACAGGAGTCAATGAGTTCTCCCCAATAGACTGCTCCCCTGTCGATTCCCAGCCTCCCAGTTGACCCCATTATGATAATGGCCCGGCCTGGCTACTCTCAGAACAGGTCTGATGGAGAAGTGAAAGCCTCCTTGAGACACGCATTACGGAGAGGCTGGCAGATATGGCTGTGTCCCTGCTGGCTCTGGACAGGAGCCTTCTGCCTCCCCATTGTCACCACTGAGTGATGCCATGTGCTTATTCATGCCACATGCTCCTGGCATCCCAGGGACACCCATCGTGCCATTCCCTCCAACAATGGGCTCGATCTGCCAACACTGAGGGAGACAGGTGGATTCAGACGGCAAAATGTTGCTGTCACTCCGGCATCCCCACCTGAACTCAGTCTTTAAAGCAGTGCCCATTTTCATATCTTCAGGTGTATGATGGTGTCCCTCCCTCTGGACCTTGATGAAAACACCTTTCTATAAAATCTAGGCAGCCTGACTGCAAAACTTCGGGATAAACAGTTAGCAAGTCAGTCATCCGGAGATTTGATTTAACATCAAACCTCTTAGTCTTTCCAAATATTTGAGATTGCTAGTATTGTGATAACACAGCCAAAGAAACGTCGTGAGGGTGATTGTTTCAATAATCTCAAATAATTTTCCAAACAGTATCATTCTCAACCTCTGGCAAGCATTCCATCCTTGGTGCACACACTAGTCACTGACTCAGTGCAGGTAGCTGTAGAGTAGTGATATGATATTTAGCCAAGATTAAAGCTAAATTTTGAGATACTTTAAAACACAGAGATTAAATATATGTCACATGTGATAAGCCATTCAGTTAAGGGGATTATATTATCTGAATGGTTCTTAACCGTAGACAAATTACTTTGTGTTCTGGAGGTAAGATCCACACACACGTCTGACTCTAGAATGAGAATGTGTTACAAAGCCCAGGCTCCTCTTCCGAGGCCCATGTTCCTTTGCTTTGGCTCCATAGGCAAATCTTTTTTCTTTTTTTTTTTTTGGTATCCCTTCACAATTTCCTTTTCTCCTCCATTCTGCAAGCTGCTTTATATAGTGCACGTCCCTGTAGTTCTGTGATAATTTATTATTTAATTATGTAACCATTACATAATTCTTCAGCTTCAGCCTTCAGTGTTTCTGTCGTTGTGAATGTAACTGTTACGGAAGCATGTAAGTTTTATTTATTGTTTCCATCACAGAGCGATAATTATGTAACTCTGCAATTCTGCAGCTATTATTTCTATTTGTTTAATTACATAACTATAAGGATATTAGACCTCTAAAACATTTGGTGATATATTTATGAGGAAGATGCTAGGAGACAGCAATAATAATGATATATCAGAGCAACAGGAAAACTAAATAATAGTATTAATATTAATGGCAATAACAGTAACAGGCAGCAACATTACCATTTGATTTTCCTTCGTGCTGTATTTGGTCCCTTTAATGGGTTCCTTCCCAAATCTCTGTGGTTAATTAGCTATAGAGCATTTGGTTCTCAGCAGTGGGTACAACCTCATTTCCAGACTTCACCTGGCAAGGCTGTGTTTATAGAGGACCAGATGGAACAGGTCTGTTCGGTCCTTCTTTATAAGACTTGGAGTGGACAGATTTCTCTCTTCCCTGTGTCACCTGGGGACCTTCCACAGTTAGGATACCCTGTGCTGAGACACACAGATTGCTCAGAATCCTAAGAACCTGAGATGTGTCTGGGGTGCAGGTGTGTGCCCTGGAGGAGCTATTATGGGGGGAAGAGCATGGGCTTTGGAAAGAGACAGATGTATACTGAATTCCGGCTCTGCCACTAGCTAGGTGAACTTGACCTAGTTGCCTGACTCCTTTGGACCACAATTTCCTCAATTCTAGAATGGGGGTAATAATGTCTAACAGCTGTGAGACTATTGTGAGGATGAAATGAAAATAATGGGTGCAGACGACAAGGCCTGCAGTGGATGCCTGCGGGCAGCCACTGTTCTGGAGCTACTCACGGATGAGAGTCAGAGGGAGAGCACGGACTGAATTTCTCCTTCCCATGGATCACCTTGCTCTAACCTTCTCAACTCAACTCCCGCCCTCCCAGGCCCCTATAAACATCACGATACTAGTTAAAGAGCTAATATGTGGCCAGCAATCGACACATGCCAGATTCCTTGCACACATTCTCTGGTTAAACATCACAACCACCCTAAAAGGTAATTATGGTTATTGTCACCAAGTTGAGGAAATTGAGACACAGGGAGGTTAAGGAACTGGCCAAAGTCCTCCCAGCTCATTGGTGGTGGTGCCTGAGAGAAGCCCAGCCAGGCTGTCTCCACGGCAGGTGTTCTTACGCTACACTGTGCACCTCCCAGCAGCTACATCTAGAAGTAGCCAAATGAGTGCCTACCCCTTCTGAGGAGTCAGCTCCCTCCTCCTCGCCTTCCCCCCTCCAGTGCATTCCCTGCAGAAGAGCCTGTGTAATCATCTTAAAATGTAAATCAGAAGCCGTAATTGCTCCTTTTCGACCCTCCAGTGTCTTTCCCATTACTCTTAAGATAAAACTTAATTTCGTTTCTTTTTCTGGTTGAGTAATATTCCATTGTATATATGTGCCACATCTTCTTTATCCATTCGTCTTTCGATGGACACTTAGGTTGCTTCCATGTCCTGGCTATTGTAAATAGTGCTGCAATGAACATTGTGGTACATGACTCTTTTTGAATTATGGTTTTCTCAGGGCATATGCCCAGTAGTGGGATTGCTGGGTCTATGGTAGTTCTATTTGAAGTTTTTTAAGGAACCTCCATACTGTTCTCCATAGTGGCTGTACCAATTCACATTCACTTTATTATAAAGCAGAAACTAACACACCATTGTAAAGCAATTATACTCCAATAAAGATGTAAAAAAAAAAAAAAAGATAAAACTTAACGCCTTGCCAGGGTCTGCATCTAAGCATCTCCATGATGTGACCCCTGCTCGCTGCTCCATCACCTGCCAGGCCCCACACCTTTCCCCACCGCGCCAACCAAGCTCCACCCCTGTCTTGCTCAGGCTGTTGCACTCAGTTTCCTACACCTGGAATGCTTTCTACCTTCTTATCCTGTACATCTCAGCTTATAATCTCTTCTAAGAAGTTTCCCCCAAAAGCCTTACCTAAACTAACCCGGCCCCACGTCCTGCTGTTCATTAATAAACAGCTAATTTGTTTCATGTGTAACACGTACTGTCGCTGCAGTTTTATTTTTCTGATCCTTTGTGTTCTTCAGGGTGTCCTCCACTAGGACATGACTTCATGAGGCCAGGCACTGTGTCCAGCTTGTTCATAGTCCGACCCTGGCACAGAGCTCAGGACCTGGACCTCAGTGAACATTCGTTCACGGAAGGAATGACTGCCTTTTTGTGGCTGTAGATGCCCTTGGGGTTTAAATGGTTCATGTGTCATCGGAAGAAAAGAGGCTGTATTTTCTCATGTGGGGCATTGATTCACACCCGAGACATGACATAGCAGCCAGCTTCAAAAGCTTAGACCTGGGTGAGAGTATGTTAGGGCTGGGATCTGGGAGCACAGTGGATGGTAATGCGGTCATCCAGGGGATAGAGGGCGTGGGGAGAAGGCAGCTGAATCAGAGGCACTGGGAGGCCTAGGGGAGAGTGCCTCCTTGTTCCATAAAAGTGAAGGAGGTCAGGCTTGTTGTTCTAAACCGACATTGGAGTGGAAACTCTGGGACTCGGAACAGCTGCGTTTCCAGGGGTCGCACGCCAGACCCCTCTTCTGCCGAGAATATCTCTTGTTTGTACAATTGCCACGAAAGAACTCAGTCCGACCAACCTCCATTCTTCCACCTGTCCTCTTACTATAATTTTATTGGAGCATTTTCCTTCCTTGGGTTATATCTCTATGTGTGATCTTAAAAGTATAAGTGACATTATTTATAGCAATGTGGTCTTTCTCCTTTCCACTATTTTCCTTTTCAATCAGACACTTTATTCTTACCCACCACATTTCAGTCGCTGCCGCGTGGATAACAGAGAGCATAAGTATTCACATCTGGCCTCCTTGTCCCCTTTCTAATTCCCATTTTTCTTCTAAGTTCATCTTCAGGAGGATGTTCCTCTCCCCTTTTCCCAGTGGCTTTGCTACCATAACTCTATCTTCTTCAATTGTCATCATCCTTGATTATTTTAGTTTTATATTAGTCACTGATGGGATCGAGAAGGAATCACTTCATTAGTTCGTGTCATCTCTGTGTTTTCTTTTATAGCCAGAACTTGTAGGCAAGGAAATAACTATCACATAAGGGTTAATAACTCAAGCTCCGAAATCATTTGGCCAGGCTCCTAGTCTCAGGTCAAAGGCACCATAACATTTTTGGACCTTGGTTCCTTCTTCTCCTAAGAGAGTTCAACCATCTTACCTCACTCACAAAGGTTTTAAGGATTAAACAAGGCAATCCATATAAAGTGCTTAGTGGTTTCTCAATACATCGTTAATAGTGGTAGTAGTAGTATTTGTAATAATGAAAGCATGTATGGTCCTAATAGCATCAGCAGAGAGTAAGTCCTTGTTCCCAATCTGTGGTACCCAGACCCCAGGGCAGTGCAGCCTGGATAAATGATACAACCTAGATATTTTTAAATTATTATTTTTATTAAAGTACAGTTGATTTACAATATTGTGTTAGTTTCAGGTGTATAGCAAAGTGATTCAGTTATTTATAGATGTATTTTTTCAGATTCTTTTTCAATATAGGTTATTACAAGATATTGAATTTAGTTCCCTGTGCTATGCAGTAAATCCTTGTTGTTTATCTATTTTATATATAGTAGTTTGTACCTGCTAATCCCATACTCCTAATTTATCCCTCCCCTACCCGCTATCCCTTTGGTAACCATAGGTTTGTATTCTACGTCTATGAGTCTGCTTCTGTTTTGTAAATAAGTTCATGTGTATCATTTTTTAGATTCCACATATGAGTGATATCATATATTTGCCTTTCTCTGTCTGACTTACTTCACTTAGTATTATAATGTCTAGGTCCATCCATGTTACTGCAAATGGCAGTATTTTTTTTCTTTTGTATGACTGAGTAGCATTCCATATATATATATATACATACTTATATATGTATGTATATATATACATATATATGTGTGTGTGTGTGTGTATATATATATATATATATATATATATATATATACACATACATATATATGGAATATCTTCTTAAACCAATCATCTGTTGATGGGCACTTGGGTTGTTTCCATGTCTTAGCTATTGTAGAAAAGTGTGCAGTTGCTGTTATGTTTAATAAAAAACTCATTTAAATGCTATTGATTTTATTAAGTAAAAGTAACCCTGAGTAGGGGAGGTGGAGGGTCTTGATAGGGTCTTGATATCTGAACAAGTTGTTGAGCGTGGGCATAAGGTGCCGAGTCTGATTCCATGTGTACGTTACATGTTCCAGGCGATTTTATCACAGCAATGACAATTGTTTTAGTGGCTTCTGTCCTGTAGCTGATGTTCTTATCTCACAGAGATTCTCCTCAAGTTTCCTCGATTTAAATTTTCACACCCAGTTCTGAATCCCCTATACTTTTTTCCATTCTATCAGTTCTTATTTTATTCTACAATGATTTGGTGTTTTTAGTTTTTTAAGGCAAAAAGTCTTCTACTGAAACTATTCTTTCAATTAGGAAGAAAACGCCCTCAAACCCTCCTCAAGCTTCACGCCTCTGTGAAAATGCCAGCAGAGAAACTGCGTAAAAACAAGAGGAGATCTTCTCTGTGGTTCATCCTTCACCTTGGTTTTATCTCCTTTAGCCTCCCCTTCAGCCTTTCTCTTGGTCATGGTGGCGACGGCGGCGGGATGTAGGCACTGGACACGGGGATGCAGTGGCGTGCGGCTTTGGCCAGTCCAGGGGTCGCTCTCACAACCAAGGTGAAGGATGAACCACAGAGAAGATCTGCAAGGTTATCTGCTAAACCTGCTCCTCCAAAGCCAGAGCCCAAGCCTAGAAAGGCCCCTGCAAAGAAGGGAGAGAAGGTACCCAAAGGGAAAAAGGGGAAAGATGATGTTGTCGAGGATGGGAATAACCCTGCAGAAAACGGAGATGCCAAAACAGACCAGGCACAGAAAGCTGAAGGTGCTAGAGATGCCAAGTGAAGTGTGCATTTTTGATAACTGTGTACTTCTGGTGACTGTACAGTTTGAAATACTATTTTTTATAAAGTTTTATAAAAATGCAAAATTTTGTTTTACTCTTTTTTTTTTTAAGCTACGTTGTTAGCATACAGAACACTTCATTGTTGTTTTTTGGGGGAAGAGCACATGTCACTAATAGATTGTCTCTGAAGCTGGATTGACGTGGGAAAAAAACACCTTTCCCGTCTGGTTGTGAGAGACTTCCTCTTGGTTCCCAGGAAGGAGGGGTTCCTTGATATTGACACAGTAGCCACCTTGGCACAAACGCCTTGTGGTGTGGAAAAATTAAAATTAGTTTTTATGTCCTCTTCTCCCTCTCCACCTTCAGCATAGACTTGACTCCCTTAAACCCAGGGCCCTGTTGGAACCTGACCCCCCAATATTGGTTACCAGTATGTCAGGCAACCTGGACTCTGCATTGTCACCGTTGAGGTGGCGTCCCTCAAAAGAGCAGCGGTTCCTTTTTTAGATTGTGGACCTTCGGATTGATACTTTTGCCATTTTCATTTCCATTTCCTGAAAGTCAGGGTCGGCTTGTGAAAAGTTGTTAAACAGCATACTAAATGTGAAATGTCAACCCTCACTCTAAACTTTCCCTGTTCAGAGCACCACATGAAGACTTCATGGGGTTTTATAGTGGCTTTCTGATTTTGGTAGTCCATTGCAAAAGGGAGTTTGAAAGTTGTTGTATACTGTTAACGATTGTCTGCCCATGTCCTGCCTGAAATACCATGATTGTTTATGAAAAGTATCTTTAATAAAGCTGGATACAGTTTGACTTGGGGAAAAAAAAAGAGGAGAAAGGAAGCAGGAAAGAAGGAAATTAAAGAACAAAGAAGAAAACTAAGTGCCCATCAGTAGCTAGCTGCTGGTATCTATAAAACATTTACTATTTCCTTTTTTTCTGGGAGATCAAAATAAGTTGAGTTCATTAACTGCTGGCATTTGGATCATGCTGTCCTATCTGGATAAGCTCTGTACAACCGTGTCTGTGGAGCTAATTTCATTGACTCTTTTTTACAAATGAACAGAGATTCAGAGTGTTGGTGAGAAGTGCTCAAGGTGACAGCCAGTGACTTGAATGAAGGCCCTGGTTTCCAAATGCTGTGCTCTTCCCACCTGTCCACGAGGGGAGCATCAATCACATCACTGCCCTTCGAATCCCGACCGATTGAGAAATAGACCAAGAAGGCAGATGACAGTACCGGCTTCATCCCTGGTGTAGTCCCAGGCAGACTAGCAACGCCGTTGCAGGGCCCCTGCTGGTTGGCACTGCTCACCACATGGTGGGGGGTCACCCAGGGGCACCTGTCCAGCCACAGCACGTGAGCTCAGGACCTCTCCCAGGCAGACCAGGCAGTAGGGCTCTCCTCTCCTCAGGGGAGAGTGAGTGAGGGTGAGCTGGGGTGGAGGTGCTCAGAAGCGTGGTTCCAACTCAAGTTTCCTCCTGGAAATGAGAGGATGAGGCAAATAGTCCATGTCGCTCCTTTGTTTGCTCATTTATTTTTCATTAAATCCTTTACCCGGGTCACCAGACAGCACAATTCACATCCCCAATCACCTGTTTACCCCTCCCCCGACGGGGGAGACCAGGTGGGCAGAGCTGAGCAGCCTCAGACTTTTCTTCCCTCCTCTGGCTGCACAGAAGGTGCAAACGGGCCTTAAGGTCAGAGGGAGGATGAGGGGACGTGGCTCTAGACTCAGCCTCGCTTTAGAGAACTGATGTGGTCCTCACAGTGGGAATGCTCCCATCAGCAGCAAAAGTACCCAAGTTCCAAAGGATAAAACAAGAGGTCTCGGGCTTCCATAGGCAGCGCGGCTTTCTTTGCCTGAGTTCTTAGGCAAGTCTGGTTGGATTAGGTGTTTACTTTGCGGGCTCCAGAGTTATGATTACTTCTGAGCCGTGGCTTCATAAGTCATCAGATTTTCCTAATAAGAAATAAGTCTGCTAAATTAGCTTGCGGGTGGAAATGATAGTTTTTGCATGCAGAAATCCCCAGATTCTGAGCTGCATGAAACTGAACTGGGGCTTCCTGAAGTCTCCTATGCACTGTCTCTGTTCCGGTGCTTTGCCTTTGATCCCTGGAAGGACTGGGGACACTGGCCCTTCACAACTTTGCTCCACAACTTCTCAGATGGTGTGATGAGTGTCCCTGCTTGCAGCCTCATCTCAGAGTCAGGCTGAGGTCAGAAAGGCCCGTCGTTGAGGAAACGGTGTCTATGTTTGTCCCCACAGACAAAGCCCAGAGCTTTTTGTTCTTTCTGCTGCTGGTCTGTGCACTGCACACTGGTTTTTGCAGATGCACAGATTTGGGACGATGCTCTGTTTCACGTTTGTTGTAGCCGTGGCAACTCGAATGGTGACGTCCTCTGAGCATGTGCCCAGTGAACAGGAGACGCCACATCTCCGAATGAGCTGCGAACATTGATCACCACCAGCTGTAAAACTTATACAACAAGTCTGGCAATAGAAAAAATGTCGTTTCTTTATATATCATGGAAATTCTTAAAATGCTGCTTCCATCGGACTGTAAAATTTTTATCAAGTGTGTTACTCTCGGTCATGATGGCAGTAGAAGGCAGCTTGGTCTCCATGTGATTGTGCAAGCCTGCTGCTGTGCGTGAAGGTCTCAGCGTTTGTGCTCTAAGCGGCGTCCTTACATAGGTGACGAGGTGGGAATGAAGATGCCAGGGCTTTAGTCCTGATGGCCCCAGAATCCGACTAGGCTGAGATCACAGTCTGTTCCGGTAACGAGTCAGGACTTCCTGGGGTATGTTATGAGCCTTAATTTTCTTCATCACCCAGTGAAACCTGCTAGAAGTTGAAAGTGAAGTTACTAAGGCTCCTTTGGACCCCAGGCCACACTGTTTCATAATTTCCTTATAATCCAGTTACAAAGATCAGTGTTTTCAAGAAAGTGGGGCTGGGGTGCTCCTCGTTCGGCTGTCCGCGTGCTGGGCAGCTGGGCTCTTCAGCTGTCAATGGGGCTTTTTCCTAGCAAGGCGACTGTCCCAGACGTAGCCACCTCCGCCACCAGCTGCCCACAGCCTTGAGCTCAGAGGTCCTCTTCCTGCTCTGTACCTGGGCCTGCACCTTCCTTCCAGCCCCAGCTCTTCCCCCGGGAAGCACCGCCCAGCTCTGGGACTAGGAGAGAATGCAGACCCTGCTCCCTGCCCTGAGGTGGTCATGTTGTTTCTCTTTGATGTTACAAATATCTGAAAACATTGACGCTTCTGCCGGGAGTGGTATAAAGGAGCACATGCTTTACTCAGAAGCCTGGAGTGAAACATGCAGGCTGGGTTGGACACGTCGCTGGAGGCTATCTTCCATGTTCTCCAGGAAATGCTCTTCTCCTTTGCATTCTCTACCTTCCTATGCCGTTTCCAAATCTGTTTCTCATTATTTCCCCCAAAGCCCATCCCAAGTTTTGCTGTTGTTGGCTGTTGTTGTTATATGTTGTTTTTCTATTGGTATTGACCTTAAGAGAAGTTATTGAACGTCTACTGTATTTTTAGCATCATACGAGTTGCTGAGGATGCCGATTTGAAAGAGGCGTGGTCTCAGCTCTAGGGGTGCTTACACGCAAGAGATTGTGTTACAGCTCTATGGATCTGTCTATCTATCTATCTATCTCTATCCCTATCTATCTATCTAACTACCTAGCTATCCTAGTCACACTATATAGTATGTATGATTCGGATACCACATGTGACTGTTGTATAGCACGGCAGGCAGCGTGCCAGGAGGATGCCCACGTCCCTCCTCCAGGTCACACACACACCCTGTAGAATCTCCTTCCCTTGAGTGTGAGTGAGGGCCAGTGAATGTGACGAGACATTGCTCCTGCGATCAGGTTGCTCACCAGTTGACTCTGAGTTAATCAAAAGGAGATCATCCCGGGTGGGCAGACCTAATCAGGTCAACCCTGTTAAAACAAGGGGGAGAGGCAGAGGGACGTTCTCCTGCAGGCCTGGAAGAATGCAGCCTGTAGCAGGACCACAGGTCTAGAACCCGAGGACAGCCTCCAGGACCCGAGGGAGATCCCTGGCTGACAGCCAACAGGAAACAGGACTCAGCCTTTCACTTCCTAGGAAATAATTCCCCCAGGAACCTGAGGGAGACTGAAAGTGGATCTTGCCCCGTTGGAGCCTGCAGATGACTGTACAGCTGACTGACGCCCCCATTTCAGCCTGTGAGATCCTGAGCGGACCACCCAGCTAAAGCGTAAGGGCTCCTGACCCGTGGAGAACGTGAATTAGTAAATGCACGCTATTTTATGATGCTAAAGTTATGGTCATTAGTTCTGCAACAAGAGGAAACTGACACACGTCATTGATAGCAAATACCAGGGGATCAGAGAGGCGGGAACAGTTCATTCTATCTGAGAAGGAATGGAATATAGAATATAGAGAGGAGGGATATTTGAGATGAGACTTAATGGAAGATAGAGATTTGCAGAGAGATGAAGGGGAGAGAGGTTTATGGCTGTGACATCCTCCAAGACGTGTCTGCAGAGCAGCTGGTGGGCTGGTGTAACTAAGCGGGGAATGTCTGTGCTCACTTTCCTTCCATCCTAATACAGCCATTCAACAGTCATACTCATGGACTTTCCACGGGCAGAGAGGTGCACTTACCGCCATCTGAGTTTCCCACGTCACTGATGTCCCACATACGTCACTGTCAGAATTTTCTGTATCCCTCTTCTCAGCATTAGCCTCATATCAATACATTTTAAATCAGAAATGCATGATTAACCACTGCAGCAAATAGTTGGGAGGGCACCTTGACCTTGCCTCCTGTCTGTGTCTCCCCTTTCTGAGGACCCTCATCCTCACGTGGCTAATGTGTGACCTCAAACTCATAACGTTAGCATCCCAAAGCCACCCACCGTCTTGTCTTTATCCAAGAATGCTGGGTAACCTGATTATGTCCCAACTTCACGTGTTCCGCTCTTCACTTACGGTGACTAAGCAGTGCGTGCTCTTCCTTTATTACAAGGTCTGGGTCCTCATGTATCATTCTGTCAGCTACGACGGCTGAACTCACCATACAATCCCCACAAGTGTTCTAAAGCCTGAATTCAATAGTGTGAAGGACTTCCGATTCCTGACATCTTCTGTCCTGCCATTTTTAAACAAAAGAGTCAATAGCCTTGGTGTCATTGACTTTGCCTCCTTCCATTTTCCTAAAATTGCTCTGAAACCTTCCACCAAGCTCAGTGTACTTAATCGACAGTGAATTCTTCATAAATGTCAGTGGGAAAACCATCTGTTCCAAGAGCTTTCCTTTATCTCAATAGCTTTTATTAAGCTTCCTACCCCTTAGGCACTGGTTTTTGCCCCTTACAACCTCAATTTCTTCTTCCAAAGCAGCATCCTAGGGAGGCCACGGACACACGTCTTCCTTTCTTCCCCCTCCCCATTCTGTCTTGCCCTTGGGAATGTCCATTCTTAGCACTCACACTAGCCTTTGACTTCTCACACAATTGCACACACTTTCTTAACGAGCTAGAGAAGTCATTTTTGACAGTTGCCTAACCATCCTTCTTTTTGGCAGAATGACATACATTTCCCCACCTTCTGCTTTCTGGAATAGTCTTCTCTATCTGTATCATTCCAGCCAGGCTGATAGAACATCTACTTGCCACAGATGTATTCCTGGCATGTGGAATAAATGAAGAGGTCATATTTTTGGCTCCAAATATAAGTTTCTATCTCTGGTTTAGGTAATTGTCTAGGTGCCAAGAATTGTAGCAAGAATTTTTTTTTTTTCTATCACCTGCCATTAAGGGACATTCTTCAGAGCGGTTCTCCTTGTGGTTTCCAGGAACGCATTAAACTTCAGGTGAAAATAATTGCGTCTCAGCATTCAACAGAAGTGTATCATTAATGATCTGAGTACTACAGTGGGCTCCTTTCTCTCCTAAGATGCCTGTAGCTTTTTGGGGAGATTCAGATTTCAAAACTGCTGAGAGAAATCCCTTGATGTCTCATGAGAAAAGGGTACGTATGTTCCCTTCCCTTTTATCTTCCTCTCCCTTCCCTGTACACAATCACAGGGCTCAGCAATGCACATCTCTCAGGGAATTTTGTTTGTATGGGAGTTGGAAATAACCACTCCGAAGGTGGATGCTTGCCCAGTTTACAGTCAGTCTCAGCACTGCTTTTGTTCTATGTCCCTGGACGGGAGCTCACCACAGAGTCCCTCTGGGGGGAGGGCTACACCTCCAGCTAATCTGTAACTTACAAAACACAGTCAGCTACATCTTAGAAAAATATGTGACAACACTTTGCATGGGGCAAGTTCCCTGAAAATACTAGCTAGGGAGCATTACTCCTCAGCTGCGGTTGGCACCTTTATTTATTAGTTCCCTTGGTTAGTAGTGTAATATCAGGTCACTTTTTGCTGTGTACAGCACTTGCGTAACAAGAAAAATGGTCCTGTGTTTCCTCCCTGGAGGTGGGCTTCTTTGCCAGGCAAAGATGAGATGAAATTTTGATGATTTTTAGATACGAATCCACACAACTGAAAATTTTATCATTTTAGTTTTCCTTGCTTGATAAATCCCCAAAGGAAAACATCTGACCCATGATTTCCTTCCTCCCTCCCCTGACAGCACCTGAAGGTTTGCATTTAGGGACCATCCCTTCCAGATACCAGCTTTGATCATCTCCTCCATCCAAAAGGAATGGTCATTGAGAAATGCCTGGTACGTGACACATGTAACTTAGGCACACCATGAAAAGAATTGCGTGTACTTGGTCTGTTTCCTCTAGGAGCCTTTAGTTTAGAATATACAGGAATATAAGAAACTCAGCCTATGGCCAAATGAAGGCTTCCGTGCCAACTAAGCAACGGTGATGTGACACGGACGTGAGCCAGTGCCAGCTGCCGGGGGAGTCGTGCATAACACGTTGGTGACTCTTTGGGACGGTGTGTTGGTTAGGACAGAATAAGCGCTTTGACAAAGATAACCCTCACTGCTCGCCGTTTCCAGCCAGCGTCATGGCAACTCACACCAAACGCTCTTTTCTGAAAAAATACCTGTGCCTGCTTTATTTCTCTGCTCACCCCTCCCCCTCTGTGCCCCTCTCTGTTCAGGTAATGGTAGGTAATTTGAGGCTCTCTGGAAAACAGTCTTGGGGTGGATGACTTAATCTGGCTCTAGCTGCAGGGCTGTGTCGCTATGTTTAATTGAGAAGTCTTAATGGGTCTTGGGGGCTCAAAGATTTAGCCTTCTTTCCCATTGTTTGTCCTCTAGAAGCAGTTTCAAACCCGTGCAACTCCAAATTTCTGAGACTTGTTTTTTTTCTGTTCCTTTTCGTCTGCAAACCAGCTCATTCCTTCTTGAAATACCTCGCCAAACACAGCAAGGGAAGATCAGCATATGCTAGCATCTGGCTCTTCCCAAGCACTTTTCCAAGACGCACAGACTCAGTAGGCACCGGCTCCGCCTTCCACGCTAACAAGGGTGACCGTTTTACCAAATGTTTCACTGCAGCGGAGCAGGGGTTTCCAGCTTGCTTGATCTGTTTCCTCCCTGCCTACTGCAAAACTGCTAAGCTCCTGTCAGATATTTTAGATGTATTGTGGCAGCACCTACTTCAAGTCCCTGACGTCCGTATTGTTTCAGGTAATGCTAGCAGCTGCAAGAATCAAATCCTCACCTTTTAGTGGCATAACTAAGTAAAAGTTATTTTTGCATACAAATTCCAGGGCAGATGTTTCTGGGTCATGAAAGGCTGGCTCTCCTCCACACGGTGATGCAGGGATCCGTGTTCCTTCTGTCCTGTCCCAGGGCCTCCAGTACTTTAGCCTCCAGCCAGGAGAGAGGAGTGGGGCAGCTCTCCGCTTTGTGGAGCAGCCTTGGGAGTGGGGCTAATTACTTGTTCTCAGACTTCACTAGTACTCAGTGAATGGCTGTACTGATGGTGAGGAGGCTGGCACGTGTGGTCTCTGTCAGGGCAGCCACTTCCCAGCGACAACAGTACACAACAAAAGGTTACAGCACACGTTCTGCTGGCCAGAAGCTGCTTCTGCCAGAGATGGAAAAAAGTTTCCGAAGAAATGATTGAGTTCCACTACAGAGGGGAAATAAATATTTAGTAATACTTGCACATATATTAGGTGTACATATGGATACTATATATATAAATACTATATACATATATATATATATATGGAATATAACATTTTCACCAATACCCTCTAGAGTCAGGGTGGCCTCTCTTTGCAGGCCTGAGTTACACAACTTGGTCTGGAAAGAGTGACTGTCAAGGAGAAACACGAGGCTCCGTGCAGAAAACACACACCTTAACACACACACACCACACACTGTAAGTGAAGATCTTTTTGTGAACAGTAGGATTCCAATTCATCTTTATGCTTCAAGGGCTGTTTTTGTTGTTGTTGTTTTGAAATATATAAGCCATGAATTTCCATGCCCGATTCTTTATGAGTAAACGCGCCGCCGTATGGAATCCTGGTGTTAGTTGCACTGAAGCATCTGCATCAGATTCTCCTCTCCTGTAAAACAGTAATATTCTTAGGAGGAGTTTGAAGTTGAACAGAGTGTGTTCTCAGAGTCTGTGCTTTTGCTTCAAAGTATGGGATTCAAAAAACCAAAGAAGTTCGCTCTCATTTTTGCAAAAAATGGCTCCCAAAAATATAGCTTGTCATGCCGGTGGTTCACTCTAATTTCCTAGCAAATTGATATGCTCAGAAATTACAGGTGCTACCAAGTTTCTGGTTGCTTCAGGAATTTTTTACACTCTTTTAATGTAATGACAAAGTTTATCTCCAGTATGTGACTGTGAATGTCCCAGCATGCACTTCCTTTAATAGAAACACCACAGTTTTTACACTAATCAGAAAGGGAATTGATAATTGCCTATGGGAGTTCTACCTGTGAGCAAAAATATTTGACCCAGTTATGCTGGCTTGGTGTGGGATGAATATATTGAATCATGATAATATATCATCAGTGGATTCCAGGGGAAGAGGAACTATCCCAGGGGAATAAGCCATGAGTGAGCAAGTGTTAAAAATTTTTAAAACTGATAATACTGTCATTACATCACCTGTCACAGCTCAGAAGTTTAATCCCACTCAGTGCAGGAGATGAAAAGGTAAACCAGTCTGTTCAGTAACATTAAGCACCTGTCATTCAAATCCCAGGATCCAGATGGATTTGTAGAAAAGCAACAGACACCTTCCGCAAGGAGCTGAAACCTGCAATCCTGGCTGGTGCCTGGCTTTCCAGGAGGTTAAGCGGAAGCTAATGCGGCTGCCTCCATGCACTTATGCTTTGCAAAGAGATAAGCTGCCAGTCTTAGTTCAAAAGCCACCAGCTACCTTCTTTTAAACTTGAAGTTTAAGGTTCACTTTAGAGTTGATAATTTGAACAAGAAACTTAAGAGTGGCTGAGCAGACTTTCTTCCACAGTGAAGTCCCTTTTCACACATGTAGCTACACAAAGGCTGAGGGATTTTTGTTTGTTTTTTGGCAATGAATTGGAGTAGGAGGCAATCATAAGGTAGAAGAAAGATCGTTTGAGTAGCAGTCAGGAATGCTGCTTCTACCACAAAGTACAAGTTCCTCAAATTTTATGTCATTTATAAAAAGAAGAATTGAACAACGTATTAAAGAAAACAGCTCTAGCGTATCATAATGGTAAATCTCATATCTTGATCATATAGATAGATCTCATTTTATCTTCCTCTTCAATACTGGCTCCCCTTCCCATTTTCCCAAACTTGACATGAGCCCCTCAAGTTTTCCTGTTAACTATTGGGGTAGGGAGAATTCAAAGATGCCCCCAGATTCTCACCCTGCTGTCCATGCCCACGGAACCCTCCACGAGTGAGGGCAGGGCCGTGAATGTGATGAGATCGTCTGTCATCGCCCCCTTGGCTAGGTTATGCTATATGGCGATGTGGTTAGGTTAGGTTTATAAAGTTCCCATCATAGCAGACCGGAGAGGGTCTGTTGGTCTGGAAGGTGTGTCCCTGTTGGGGTGTGTCCCTGTTGGTCTGGAAGAAAGCGACAGTACTGTTGTGAACAGCCTGTGAGGACCATGTACTGAAGATTTCCACAGTCAGCCTGTAGGAGCTGGGAGTGGAACCAGCCCACCGGTAGCGAGAACGCAGGTCCCTCAGCCCGACAGCACAGGAAGAGTGTCTGCCCCAGCCCATGAGCTGGAGGAGAATTTGGAGCCTCAGATGAGATCACAGCACCATGCTTTCAGCCTGGGCAGGCTCTGAGCAGAGGACTCAGGGACTTCTGACCCATGAAAACTGTGAGATAATAAATTTTTTGTTGTTTTAAACTGCTAAATCTGTGATAATTTATTATGCAGCTAAAGAAAACTAGTATAACTATGTGCAACATTTCAAATGAATGTTCAATTCCTTCTACCATTTAAATTTATATTCATTCATTCTTACAAAAGGTATTTATTAGGTAGCTGCAAAACGACAGATGGCATGCTAGGTACCGGTGATATGACACAGTCCCTGACCTTGAAGTGTGGCAGACTAGTAAAGAAAATAGGTATAGAAACAAAATCTGTTAAGAATGGGTAACATGTGCTCTAAGAATAGCTGGCTCATACCTAGTACAGCCGGGACACAAAGAGGAAGTAAATAAGTCTACTTATGAGATAAGGAGATACAAGGAAAGATTGTGTTATAAAATGCAACTTGAGAAAATTGTGAGAGAGGAGTAGGTATTCTCCAGTGGAAAGGGGAGAGAAGAGCAGTCTGAACAGAGAAGCTACATGACTTAATCACAGAGATGTTTTTCTAGGCACTTTAAGTAGGTAAGTGGGTGAAAAGGCCTGCAGTGGAGGGGACAGAAAAGAAAGATGATTGAAGAGAGAGGTGTGAATAGGAAGGCATATCTTAGCAACGTGCTATTCCAAGTGTGGTCCAAGGAGTAGCAACATGGGCATCACCTGGGAACTTGTTAGACGTGCAGAATCTCAGGCCCCACCTCCATCTACCAAATCAGAATCTACACTTTTACTATCTCCTCAGGTGATTCACAGGCACTTTCGTGCGTTAGAGCACATTGATGCTGGTGAATGTGGATGCTATCCTTTAGATAAGGGGAAGGTGTTGAAATGTTTTAAGGCAGGTAGTAACACAATCAGACCTATCCTTTTGAAAAAGCATTGGAAGAAAGGAGAAGGACTGATGGGAGGAGAATGATACAGAAGGAAGAAAAATCGTCTAGAATATTATTCTAATAGTCTAGCCAAATGAAAACAGCGGGAGCAGTGGGCACAGAAAGAAGTGGAGAAGTAAGACAGATTTTTAAGGAGGAAGATGCTGCAGAATTTGCACAGACCAAGTGCGTAACTGAGGGACACCAGGTTGTTTAAAGAGAACCTCGGGTGTCTGGTTAATGTGACTATGTGGATGGTCATTTTCCAATGTAGGAAATGTAGGAGGAATGAGAAGTTTCATCCTGGACACACTGCGTTTGAGATGCCTGGGGCTGAGGTGAAGATATCTGGTAGGAAGGGGATCCATGTATCCAAGGTCACTAGGAATGTCTGGGTCATTAATTTGGAGGCCAAGGATTTGCCTGGTACATCTGAAGTCATGCGCGTGAATGCTTCCAAGCTGATATATCCTGTTCAGTGTTCTGTTCTAAATATTTTGAAACTTCTATACTCAAGATTTCCACTGGTACTTGATTTCCCTTCTTCCACCTTGTTGAAAGAATACTTATGAAATACAAGCATATGTCCAAAATCAAAAGCTTTGAAATGGGATAAGCATATCCAGAAGCACTTTAGATTCTGATGAGAGAGGATTCTGACCGCTCGGAGCTCAAAAGTGATGCTGGCATGGAGGAAAATCCACCTACCCATCAATTTCCATATACCTTCTTGTTCAAGGATAAATGCAAAGAAATAAGTAATCACCATAAGAGACCTGTTAAAAGACTTGGCAGAGCCGTTGTTGTAATTACGAGATGAATATCATTACACCCAAGATACAAGGGAGGAAATACAGTTTTAAAAATAGTTACACTGCAGAATTCAAGAAAACTTTAGAGAGTAACATATATAATTTCCATAAAGCCAAAAAAATTCTGTGAACAGAGTGATAGAATAGAAGATGATGTAATAGCAGACTGAGTTAAAAGAGTGTTAAAAGAGTGTTCCATTATATCAAGAAATATTTAAGGAAACTAAAATTCAAGAGAAAGGGGATCGGATGGAAATAGCTATCTAAAATTTAATCAGTGATGCAGAAAACACATTTGAGAATTCTTTCTCCAAATTAAAACGTGAAGAAAAAAGAAATGAAAGAATTAAAGTAGAAAGAAGTAAGAGAGAAAAACAAATATCGTATATTAACGCATATATGTGGAATCCAGAAAAATGGAACAGGTGAACCAGTTTGCAAGACAGAAATAGAGACACAGATGTAGAGAACAAACGTATGGACACCAAGGGGGGAAAGCAGGGTGGGGGGGTGGGGGGGATGAATTGGGAGACTGGGATTGACATGTATACACTAATATGTATAAAATAGACAACTAATGAGAACCTGCTGTATAAAAAATAAATAAATAAAATTAAATTTAAAAAAATTTAAAAAGCAGAAAGAAAAACAACTCCTACCTAAGGAGAATTTGTGTCCTCTGAGAACATAGCTTGCTAATTGAGAACAACATACATACAATAAATAAACATTTATAAATAAGTAAACACTTTAATTTACAGAAAAAAAAAACCATTTAGCAAACACCAGGTGAAATAAATGAAAAAAAAAAGAACATAGGGATCTATAGGAACCCAGTCTAAATGTTATATTATATATGAATTTATAATTGTTAAATGCTTGGCACTATAGCAAATGCTACATAAGATTCTGTTGAATTAATTAATAAAATATTGAAAGGAATCCCACAAACATCAAAAAGTTGATAGTGAGGCTTCCAGAATTTTGCCTCTGGCCGTAAAAGATTAATTTGTGCCAGAATTCCCTTCTGCTCTAACAAAAACTAGAGAATGGTACATACCATATGAATCGATGTACATACCATATGAATCGATGTTTTTCAGACATTGGACAACAGTCAGTGGTGAGGACCGTGATCCCTGAGAACATGAAAGCAGATGAGGTGAACCCTAGGATTCACTTTGATTTCGGCTTAGAAGCATTTTCTAGAAGCACATCAGTTTTGCTGAGTTGAATAGAGATAAGTGTCCAGCGAGGTTGGGGAGCCTGGGAAGAGGGAAGTGCATGGACACGAGAGGGGGTCCCCATGATTTTGTTGGTGAATACTAAGGGACTCGTGCAAAAAGTGGACCTTCACACAGACAGGAAAAGAACTGTCAGGGATTTCTCAGTGGTCTAATTTCTGGAATTGGAAAAGGGCTGGGAGATCCTCGAGTTCTGACCACCTAGCATGGAGCGACATTATCAGACATGAGGGGAATTCAGGGAAGAGAGCAGAAGAAGACAACAATTATCGAAAGAGAGATGGAAAGGCGGGTATTACTACAGCTTCTACAGACAAGAAAATGATGATAAGGATGTATAATATGCCAATAAATTTGACAACCTAGATGAAATGGAAAATTCCTTGAAAAACAAAAATGATACATATGTATTAATAAGATATTACTATATATGTAATATAGTAAAGAAATTAAATGCATAGTTTAAATGGTCCTACAAATAAAACTCAAGGCCTATATGGCTTCCTTGGTTAATTATATCAAATAGTTAAGGAAGAAATAATATCAAACCTATGAAAACAATTTCAGGAAATAGAGAAATATAAAATACTTCTCAGTCAATTTTATCAGGCGAGCATTACATTGATATCAGAACCAAAGAAATTACCAAAGATTAAAAAAGGTAAAAACCAAAATCACATATAATCATAGACACAAAAATCCTTGACAACATATTAGCAAATTGAATCCAGAAATATATGAAAGTGATAATTCTTTATGACCACTGGATTTTATCCTAGGAATACAAGGTTGATTTAACATTTGAAAATCAATCAATATAACTTTCCATAGTAACAAAATGAAGGGAAAAAAAACTCAATAGATACAGAAAAAGCATTGTAAAATTCAACATCTGTGCACGATAAACACTCAGCAAACTCAGACAAGAAGATAACTTTCTCAGTCTGACATGGGCATCTACAGAATGCTATCATCATACATAGTGGGAAAAGACAGAGTGTTTTCCCCCAAGACTGAAACAAGGAAAGAATGTCTGCTCTCACTACTATTTATTATTGAACTGGATGTCCAAGCTAGTGAAATCATGTAAGAAGAAGAATAAAATATATACAGATTGGAAAGAAAGTTGTTAAATTGTCTGAATTCATAGATGACATGATTGCATACTTGGAAAATCTGAAGGAATCTAAAAACAAAATACTAGTATAAAGAAGTGAATTAAGCAAGGCTGGATGATACAGGATCAATATATAGAAATCAAATTTATTTCTCTATGCTAGTAATGAATTGGAAAATTCAATTTAAAAAATCCCATTTACATTAGCATCAAAAACATGAAATATTTAGGACTGAATATTTTCTACCTTTATTGTGATATAATTGACATGTAACATGATGTAAGTTTAAGGTGTACAGTGTTACGATTTGATACACATATGTATTGAGAAATGTTTACCACCATAAGGTTAGTTAATACACATTTCACCACACATATTGCCATTTTGTTGTTGTTCTTGTTGTTGTTATAGTGAGACCATTAAAGCTCTACTTTTATAGCAACTTTCACGTATACAATATGGTATTGTTAACTATATTTACGATGCTGTACATGAGAACTTATTCATCTTATAGATAAAAGTTTACACACTTTGACCAACAGCTCCCCATTTACTCCCCCCTTGAGTCCCAGCAAATCACCATTCTGTTCTCTGTTTCTAGAGGCCTATGTGTTTACATTCCACAGATAAGTGAGATCATACCGTATTTGTCGTTCTCTGTCAGACTTATTTCACTTAACATAATGCCCTCAAGGTCCATGCATGTATCCGAAATGGCAGGACTTCCTTCTTTCTCAGGGCTGAATAATATTCCATTATAAATATAAATGTGTGTGTGTATACACACACACACACACACACACACACGCACACACACACACGCACACGCACACATATGTCACATCTTCTGTATCCACTCACTCCTTGATGGATACTTAGGAAGTTTTTATAGCTTGGCTATTGTGAATAAGGTTGCAGTGAACATGGGGGTACAGATATCTCTTCAAGACAGTGATTTCATCTCCTTCAGATATAGAACCCAAAGTGAGATTGCTGGGTCATATGGTAGTTCTATTTTTAACTTTTTGAGGAATCTCCATACTGTTCTCCATAGTGGCTGCACCAATTTACATTCCCACCCACAATGCATGAGGCTTCCCTTTTCTCCACACCCTCTGCATCATGTTATCTCTTGTTTTTGAAAACAGCCATTCTAACAGGTGTAAGGTCATATCTCATTGTGGTTTTGATTTGCATTTCCTTGAAGACTGATGATATTAAGTACCTTTTCACATACTTCTTGGCCATTTGTATGTCTTCCTTGGAAAATTATGCAAGTCCTCTGCCTGGTTTTAAATCAAATTTTGTGGGGGTTTTTGGTTTGTTTTTTGTTATTGAGTTGTATGAGTTCCTTGTATATTTTAAATGTTAACCCCTTATCAGATATATCGTTAGGAAATATTTTATCCTATTATGTACATTGTCTTTTTTTTATTTTGTTGATTGTTTCCTTAGTTGTACAGAAGCTTTTTAGTTTGATGTAGTTCTGTTTGTTGATTTCTGCTTTTGTTGCTTGTGCTTTGGGTGTCATATCCAAAATTCATTGCCAAGATCAATGTCAAGGACATTTTCCCTACGTTTTCTTCTAGGAATGTTATTGTTTCAGGTCTTACATTTAAGTCCTTAATCCATCTTGAGTTAATTTTTGTGAGTGGTATAATATTGGGGTCTCATTTCATTCTTTAACATGTGGATATTCAGTTTTCCCGTAACATTTATTAAAGAGATTGTCATTTCTCCACTGAGTATTCTTAGTTCCCATGTCAATACTAATTGACTGTATATGCATGAGTTTATTTCTTAGCTCTTGATTCTGTTCCATTGGTCTATATGTCTATTTTTTATGCTAGTACCATACTGTTTGGATTCCTTTAGCTTTACAGTATAGTTTGAAATCAAGTAGTATGACGCTTGCAGCTTTGTTCTTCTTTCTTAGGATTGCTTTGGATATATGGGGTCTTCTGTGATTCTGTGCAAATTTTAGCAAAGTTTTTCTGTTTTCATGAACAATGACATTGTAATTTTGATAGGTATTATATTGAATCTATAGATGACTTTGGGTAATATGGACATTTTAACAATATTAACTCAATCCGTGAACACAGGATATCTTTCCATTTATTGTTGTCTTCTTCAATTTTTTAAATCAATGTTTTATAGTTTTCTGTGTATAGAAATTTCTCTTTCTTGGTTAAATTTATTTCTAAGTATTTTATTGTTTTTGATCATATTGTAAATAATATCTTTTCCTTTATTTGTTTTTCAGATAGCTCATTGTTATTGTATGGAAATGCAACTAATTGTTTAATTTATTTTTTAACGTCTTTATTGGAGTAAAATTGCTTTACATTGTTGGATTAGTTGCTGCTGTATAACAAAGTGAATCAGCTATACGTATACATATATCCCCATATCCCTTCCCTCTTGCATCTTTTCCTCCCACCTTCCTTATCCCACCCCTCTAGGTCACAAAGCACCAAGTTGAGCTCCCTGTGCTATGTGGCTGCTTCCCACTAGCTCTCGATTTTACATTTGGTAGTGTATATATGTCAATGCCACTCTCTCACTTCGTCTCAGCTTACCCTTCCCGCCCCCCAAGGTCCTCAAGTCCATTCTCTATGTCTGCGTCTTTATTCCTGTCCTGCCCCTAAGTTCTTCAGAACCTTTTTCTTTTAGATTCCATATATATGTGATAGTATACAGTATTTGTGCTTCTCTTTCTGACTTACTTCACTCTGTATGACAGACTCTAGGTCCCTCCACCTCACTACAAGTAACTCTATTTCATTCCTTTTTATGGCTGAGTAATATCCCATTGTATATATGTGCCACATTTTCTTTATCCATTCCTCTGTCGATGGACACTTAGGTTGCTTCCATGTCCTGGCTATTGTAAATAGTGCTGCAGTGAACATTGTGGTACACAACTCTTTTTGAATTATGGTTTTCTCAGGGTATATGCCCAGTAGTGGATTGCAGGGTCATACGGTAGTTGTATTTTCAGTTTTTTAAGGAACCTCCATACTGTTCTCCATAGTGGCTGTATCAATTTACATTCCCACCAACAGTGCAAGAGGGTTCCCTTTTCTCCACACCCTCTCCAGCATTTATTGTTTCTAGATTTTTTGATGATGGCCATTCTGACTTGTGTGAGGTGATACCTCACTGTAGTTTTGATTTGCATTTCTCTAATGATTAGTGATGTTGAGCATCCTTTCATGTGTTTGTTGGCAATCTGTATATTTCTTTGGAGAAATGTCTATTCAGGTCTTCTGCCCATTTTTGGATTGTGTTGTTTGTTTTTTTGATATTGAGCTACATGAGCTGCTTGTATATTTTGGAGATTAATCCTTTGTCAGTTGTTTTATTTGCAAATATTTTCTCCCATTCTGAATGTTGTTGCTTCATCTTGTTTGTGGCTTCCTTTGCCATGCAAAAGCTTTTAAGTTTCATTAGGTCCCATTTGTTTATTTTTGTTTTTATTTCTATTTCTCTAGGAGGTGGGTCAAAAAGGATCTTGCTGTGATTTTTGTCATAGAGTGTTCTGCCTATGTTTTCCACTAAGAGTTTCATAGTGTCTGGCCTTACATTTAGGTCTTTAATCCATTTTGAAGTTATTTTTGTGTATAGTGTTAGAGTGTTCGAATTTTATTCTTCTACCTCTGGCTGTCCAGTTTTCCCAGCACCACTTATTGGAAAGGCTGTCTTCTCCATTGTATATTCTTGCCTCCTTTATGAAAGATAAGGTATGTGTGGGTTAATCTCTGGGCTTTCTATCCTATTCCATTGATCTATATTTCTGTTTTTGTGCCAGTACCATACTGTCTTGATTACTGAAGCTCTGTAGTATAGTCTGAAGTCAGGGAGCCTGATTCCTCCCGCTCCATTTTTCTTTCTCAAGATTGCTTTGGCTATTCTGGGTCTTTTGTGTTTCTATACAAATTGTGAGATTTTTTTGTTGTAGTTCTGTGAAAAATGCCATTGGTACTTTGATAAGGATTGCATTGAATCTGTAGATGGAAATGCAACTAATTTTTGTACGTTGATTTTGTATCCTGAACTTTTACTGAATCTGTTTATTAGGTCTAACAGTTTGTTTTGTTTTGTTTTTGTGGAGTCTTTAGGATTTTTTATACACAAGATCATATCATCAGCAAACAGGCAACTTTACTACTTCCTTTCTGATTTGGATGCCTTTTGTTTCTTTTTCTTGCTTAATTGCTCTGGCTAGGACTTCTTATATCATGTTGAATAGGAGTGGTGAAAATAGACACCCTTGTCTTTCTTCTGATCTTTGAAGGGGAGCTTCCAACCTTTCACAATTGCATATGTTGTTATCTGTGGGTTTATCTTATATGGCCTTTATTATGTTGAGGTATTGTCCCTCTATACCCAATTTGTTTAGAACTTTTAGCATGATTGGAGGTTGAATTTGTCAAATACTTTCCTGCAATTATTGAAATGACCTATGATTTTTATCTTTCATTCTATTAATGTGGCATATCACATTTATTGATTTGTATATGTTGAACTATTCTTGAATCCAGGGGTAAATTCCATTTGATTATAGTATATGATTCTTTTAATGTGCTATTAAATTTGGTTTGCTTGTATTTTGTTGAAAATTTTGCATTCATCAGGGATATTGCCCTATAGTTTTCTTATAATATCCTTATCTGGCTTTAGTATTAGGGTAATTCTGGCCTCATAAAATGATTTTAAGAATATCCCTCCTCTTCATTTTTTGGGAAGATTTTGAGAAGAATTGGTATTAATTCTTTATATGTTTGGTACAATTCACCGGTGAAAATATCTGGTCCTGGGCTTTTCTTTGTTGGGAAATTTTTGGTTACTGATTCAATCTGCTTGCTTGTTATCGTTCTGTCCAGATTTCTAATCCTTCATGATTCATACTTGGGAGGTAGTGTTTTTCTAGGAATTTATCCATTTCTTCTGAGTTGTCCAATTTTTTGGCATATAATTCTCATAATGGTCTCATCATTTTTAAAAATATTTCTGTGGTATCAGTTGTAATGTCTTTTATTTCTGAATTTATTTATTTGAGTTCTTCCCTCTCTCTCTCTCTCTCTCTCTCTCTCTCTCTCTGTAAGTCTAGCTAAAGTTTTGTCAGTTTGACTTAAACCTATTTGTTTAATTTTGCCTGATATAAGTATAGCTACCCTTGGTTTCTTATGGTTTTCTTTAATATGGAATCTTCTTTCATCCCTCACTTTGAGCCTCAGAATTTAGAAAGGTTGTATAATACAGGATCAATGTACAGAAACCAGGTTTATTTCTGTACACTAATAATGAATGGGAAAATTCTATTCTAAAAAGTCTCATTTACAGTAGCATCAAAATAAACATGAAATATTTAGATATGGATTTTAAAAAACATGTTTTTTACATACATATGCTTATTCACTTGAAACTACAAAACATTGCTGAGAGAAATTAAATAAAACTTGAATAAAAGAGAAGAGATGTACCATACACATGAATTGGAAGACAGTACACTTAAGATGTCAATACTCAATACTTCCCAAATTTTACATATATATATATATATATATATATATATATATATATATATGTATATATGTATAGGTTCACCAAAATTCCAATCAAAATCTCTGCATGATTTTTTATTGAAATTGATTAGCTGATTTAGAATAGCCATATTCATGTAATCAGCTGATTTTTAAAAAGGGTGCCACGAAAATTAAGTGAGGGGAAAAGATTGCCTTTTCAATGCATAGTACTAAAAATCTGGATATCAATATGGAAAAAAATCCATCCTTACCTCGTATCTTGCACAAAACTCAACTCAATGAACCACAGATCTAAATGTAAAAATGAAAACTAAAAAATTTCTAGAAAAAAGTTGGAGGAAATTTTTATGACCCTGTGGGTAGGTAAATAGTCCTAGATCTGACACATAAAGTGTAAACCAAAAGAAAAAAATTAATAAATTGAATTTGATCAAAATTGTAATATTTTACTCTTTAGAAGTGTAAGAATATAGCAAGGCAAGCCACAGAATGGAGGAAAATATTCTTAGTGCATGTATCTGACAAATGATTTATATTCATAATTTATAAACCAATCTTACAATTTAATAGTAAGTGGTCAAATAACATAATTTTTGATGGCCCAATGTTTAAAAACTCCTTCACAAGAGAAGATTTATGAAATGTCAATAATCAAATGAGGAGATTCTCAGCATCAAACAAGCCATCAAGCGAATGCAAATTAAAACAGCGAAGAGTACAACTTCCCACCTTCTCGAAAGGATAAAATTTAAAAGACCAAAAAAGAAAGTGTTAATAGGATGTGAGAAAAGTAGAACTCTCGTATATTGCTGTTAGGAGTGTAAAATTATACAATCACCTCGGAAAACAATTTTGTAGTTTCTTATAAAAGTAAATATACACGTAATATATGACCTATCAATCCCTAGGTATCTACCTAAGGTAAATGAAAATTGTCCACACAAAGACTTGCACTCAAATGTTCATAGCGGTTTCATTCATAATAGCCCCAAACTGATAATAATTCCAATGTCCATTCAAAAGTGCATGGATAAAAAATTTGTATTATAGCTGTAAGTTGGAATTCTATTGAGTACTGAAATACTGATACACAAAACAGAATGAATGAATCCTAAAGCATCATGCTGAGCCAGAGAAGCTAGACACAAAGAAGGACGTATTATTGGATGTCAGTCCCATGACGTTCTAGAAACGGCAGAACCAAGCTACAGTGAGAGGAACGCAGAGTGAGATGCCTGGCATCAGAGTCGGAGGCGGGGGAGTAGAGGGAGGGTTGGTGAAATACACTGGAAAGGGACCTGAGCTAATTTGGAGAGGTTTGGGAAATGTTCCAAAGCCTGATTTTGGTGGTACTTATATGGGTGTATATAATTGTCAGAAGTCGTTGAACTGTGCACTTTTAAACGGTTGCGTTTTATCATATGTAAAATATACCTTAATATAGTTGACAGGAGTGAGTTTACAGATGGTTTTAAATTTCTCTTTTTGGCCTTTCTGTATTTTCTAAATTCTCTCTCTCTGAATTCATGTATTCAAATTTTCATCAAAATAAACTAATTAAAGTATTAGTTTTATCCACTTTTATTGCCCTTGCAGTAGTATGTAAGTACTCTTTACGAGCAACCTAGTCAACTCTACCAAATATAATCAGGATCTACAAAGACTACAGTCCTAAATCTTCCTGACTGTATATATACATATGTAGGATTCCTTTTACCAAAGACACTGGATTCATCATCAAAAACAAAACAGACAAACGAACAAAAAACAACAAGGGATGATCAGCCTGTGCATTGGAATTAAGATTTACAATTTTCTTTATCAGTCTTGCTGGAGCTGAACTGTACAGCCCTCTCGTCTTGTTATATAAGAGCGTGAGCCATCGGAGGGGGCCAGGCAAGCCCGCCAGAATGACAGCACCTGAGCTGTGGTGAAGCCAAAGCCAGAGCAGAAGCAAAAATCAAGATTACGTGAATTTTAACAAGTTAAACGTAGTGTGCAATGAAACAGAGATTTAAAAAAGATCAGAAAAAGTCTCAGAAATGAAAGAGTCGATCCTTCCAGATACCCAGGAAAGCTAATTTTACAATTGAGCCTTTGGCAGCTAAAGCTAACAAAGAAATTATGTAGTATTACTTAATTATCCTTTTCCACTGAAAGAAAGCATGACAATTTTCTGATAGAAAATGTGTTTCCGGAGCAGAAATCAAGACAGACTTTATTATGGGGACAGTGAACTTTTGGTAATGAGGTAAATGGTATCTTGAAGAGATTTTTTTTAAAAAGTCAGAAACTCTGCTCATAGAAACTGTCCTTGTGCCCAAGAGGGCAGAGGAGGTGACGCTAAGATGGAGACCTGATAAAAAATGGTCAGTTTGGGACACAAGGTTAAGGCATCGCTTTCTGATCATCTAACTTAATACAGAGGCAGTAGCACTAGAAGGGAATAAAGGGAAAAAAATAGTTTATATGCCTATTAAACTGTCTTCCTCATTTCAGATGTATTAGGAGAGCCTCTGTCTGATGCTGAAACTGACAATTTATGATTGCATCCTTTAACAAGTGCCTGGAGTGCAAAGCATCCTATGTTGCTGGGATGGCCATATGCTTCCCGTAACAGACGGGGAGGAAGATGTCATTCGGTTGTGAAAGGTGAAGAGCCAGACAGAAGGCTATCTCGCTTTAGAACAGGTGGGGACAGCAGGGTTTCTTTCAGGTAGAGCCAGCGTTTTCTTCAGGGAAGAGCTTTCTGTCTTCTAAAGTATTTAAGCATGGGCTTGGTTAAGACCTCAAAGTTTTACACAACCTGGAAAAAAATGTCTTTAGCTTGAAAATATTTAAGAGAAGTCTTATAGCTGACCTCGTTGCTCATCAAAGTGACTTGAGCATTAACAATGTGGCATGTCTAGCTTTTGGACAGCCTGCATCTTGATGTGTTTGCCAATGTGAGCACGCTATAAGGTGAGCTGAAAGCTTCACCTGTGCCTTGGGGTTAGGGATGTTTGAACGTATTTGTGCTCATGAATGCCTTGCAAATGCAGTGTCTGCAATTTTGGGAAAAGTGATGCTGAGACTCCCAGGTTTGGATGCTTCTTGAGATTATTCATTATTCAAGTCAAACAGAGACTCGAGGAAGGCACACTTTAGTTCAGCATAATTTAATGTCCCAGATGATTTCTGAGCACCCGCAAGAAACCAAGGAGATCAAGAAACAGCAATGGGCACTGGGAATTTTGAAAAAATAAGTAAAGCACTCTTAAAGAGCTCAATAAGTACAAAGATGCGATTGATCTTTTAGATTTATCATGTTAGTTAAATATGAAAGGAGAATCCCAAACTGTGTTAAGGTCCAGCTCTAATTGGTAACATTTAAATTAGAGATTGCACCTGCAGGAGACTATTCCATCATAAGTGCTGGCTACCAAGAGAAGTTAGATACAGGTCTGGAGAGGCATACACAGAGGTCCATCCAGTCTGTTGGCCATAGACTATTCCTGTCCATTGAGCTTTGTCATGTGCTTTTCTTTTTAAAGTGATGGAAGGGCACAAAGAGAATTATATAAACTCTGTGTTTCTGTAAACATCCATGCATATGTCATTCTGTGAGCAATAATGTTACTAAATCTGCACTCACTATCGTCTTTGAGAGCTAAAACCAAGCCTCTAATTAACTACAGAAACTACACTCGTTAAGGTAGAGAGATAATTTTTCAAAGGTCCTAAGCTGAAATTGCTGCTCTCAACCAATTCTAATTTCCAGTAATCTCTTGATTCTATTAGAGTTTTACTTGGAGTCCCCCTGGCCCCAGGAGAAAGCCATACTTTATTACAATATAATATTTTTTAGTTAATTGCTCAATTCTGTTAATATTTTAATAATTGTGTCTATATGCAAGAGTGAAATGGATTTCTAATATTTTTATTAGGTTTTGGTATTAATATAATACTGGATTTATAAAACAAATTTGGAAATTCTTTTTTTCTTTTTTTCCTGTAACCTGGAATATTTCAAATACCACTGGAATTTAACGGTTAGTTAAACTTCAACTGTGAACCCATCTGGTCCTGATTCCTATTGAAACTAGCAGGTGTTTAATTTGATCTGTTCAGGATTCCCACTTCTGAGGGGAATTTTCTGTACATTTGGATTTCGCTAGGATGTACATCTTGTCCACGTTGCTGTCGAGTTTCATGTACTGTTCTCGTAAAATGCTTTAGTTTGTGCGGATTCAGTATTTTTCTCTTCTTCTTTCTATGTCCTCCTCACTCTTAATTGTGCCTATATTTGCTTTTGCCATTTTCTTCTTACTCAGGCTCACAAAGGACTTTTCAATGAACTGACTTTGGAGTTTTTCCCTTCTCTTTTTATATTTGTTTTTTTAAATGAATTTATGATTGCATCCATGTTGATCCCTTCTTCCTAGGTGTGTTTGCTTATTTTGTTGTTCTTTCTCTAATTTCTTAAGACAATTATTTAGTTCATCCATTTTTCATCTCTCTTCATTAATAATAAAGACAATTAAGGATACATTTTTCCTGGTGTTCCATAGACTTGATGTGCGATATTTTAATTTATCTTGCTTTTTGATAACTTGCAATTACCTTTTCTGACCCAAAGATGATCTGGGATATGTTACTTATTTTCTAGGTAAAGGTTTTCCATCATGCTTTCATTATTTATTTCTAATTTAAGGAATTTTTTTTTGCGGTACACGGGCCTCTCACTGTCGTGGCCTCTCCCGTTGCGGAGCACAGGCTCCGGACGCACAGGCTCAGCGGCCATGGCTCACGGGCCCAGCCGCTCCGCGGCATGTGGGATCTTCCCGGACCGGGGCACGAACCCTTGTCCCCTGCATCGGCAGGCGGACTCTCAACCACTGCGCCACCAGGGAAGCCCTCATTTAAGGAATTTTGATTAGAGAATGCTGCCTGTAAAATCTTTTATTTTTAAAATGTCTTGAAGTTTCCTTGTAGTCCAGTGCAAGATTAGTTTTTTAAATGACACCTTGTACGTATATAAATTAATACTATCTAAATATAACATATAAGAGTGTAAGAGTACATGTGAGGTCAATTTTATTGACTATATTCTTCAATTCTTCTATCTTTTTATCACTTTTTGTCTACAAAGTGTGCCAAATTCTAGGAAAGTTGTGTTACTCTTTCCTATTATACCTATTTTTATCAAGTGTCTCTTGCATCATGGATAATTTTGTTTTATACAATTGACTATATTGTATAAGGCAGACAGATGATAGATGATAGATAATAGATACATACATAGATAGATGATAGAGAGATAATAGATAGATACACACATACATAGATACAAGATAGATACATAGACACATTGATAGATACATAGATATACACCTATTACATCTTAATGACTATTCATCCTTCGTTTCCCCTTTTGTATTTTTAGAAGTTCCATTCTGTATTATTAGCAGTTATAGTCTTCTTTGCTGACACAATCAGACACATATTTCCTCCTTATTATTTGAAAACAACGTAAAATATAACCTCTACACTAGGATTGACTCTCATCTAGAAAAATGCTCTTTTTTCTCCAATCCTCCCCGACTAGACATGATGCTTGGAAAACGTCCCTTCCTCCCCCCCACCCCCCCCTTACCACACATCGAATCTTTGCTATTCTTTGCTTGCTTCCGCCACTTTCTTTCCTCCCAACCTGAAATTCTAGGTTTTGATGCAGCATTCTGGACAGTTTTTATCTTTTGCTATGTATGTGGGTGGAGTGTACTTGCCTTCCTTGCCGAGGATGGATTTAAACACACTCCGGGCAAGCTCTCCTAATCAGCTCAGCTCTGGGAGGAACCAGAGAGGTGCTGATTTCTTTCTCCCGTTCTTCTCTCGTCTTTGCCCTGAAGCCTCTGTTGTGCCTCATTCCTTGTTTGCTCCGAGCTGCTCTTGGCATTTCCTTCAGATCCGCCGTATGCATTAAGCAGTCCCTGAGTTACTGCCTCGTCTCAACTACTTTCTTTTGCTCTGACAGGTGAATGATACCTTGAAGGAGCACAGGATTCTCACACTGTCGTCCTTTGCTCTCAGTTATCTGTGGGTCTTACATCTTGTCGTCTACTCCTTGCGTTGCCCATGAGTTCAAAGCCAGTCTGATTCTTTCCCTCTGTAAGCTACTCTCTATGTAGGAGTTTACATGATTGCATGTTTACATAGAATTCCAGAATTTTACTGCGATATGCTGAGCCATGTGTTTTCTTACCAATCCAGTCTGGAGTAGAGTGAACCCCTTCAGTATTCAGATTCAGGGCTATCCTCAGCTCCCCCAAAGTTTCTTCCATTATTTGCTCAGATTTTGCCTCTCCTCAGTTTTTTTTTTCTATATAAAACAAGTTTTTTTTTGCATATTAAACTCCTGTGTCTATCCTCATGACTGTCGTCTTTTAATCCTTTGAATCTGTGCTTTGAGATATACTTTGCCCCTGATATTCTGGGCAGCTAATCTGAGTCTCAACGGTGGCTTCTCTCTTTCTGTTCAACGATAGAATTTTTTGGTTAAGAAATTATGCAATTTTTTAAACTTCAGATATACTTGTGTGCTGCACTTGAATCTCTCTTTGTGTATATATTATATTATATATATATATAATATGTATCTATATTTAATTCACTTTGTCATCTCTAGCAACTCTGTTTCGCTGAGCATGTGATTCTCTAACTTCTGGTGCTCCTTGAATAGATTATTTTTCTTTTTCAATAGATTGAGATTCAGGTCTTGTTCAGAAATTACTAGTTAGGTGCTGGAGGGTGAAGCAGTCTCTCCTCCTAGGGATCACTTCCTCTTCCCTTCCTGGCGTCAGGAGCAAGGAGGACTCAGCCCACATGTTCAGCTCCTCCTAGGCTTCCTGAGGACCCGGGAGAACCAGGCCATTCAAACCAGGCAGATGTTGGGATTCGATCTTCCACCTAGAATCCCGCAGTTTGCTGTGGGAGAGGTTTGTCCCAAGGTCCAGCAGTTTCTAGTCTGGACAAAGATGCCCTGCAGATAATTTCTGGCTCTTTTCCAGCTCTCAGGAGAGAAAGTCCGATAGAAATTCTCTTCACAGCAATTCCAGCAGAGTTGCTCGCATCAGCCTTCCCTTTGGCCTCAGACATGGCTCAAGAAAGACAGATTAAAGTCGGAAATAAGGAGAAAAGAGAAGCATTCAGGTCACCACTTTGCCAGGTCTGTTTGCATCACTCAAAAATATCTTTGGAGAGGTCTCTAGTGGAACCGAGAATGCAAGCAGCAACAATGACTACTAATTAGTAGTAGCACTTTAAGGTTTACTAAACACATGTGATCCTTGAAATCACCCTGTATTGTGGGTGTTATTGTGAGAAATCAGGTTAAAACTGTTTAGGGCAATGCCTGAATGTACAGGTTAGTAAAGAACAGCAACGAAGCCCAGGCTTTCTCTCTCCTAGTGCAATGATTTTGCACAATTGTCTGAACAAGCAAGAGGGAGTCAAGGCTAGTTTGGTCCTAACTCCTTCAAGCTAAGTACATATAAAGTAGGTCAAAGTATACAGAAAAGTAAGCAACACCTGACATCAATATGAATAGAGTACCTTCAGACATTCTGGTATGGAAGAGTGATTTTTTAAACAATTCTGTGTAGCATTAGCTTTCTAAAGCCAAAGACAGTATCTTTTTTCCTCGTTTATTTGTTTTTGCGTGTTTACAATTTCATTGTGTCATTTGTGTACGTGTGTGCCTATACCTACATAGATGTGTACGTACAGAAAAGTCCACGTAACATAAAAATGTACAACTTCATACATTTTCCAAGCTGAGCACGTCTATGTAACTAGCACCAAGATCGAGCAGCAGGACACTAGGAACATCTGAGAACCCCCTCATGCCCCTTCCCAGTCATTGCCGCCCCGTGAAGGATGGCCACCGCCATGACTTCCACAGCCTAGGTGGCTTTTACAAGAATAACCTGGTTTACCGCGCTGCATCCAGCATTTAATACCGAAGGTTTGCTGTGCTTAGTAAGTATCTGTGGGTTGAGTAAATGAATGAAGGCATCAGTGAATAACTGAGTGAGTAGGAATTTAGTAAAAAGACCCTTAGAAGGTGAAAGACAGCCAGGTATGACTCTGGAGCTAAAGACTGAAGTGAAGATCCAAGTTTAATCGGTTGTGTGATTCGAAGCAAGTTATTTAATCTCACTGAACCCCAGGTTACTCATCTAAAGATAGAAACAGCAAAGTCTACTTCCTAGGGCTTTTTGCAGTAAGCCTTAAAGTTAATGGATGTAGAACCAGTGTCCGGCACCTAATAGGCTCTTTATTACTGGTACCTAATAACTGTTAAAGCAAGAAAAGGATTCTGCTGTCTGTATTTGGGACATGACTAATCCCCTTACCTTGACCTTTATCTCTTAAATAACATTCAAATCCTTTTAAGGAATGACATTTTAATACGGTGGAAAAGGTTTCTCCATACTCAGCATCCCCGCAAAAAACAAAAAGAGATCAACAAATAGACAGTGTCATGGGCATGATGTGGCTTGTGTCCTCGAATAAGTTCGGGTCCTGATGGGGATTCCTGCTCCCCTGCTTGCAGCGTCCTCTGATCAGAGCGTGTTCTCGTGGATTTCTGATCCTCCAAGCCTTGGCTTATTCCTGGTGGTAGATCGCCTGCCTGACCGGACTTAAGCCCAAGGTCCAACTCTACACCTGGATGGTTTCAGTCTCATTCTAGCCCAGCCTCTCACGGCCCCCCACCAGGAGAGCTCCTCTCTCCACGGCTACACGGTGCTGCCACCACCTCCGCATAAAGTTCTCTCTCTGACCGTCACCTCCAAGCTCATTGCTTATTCCATCAGAGGCAGCAAAGGCTGCAGATTAGACGTCCCTAACCAATGGGCCTGGCCTCTCCACACCATTCCCCCCGAAATGCCGGGCATGGCCCTTGCTCTTTGAACTGCTATTGCTTTCGTTTTGTTTTCCAGTTAAAAAGAGTAAGCATAAAGGTAGTTGATTTGATATATAGGAAGAATGCTTAGGCTATAAAAATGGTTTCTTGTCTGCATAACTTGTCAATATCTGTTTATAAGTATCAACACGTACTTGTGGAATGAATGATACCTACTTTAGTTAGGCTGCTTAATTTCTCTTAGTAGCAGTTCTCTCTCCTATAAAATGGAAGAGTCTGGGTGAGATTCCCCAGAATGCAGGTGGGCAGATGCACATCTGGAAGCTGAGTGGAGACGGTCCCATTTAAATGCAGGCCGTGGGACCTCTCCTTAGCCAGAGCTGCCGCTGTTTAGAAGGACTTTTCAGGTTTCCATTATTCATCTCCATCACTAAAATTGCAAAACACTGAGCTCCACCTGGGGCTGTGGTCTGAGAGGCTGACGTGGAGCCAGCTATATTTGCAGAATAATTTTCATCGTAATAATCATGGAAATGCTACGACTCTTTGGCTGCTACGACTTCTTTCATTGTTATCATTTTTAATGACACTGATGACAGTGCCGTGCTGAGCCTCACGTGTACACTAACCCCGCAACTTCATGCCTGGCACAGACTCAATGTATATCGGTTAATGATTGAATAAAGGCATGCCAGACACCATGCCCAGTATTTTGCTGTGTTATCTCCTTTAACTTGAAGCAGCCCTACCAACTAGGAAGCATTATCTCCATTTAATAGACATGAAAACTGAGTAGCAGAGATGTTGAACAACTTCCTGAAGCCAAAATACCTGAGTATTTCCCTCCCGGTAGTCTGATTGGAATCTGTACAGCCCCTTCCATAGCCCTGTAGTAGTGCCGGCTTTCGGAACCAGGGGCAGAATCTTCTTTTAGACCATTTTAAATCCCTCTATTCTGCAAACCTGACATATCATGTTTCCCTCCTCCCACTCTTTTTTCTTTTCCAAAAACGGGAATCAGTGTGCTAGGAAGAGATCCTGGTGGAAGGTTCCTAAAGCAGAGATGCAAAGTCTGGGGGCTTCTGCTTCAGTCTGAGCATCAGAACATGGAGATGGGGTCCAGCGCTACCTTCCAGCTGCTGTGCTGGGCTCTGCTTCTTGTCATTTCTGTGTCAGAGAGAGGTAGACAAATGGAAATGTTGTCACCACAGAGCAACAAGAATGATTAGAGAGCTGGAGGGATTGATTTGTGAGATAAGATTAAAAGGCCTCAGAATTTACCATTTGTCTGAGCTGTTAGTGTGGGACAGACAGGATACCCATCTACAGGTACCTGCTGGGTGTGATCACCTCAGACCACTGGACTCTCCAAGCAAGCGGATGCTGGTTGTCAGAAAGGAAAGGGGCTTGGGAGGGTGTGAAGCGCAATGCCAGCCTCAGCCTGCTGAGCGCCTTGGTGCCCCTCTCCCACCTCGCAACCCCGTGTTCTCTGCTGCACCACTGGCCAGGGAGCTAACTCCATCTCTCCATTGGACCCCTGGGCAGTCACACTGGCATTTGGTGTATAAGCCAGTCTTTAGCACCCGGGTGATCATTTTGTCATGACCTGCTTTAAACTAAGGCAGCAGAGGAAAAGGGCACTCCTTTAACTCAGTGATACTCAGGACTCAGATAATACATCTGCAGTAGCCACTAGCCAGACAAGTCCCCTGATGTCTCCATGGTCTCTAGTTTCAGGTACAAATGAATACTGTAACGTAAGTAGTCTGCCTTTATTTCTCATCCACAGTTTACTACTGTATTCCTTGGGAGTTATCCTCAGGCAGATAGAATTTCTCTCCTTGCTCATTTTTTTTCTGATTAATTCATTGAACTCCGAAAGTACTTGAATAAAGAATGGTAATAGACTGAATACAAAATAGGGGCTCAGTGGCTATTAGTTGAACAAATGGATGTATGAATGAATGAATAAATGAATAAGTAGTACATATAAAGTCAAAACTGCACCTTTTAGCCCTTAAATGCATGGCATCTAAAACCAGAGATAGACTGAGTAGAGCTTAAAGCAAGTTCCATATGACATGTGAAAATCATTCATGTCCTTTGAAAGCCCCTGCCTGGATCGCACTCCATTCAGCACAGAAAGCTACAGTAGGCTGTGCCTTCTACAGATAAATGTCATGGTCAGCCTGGCCATACAGCGGTAGATGAATAAGGGTTTGGCGTTGGGGAGCCTGAGTTTGCACCTTCTCCACATCTCACTGGCTCTGAGATCTTGTGCGTGTTTCGGAAGCAGTGCTGCCACATCAGACCCCAAGAACAAAGGAAAAATCAGCAACACTTACCTGATCTTTGCCTGAATTTTTCATATCTTGTTTATCGTTGATTTTTATATTCATTTTGACTTTTTAAAAATATTGTATTAACATATGTGTGTTGATTACTGAGTTTTTTTGTTGCTTCCTTAGATTTTGCTCCTAAGGAGGTCTCCCTCACTTCCCCCGAGTCCCATCCTTTCAGTATCATTTTTTTTCTTCATCATTAGATAGTGAATGATTTCTTTTTGCAAAAAAGGGGTTTTGCAAAGTAGGTTAGTGATTTGGCCCTCATAGGGTCATTGTTAGAATTTAATGGGATAGTGCAGTGTCCAGGTGCTTGTGAGCAACAAGCACTGGATATTTTTTTTTTTTTTTTTTGCGGTACGCAGGCCTCTCACTGTTGTGGCCTCTCCCGTTGCGGAGCACAGGCTCCGGACGCGCAGGCTCAGCGGGCATGGCTCATGGGCCCAGCCGCTCCGCGGCATGTGGGATCTTCCCGGACCGGGGCACGAACCCATGTCCCCTGCATCGGCAGGCGGACTCTCAACCACTGCGCCACCAGGGAAGCCCAGCAGTGGATATTTTTATCAACTATTTGCTTAGCATCACTTAAGAAAGGACTAGTGGTGTTTCAGGACTGTCCTTAAATAGACTACTCTTCTAAGATCAAATGCTTAATATATAACTTGAGGAAATGATACCCAGTCACCACTAAGCTGACTTTTATCCTCGTTTCCTATGAGTCTTTCTGATGGCAAAACGGTGTCCTGTCAGAATACAGCGAGGCCATTTTCACCCCGTGTTTCCCCTGTGAGAATCCTGGTCCCACAACTGTGGAGGCCCAGGATCCTCTTAGGAATTCAGTTCACATTTAGGCCAGTAGGGGGCTCGTGCACGTTAGTTCAGGACGAACTGTAGAAATTTGTGATATTTATTCTAGACGCTGGGTGTGGTCGGAAGTATGGGAGAGGTAGTGACCCATGCTGTAACACTGTCTTGGGGACAATTGACTGGGCAGAAAGGACCGTAGAAACACCCGAGTGATGGAGTAAGGTGCACAGTCACAAAGATGTACAGGGCGCTCTGGGACGTAGAGAAGATGTGCAGGCCAGCATGGAGGGTAACATTCTGGGAGCAGGTGATGCCTGAGCTGAACCACGACAGCAGATCAGACATTCTGCAGGTGAGGAAGAGGAAAGATGTTTCTGATGGAGAGGACGTCATGAGCTGTGAATGGGCACTTGTGTGTAGAGGTGTAACCTCAGTGCCAGGCAGGAAGATGCAACCCGCGCTAGTTATTTCACCCGAGAGCATCTAATAGAGGGAATCAGGCAACAAGGTGCTGGAAGACTGAAAGGACAAAAGGAAACACTGGAGTCCATTTGGGGCTGGGGAACAAGGGGAAGAAGTTAGGATTGTCAGAAACCAGCACTTGTGGGATCTATAGAAAGGCCCTGCGAGCTGGGGCCAGCCCTAGGAGGAGAGGGAGGGTCTCAGGAGCACGGAGGAGGGGCTATGTGGGGCTGGGAGCAGACTCCGGGGGGCGGGGCGCTTGGCCACTGCCCACGCTCGTCCTCCTGACGGGAACGAGTAGCTGAGTTGGGGAGTGTAGAAAGAAGCTGGAAACCGACCAGCTGTTCCTGGGACTAAGTACTGCTGCCAGGGTGAAAGGCCATTGGTGGGGTGAGGCTGACGGAACAGGCACCAACAGGAAGGAGCAAGTCCCTGTCCCCTTTCCTGCCTTCCATCCTTCCTGTCCCCTGCTGAAGAGCCAGCAGGAAGCCAGGTGGCACAGAAGAAATTAGTCTGCAGAATCCCAGCCGCATCATCACCAGGCAGAATATAAAGGGTGCACTTGGAGCTGAGAGACCCAGGGCGTATAAGCAATGCGGACACCCTTGGCATCAATGACTGGGGTGAGAGGCTGGAGCTGGAGGTCGGTGGAGCCCCCGCGGGGGAGGGAGCAAAGGCTCGGTAACACCCGGTCCCCTGTAACGCATGGCCCAGGGTAGAGAGTGCCTTCTGGGGAGGATGAAACCCTCCCTTCCTTCTTCCTAGAGAGGGAGGCAGTAACAAGTTAATGTAGGAGGGGTTGAATTTATTACACTTAGAAGTATTTGGAAGTGATCCTTAGCAAGTCATGGAAATATTTAGCAAAAGATTAAATAGAAAAAATCTCTTCCTTTTGTTTTCTCTTAGTAAAGCACTTCATTGTTTAATGAATAAATAAAGAAAATACTTAGCAGGATCTAATAATGTAATTCTAATTAAATGCTTTAAAAAATTTTTTTAAAAGATTCAGAATAATGTGTTCAGTAAGTAATGGTATTCCTGGGTAATCTTTACACCAAGTATTTAAATGACTTAAAACCATTTATTAGAAACTAGTGAGACCATTTTTACATTGTTTTTTTCTCTGCGGTGTCCAAGGGCGAGCAAAAGAACATCAACAAAACAATGAAAGGCATTTTGTGAAGGACTGTCTCAGTTCCACAGCTTCATCCAAACTTCTTTATAGAACATTTACTCTAGGTGTGGTCCCAGAAGGGAGGATGTGATGCAGTGAGCCTGAGAAAAAGGCCCGATTCCCACCATCCAGGCATTCATCATTGAACTGAAGAGATGCGTGGACAAACAGTGCTGTGTACGCCTGTAGCAACGTATCTGTTCATCCCGGGGAGAGAGTCTAAGGACATAGAAGGCGCGTGGGGCCTGTTCACATATATGTCTTTTCCTCTAGCTGAGGGCCCACCCTGGGTGCTGTTACTTACTTTTTTGTTCTTTTGCTGATGTAGGCAAGAATCCCTCAAAGATTGAAAAGTAATAACACGCATGGTAATGTGCGTAAATCAATAATGCGTTTTAGAACAATTACTAATGTAAGTCCCAGGTGTCTTTTCTCATGGATGGATTTTTGTATTTGTTGGAAAATAGCAATCACTTTAGTGTGTATCACTAATTAAAAACTGTTGTATAATTTCCAACAGATATTAAGTAATTGTTGGCAATTCCATGTCAGCCCCAGTAAATAATTATCTTACCTTGTAACACATAATGAAAATGGCAATGCCCCCCCCACAGATATTAAGCAGTCATAAATGATTCCAGTTGTGCACAAGTAGCAACAGTGTATTCAACTCGGTTACGTTTATAATTTAAAATGACATTTTTCATTTGACTGCTGATTTATGAAATTTTAAAAAAATCAATTTGCCTTTCTTAATGGGCTAATGCCTTTTGGGGATACACCAGATGTTCTTCTGCCCAAGGATGGCAGCTGGGCAGAAAAAAATTAGCCAAGCATATTGATACAAGACCCGAACAAGAAAAGGGTAGTAATAATGGGAGACAGGATAAAATAAATCAACTGGAGATGCGCTAGGAAGTGGCTCTCGTGATCTTCGCCTTGATGATGTGTGTGGAAGTTCAGCCTGCAGTCTGCAGGTTCCCCTGGGCACCGCTTCCCAGCTGCCATTGTTATCACGGAGATGTCAGAGGACCCACACGTGATGCCATGTCCTTCTCTTCTTCCGCTGAGGATCAGTGTCTACGTGCAGGGAGCAGAGGGGGGTTCTTCCAGATGCTTCAATGCATCCACCCTCCTACAGCCTGGCTCCCGCCAGGACAAGGATGTGGTAGGAAGGTTGGCAAGAAGGAGGGGTCCAAAGCCTGATCACTTTAGAGCAGATAGCACTCTTTCGATTGATTCACTTAACAAACATGGAATGAGTGCTTATTACATGTTAGGTACTACGGTTGGTGCTGACCTTATGGTTTCCTAACTTCTAGAAAGAAAGACAATACACTTCCTATGTTCTTTCATCTCCAGCAGTTAAAGGTCTATTGATCTATATTTATCAAACAATATTTTGTCATTGCCCGTTTCTACTAATGTGTGAATATCAGATATGCTGTAGCCAGATCGTTTCCAACTTTTTGGATTCTGAGATATTATCTCGGGCCATTGAGGGTACTGCAGTCTCCTTCCATGGAGATGGGAAAGGACCATCTGTACCTGCACCTGCTTTGGGTTATGCAGGTGCTTTCAGGAAGCAGAGGGTAACAACCAGTGAACTTCTAACTGCTTGTTCAATGATCTTTCCCCTACTAGACCATTAAGTTCCATGAGAGCAGACTTCATGTCTATCTTCATCAATAATACGTTCCCTGCAATTAGACCAGTGTAAATATTTGTTTAATTAATCGTTGATTAAAATTCTAAAACAGTAAAAAGAACAGGAAGCAAAATTGCCAATGCCTCTCGCCCTTTATAATCAATTCAGAATATCCATCTTGAAAGATAAATGTGACTACATGCTCTAGACACCACTCCCAAACCCCAGTATGACCCCAGTCCCGAGGAGCATCCTATATGACAGTGGAGAGGCTGCTTCAAACCATCCCATGTAATTCACAGAGTCAGGCTGGGGGGTGGTACCTGGCACAGAACACTGGAGGGGCTCCAGGGACCAAGTCTGGAACAGTCTGATCAGGGCTTACAGGTACCTTTGACTCTTGCATCAGGAAGAAACCCTGCAGGGGTACAGATCAAACCAAAAGGACTGCATTTATTTGTCCTACATCCTCAGGTAACTTGTGGGCCACCCATAGGGTAGGATTCATTCGGAAGTCTAAGTTGGAAGGGAGGAGTGGTGATTACAGGCTCCTGAAGACAGAAGGGAAGCCGGGTTGTCTTCAGCTTTGGAGTCCAGCCTGATGCATCCTGGCTCAGTGGAGGTTCAGTTTCCGTCTGTGTGCCAGAAGTGGGGAGGCGGGTTCTGGAGCTCTGAATGCAGTGACAGCTGATCAAGGCAGTAGTTACAGGAGCCAGCGACTTCTTCTCTGCGGCGGACACAGGGGAGTAGCTCTGAGAGGGAGGAGGAAGTAAATAGAGAGTTGGCACATTTATGAGTCTGGCTCCGTTCCTGGGTGGGTAGAGTATATTCTGATGTTCTTAAGAACGTATTTGATCCATATAGAAAGTCCCTTCTGAAGGCTTGGTTTGAATCGGGAAAGTCGAAGGTTCAGGAGGACGGGGAACAGCACAGAAAAGTTTCAAAATTATGGTTGGGGTAGATTCTATTAAATATCAAGCTTGGACATATTCGTGTGAGGAGACAGTGCTCCAGGATAAAAATGTAGTGTTTTTGTAAAACAGTAGATTCATGTGGGTGGGACCCAGGTTCTCAAATAGCTTCGATTTGGGGTACCAGAGTGGTTTCATTAAAACCTAGTGACATACCCAGAAGATGATGCTTGATGAATCTCCACAGCTGTTAAATGCCCAAAGGACAGTACAGGGATTTTGGCAGGTAGCAGAAGGATGCATTGCACCCCGTGTCCCTAAGGGCTCTTCCACCATCTCCACATGTCTCCTCAAGACAGCCACTTGCCGGTCTTCCCTGGTGGTGCAGTGGTTGACAGTCCGCCGCCAATGCAGGGGATGTGGGTTCGTGCCCCGGTCCGGGAGAATCCCACGTGCCACGGAGCAGCTGCGCCCATGAGCCATGGCCGCTGAGCCTGCACGTCCGGAGCCTGTTGCTCCGCAGCGGGAGAGGCCACAGCGGTGAGAGGCCCGCGTACAGCAAAAAAAAAAGACAGCCACTTGCCAATCAATTTTTCTCTTTAAAGGAGGCTGATTTGATGACTGCTTCATATAATGCTAAATTCCAGTAATCTAAATCATGTATCATTTTCATCTGCTCTTTATACTGACTCTGTCCTTCAAGCTCTGCTGCTTTTCATCAAGGATGGAACCTGTCCTGTAGTACTGACTCAGTGTGGCCTCTTTCCCACCAGAGCTCTTACAGCCCACCTGCATCACCTGAGGCAGCAGCCCCGTGGGATGGAATGAGTAGGACTTTGGCCTCAGGCAGTTCTAGTTTACATCCTAGTCTGCCTCTTGTCACTTACAAGGACATGGCATTTTTCTTTAACGCTTATGAAACTGATTACCTTTAATTAAAAAGGAAGAAACAGTAGCCACCTCCAAGACTGTGAGTGGCTTTAATGTGGGGCGGGGCCCGTCAAGCTCCAAGTGTGGATCTTGGCACCTTCCAGATCCGCAATAAATCTCAATTCCCCGTGCCCTTGGCACTGGGCCAGGCAGAAAGGGCAATCGTGAAGGTGTCTGAGCGTTCCTGGGCGTGCTTATACCTAGGAAGCAAACAGATTTACCCACGAAAAGGGTTTGCGACTTTTGGAATTTAGAGGTCATTACAGTCCCCATCGCCTTATCGGTGGAGCTGACCTACACAAGTGTTGTTTCCCATTTATTCATGATGAAACAAGCAGGCGAGGAGGTCTGACGGTCAGTTGGCCCATCATTCTGTGTTTGTGCTGGGAGAACGTGCTTTAAAGGATGACGTTCAGCTTCCCTGCCTCCCAGGCCCTACGCTCCCAGTGGGAATTCTGAAAGATGGGACCACAGGTGTTCCCAAAGGAGGTTACACGTCTTTCCCTCTCCCTGAAAAAGATTCACGTGGGCTAAAGAAATCGGATGGGTACATTTTGCTTTGTTTAAATAATATTTGGTTTTGCTGCTTTTAATCATGGTTTCCCCTGAGCCTGGCACGCTTTCCACAGCACACACTGGCTGCATACCTAACAGATATTTTGAATACAACAGCTTGACTCCCCTGCTGCTTGGATGCTAGCAATTGGCTAGGTGTTAGGTCCTTTTCCTTCTCCCTCCTCTATGGAAGCAAGGAGATTTCAAGTGCAATTTGGCCTTGTACATCAAATAGCAATTCTCCTGCAGAAACCACAACCTCCAAAAACTCTACCCTAATCAAATCTATCAAGCCCAATTTAGGGGCGAGCTTGTGTCTGTTTATCAAGGAAATGGAGTTGAAATTGCCCCCTTTAATGGAATCACAGCTGCCCGCCATAATCTTTCACATGGACGTTTGAGTTAATGCCAGGCCGTGGCCCATGCTCTCCAACCTTGGAATTTGATTCCAGTGTAGGAAATTGCTGTAATTTCTTCCCTGGGATTCTCAGGGGTATTGGGGCATTTTATGTTGGAGTTAGAATTAATGTGTCAGGGGAATTAAAGAATTTGGAAATGGTTGGGGGAAGATTAGCATTTTTACACAACACGCAACGGGTCACTTCTGCATCAAACCAAACCCATTATGACTCATCTCAACTACTTTTACCAGGTCAAGGAGAAAAAAGAAACAGTTCAAAAACTCTTTTTGAAGTTGAGATTGAGGTTTTAAATCAGAACACAGCAGATACAGGTAGAATGTATTTGTCCTGAATATAGGGCAGCTCGCTGGGTTCAGTTGCCTGTTAAGAGTTACCACGTTGGGTGGGCAAAGAACCCAGCTGAGATGTCTGGGCCCCCTGAGCCAGGGAGCGGGCCGGCAGCTTCTCCTCCTGTTCGCTCCTGCAGCAGCCTTGGGCCACTCGACTTCCCGCTGAAGCGCCCGGTTTCCTTAGACAGGGCATTCCATCCAGCACGTGGAGATGGACAGTTGCTGTGGCCGTTTTGCACCGGGACAGAGACCCGCCATTTTTTAAAAATGTCCTTACCAGGAGACATTTTTTTTCCTTCTTTCAAGTGTATTAGCATCTTGTATTTATATAGAACAATTGTAACCATTTTTTTTTCTGGCACATTTTCATGTTTTCATCCCATTTTCTTCTCACAGTACAGAAGGGAGGTGAACTATTTATAATGCAATGCTGTAAATGAGGAAACCAAAGTTAGATGACACATGCAATTAGGTGGCACTGGAACCAGGCCTCCTTCCCACAAACCCCGTGCTCTTCCCATGTCACTCTCTGATGTCTTTGAACCCTCTCCCACTCCCTCTGTTTGGCTGAGAGGGGCACAGCCTTGCTGCCGCCCCCCAGGCCCCAGGCCTGCCATACCCACTTCTCCCTCAGGGAAGTTTCTCATCTTTCCATTTCCTGAAGAAATAATTCTGGGCATTTTACAGTAAATAGGTAATAGAGATCCTCTCTTTGTGAAATGTACCTGAATTTTATGCTCTTTCCATTGAAAATAAAGGACTCCTAAATAAGAGAATCATAGACATTTAATAAACGTGGGGAGAAAGTCTATTTATTTCCTTCAAGAGCAGCTAATGCCTCTGCAAAACCTCCCGTTTAGAATTAACGCAGCTTTTCTCTTGCATCCTTTTCTCATTCCTTTCCCTCCTCCCAGGCCAGCCTCTTTTCACTTTACTTAGGACCATTTGCATGAAAACAGCATTTCGGCTACTTGGGGTTTTATCTGCTGCTGTTTCTTCTCCCTCAGAGTTCGTAATGCCCCATGGAGCCTTCTTGTCTGCAGCCACCAAGTGTGGGTGCCTTCAGGCAGGAGGTTATGTCCTCTCTCTGGTACAAATGGGCACCCCGGGGGCCTGGGTGGCGCTGAGGTGCGTCCTGAGCTGCGGATTAATCCCTGATGGTTGGTCTGTGCTGGGGGTGCAGAAAGCAGAGGCTGGTCTCCTGTGCGGCCAGAGTGCTGCCCTCAGGTTCCTTCCTGCACTTCAGAAGACAACCAATAGCTGGAACCACTGCGGGGGAAAAACAAAAACACGGTGCTGTTTTCCCCACTTTATAAAATTGCTCATCGGATTATTGATTGAGGCTTATCCCTCCTGTTGTGCAGTGTCCCTGCTGCTGTTGAGAAAGACTGCCTCTTAGGATCAGATGTGCTGCCCCAGGGGTAGGGGATGGGGGGAGCTTTAGGCAGATGCTGACCCCAGAGTGCTCTGCCTGGTCAGGGATGGTGCCAATCACGGGCACACGCACTTAATTCTAAGGCTTGGTAGGCCCGGCATCCTGAGTTTGCAAACATTTCACAGAGATGCAAACAGCAAATCAGGCAAGTGTAAATAATGTTTCCCCATGGCAGGGGGGTGAGCTTAATTCTGTGGGGTGTTCGCCTTCCTTTCACATTGAGAACGTCAAGCACTTAGTATTTTCTGTCATCTCTATGCTCCTGTTTTCTCCTCATAACACTCTTTCGCAATTCATCTCTGAAAGTTTGTCACCGACTTATTAACCATCAAATAATTGGCTGAATCTCAACCCCTCCTACTCCCTTCTGCAACATTTCCCCGGGCATCCACTGCTCCTCTGGAGACTGGCCTTCCCGTCCTTCCCCTATCTCTGGAGCCACTTGTCCTCCGCCCCCCTTGCCTTTCTCTACCTCCCAAGCAAAGGAATTCTCTAGGGTTTGGTCCCTGGCTTTTTTTCCTTCCTTTTCTGTACTCTCCTCCTTGGCGTGCTTCTCCCCTCTCACTGTCCAATTATCACCTCTGCGGGGATGATGCCAAAATCTGTCTCCAACCTTGACTCCTCTCTTGAAGTCTAATCCTACATTTATAATTGCCTGAGGACTGTCACCAGCCCTCTCTCGCTTTTGCCCCTACTCTCAGGTCTCTTGATCTGTTGATTCTAACTTTATAATATCCCACCTCTCCTTTTCATCTCAGCGACCTCCATCCTGGTTTATTATTTCATTACTTCTCATTTGAACTATCGTGACAACCACTTAATCTCTCCCCCTTCATGTCTCTGCTCTATTAATCTTCCCAAAGAAGAGCTCTGACCTGAGCCATCCCTTATCAGAAACAAGGCATGGTATCAATACCTTCTTTGCCAGGAATATTATTTTTATTTTATTTTATTTTTACATCTTTATTGGAGTATAATTGCTTTATAATGGTGTGTTAGTTTCTGCTTTATAACAAAGTGAATCAGTTATGCATATACATATGTTCCCATATCTCTTCCCTCTTGCGTCTCCCTCCCTCCCACCCTCCCTATCCCACCCCTCCAGGTGGTCACAAAGCACCGAGCTGATCTCCCTGTGCTATGCAGCTGCTTCCCACTAGCTATCTACCTTGCGTTTGGTAGTGGATATATGTCCATGCCACTCTCTCGCCTCGTCACAGCTTACCCTTCCCCCTCCCCATATCGTCAAATCCATTCTGTAGTAGGTCTGTGTCTTTATTCCTGTCTTACCCCTAGGTTCTTCATGACATTTTTTTTCTTAAATTCCATAAATATGTGTTAGCATACGGTACCTATCTCTCTCTTTCCGACTTACTTCACTCTGTATGACAGACTCTAGGTCCATCCACCTCATTACAAATAGCTCAATTTCATTTCTTTTTATGGCTGAGTACTATTCCATTGTATATATGTGCCACATCTTCTTTATCCATTTATCCGATGATGGACACTTAGATTGTTTCCGTCTCCAGGCTATTGTAAATAGAGCTGCAGTGAACATTTTGGTACGTGACTCGTTTTGAATTCTGGTTTTCTCAGGGTATATGCCCAGTAGTGGGATTGCTGGGTCATATGGTAGTTCTATTTGTAGTTTTTTAAGGAACCTCCATACTGTTCTCCATAGTGGCTGTACCAATTCACACCAGCAGTGCAAGAGGGTTCCCTTTTCTCCACACCCTCTCCAGCATTTATTGTTTCCAGATTTCTTGATGATGGCTAGTCTGACTGGTGTGAGATGATATCTCATTGTAGTTTTGATTTGCATTTCTCTAATGATTAATGATGTTGAGCATTCTTTCATGTGTTTGTTGGCAATCTGTATATCTTCTTTGGAGAAATGTCTATTTAGGTCTTCTGCCCATTTTTGGATTCGGCTGTTTGTTTTTTTTGTTATTGAGCTGCATGAGCTGCTTATAAATTTTAGAGATTAATCCTTTGTCAGTTGCTTCATTTGCAAATATTTTCTCCCATTCTGAGGGTTGTCTTTGGTCTTGTTTATGGTTTCCTTTGCTGTGCAAAAGCTTTGAAGTTTCATTAGGTCCCATTTGTTTATTTTTGTTTTTATTTCCATTTCTCTAGGAGGTGGGTCAAAAAGGATCTTGCTGTGATTTATGTCATAGAGTGTTCTGGCTATGTTTTACTCTAAGAATTTGATAGTTTCTGGCCTTACATTTAGGTCTTTAATCCATTTTGAGCTTATTTTTGTGTATGGTGTTAGGGAGTGATGTAATCTCATACTTTTACATGTACCTGTCCAGTTTTCCCAGCACCACTTATTGAAGAGGCTGTCCTTTCTCCACTGTATATTCCTGCCTCCTTTATCAAAGATAAGGTGACCATATGTGCGTGGGTTTATCTCTGGGCTTTCTATCCTGTTCCATTTATCTATCTTCCTGTTTTTGTGCCAGTACCATGCCGTCTTGATTACTGTAGCTTTGTAGTATAGTCTGAAGCCAGGGAGCCTGATTCCTCCAGCTCTGTTTTTCGTTCTCAAGATTGCTTTGGCTATTCGGGGTCTTTTGTGTTTCCATACAAATTATGAATTTTTTTGTTCTAGTTCTGTGAAAAATGCCAGTGGTAGTTTCATAGGGATTGCATTGAATCTGTAGATTGCTTTGGGTAGTAGAGTCATTTTCACAATGTTGATTCTTCCAATCCAAGAACATGGTATATCTCTCCATCTATTTGTATCATCTTTAATTTCTTTCATCAGTGTCTTATAATTTTCTGCATACAGGTCTTTTGTCTCCTTAGGTAGGTTTATTCCTAGATATTTTATTCTTTTTGTTGCAGTGGTAAATGGGAGTGTTTTCTTGACTTCAGTTTCAGATTTTTCATCATTAGTGTATAGGAATGTCAGAGATTTCTGTGCATTAATTTTGTATCCTGCTACTTTACCAAATTCATTGATTAGCTCTAGTAGTTTTCTGGTAGCATCTTTAGGATTCTCTATGTATAGTATCATGTCATCTGCAAACAGTGACAGCTTTACTTCTTCTTTTCCTATTTGGATTCCTTTTATTTCCTTTTCTTCTCTGATTGCTGTGGCTAAAACTTCCATAACTATGTTGAATAAGAGTGGTGAGAGTGGGCAACCTTGTCTTGTTCCTGATCTTAGTGGAAATGGTATCAGTTTTTCACCATGAGGACGATGTTGGCTGTGGGTTTGTCATATATGGCCTTTATTATGTTGAGGCAAGTTCCCTCTATGCCTACTTTCTGTAGGGTTTTTATCATAAATGGGTGTTGAATTTTGTCAAAAGCTTTCTCTGCATCTATTGAGATGATCATATGGTTTTTCTCCTTCAATTTGTTAATATGGTGTATCACATTGACTGATTTTCATATATTGAAGAATCCTTGCATTCCTGGGTTAAAACCCAGTTAAGCATGATGTATGATCCTTTTAACGTGCTGCTGGATTCTGTTTGCTAGTATTTTGTTGAGGATTTTTGCATCTGTGTTCATCAGTGATATTGGCCTGTAGTTTTCTTTCTTGGTGACATCTTTGTCTGGTTTTGGTATCAGGGTGATGGTGGCCTCATAGAATGAGTTTGGGAGTGTTCCTCCCTCTGCTATATTTTGGAAGAGTTTGAGAAGGATAGGTGTTAGCTCTTCTCTAAATGTTTGAGAGAATTCGCCTGTGAAGCCATCTGGTCCTGGGCTTTTGTTTGTTGGAAGATTTTTAATCACAGTTTCAATTTCAGTGCTTGTGATTGGTCTGTTCATATTTTCTATTTCTTCCTGGTTCAGTCTTGGCAGGTTGTGCATTTCTAAGAATTTGTCCATTTTGACAGGAATATTAAGTCCAAATTGTTTTCAGGCACAGGTGAGGGGATCAGGCTTGATGCTCAGGGTTCCCCATGCATGTGCCGGTCCACCCCAAGCCTCCTCCTTCTTCCTCTGCATGGACCAACCATTCCAAACCACACCAGACATCCCCACTGGATGATGTGTCTGAATTTGATCACGCTGTTCCTTCTGCCAGATTATCGTTCCCTCCTGCACCCCATCAAACTCACCCCATCTCCTCCGTCTTGACAAACCCTTTATCATCTTTCAAAACTCAGTGTAAAGATTATGTTCTCTGCAAAGACTCTTCCACCTTACTTGACATTAGTCATGTCCTTCTCTATTCTCACTGTGCCTTGTGTATTTCTGTGTTACAGTATCTGCTTTTATGAGGGTGGGACCACCTTGACCCTTTTATTCATCTTTATAGCCGTAGCACCCAACGTAGAATAAACATGAGATCAATGACCAGCCTCACCTCTAAACTGTCTGGAAGGTTTGTTATTACGTGACCATCCCTACAAGTTCCTGTCTCCTTGCTTTGCTCTGGTCCTTCCTTCCAGCTGGAATCCCTCCTTCATTATTCACTCACCAAAATTCTACCCATCCCAAATAAAGCTCAGCGTAAAATCTTCTCCCACAAGAAGACGTCTTTGATCTCTTCACCAAGTGAACTTTTCTGTGTGTATGTGAACTCCAGAACATGGCAAGAACATGATTTGTAGTTATCCGGCTTGTGGGAGATTTGCTCTCAGACTAACAGAACTTTATTCCTTCATTTTTAAAAACTTTACTCTGTATGACTCTAGCAGTACAACTCTCTTCTCAAGGGCAATGATACTTACGGATGATAAAACCTGGAACACAGCAAATGATCGATAAATGTTAATTCATGTTCTTCCTTCTTTAAGGCACTTATCACTTTACGACTTTTAGCACCGACATTCATGTCATTTTTTTCTTGTCAATAATAGGACAGAGCTCGCAGTGTAAGAACACACCTTCCTCACACTTCTTTTCCCAGCAGAGACTATCAGAGCTCCTTACATGATTTAGTTGCTTAGAATATTTGTTGAATTTAATGGGTCAAACTGATTTTAAAGCTTTCTGCTTTACAAAGAATAGAGTTTTATCATTTGCACAAAATTAAGTATGATGTTGATCGTCGTGCCTATAAAATGTTGGCCATCACTCTTTGGGTGAATAATGTAACCTACACGATAACATATTTCTTTGGGAGAATCAGATTAGACATCATGAATTCATTTCAGTATCTTTAACGGAAATGTTCCTTGTTCCCTCTGTGAGGACTGCCTCTTTTATCTTTATCAGCATGAAAAAATGAAACAATGTTGACTCGACAACAACTTTTCAAAAGTGGTCAATGAGGTAAATTAGATTACCTGGTAAATTCCATATAGTAGTTGAGTGTTTCTATAAACTTAAGTGAAATATCTTTGAAGAACTTTGTTCTCGACGGTGGGGAAAGTTATAAAGAATTGTTTATATGCCTTCAGTGACTATGCCTCAGAACATAAGAGCATTAAGAGAATCTAATAATCACCAGATCTCCGAACTTTAGTTTTCTCTTTTGATAAACAAAGTGTGGTCAATATGGCCACCTGGCTTGAATCACAAACTTGATATGAGAACTGCATGTAAGGTTCTTGATTCCAGAGTCTGTCTGTTTCCACACCCCTAAAGCCTAATAAAGTGCCTCGACTAGAAAAGATGCTCAGTAAATATTTACCGAATAGGTGAAGCATATGAGGAAGATTTTTCAGGATTTTATAGTGTAACATAGTGGAATTCATACGATCTAGTGCCACCCTCTTATTTTAGATGTGATAATGGGACTCAGAGAGGACGAGGGATTTGCCCAATGTCACACGACAAGCTCCGGGCAGAACAAACAGCTCATTCCAGATTTCATGTTTCCTGGTCTAATGCTCTTCACACACATCACACCATACCAGCCATTTCCCAGATGTGATGATACACTCTTTCATAATAGAAAGAACAAATTCAATTCAACTAATATTTATTAAGCTCTTGTTATATTCCAGGCATGGTACTCAGCACTGCAGGGATTACAAGATGAATTACACAGTCTCTGCTTTTAACTTCACAAATTTTGATGGAGGAGAAAAACACATAAACCATTACTAAATACTTATTAGGAAATAAACACCGTAATGGAGACATAGGGAAAGTGCTGGTGGGCTCACCGTGAATGGAGTTAATAAATTGGATTATAGGATGGGTAGAGTTGAAGGCTGTGGGGTGGTATTCATGGAAAAAATGATAGTTTATCTGATTTTGGAAAGAAACACGGGGCAGGCATAAGCTAAGAGGAGAAGGGAACGGTCTGGGCATAGGAAAAGTCTGGGAGAGCAAAGGAGGCAGCACGTGGTCCTGCAGCTCCCAAGGCTGTTACTTGAAGGAGCCATGGTAGGAATGTGGAATGCAGTCTGGATGTGTAAATGTGGGCAATCTTTGAGGACCATGCTTGGGAATTGGGCCTTTCTTTGCTCTGTCCTGGAGAGCTTTGAAGGTGCCTGAAGGTGGTCATTACCCTTTTTGGAAAACCGTTGTGGCTGGCGTATGATCAGGGTGGACAGACCGGCGGCAGGGAAAACAGTTAAAGAGCTACTTCAAAATCCAGAAAACGTTCCCTCCAAAAAGGAAAATGGTGCTGAGAGCAGGGAGAATTTCTCCACACAGGAGAAACATTATGGAGAAGAACTAGCAACCTGGGCGCTGGATTCAGACTGGCTGTCCCTTTTGTGTCCCCATACAGGCTCCTTAAATTCTCTGCGCCCAGTGTTTAATCTGCAAAGTGCCCACTCCTGCTGTTGCAGGAATAAAGTGCTAACGAGGGTGCCTGGCTCACAGAAAGTCCCCAGTAAACACTGGTGGTTGCTGGTGGTATAAAGATGTTATGTGGAGTGCAGATCTCCTGAGAACAGGCACTTTTTTCACTCACCAGCATACTCCCTGTGCCAGAAAAGTGTCTGACACATACTAGGCATTTAATAACTATTTGTTATCGCTGTTGTTGTTATTATCAAAGTTTTCTCTTTGTACCTTCTCTCCCTTTATACCCTTCTGATAGGACTGTACAGGAGTTATTTGCATAACGATGGTAACTGGTGTTCAGGCACTGTGTATTGATATGTGGAAGATTATTCACGATGTCACGATCTTTTCTAAAACTGACTGACACTTTCAGTGTATTCAGCAGAGGGCTTGGGAAGTTTTAAGCTGAACATGAACACTTTGGAGGCATCATTCCTTGAATTTGATTTAGAAGATCAGGGAGCTGAGGTTAAGCTGTAATCATTCAAAAGTCCAGGGTCGTGTTGGGCCATTTAGCTGACTCACTGGGTCATGAGGGCCCAGCCATGGTCTCTCTATGACTCACTTTACTTATCTCTGGAATGGGATTTATGAGCTGAGCTCATAGACATTTCTGTGTTGATGAGCAGATACGTGTGCATGGCTTAAGGCGTATGAGGGCGGTCGGTGGGGAGGGCACCTGGTGAACACATAGATTCCTAATGACAGGCAGGGATTGGCAGACCGGTTATAAGTCTTCTGGGACTGGAGTTCTCATAGCAGCAAGACCTAATTTGGGTCACACACTCCGCTAAGCAAGATGTAAACAAGTGTAAAGAAGCCCTAGTCCCCATGAACTGCAAACACAAAGAAATCATACCTGTAAAAAGATGGATTCAATGAAGAGAAAAGAGTGCTCTGATGGAGATACTTACAAGGTAGAAAACAAGGAAGAATCCGCTGTGTTGAGTGGAGCTGGTGTTGTCCAGTGAAGGTGCTGTGTCATGAGCTGGGTGTCCAAGCGCGAGTCCGATCAGGGAGGGTGTCCCAGTGGGAAACATCACGTGCAAGGCTTGTACTAAGTTATCCCCGTGAAGCAGCCCACACGGGAGGAGCGCGTTAGGAACTAGATTGGAAAGGAAGGGAGAGGAAGGGAGTCAGGTCTGTAGAGGAATGCACGGGTACACACACACACACACACACACACACACACACACACACACACACACACACACACACTGGAATCCTGGCTTCTTGAGCCCTTTGAATTTCAATTTTCTCATCAGTAATACGGGGTTCATTGCACCTCCTTAGCAGTGCTATTGTGACCAGAGATGTCTACTCGTGTCCTAGGAAATAAAGGCATTAGTAGATGCCTATACGGTAAGTGAATATGTCTGCTTTGATGGCTACCCGTACGCAATCCCACGTGTATAAAATGCTTGCAGACGCTGATTGAGTTGACGGTGGACACTCAGTGCTTCACTTCCTTAGTTCCTTCCCCGATTTCTATAAAAGTCTTTGGGAGAACAGTATAGTCAGTCCATCACTAGGCAACACCAACACCGGCTGGTTAGCAAGTGAGTGGTGTCTTTCCCACACGCCCGCTTTCCTGGGATATCTTGTAGCTGATTAATACTGGGTCCGATTGGATTCACATTTTCAAGCTGCAGTGCTGTTCTGCACATCCACACTGCCCTGCCCAGGGCATCCTCTGTTTTTAGTTCATGACCACGCCTTCCCAGGCCTCCAGCCATCGTCATGATCTTGTGGTGGGAGAGGGCTGTTGGTACAGAACAGGGGACCACAGAGGGGGAGAAACCAAAATGATCCATTGGCACCAACAGGGAGGATTTCTGAGTTTCCTCCAGCACTTAAGCTGTGTTTGCACACGGCTCTCAGAATTTCCTAGATGTGCCCCGTTCTGCTTTTTGTCAGCTGCCATCTCAGTTTTGTTGCTGTGAAATCTCCTTTCTCCTTTGCGGAGAACTCTTCCTGATTTTGATCTGAGGCAGCTGTCCTCAGGTAACAACCAGCGACTCCCGTTAACGGCACTGATATAAATCCTCAGCTTCCCCTCAGTTCTCGTGAGAATCACGGGGGCCTGGGGTGCCGAGTGAGACAGCAGCTTCTCTGACTGTGTCCCAGGGGAGGTGAGCTATGGGCCTCCAGTGGCTGTCCTTACACATCACATACCAGATTTGTTACCAAACCCTGCCTTTGACGCCGATGTATGTTTTGATAGAAGGTTAATGCATACGTGAATACACAACTTTTTGATTTATTGTTGTTGTGAGCTCATCACTCTTTCCTCTAAATTAAAACTCCCTCCAGATGGGGATGTGTGAAGCAGATTTATTGATCTGCAATAAAACCTCACTCATAATCTCTACAGCTGCCCATTCGTCTTCTCTAGAAAGCGGGTTCATTACTCTGGATGTCCCAGGAATGAAAGCAAGAAGCTAACTTTCTCCTTTGTTCCCTTCCTGCCCCTCCTTTGCTTTCTGCTTCTCTCCTCCCTCCTGTTCTCTGCCCAGCCCTTCCTTTTACGAGACCAGCTGAATCCCCCAAGCAGAATCTTTCCCATTTCCCATCTCCGTCCTGTTCCCTTATATTTCTCTTTGCTCTCCTGCCACCCACCTTCAAAATGTTCTTTTTTTTTTTTTTTTTTTGTGGGCGTCCTGCAAGGGTCGTGACATTGAATAGGATTTGTGGCTGAAATCCACAGCATAGCTCTCCACTCTGCTCCTTCCAGATGGGTTTGAACTCCCTGGTTTGGACAAACTACTGTGGACTCAAGAGATGAATGAGTGAGTGGCCAGACTGACAGAAATCAGAGCAAGTGGTAGGTGGGTAGGTGCTAGGTCTGTGGCTGAAGCGGGGTACACGTGGTTAAAGAATGTTTACCACTGAGTGTTTTGCTGGGTCTGAAGAGCCTTCTGATTGATTGCCTAGGAGATATTCTGGAGTGCACACATGATCGAGGCTGCTTCCACTGGTCAGTAGATGGCCTGGCCAGTGTGCCAGGAAGCAGAAGAAGTAGCTGTTATCTCAGACTAAACAGAAGGAAGGGCGAAAGGACTTCTGGAGTGATCAGATGAATTGCCTAGTCAGTTCAGTGGAGTATCTCTTCATGTTACTAAAATCCTCATGGCTTTTCCTGCTGGAAAAAAAAGCATCATCTAGTCTAGCAGATTTCAGCTGGAGTGTCATGATAACCCTGGCGTGTTGCGATCACCCGTACTGTGTGATGCAACTTCCCTTCACGTTACACGTAATGTGTTACTTCTAATAAAGACCTGGTTTGCAAATGAACTACTTACAAACATCAGTTAGAACACATTCTAGGTTATACTTATAATAGCGTCATTTCACTCACTTTATTTCTGATATGATCTCTTGGACAGGACTTGGATGTAGTGAGAGATGACCTGGCAGAAATTACACATTCTTTGCAGGGGGATGATGGGCGTCTGGTTAGCATCCATCACAAGGAGGTGAGAATCACTGCCCTGGTGTTTCTCTTCCAGGCAGGAGAGCTGTCCTTAGAGGAACTCTGAACACCGTCCCTTGTGTCCTTGTAGCATGACAAAGGATGCAGCCCCTCCTCTTCATTTTAAAATGACAAAGTCACAACCCAGAGCCAAGCAATGATGGTCCAAGTCCGGGTTTGAACGCGAATGCACAAATTCACACTCAGTGCACACTTTCCCCTGGCCCCTACCTCCTCCAACAGGCAGGCATGAAGAGCTTGGGACACTTGGAGGAAGAACAAGGAGGAAATGAATTGCCGTTTATCACTGGAGTCAGGAGGCTACCCCAAGCAGGTTTAATCACCCCGTGGGGAGAGGGATGCAGAGCAAGTTTATGGTTTACAGTGAGCAGGTTGACACAGCTGATTGATGTCAAATATGCCATGATGTATATTGTAAAGCAGGGATATTTAATGGCGTAGCTCTATGGCAGGCTTAGAAGTGAGTTGCTGCGAAGTAAGGAGTGATGGATAGGCTCATTTACATGTAAAATTGCCAATGGCACTGACAACCCTGGTATGTGAGGGGAAGATAAGAGGCACATAGCAAGATTCACTTTTGTCCTAGTACTGGAATATTAAAATACAGCTGTGCAAGCATCTGGAGTTTGCAATGGACTTTAAAGATATAATTATTTTTCACCTTTCAGCCCTGAGATAATCTACATATTTTATGAGGTTTTCTATAAAGTCACCATAACATCCCCCATTCAAGTATTTGCAGTAGATGGTGATGCTGATATGAAATTCAGTTGTATGGAGATGGGTAAAAAATAAAAACACCCCATGGTTTTTATCTGTCCCCAGCCTATCAATCTCCAAACGCTTATAGAGTAACAATGTGAATGACTGGTACCTTGACTTTTTTTTTTTTTTTCAATTACATAGGTACATTACTTATTAAATGGAACTATCTCTATAGTTGTGATGTTTGAGCTATTTCCAATTTATTTTTTTAATTTATTTTACTGAAGTATAGTAGATTTATAATGTTGTGTTAATTCCTACCATACAGCAAAGTGATTCAGTTATACATGTATATATACAATATATATACACATTCTTTTTCATATTCTTTTCCATTAGGGTTTATCACAGGATACTGAATGTAGTTCCCTGTGCTATACAGTAGGGCCCAGTTGTTTATCCGTTCTCCATATAATAGTTTGCATCTGCTCATTAATCCCAAACTCCCAACCCATCCCTCCCCCACATCCCCCTCCCCCTCGGCAACCACAAGTCTGTTCTCTATGTCTGTGAGTCTGTTTCTGTTTCGTAGACAAGTTGTTTCTGTCATATTTTAGATTCCATGTATAAGTGGTATCATATGGGTAACTGGACTTTAAAACTCCATTTGCCTCCCCGAAACTCTTGCCTTCTATTGGTTTTCTCTGCCCTATTCCAGGAAAAGAATCAGTCTCTCTCTTCTCCCTCTCCCTCTCTGCGTGTGTGTGTGTGTGCGCACTTCTGTCTTATTCTCCCCTTCCTTTCTCCTCTAATAAGGATGCCATTATCACGTGTGGGCTAATGTCTATTACATATGAGAGTAGGGGAAAATTGACTTATCCTCTCAAGAAATAATGATGTTTGGATCAACGCCAGCTAAATATTCAGCCATGAGGATAGACTCCGGACCTGAACTGGATGGCTAAAGAGCACTGCATATTTGTCCCCGACATTAGAAAATGTTAGGATGGCACTAGAGTCAGCCTCCCCTTCCTCTATTTATCCACCCCTCCATCTTTTCCTCCCTACCCAGTGTGCACCGGGCCTCATGCTAGGTCCTGGAGACACAGGAGTGAAAGAGACAGAGGTTAGCATGTGGAACACAGAGGAGGAAAGAACCTCAGGACAGCTCTTCGCAAAGGCTGCTCTAAAATGTCAGGGTTGCACAGGAGTATCTCCATGGGACCAAGGAGGAGGGGTGGCTGTCTGATAAAGAGCGAGGCCCTCCCGAGGAATCAGCATCTGAGGCAAGGTTGAAGGTAGCAAGGCGAAGCGGGAAGGGGGATTTTACCAAGGAAAAGTCTGCTGCCCGTGTATCCAGGGCAAGAAAGCGCTTAGCAGATTTAAGGACCTGCATCTACGGTGATGCAAGAGAAACAGATACTTGAGAAGGGACAGAAGGAGATAAAGCTAAAGAAACCATTCTTGTCCTGAAGAGCCTGGCTATGCCTCCTTGAAAGGTGTGGATAAGGACACACAAAGGGTCCCTTGGTACATAGGAATGTTTCAGATTTGCTCTGTTTCTGTATTTGCCTCTAATAAGCTGGGCCTTATTCTGAATGTGATTGCCAGTTGTGTGGTAAGAAAGACAAGTTGACAATAATAAAATGTATCATCAAAACCATGCCTTTGGGGGTGCTCATTGCTTGTAATTAAGCACGTAATATTTAGAACTAAGGATTTACCAAACATATTTGTCAATTCAGTTTAATGTGTTTTATGTCCTTCTTCAATAACTAGATGATTGTTATCGTGACAGCAAATTAATTTTATACGTTAGTTCGTAGCATCTGTGCTTTATCATCCCATCATTCTTTCACTCCTTCAAAACATACTTACTGAGAATTTACTAAGTTCAAGGCACTTTCCTAGGTGATAGAGACACAAAGATCAATAAGATGCGTCCTTCTCATAAGCTAATGAGGAAGACACATCATAAGCTGAGCTACTGTGAAGAATGGACTGGGTAAAGCATGGAGAGTAGAGGGATTTATGGCCTTTGCTGCTATCTGGGATTCTCAGCAAAAGAGGTATCTGTGCTTTATCTTAAAGAATGTTTTGGGACTTCCCTGGTGGCGCAGTGGTTGAGAGTCCGCCTGCCGATGCAGGGGACGTGGGTTCATGCCCTGGTCCGGGAAGATCCCACATGCCGCAGAGCGGCTGGGCCCGTGAGCCATGGCCGCTAAGCCTGTGCGTCCGGAGCCTGTGCTCCGCAGTGGGAGAGGCCACAACGGTGAGAGGCCCGCGTATCGCAAAAAAAAAAAAAAAAATGTTTTGGAGTTTCCCACAGGCAATGTTTGCTGATGAGGGAGCAAGGGAGTTTTGTTGCAAATAGCTGATCCACAGAGTTTCATTGAATTTCACTACTAAAATTAAAATGATGCTATAATTATTAGGTTTATTCAGCTTTACCCATAATCTCTTATTCTTCTAAGGACTTGGCTGTAACATTACTTCTGTGATGCAATTGGCAGTAAGGTTGTGCTTAGGACCAGAACCTCTGGAATCACAAAGACCTGGGTTCCAATTTGCCGCTTAACCGTCATGAGATCTTGTGCGAGTCACTTAAACTTTCTAACCTTCATTCTCCGTTGTAATAGGGCTCATATAATATTAACAGAGGTAATGTGTTGAGCTTGGGGTCAAGCACAGAGTAAGAGCTAAATAAATGTTAGCCGTGTATGGTTAACGTCATTACCATAATCTGTCATTTAACGCCTAATGAAACTTTGAATGAACCACAACACAGTGGCTTTCTGGAGCTAACGTACCTCCTAGAAGCCTTGAGACAGCCTTCTTCTCATCTGTCTTCAGGAAGAAGGTGACTGCACTGTAGTAAATCGCCAGCACAAAGTGGGCGCACAGGGTCCCTAGTCTCTGCTTGCCCCCTGGGTTTTCCTCCAATTATTGTGCTGTTTTCCCTGGCGTTTCCTTTCTCTGCTCCTCAGCTGAAAACTTCCTGCTTGTGCAGTTGCCTTGCTCTTTCTGATCATTAGCAAGGCTGCTGTGCACGTTTGCACCTGGGACCCCTCCTCAGCCTCCCTCCCTCTGGGTGCCTCCCCCGGCTCATTTTCTGCAAGACCAGATTGTGAGTCCACACAAACACGTTCTTATGACACATCCGAATGGTCACGTGAACGCAAAGCCTCCGGGACACTTTCATGCAGTGCATTTTCAGCCCTCCCCGCTCCCAGCTTTCTAAAAATGCTTCACCAATAGCTTGGATCCTAACAGGCATTCCTAAACATGTCCTGTTCTTAATCCGGTGAAAAGAAAATGTGAAAAAAACGAAAACAAAACAAAATTCAAAAGACAGAATGGGGTCATACAGAGTGAAGTAAGTCAGAAAGAGGAAAACAAATATCGTATATTAATGCATATATGTGGAACCTGAAAAAATTAGTATAGACGATCCTGTTTACAAAGCAGAAATAGAGACACAGACGTAGAGAACAAACGTATGGACACCAAGGGGGAAGGCGGGGAGGTGGGATGAACTGGGAGATTGGGATTGACACGTATATGCTATTGATACTATGTATAAAATAGATAACTATTGAGAACCCACTGTACAGCACAGGGAACTCTCCTCAATGCTCTGTGATGACCTAAATGGGAGGGAAATCCAAAAAAGAGGGGATATATGTATACGTAGAGCTGATTCACTCTGCTGTACAGCAGAAACTGACACAACACTGTAAAGCAAATATACTCCAATAAAAATTTTTTGAAAAATGAAATAAAATATTCTAAATGGTCATAAAAAGGGACAGAATGGGGCAGTGAGAGGCACCCCCCTGAAACCCCTCGGAGCTCTTGCTGCCTGCCGTGCACTGTGCCTCCACGGGGCCCTGCACTGCTGTTCATCTCTGCGTGGTTTCCACAGCTGCCCTTTGTTCTGAGCTGCTGCACCCGCCCTGGCGCCCAGTCTAGAAACCTGGACTTTCCTCTTGATTCCTTCTTCTTCCTCAGCCATCCATTCCAGACCGTCGCCGGGTGAGCCTGGCGATGCCACCTCTGCTGTGTCTCTCACAGCCAGCCCCCTCTCTGTGCCTCCACTGCCCCCTCCTGTACCAGCACACTGCAGGCGATGGCTCTGCAGGGTCCTCCACCTTTTCTCCAGTCCTTTTTCTACTCAGCAATCAGACATCTGTTAAAACGCAATACGATCTTGGTGGTTTCCACTTGAAAATACTTGCATGGCTTTCTGTCGCTCTCAGGATAGGATCAGGCTTGGACTCTGTACTTGGCCGAGAAGGATCTTCTTAACCCCATGGCCCTTTATCCCAGTGCTGGCTTTGTTACTCGTAGCCACTCCCCGCCTCCCCACCCCTATCTTTGCTGGTACTTTCTATCTACAATTTATCTGTTGATTTAAGAGCTTAAATATGACTTTTTCTGGGAAGCTTTCCAACCCAGCTCTGCTCTGCTCCATGGCCGTTTATGAGCATCCATGGCTTTCCAGACCCTGCATCATGGCACGTACCGCGTCACTCTGCTGCAGCTGCCTATCTGGCCAGCTGTCTCCCTTGCAGGACTGTGCTCGGTGAGAACAGGCATTGCCTCTCCTGCTCACAGCAATGGGCTAGCCCAGCTCCTGGAACACAGTAGGTGCTCGATATACATGGGGAGAATACTTTCAGAATCCTTTGAGGGGGAAGACAAAACCAATCAGGGGTGAAACCAAAACCACCCCAGGGGTGGGAACAGGAACGCCTCTCTGCACAAGAAGGGGACGGTTGAATAGTCTCCCCACCACCTGTCTCTCTCCCCAGCCTGTCTTGATCGGGATCCGGCCTCTCATTTCTCTCAACTCAACAGTCAGCAGAAGGGCCTAAATTGGGATGTTTTCCAGGGGCAAGTTGAGTGAGCGCTCACTGACTGAGCTGACCCTGATAGAAACGCTTAAGGAGCTTTGCAGGAGGATTAAGCAGCTGCCTTTAATCTTGCTTCCTTCCAGGTGGTGGGAGCAGATTCCGGCATGTGGGCAGGGCTGGGCTGCAGAGTCTCTGAGCCCTGAGTTGCAGTCTGTGGGTGGCTGCGCACTGGGGAAGCCAGGAGCTGGGAATGGGGAGAGAGATCTGGCAAAGAGGCAATCGTTTCCATTTCAACATTTTAACAACCCGACTTAATTATCTGCTCTTTCTTCTCCTTTACTTACAATTCAGAAAGCTCTCCTATTTCTAAATGTGAAGTGCTCTCATTAGTGGCTGGAAAATTCTACATTTGTGGATTATATAACAATGAAGACTAAACCCGGAGACACAGAAGCGGAGAGGATTTATTCTGGATCACACCAAGCGAATCCGTGGAGGGAAACAGCTAAGGCTCGCCACTCATCATGGGTGCATCTCAGATGCACTGATCCCAGATCATCTGCTATTTTCACCAGTGTCACGTGGTGTAGCCTGGGGTACAGTGTCCCTCAGCCCCCAGGCCTCCCCAGATGGTAGCCAGTCGCCCCCAAGATTACTTAGCATGATCGCTTCTGAAGAGCCCTGGAAAGGGAGAGTTGACATTTTTACAGCATCTCGGGTATGTCCCTTCTTGGACACTGCATATTTTAGAGGCTTTGCTAATATGATTAAAGACAAAAGCAATTGACTTCTGTATGGGGAAGTAATAATGGAATAATAATAATAATTCCATTGGATATTAAAGCTGGAAAAGGAGTTTAAAGTCCAAGTCCTCGTGGACAGGTGAAGAACCTGAGTCTGGGAGTCTTTCCCCCGAATCATACAACCCTCTGTTGACTGAGGTGGCTGAGAATTAGCTGGCTTGCTTTTTGCCAGACCACATTAGAGGCTTTGGAGGGGGAGGGCATTCCAGGGCCGTGTCTTTGACAGGAGCTCTATGCAGAGTGAGATCAGGGCATGCGTGCCCCCCGCGAGCTCCTTGCATCTTCAACAGTTAGAGCTGGGTCTCTAGGCCAAGGGTCCGCTATTAGCACAGCCTAAGTCATAGCAGGCACTCAATGAACATTAACTGGATTAATGTTGAAAATGGGCTCTCTAGTTTCACAGACTCCGACTGGGTTTCGGAGTGTCTGAAACTTCCAAACATCTCACCTAACCCTCCTTGAGATCTTCAACTGTGGCACAGAATCTATTTCCAAATATTTCTTACTTGGGCCGCAGGCTGTGTGGGCGTTTGGAAACCCAGGGGCACATGAGGACACATCAACCTAATTTTGGTCTAGCTGGGTCTATTGTTTGAGGTTTTAATTTCAGCGTGCTAAGGTGTATCTCTCCCTGAATCTCTCAGGCTTTCTTTGCATTCACATCCACACTGTGCCAAGCACTCTGCATATCTGCATGAATTTCCCTTAAAAACCCCAGTGTGTCGTCGTACTTGTGTATTAATAATGCATCTGATTCATTACTACTGCACCCCAAGCATTACAGCCTCAGGGTATATGCGACATTTAAGACCAAGAATTATTTCACATAGAACAGATCTGCTTAAAAAATAAAATCATCTTTAGGGATTTAGGGAGAGAGAATTTAATGGCAGGTGCTGATTTTAACAAAACACAGCTGACCCTAAAACTGCTTGTCTCGGTCTTTCCTATTAGTAGGAGTAGGAACTTGGCCTCAGCCTGACCCCGAGCTGGCCCGGTCTCTCCCTGGACGTCTCAGTAGCAGCTCTCCCGGCAGATGTACCAGCCTCAAACCTGCCACTGCTCTGCCATCTCTGGGCCAGTGACAGAAAGAAGCAGAGGCCAGTGCAAATGCCCCGGGAATCCTCGTGTTTTACGTGCACTTGGGTCCCTTCAAAGGCCGCCCTGGAAGCCGGTGTTGAGCTTCCTTGCTGATGGTCTGCCTCGCCCTCCTTCCTCCCTCCCCTCTGGCCCTGCTTCTCTGGGTTAACCTATCGTGCAGCATCCGGGCCTTGGCCACACCATTCCAATGAATCATCACCAGTGCGAGCACTGACCTGAGACTCACCACTGGCGCTTTACGTCCCTGGTTTATACTGAGTAACTTCTGGATCCTTTTCTCACCTCCCAGGGGCTGAGAAGTAGATGGAACTGGTACCAGCTGCTATTGCTGGGTTTGAACTGTACCACTTACTGTCTTTGCAAATAAGGGAGAATCCAGCTGACGACTTCCTTCCAAAGAGATACTGCACCACTGAAAGCGACAGGCTCAGGGAGGGGCGCGGGGGCTGGTGACCGTCTCACACATTAGCAGGTTTTTGCACCCAGCAGAGTCATCAGCTGAAGGAGTCTGAGAGGGACAATGGCCGGAAATCTCCCTCCTCGCTCCCGAACGCACCTTCACGCTGCAGTGCATCCTTCACAATGATTTCCAGGGAATTAATTTAAAATGGCTTTCTACTATCCTGCCAGTATCCCAGACCTGCCTGATTTCGACCCAGACTCTCCTACTGACTTTAGTAAATGGATAAAACACATTTAAATAAAAGGCAAGGCCATTTTTCAAGGAGTAGTAAAGATCTCTACCTAGTGACCAAGACTAAAATCTCGCTGGATGCAAATGCATCCTTCCTGGAGGAGAAGCCTTATCCCTCTTGGCTCCAAAGCCATACATTTGTATATTGATGGAATCCATGGACTTGCGTAGCTGGGTTGGGATATCAGAAACCATCAAGCACCATTCAGGGCGGCCGCTTGCCTCTTGGAAATTTGTGGGGAAGGTGATTATTTAATACCTAGTGAGACAGAAATACTCAATTTCCAAAGACAGACCACACTTTGATCTACCCATGAGAGGCACCATTCATTCATTCACTCATTCAGCCCGTCATTCAACCGATAGTTATTGAATCCCTTCTATGTCAGGCGTGGTCAGTAGTCGGAGATACTGGAGGGAAATGATCATAGTGTCCGATGCTCTAGCACTTGTCTATACTGCTTATCTACACTTACCAATTGTCTGTCTATCTTTCTACCCAGCATCTATGCAGAGTAAACCAGGATGTATAGGGTCCTCTCTCTGCCCCTTGTTAGATAACGTCTTTGATCTCCCCTCAGAGATTTAGACCACAGAAAAGGCACCCAGTAGATATTTGTGCTGGAGGTTCTATATGAGTTCTGGGTTCTGGAGTTTCAAGGTCAGAGAGCTGTCAAGCCCAAAGGGATCTAGTAATCAAATCCCACCTTTTTTCATGGATGAAGACACTGAGACTTGGAGAGTTTAGGTTACTTGCCGAAAGTCACAAAGCTAGTTATTGGTGGAGGTGAGATCAGATCCCACTCATCCTAATTGGCTCCTGGCTACTCTCTCTACTGCCTAAGTTCATGACAAAACCCGATACATCCAGCTGAAGGACGCTGTGAGGGACCGTTTGGTCCAAAGGTTCTCGGCTTCGGCCCCGCAGAGTCACCAGGAGGAACACGTCAAACCACTGAGGACGGGGTCCCACCCCCCAGAAAACGTTACCTTACTTGATCTGGGTCAGATCTGGGCTACTGAATTTTTACACGTCCTAGGTGATTCTTACGTGTTGCTTTTAGGGAAACTCAAGTGGACCATTCACCCATGCATTCTACTGCTGTGTTCACTCATTCATTCACTTCACGTCACATATTTCCTTAAATATTAGTTTAGCAAGAGACATGCACATAGAAAATCTCCAAAGCGGTCCACGTCCCGTGTCAGGAAGCTTCTGCTAGGCTCCCAGCGCACCACAGGGCTTTGCAATCCCTCGCCAGGCCCCTAAATGTCTCTCACAAGCAGGATCGGCTGGCAAGCCCCTGAAGGCTTCCCGCTTCCCAAGCCTCCTTCCTCGGGAGCCACGTGGGAGGCCTGCCACTGTCTGCTGGGACCACACTCGTGCTCAGGGCCCTGACAGGGCCACCAGGGGCTCGCTTCCCATTATTTACTTTTAATTATCATTTTCCTGTGTGGCTCTGACCTCCCATGAGAGCGGCAGCCCCCTGTTAATGGGATTGTGTGGTGGGGATGCTGCCGTGTGCAGGTCTGAGTCTCCTGTCTCTCAGTCTCTCCCAGGTAATTGATTTTGGTCTGTTCCCTGACACTTGCCTCTATGGCACAAGGTGTTATTAGGGCCTTTGTTCCATTTTTGAGTGACAAAGCCTTTACAAGCCAGCCAAGCAAAAGTAGTTGTTGCGTCTCTCACTTTTCTTATTAACTAACAGAGAATTGCAGGCAGCTTGAAACCCGCTGAGAGAAATAATGACGTGAGCGGCTGCTTGGGGGCAAAGTGGGTCCTTTCAGCCACAGCAGCCTGGCGGGATTAACAAGGGCCCCTCCTCTCACTCGCCCGATGGATCCCAGTTCCCCGTCTTCCCTCTTCCACCCCCTCTTCCTCCCCCATCACATCTCTATCTGGCTCTGGACCGTCTCCCACCACCCAAGCAGCACGGCGGTCTAGGGAGAAGCTTCCCCCCACCTGGCCCCTGGGCCTGCTCTTAGCCTCTGGGGAGTGGAATTACCCATCCCAATGATTGTTGCCCATTGGTGTTTAGGACTTTCTCTGCTTGTTTTTATAGTTTTTTCCATTAAAAATATTTACTATGAAAGCTTTTAAACATACAAAAGAGAAAGAGGGAAAATGAACATAAGTGTATCTACTACCCAGATTAACAAAAAATATGGCACCTGTACAAGTGAGGCCTCCTGAGGACCTTCCTCTGACCGTCTCCACCTCTCTGCCTCCCCAGAGGATTCCATACTATTCCAAATTTCATACTTATCATTCCCAGGTCTTCACTGATATTTCTACCACGCGTGCGTGTCACCAAACAATGTAAAGTCTGTTGGCATGTTCTTAAATGCACACAGATGTTATCATAGCATGTGTGTATTCAACAATCTGAAAGTTCTACATGTGACATTCTTCTATTGGAGACATGAGCTGAAGTTCCTTCGTTTTTCCCAGCGAGCACTCTACTCTGTCATATGATACATCACAGCGATGCACTCACCTGGTCCTTTGTTGGAAGCAGTTTTGCTGCTTCCTTACATTTCGCTGTCGCACAGGTTGCCGCCATGGTGTCTGGGGTCACATCTCCTGGGCTCTGACCAAGCCCTCCCTTAGGCACAAGCCCGGACGTGGGATTGCCGAGTTGGAAGAGCTGCTCCTTCAGTGGGTAACGCTTAGGTGTCTCGAGAGGGATTTTCTCCTAAAACTGTAAGGAAATGAAACGTAGGGATTATTAGTCCTATCTCACATGTGAGTGCAGAGAGACACTTTCTGCCTTTGCTTGGCGGGGCAGACAGTAGCACCGGGGAAGGAAAACCACTCAGCTCCCAAAGTTCTCCTCCTTGCTGTCCCACCGTCCGGTGTATTTTAGTTGAACAGAAGCATCCCCATCCTCCTAATGGAACTGGAGACTCAGCCCTTTCTCCCGTTCTCCTTGGTGACCAGTCTCAGCCCTAAGCCATCAACAGGAAGGGTCCATAGTCACAGACATACTCTTTCTGGTGGCCCAGGCAGGGTGTCCCCGGTCTGTGAGAGACTCTCCGCTCAATCACCCGGTCCTTCGAGCCGATCGGCACTCTCTCCTCTGTTTCCCTGGAGACTTCAGCAAGTCAGGTGGGCACACTGGCAAAAACCTGGCTTTTGCCGTAAGAATCTGTCTTGAGTTTGTGTTCTCACCCTCACTAATTTTGTGATTGCAAACCAATACTTCACTTGTCGGGTTCTGTTGCCTTACCTGTAAGATGCTGACCTGACAAAAGCACCGTGCTTGGCACTTGGTGGTCAGCCGGGAGGTGGCAGGCGTGGCTTTAAGCGTGCGTCTGGCTTGGAGTGGCCTGAGTGCCCCGCGGCAGGGGGGTGGGGAATGGGCTCCCCCGCCACCTCCCTTCCTTCAGACTCCGGCTCCTGGGGCTTCTGGCTTCCTGGACTGAGCCCTGGCAGTTTAGGGAGGAGCCACCCCTCAGAGACCTTTCCAGACCTGCCCAAGGAGACCAGTAGAGCCAGTTTCCGAGGGGACAAAGCCTCAGATGTGTGCAGGAGGCTTGCGTCAACCTTCTTCCTCACCTTTTCCTAACTGTCCTTTGCGGAGGTGAAGGAGCGTTTCCTTCCTCTCAGTAAAAACTCAGTAACGTCAAGACACAGCCGAGACCCCTTTGGAGGGGGGAGAGAGCACGGGCTCAGAGTGTACGGCCTGCTCTCGGGCGCACAGCTGTGGTGTTTTTCTGTTGTTTTCTTCGCCAGGATCCTCATGGTTTTCTCATGCAGTGTCACCCCACTTAATTACCCCTTCTTTGTTTCTGTCTCCAGCCCCTCGAGCTCTTTCTCCTCACCCTCTCCTGGTGTTTTCTTCCTGGTTCTCTTGGCCTTCCGGCACTGCCACCATTCACCCATCCTGTCCCCCAAGACTCTCATGTGGCCCCCTTGTATGAATGATTACTGAAAGGAATGGAATTGTTAAAAACAACGTTTTCTGTGCACCACCGTGTAAAACGTACAATAATAAAGCAGAACGGCACTAAATGAATTATGGTTTTTTAAAAAAACAAATTACCACCTGTCAAATACTATTAACGCTCAAATCAGTGGGAAGAATAAGAATATGTGTACAGAGGGAGCTTCTCTTCTTTCATAAAGCAAATAGCCCCTCATAACAGCTGGTTTCAGTGTCTTGAATGAGTATCTGATAAAGAAAAGAAAAGCAAGAGACTCCGATGAATCGTTTCTCCCGGTAGCAACGTAATGTGCATTCCTATATTTGTGTGAAGGGCTTGTTGCCTCTCCACTGGGTTTATGATATCTCGTTCCATAGGATAAGGCAGATGGTAAAGGGGAAATTATGAAAAGTAAAGTGGGGCGGAGGTGAGTTTTCGATATTCAAGGACCGATCTGCTTCTCAAAAGAGGCAGGTCTAGGGCTTCCCTGGTGGCGCAGTGGTTGAGAGTCCGCCTGCCGATGCAGGGGATGCGGGTTCGTGTCCCGGCCCGGGAAGATCCCACGTGCCGTGGATCGGCTGGGCCCGTGAGCCATGGCCGCTGAGCCTGTGCGTCCAGAGCCTGTGCTCCGCAACGGGAGAAGCCACAACGGTGAGAGGTCCGCGTACCAAAAAAAAAAAAAAAAAAAAGAGGCAGGTCTAAAAGGAAAGCCAAATACACAAGAAAATACCTTGTCTGTGCGAACAGACTACAGGACAACATCCATTTGGGCAGAGAGCAGAAATTTTCTTGTTTTCAGTGCTGAAAGTTAGGAGACTAGGGAGCTGGCTCTTTAATCCAATAGGAGTCTGGCGTTCATAGAGACACCTCAAAGTCAGTGTCAGGAATGGGGAAGAAAATATATTCTTTGGGAGATAAGTCGCACTAGCAGTGATACTCACAGGGCATCTCTAGACCATGCAAAATCCTCATTGACCCTTAAAGGGTTATTTTCTTCTCCAGTGTTGGATAAGAGAAAACTTGGCCACTGGAAGCAGAGCAGAGTCCAAACACAATCTCACCCTGTAGTCACTCACTTCTTTGAATTCATCCAAATCTTTTGATTTTGTCCTTCAGAGGAAGATTAAATGGCCAAGGCACTAGTTGAGTATGAAATTAGAAACGGGAGAAACTATATTATAAACAGATTTAGCTCATTTGGCCCACAGGAGATGCATATGACATCTCGGTTGAATGAAGGAATGTGCTATGAACCACCTGGATGACCCGTGACCAGAGTGCTAATCAGCAAGTGTCTGGTTTTCATTCTCTGTTGACTGTGCGTAATACTTCTTGCTTGACCTTAATGTACTAGGATACAGCCTTTAAAAGCACCTTGGGAAACTTGGATACAAAAAAATATAAAAATATACCTTATTATTAATGTTATCATTGCTTAATTGAAAAGAGCATTTTCCTATCATATTGCTATATTTATAAGATTTCTATACTTCTTCAAATGGCCCTGACATACACTGCTTAAAATAAAAAACAAACAACTTTGAGTTAGAGAAGTAATTGCGGTTATATTGTTTCAACTGGAGCTAAATGGATTTCCACGGCTAACCCCAAAGGTAGAAGGCTGTTACTTTGGCCTGGATTTATATTTAAAGTGTCCAAATACAAGAGTGTAAGTTGGGAAGATGTGAGAGTAAGTGGAAGACTTTCCCATTTCTGTTTGTTCTCTGTGCAGCTTAAGGCTGCGTATGATTACAGTGTTAGTTGCATTTAAGTGCTTTGTTTTCCCCCGGGTTACAAACATCGAAGGGAGGAGGGAGGATAAGAGGATGGAGAGAATTGAAAGAATTCTCAGAAGGCGCTGGGAACACATCCGCTGAGGGGTGAGTTATAAACGAATGTGAGGAAGAGACATTTAATTTCCTTCCACAGAAGCTGGAGGCTGGATGGAGGAACTTACTGAGCATAGCTTTACTTACCACATTTAAGCCCTGCTCAGTGCAGGGAAAAATAATTCAAGTCATTTGGTAATAATTATCCCTTACATATCTGCAGAGTGCAGTCCCCCGTGACCTACAATTGCTACACGATTCACTTCCACACATATTTGTTGGGTGCCCACCAGGTTCCAGATTAGCGCCAGGTTTGGGAACTTAAGCCTCAAGGAAGTCACAGCCCCTATTCTCAAAGGGGTGACATCGTGTGACATGATACATGCACAGAAGGTAATGTGGCGAATTCTGTAGTTGTGGATAGCAGAAATCACCAGGGGAGTACAGATGAGCGAGCAATTAGTTTTGCCTAGACTTGCATTTCAATCAGCCCAGAATATGTACTTATGTAAGTATTCATTTATTCATTCAAATGATTTTTTTGCTTGCCTACACTGTGACAGATATTATACTTGTCAAAGAATGACATGAACGCTACACAATTATAAACTGAAACAAGTCAAATGAAAAATGAACCTTTGTTAGGCTGGTCTTCCTCAGGAATGCTTTTCCTTAGCTGGTCATGGAACTGGAGGACAGTCAGAGTTAAAGCGAAAGAGAGAGAGGAGTTTGCATTTCCAGACGGAAGGAAGGGCACCTGTAAAGTTCTGTTGTGGGTGGAACACAAGTTGCACGCGGAGAAGGGAGGCCAGTGTGACGGTCTGTCACAGACCAAGGAGGAATGTGGTATGTGTATTCATTTACTAGGGCTGCTGTAATAAAGGACCACAAACTGGGTGGTTTAGAACAACAGAAATTGTGTTTTAAGATATTTTTTTGATGTGGACCATTTTTTAAAAACTATTTATAGTTTTAAAAAAGGAGTCAAGGGAAAGATTCTGAAGATAGATTGAGCTTGTTTAAATGTAGTTATAGGAACAAACCACCTATACAGAAGAATAAAAGGAAAATCATCACTATCAGTTTCTGGAGAAGGCTGGAGGGGATAAGACCCAAGTGAAATATTGAGAGAGAGAGAGTTTAGCTAGGAGAAGTAGTAACTCCTATATTCTAGTGATAGGAGGAAGAGAGAATGAATTCCAATATAGGTGTGGTAGTGGACGTACACAGTTTGAGTATAAACACAGAATGCTTTCTAATAACTTCTGTCAACCTTTCTGAAAACTAGAATCCCCTTTCCCCATGGCCAGTAGGGATTCTCAATAACATCTGTTTAATTCCATAACTATTCAATTGACTAAATGTTTAAAACTTGACCAGCCTGGTTTAATACTGTAATTTCATATTTTATTCAAATCTGCCTCCCCACAAGGACTCAGATTTTTATTTGAATGGCTTGACATGTAGATGGGGCTGTGGTATGGTCTTCTCACTCACTGCTTAAACCCACCTGCCTTCCGTGGATAAATGATACTCATGCAAGTAAGGAAGCAAATGGAAAAGGAAAGTCCCTGATTCATGTAAATTTTAAGGACACACAGAGGTTCAAAGTGAAGGAATGGAGAAAGATATTCCATGAAAATGGAAATGAAAAGAGAACAATGGTAGCTATACTTGTAACAGAAAAAATAGACTTTATGCCCAAAATGAGAAAAAGAAGATCATTACATAATGATAAAGGAGTCAATTCCTGAAGAAGATATAATAATCATAAACAAATATGCATCTAACATTTTAGTCCCTACATATACTAAGCAAATACTAGCATATCTGAAGGGAAAAAATAGACAACAGTACAATAATACTAGGGAAGTTTAATAGCCCATTTTCAACAATGGGTAGATGATCCAGGCAGAAAAAAATTAAAAGGAAACCTTGGACGTGAATCATATTTTAGGCCAAATGACCTAAGAAGCATATAGAGAACGTTCCATCTAGCAGCAGCAGAAAACACATTCTTCTTAAGTGCACATGGAACATTCTCCAAGATAGATCTTATAATAGTTCACAAAACAAGTCTTAGAAAATTTAAGAAGATTGAAATCATACCAAGTATCTTTTCCAAGCACAATGACATGAAATTAGAAATCAGTAACAGGAAGAAAGCTAAAATATTCACAAATAGGTGGAAAGTACACAACACACTCCTGATCAACCAATGGGCCAAAGAAGAAATAAAATCGTATCTTGAAACAAATGAAAATGGAAACACAACAAACCAAAACCCATGGGAGGCTGCAAAAAAGGTTCTAAAAGGAAAATTTATAGGGTTAACAGACCTCTGCTTCATGCCAAAAGGTCCTTGATATTTGGTCTTGTCCAAAACATCCATGTGACATTTGGTCCACATCAAAAATAACCAACGATTCTTGGTCATTTGGTCCTGTCCAAAATGTCCGTGGAGACATTTGGTTCATGCCATAAGGTTCTCAATATTTGGTCCCGTCCAAAACCATTTGGCATGGACCTTTTGGCATGGACCAAGTGTCTTATGGTTTAAATGCCTTATGGACATCTTGGACAGGACCAAATGTCCTGCAAGGGTATATATCATTAAATGCCTACAGTAAGAAAAAAGAAAAATCTGAAATAAACAACCTAACTTTACACCTGAAGAAAAAGAATAAACTTAGCCCAAACTTATTAGAAGGAAGGAAATATAACAAAGATTAGAGCAGATATGAATTAGAAAAACAATAGAAAAGCAACTTTCAAGTAGATAACACAGTATTGTTAACTGTAATCACCATGTTGTACATTAGATCCACAGAACTTGTTGATCTTATAAGTAGAATTTTGTACTTTTGAACAATATATCCACATTCCCTCCATTTCCCAGTCCCTGGTAAACACTATTCTACTCTCTGGTTTTATGATTTTGGCTTTTTTCTATTCCACATATAAGTGACATCATGCAGTACTTACAGTACTTGTCTTTCTCTGACTTATCTCACTTAGCAAGTGTCTTCGAGATCCATCCATCCTGCCACAAAATACAGGATTTTCCTCTTTCTCAGAACTAAAATTAAAAACCCCATTGCATTTATATACCACATCTTCTTCTGACAGGTACTTAGGTTGCTTCTGTATCATGGCTATAATGCAAATAATGTGAATAGTGCTCCCATGAATATGGAAGTACAGCTATCTCTTTGAGATTCTGTTTTCATTTGCTTTGAATATATACCCAGGAATGAGATTGATGGATCATATGGTGGTTATATTTTTAATTATTTGAGGAACCTGCATACCATTTTCAATAGTGGCTGTGCTAATTTACATTCCCACAACAGTACACAATGCCCTTTTATCCAGAACCTCACCAATACCTGTTATCTCTTGTCTTTTTGATGATAGCCATTCTAACAGGTGATGTGTCACTATGGTTTTGATTTGGATTTCCCTGATGATTGGTGATGTCCAGTACCTTTTCATGTATGTGTTGGTTATTTATATGTCTTCTTTGGAATAACGTCTATTCCAGTTACTCTGCCCATTTTTTTCATCAGATTGTTTGAGTTTTGCTGTTGAGTTGTATGAGTTCTTTATATATTTTGGATAGTAACTCCTTATCAGATATATGGTTTGCAAATATTTTCTCCCATTCCATAGGTTGCCTTTTTATTTTGTTGAGTGTTTCTTTTCCCAAAGCTTCTTAGTTTGATGTAGTCCCACCTACTAATTTTGCTTTTTTCACTTGTGCTTTTTGTGTCTTACCCCAAAAAATTGTTGCCGAAACCAAGGTCAAGGAGATTTTCTGCTGTGTTTTCTTTCAGAAGTTTTACTGTGTCCGTTCTTATGTTTTAGTCTTTAATCCATTTCAAGATAATTTTTTTGAGTGGTGTAAGATAGGGGTCTACTGTCATTCTTCTGCATGTGGTTATGCAGTTTTCTCAACACCAGTTATTAAAGAAACTATCCTTTCCCCATTGTGTATTCTTGGCTCCCTTGTCACATATTACTTGGCTGTATATGCAAGGGTTGATTTCTGGGCTTTTGATTCTGTTCCATTCGATTCATATAGACCACTTCCATTGGTCTATATGATTATTGTTAGCCATGTTCTTTTGATTACTATAGCTTTGTAGTAGAGTTTGAAGTCAGGAAGTGTGATGCTCCAGCCTTCTTTTTCTTTCTCAGGATTGCTTTGGCTATTGAGGCTCTTTTGTGATTCCATACAAATTTTAGGATTTTTTTTCTATTTCTGTGAACGATGACGTGGAATTTTGATGGGAATGGCATTGAATCTATAAATGGCTTTGAGCAGTATGGACATTTTAACCATATTAACTCTTTCAATCATGAACATGGGATATCTATTAGTTTGTGTCTTCTCCAGTTTCCTTCATTACAGTCTGTGGTTTTCAGTGTACAGATGTTTCACCTCCCTGGTTAAATGTATTCCTAAGTATTTTATTGTTTTATTGTTTTTGATGCTATTGTAAATGGGATCTTTTTTTTCAGGTATCTTGTTGTTAGCGTACAGAAGCACAACTGATTTCTGTATGTTAATTTTGTGTCTTGTAACTTTAATAAATCATTTATTAGTTCTAATATGTTTTTGGTAGAGTCTTTAGAATTTTTATTTATAACAACACACCATCTGCAAGCAAAGGCAGTCTTACTTCTTCCTTTCTGATTTGGATATCTTTTATTTCTCTTTCTTGCCTAATTGCTCTGGCTAGGACTTCCAGTACTATGTTGAATTTGAGTGGGGACAATAAGCTTACTTGTCTTGTTCTGAACTTAAAACTTTCAACCTTTCACCATTGAGTGTGATGTTAGATGCGGGTTTGTCATATATGGTCTTTATTATGTTGAGATATGTTCCTTTTACACCCAATTTGTTAAATTATTCTTTTATCATGAAAGGATCTTTTATTTTTTCAAGTGATTTTTCTGCATCTATTGAGGTGATCATATCATTTTATCTTTTATTCTATTAATGTGGTATATCACATTTATTGATTTGCATATGTTAAACCATTCTTACATTCCAGGAATAAATCCTACTTGATCAAGGTGCATGAAACTTTAAAAGCACTGTTGAATTCGGTTTGCTAGTATTTTGCTGGGAATTTTTGCATTTACTTTCATTAGTCATATTGGTCTGTAGTTTTGTTTTCCTGTAGTGTCCTTATCTGGCTTTGGTATCAGGGTAATTCTAGCCTCATGAAATGAGTTTGGGAGTGTTCACTCCTCAAATTTTTGGAAAAGAAAAATTGGTATTAATAATTTAAATTTTTGGTAGAATTCACCAGTGACCCATCTGGCCCTGGGCTTTTCTTTGTTGGAAGATCTTTGATTACTGATTCAATTTCCTTACTCATTCTCTGTCTGTTCAGAATTTCTGTTTCATCATTCACTCTTGGTAGGTTGTATGTTTTTAAGAATTTATCTGTTTCTTCTAGGTTATCCAATTTGTGGGCATATAATTATCCACAGTAGTATTTCATGGTCCTTTGTATTTTTTGGGTATCACTTGTAACGTCTCCTCTTTCATTTCTGATTTTATTTATTTGAGTCTTCTCTGTTTTTTCCTTAATTACTCTAGCTAAAGTTTTGTCAATTTTGTTCATCTTTTAAAAAAATAGTGCTTATTTCCAATGATATTTTCTGTCATTTTTCTGGTCTGTATTAATTCATACTGCTCTAATTATTGTGATTAGTTGGCGGTGTTAGCTAAAACTGTGGTGGTAATCATTTTGCAATATATAAATGTATCAAATCAACACATTGTATACCTTAAACATACAGAATGTTATATTTCAATTGTATCTCAATTAAGTTAGAAAAAAAACAAAAGGACAATCTCTGCCCAAAGAGTGTTGGTTACACTCTAAGTTCTGGGTCTAAGCTAGTCATCTAGATTATTGTCCAGCTGATCCTCAGCTGGTGTGAAGTCATCACTTTATTCAGATGCTCTAGACTCTCTGTTCCAGTCTGATGAAGTCCTCAGTAATCCTCAAGCCCACAACCTTATCCACTGCCACACGTTCATGGCCCACAAACACTGTTAGATACATCATGCATAAGTCTACGGGACTATTGGAACTCCAGGGAATAGTATGGATCTCCTTCTGTGGTTATACATGATCCCATTTCTTCCTAGTGCTCATCTCTTCACTTTAATAATACAACTCAGGTCAGTAGGCCTTGCAGCTCAGCAACTATTAACTGGATGGCAGTTACCTTATTATTACAGGCAGCCATCAACTTCATGAGACATTTTTGCAGCAATCCGGTTCCATTCCACTTTAGAAAGGAGAATAAATCAGAGACATCCCCCTCTCTTCTCCTCTCCCTCACAAAGAGGACTTCCCTCAAGAATGTTCCTTTCTATCTTTCTATATTAGGTCAGGACAGAGGGGCTGCAAGGCAGAAACCTTCTAGTCAAACACTTGAGGAGGTGATTCCTTTGCACTGAGAATGGGTAAGCAGTGGTTGATAAATTCAAAAAACTTGGAAGTGGTCTACTAGCACTTCATCCCATCTTATTATGTGGATAAGGTAGCAGGAAGTTAAGGATGGCAGAGAGTTGGAATACTAGTTGGACAAGAGTTACAGAGAAGGATTTCCAAGCATTAATGGGGATGCATTAGAGGTTATTGATAATGAATTTGTAGAGGGATCAATCTGACCTCCTGTCTGACATTCTCAGTTGCTCATATGTAAGCATGGATAAAACAGATGTTTGGATTCCTACCCAGTTCAAGAAAGGTGCAAAGGAAACGCAAGGGGGTCAAGGTAGTTTGACACTGGCAAGACTGTAATTGAAAAGAAGTGTCATGAAAACTAAACCATTTAGGAGAAATTGTGGAAAGGATGTTAATTTGGGGAGAAAAAGAGGGATCTCAATACAGTAAAATATTGAGGGATCTCAATACAATACAATATCTCAATATAATACTGAGATATCAGTGAATTTGAAGAATGTTTCTAGTGGAAGTTGGAAAAGAAGATTGGATAGTAGGATGTTATGGCAGGAAAGTGGAAGGCTAAGTCGATAATTTTAAAATTAGATCAGTTACAGGTTATGACAGAGGTTGTGATCTCTACAGGAATAGATCCTTGAGATAGAATAGGGGAAAGGGTTATCGATTGTTAGGTCAAGAATTAAGTCAGGTTCGGGGTAAGTTATGCAGATTCCAAAGTTCTTGATGAATAACGGAAGTAACAAGGAGGTTAGTAAGATGGAAACAAGGAGAGATGGAGGTGGGATTGACAAAGGACATGGGCCTCAAGAAGCAATTTTAACAAGAAGGTGAGTGAGTGGTTGTATGGAAGGGGTGATAATCAACAGGAAGGACACCTCTACACCTGCAGACTCTGAAGCAGGTGTCGGTTTGAGAGGATATAAAGCTAAAGTTCCAAGGAGCAGTGTGGTCAGTAGATATCCAGATTTCGGCAGTCAGCTAACTTAAGGAAATGAGCATAACACCTTGAAAAGCTTATGGAGGAAATACTCTAAATGGCACAGTGGAGACCCTGGTGGATGAGAGAAGAATAGGAGACAGAGGAGCAAAGGCCAGGGGGTGGATATTGACAGAGGTACAAAGGAACAGGACCCAGGCTTGTTAGTGGTTCATTCTCAATAGTTCTTTTGAGGAGGATGTTGTCTAGTTCCAAAGAGCAAGGGAGTTGACTTCTAAAGCTTTTGTGATGTGAGCCCCTGAATCTGCAGTCTGGCTCCCAGGAGCAGTGTGGTCACAAACGCAGGTGTACAGTTTCTGCACTTACACAGCATGGGATAGTGACATTTCAACTAGCCCACGTATATAAGAGGGCTGAGAGTCTCTGTCCCTCGAGTTCATGACTGGAGATGGCAGTGCTCACAGGCAGTGCTTTCATTCTCTCACTTATGCATGCACCTGTTAGTTTCTCTATTCATCCAACAAACATTGTCAAGTACCTATTTTGTACCAGGCTCTAGGTATACATTGATGGATGAAAGATGTTAGTTTCACCCTCATGGTCCCTAATGTCTACTTGGGAAAGATAGGAAATAAATAGCAAACAAAACCAACAATTGTACATCTAATCATATGTTGCATATAAAGGTAAAAGGTAAGATGCTGTGCTAGAAAAGAGGAGAGACATACTTACATAGAGGCTTTGGGTCTATATAGACAGAGAGTTTGGGGGATTAGCTGTTCCTGGCCATGCAGAGTGCTGGGATGAAGCATTCCTGGCAGAGGTGGGAAACAACGATGGGGAGTCATCTGGGTTGCACACAGTGGGATAACAAAGGATCACTGTGTATTGTGGAGACAGGACTGTAGAATCCATGCCTCTCAGGTGAGAACAACCTGCCTGTCATTTTGTCCCTAATGCACCCATTTTCAATGGCCTGTGTTTTCCAGGAGGCCTCATGGCTTGTGTAGCGGGTAGTGTTCCCTGGAGAAGCCACCCTTTGAACTGCAGAGGAGAGCGTTCCTGAATTGCATTCATACTATGGCTTTTCAGTAAAAATTAGCTCTCAGATATTCTAGACCTAAATTAAAGAGAATGAATTCTGTTCTCAGACCAGCCCCGTGTTCAGATTAACTCATGGTTTATAGGAGCCCCTTAAATATTCATGAAAGCACAAAGGACCCCAAAGTTAATCTGCATACTGAAGGTGGAGAGCAGAGAGGTCTGATTACCTAGTACATATATATGTGAAAAGCCAGTATTAGTCAATTATCCTACACAGGAAGATTCGTCTGCATACAGATAGATGAACAAAGGGAAAGGATTTGTTGCAAAACCTACTCAAACTCCTAAACCACCCGTCCAGACAAGCCACACACACTCAACCACAAGCATAAGCTCTCAGGTCGAATTCTAGACGTGAGAGGAGGAAAAAGCAGAGGTCATATGTATGCACGATGCTTCTCCCTTTCACTCATCAGTTCAGAGTAATTTCTTCACCTGCTAACTCAATGTCAGAGTCTGGGAGACCAAATTCAGAAGCAGCAGCCAGGGGACTGAGCATGTGATGTTTGGCAAAGCAATCATTACAGAGAAACCTCACTTCTGAGAAAAAAACATGATGCCCTGAGGAGGATTTGACCTGTGTATTTGTTCTTTCATGGTAAAAAGAATCATGACTCTACAGACTCACTGGCAGTAAAGAATTGACTATGAGCTTTGTTTTTAATCCCAATATAGGACAAATGTGGGCCTGTGAATGCTCTGTGAAATAGTCTATGACAATTAATCTTGACTTCACACTCAGCTTGGATACGAGGCAAAATCCAGGGCAGGGGAACCTGGGGCAAGATCTGATATCAAAATTCTGGACCCGTCACTTACTAATTCTGTGGCTTCAGATGAGTTACTAAGACTTTTCAAGCTCCAGCTTCCCTGGTTATAAAGCGAGGAAAATACTAGGAACGCGTTCTCAGGATTGCTTTTGGATCAACTGAGGGAAGTGTATGCCTGTATGTATGTGTGCATGTAAACACACACACAACACACATATATACGCTTACACACATATATCATGCATACATACATGCGTACACGTATGAGAACACTCTTTGAAGACTGTTAAGTGCTATCCAAATGATAAAGTAATTTAAAAACATAATTTAGGCTGCTCTGTTGTAAGATATTTGTTGTAATGAGGTCTTTCCTTTAGTAATTACAGACTAATTTGCTATTGTTCATAGCATGAACAAAATATTTATGAAATGGCAGGATTAGAACTGTAGTTAATACCCACAAAATAAAGTTTTCCTCTGTAATAGCAACTAGCCCAGAAGACATTAAGCTCACAAAATGTATCCTGTCAGCTGTATCTTGAACAGAAGTTTATAAATATAATTATTACCAAATAGATTACACCGTCTGCATGTTTTCCTTCGATATCTTCCTTGATTTGGGTATTTAAGAATTGTAGCACAGTGGAAAAGATGTGGGTTTTGAGTCAGATAGACCTGAGTCTGTCTACCTAGCCAGCATTTCCTAGCCGTGTGAGCACCAGCAATTCATTCTCCATTTCTGTCATTTTTATCAAGAGCTAACGTTAGCTGACATATAATACGCTCCAGGAAATGTGTTTCATATACATCATCTCATTTAATCCTCAAAGTACCCAAAGAAGTAGGTACTAATATTATCCCCATTTTACAAGGGAGCGAGCTGAAGAGCAGAGAGGTTTCTACGACTTGCCCAAGGTCACACAGCTAGTAAGTGGCAGAGGGATATTTTGGACCCCGTCTGATTCCAGACTCATGCTCCTAATTGGGGGAGAAGGTCCTAGAGTGCCATGTGGTACTCTGATGGATCACTAGCAGTCACCACCATTCGTGAGGAGCTGGCTACACCCAGGCACTTAATTGGGTGCTTTAAATACAGTATATCGGGGCTTCCCTGGTGGCTCAGTGGTTGAGAGTCTGCCTGCTGATGCAGGGGACAGGGGTTCGAGCCCTGGTCTGGGAGGACCCCACATGCCGCGGGGCAACTGGGCCCGTGAGCCACAACTACTGAGCCTGCGCGTCTGGAGCCTGTGTTCCGCAACAAGAGAGGCCACGACAGTGAGAGGCCCGCGCACCGCGATGAAGAGTGGCCCCTGCTTGCCACACCTAGAGAAAGCCCTCGCACAGAAACAGAGACCCAACACAGCCAAAAATAATAATTAATTTTAAAAAATTAAAAAATAATTAAAAATACAATATATCATTTTTGATTCTTACATAAATTTCATGAAATAAATGTAATTTTATTTGTTTTACAGATGAGACAATGGAGAGTTAGTAGGTTACTGTCAAAAAAGTCATTCGGGTCCCATAGGCCACAAAAGATGAATCAAGATCTGGGCCCAGATCTGCCAGCCTCCAGGCTTTTCCAATAGGCTTCACTGACTAGGAAAGCACTTACCTCTCAGCTTCTCCCCCTGGTTTCTGGATAAGCTGTATCTAGAGCCGGGCCCAGGCATGGTGGAGAGACAGGGCTGGCTATGCACTGCGGAACAGAGCAGGACATGAAGACGGCACCCAAGGGGAAAGGCTGGGTGTAAAAAGAGATAGTCTGAAGGAAGAAAAACTCCAAAGAAGATTGCAGAATGCTAATGTCAGTCTCAGATGCACAACCCAGGTCTACCAAATAGAGCTTCTGTTATCATCTTCATCATCAACATCAGTGTCATCACCACAAAAATCATCACCGTCACTACTACTTAGTGAGCTCTTACCACAGACCAAGTTTCCTTGAAATAGTTCACGTGCATTAATTTTTTTCATCTGCACGGCAACACAGTGGGATAAATGATATTATTATGTGTACTTTACAATGAGGAATCTGAGGCACAGAGAGGTTAGATAACTTAACCAGGTCACACAGCTACTTAGCACTAGTGCCAGGATCCAAACCTAGGTGTTTTTGCTCTATAGGGCATGAATTAAATCATCCTGCTCTACTGCTGCCCCTTGGCTTATGCCCTAAAATGCTTGCTTCCTTAATAGCTAACAAGTAAGATGTGGTTGATGATCATTATTGGTGGGTATAAGGCAGTTAAAATCCTCTGAGACAGGTCATTGACATGTGACCCTGGTCATCGCCCTGTGACCCTGGTCATCATTTCATTCAATAAACGTCTTTGGCATCCTTCCTACGTGCTCAGTATTGTTCTCAACCGTGAGGAACACAGCAGCAAAACGCATCTGCAAAGGTCCCCACCCTCATGGGGCTCACTAACCTGTAGAGTAAATGTACAGTAAGAAGAATAAGAGATTTTAGTGGATGGTAGATACTTGTTCTTTGTTTTTTACTTAACCTTTCTTTATCTTTTGGAGCTCAGATCTGGAGCCATTTCTCTGTTTTTAAGGTCCAAGTGATAGTGCAAAGTTTAATGCACAAATCCCACGCTAACCATTCAAAATGTCAAATGAAAATTGCCAGATATGTTCGTATATTATGTGTGTTTAAAGGCTATGACATATGCTATGACATATGACCCAGTAACAGGGGATTGAATTTAAGTTCCTGATCTGAGCAATTGGGATATTCACATAACTGACAAAAGACATACCTAGAATGTGTAAATAAGCTCTTACAAATCAAAAATAAAAAGACAGACCTCCAATAGAAATGACCAAATGATTTCAATAGGCGCTTCACAAAATGACTAATATTTGTAAAGGAACTTGACCTCACTAATTATTAGGGACATTTAAATTAAAACCACAATGATATATAACCTGTGAAACCATCAGAATGGCTAAAATTAAAAGAGTAACAAAGCCAAGTGCTGGTGAAGGTGTAGGGCAACCAGAACCCCCTATGCTGCTGTATGCTGCTGCTGGGGGTCTAAGTGGGTACAAACCCTTTAGAAAATTATTTAGAACTACCAACTACAGAATTGCAGGTTATTCTTCCAAGTGAAGATTCCCCAAGCATAGATATATACATGCCCCAACATATATTTTACAAAAATGTTCATAGCTGTACTACTTGGTTTACCCTTCAACTGGAAGTAACTCATATGAACAGTCTAATGGATTGGGATATATTCATCCAATGGAATAGTATAAACAGTAAGACTGACAAACTGTGTATAACATGGAAGAATGTTGAGCAAAGATAGCCAGATGCTGAGGAATTCACCGCAAGGGATGCCGTGTATATAGCATATGAAACAGAGAGAACTAACCTGTTGATAGAAGTCAGGCTAGTGTTACTTTTGGAAAGCAGAGATAGGGAGGGGTCAAGAGAGGGGCTTCTGAATAAGGGTGATGTTCTATTTCTTCAACCAGTGATGGCACTAAAGCAGTTCTGTCTTCTGTGGGAATACTGCTCATGCTGTCCACTGTATATGTATTTATATTCCAATAAAAACTTTTCTTCAAAATAATCAGGATATCTACCACCTTGCATTTCCTGGTTCTTCCTCTGTTTTTCAAGGCTTCTCATGGAATTTTAATTCTGTAAAATACTTTAAAAGCTTCTCCAGGGCAGAGCTCTTGCTTTTTTATTTTTGTAAATCTCCCTTAAACCTTTATGGACTGAAGTAGTGAGTGAATTAAAATTACTGTTAAGGGAATTCTCATTTGTATATTGCAGAGCACAGCACGATGCCTGCAACACAGAAGGGAGACAATTAGTGCTGTGTGTGAGCGAAGCGTGGGTCCATGTTTCCAAATCACATGAACACATCTTTTTAGTATCTATACTGGTATCTGAGGCTGGAAATTCAAGCTCATTTAAAATGGTTTTCCAATAAGCACGACGTCCCTTGTAGAGTTCTCTCCATTTTATGAGTGTCTAGACCTTTACTGAGTCTCTGCAGAAGTCAGTTACCCATTAAGGGATGCTTTAATTACTTTAAATATGTGAAAAATGGTTTCATTCCTCAGGGGATTATTAAATTACTGGTTTACTAATTACTCTGGAACTGGGTTTTTTTTGTTTTGTTTTTTTTCTGGAAAAGAAGCCTAGGCAGTTGCTTGAATGAATTCTTAATTAAGTGAGTAATTAGTTAGATCAAAATAATTGACTAAATTAAGAAATTCTTTAATAGACATTATTTAGGTGTCACTTCGATTTTGCTACTGGTGATGTGTAACAAATTCATTGTGTGATTAGTAATAAATCTGTCACTCCTGAGGGGATTCGGTTTAAAACAAAAGGGAAGTCTCTTTGTGAGGCCTGTGGAGAACCTCAGTATTCCCTACATGTAAGTTATGAAATATTTTGCATTTTATCTTTAAACTTTACTGACAAAACTCAAAACATAAAAGTCAGGCTACAGAAGAAAGTACATCTATATTAACCTGAAAAACCTTTGCTGGAGAAGGAATAAATACTTTTTTATTATTAATTTTTATTGGCATATAATGCTTTACAATGTTGTGTTAGCTTCTTGCTGTACGGCAAAGTGAATCAGTCATAGGTATACATATTTCCACCCTTTTTTAGATTTTGGGGGGAAGGAATAAATATTTTTTGAGCGATGTTGGTGTCAAGACCAGGGCAGGCATGGGCCCTTTGTAGATAAGCATTTCTTTCAAGTTTCCCATGAAGTTCACCCCATCTTCAAGATCCTTTGAAAAGGTACTTCCTCTGTCATGCCTTCTCTAACCCTCACCTCTCAATTAAGTAGTTAGTGACTCTGTAAATTGCGTTTTTCTAACAGATTGTGCAAATCCTCAAACCCTGTTCTCATTATAATGTAGATGTTCACTGATAGCCAGTAACCTGCTCCAGTAATTGTCTCTGTAATCTAAGAAACCGCCTATTAAAGAGTGAATCAGCAATGCATGAATGAGTTAACATTTAGGAGAGTCACATTCAATTGGGTCCTTGTTAAGACCCCTTGTTCTGTTTCATGACTGATATGGTTTTTCTAATGATGAAACGGATCCCTCCTAAGTCATGCTAATTCTACCACCTTTGCCCAGGATGGTCCTTAATCGTAAATTTGAAGGCCAACCTAGAACAAGACCAGCAAAGGATGTTTAAGCTCCTCAGCTCCCGGATGGAGAAAGTTACTGTGCACCCAAGTCTATGTATAACGTCTTGTAAGACCCAGCATCATTACCTGCCCTGATGTAGGGCTCCACATAGGGAAGGGTAATCACCAGTTCTAGGTGGGTGGTAGGACTCCTGGTGGTAGGCTCCCTGACATGTTCTAACTGAGGATGACTTTAACTGCCTGAGGTAGAAAGGGGTCTTGTATAATACCAGGTGTTATATTAAACAAAAATAAATTTTCTCCAAAGCGAGTTTTCAGACAGGTTGTCCTAATATATTAACTTCTGTCTGTGTTTTGAATAGTCAATTTCACGGTGAAATGACTTCTTAATAATGTATTTACCACCTGGGAGAAATCTCCCAGCCATCTGGAAAGGAGAGGGGATTTAGTGCCTCCAAACGGAGATTGGAATTTTTTGCACGGTTATTTATTTTTGCATCAGGTAGAGGAAGGATGACCGGGTTCCTGGCTTGCGGCTGCTGTGGCCGGGGAGGGGAACCACGCTGGACCCCAGTGCGCATGCTCAGTGCCCGCTGGTCCAGGAAGGCGGGTCCTGTCTCCTGTGTCTGGAATCTAGCCGTTTAGGATGTCACAGACCTGAAGGAGCTCCTGGCGAGAAAGACAGAAATAGTGCCGTTTCGTGAGTGTCTGGCCTTGTTTGTATTCTGCATTCCTATGTGAGGGCGAACAATCCGAGCAGCAGGCTGTATTCAAACCCCGACTCTGTGATCTACTAGTTGTGTTACAAGTTAATAAGTTCCCCTGGGCTTCGTTTTCTGCATATTTAAAATAAATACAGGTATATCTACCTTTTTGCATTGTTGTGGGGAGTGGAGATAGTGTAAGGAAAGTCCTTAGTTCAATGGTCAATAAAAAATTGTCAATGCGAAAATACGGAACATGTGAAAGAAAGTTAAAAATATATGACCGTGGGCTTCCCTGGTGGCGCGGTGGTTGAGAGTCCGCCTACCGATGCAGGGGACGCGGGTTCGTGCCCCGGTCCGGGAAGATCCCACATGCCGCGGAGCGGTTGGCCCTGTGAGCCATGGCCGCTGAGACTGCGCGTCCGGAGCAAAAAAAAGAAAAAAAAAATATATATATATATATATATATAACCGTGTGTGTATAGGTACATGTGTGTGCACAGACACATACTTCAATAAAATATGCACTCAAAATGATCAGATAGAAGATACTGAAACTGGATGAATAAAAAAGAGAGGCTTAAGTTTTAAAAACGAATTTAAAAACTCCATTATTCATTCACTCATCAAATATCTACTGAGCATCTACTATGTACTGACACTCTTCTAGGTACCTTGTATATATCCACGGCTAAAAGAAATATTCCTGCCTTCTTTGAGTTTAGATTCTCAAGGTAGAAAGTGGATTAAACAACCAATGGTAATGTAATAAGTAAATGAATCATGCTGTAGGTTTTACAGTAATAGAAGATAGAAAAGAACCAGAAAAGGGTTAAAGATTGGCATTTCAGGGCTGGGGAAGGTGGCAGTTTCAACAGGGTCATCAGGGTAGACCCTGACATCAGAGCAAATATTTGAAGGAGATGAGGAAATGAAGCATGTGAACATCAGGGGAGAGAATAATCCAGGCGAAGAATCAGCCGGCACAAAAGCCCTGAGGAGCCTGTGGGGCAGGCTCAGTGAGTAGCAAGGTAGTCAGTGTCTGACGCTAAGTGAGCCCAGGGATGTGGTGGGAGTGAAGGTAATAAAGACAACAGGAAGCTCGAAAGGGAGAGACTTATAGGTCATTGTAAGGACACAGGCTTTTACTCGGAGAGAAAATGACAGCCACTGCTGGGCTTTGCACAGAACTTACATTTGAAAAGAATCACGACTTTTTCAGCTGCAGTGCTGAGACTGGACTTGGCTGGGCATGGGCAAACGTAAATGTGGGGAGAAAGATACGGAAAACCATTGTAGTGACCCAGGGAGAGAGAGCAGCGGTGTCGACCAAGGTGGCAGCAGGGCAGCCATGGAGAAGTGACGAGCGTTCGGATGCACATCTATGGTAGAGAAACATGATTTCCTGAAGGACTGAATTTGGAGTGTGAGAAAAAGGAAGAGGCATGTAGGCATGTATGACTGCAAGGCATTTGGCCTGGACCACTGGAAGGATGAATTTGCCTTCAGCAGAGACAGTAAAGACTGTGAGGGGATCACGCCTGGGAGGTCAGGTCAGGAGCTCCGTTTCGAAGATGCTGAGCTTAGTGTGTCTATTTGACATGGGTGGAGGTGAAGAGTCTGCAATTGCATATTCATTTATCTAGTTCAGATTCGAACCAGAGATGTAAACTTGGACTTCGTTGGCATATGGATGTTACTTAAAGCCATGATTGCAAATGAGATCCCCAAGGAAGTGAATAGGAATGGAGAAAAGAGCTTTGGATTGAGCCCTTGAGCCCTCCAATATTAAGGAGCCTGTAAAGGAGCAACCAAGAACATGGATGCCACGTGAAGAAGGTGTATCACGGAGGGTGGAGTGATTAAATGCTGCTAATAGGTCGCGTTAGATGAGGCTGAGAAGTGACCTTTAGATCTGGAGGCAGGGAGTTCAACAGCAGCCCTCAGAACATGTTCAGGTGGGAGCAGAAGCCTGAAGACTATTTAAGAGAGAACATGAAGAGATGAATAGAAAACAGACAACTTTTTTGAGCCATCTTTTACTAGGAGGGGGGCAAAGAATGGCAGGAGAAGTAAAGTCAAATGAGAGTTTTGTTTTGTTTTGTTTTAAATGAAATACACAACAACATGTTTGTATGTTGATGGAAATGATCCAGAAAGAAGAGAAAAACTGACCTGTAGGAGAGAGTGTGAAGTATGGTTGAATGATGTCTTTGAGTCCAGTTAGCCCTCTGTATCCACAGGTTCCACATCCGCGGATTCAACCAGCAGCATGTGGAAACTATTCAGGAAAAAATATCCAGAAATTTCCAAAATACAATACCTGAATTTGCCCCACACTGGCAACTATTTACATTGTATTTACAACTACTTATACAGCTTTTACATTGTATTCAATATTATAAATAATCTAGAGATGATGTAACGTATATGGTAGGATGTGCATATGTTATATGAAAATGTTGCATCATTTTACAGAGGGACTTGAGCATCCCTGGATTTCAGTATTCATGGGGGTCCTGGAACCTATCTCTCTTGGATACTGAGGGATGACTGTCCATTAGATGGAGTGGGATCTGGTGTTCACTGTGGGTACGGATACTGGCAGGTGGATAAAGGGGTGGTAAGTCTAACAAATACTCTTCTGAACAGTTTAATTTTCTCAGTGATTTAGGAAGTGAGGTCATGAGGTGAATATGAGGCTGCTGGATGGAGGTTCAAGGCTGAAGAAGAGAGAACTCGTGAAATGGTCATCGTGGGGAGTTGGACACTGAATGAACCAGTGGGATGCTAAGGTTGTCCAATAATAGAAGCCCTTTTGAGGCTTTTGATGACTAACTAAGCTGAAGTTATACAATTTATGGTCAGTTAACTAAGTTAAGTACAAGTTTTTGAGAAATTTTATAGGTCATGAACTGTTCTTGGCCCTGGAGGTATAAAATGAATAGGATGTGGTCCCTTCCCTCAAAGAACTCACAGTCCCACAGCAAAAGAGACTGAAATATGAAATCAATAACTCTAATGAATTGTGATAATTCTATAATTGAGTTATACTCATTGATTTGGGAATTACTGCCAAGCGCTGTTGCCAAATACAGTGACACATCAAGCTGGTGGGGTATTTCGCATCAGACTCAGAATGTGATTCTCCGTAAATACCTTCTTTTACTCAATAAGCATTTATTAAGACTCCAGCACTGTGCTAGGTGTTCACGCTACAATGGCAAATAAGAGCACTTCTGCAAAGAGCTTGCCAGCACTGCAGTGATTTCCAATCGTAGCTGCACACTAGAATCACCTCGGTGTTTTTAAAAATCCAGATATCCAGACAGTGCCCCATATTATAAGTCAAATATTTCAAGTTCCCGAGTGTTTCCAACATGCAGTCAAGGAAGAGGGCTACTGATCTCAGGGGAGTGACATATAGGAACAAAGAAAATGGAAATACAGGTGTGAAAAATGCTGTAAGGTAGGGAAGATACTAGGATTCAGCACCTTGGGAGGAAGAGCCACCGGGGCTGAGTAAAGAATGAGTGAGGACCAGGGCTCTTTGGTGGGGTTAATGGCAGACTCTGGGAGGGCTCACACCAAGGAGCACTTCCTCGAACTTCTGCTGCCAGTGTCCTTGTCCCTGTAGTGAGCCACAGCCACCCCCTGCCTCTGCAGGAGACCCTCCAACACTAGCAGGCATTACTTACCCTTCTTATATTGTGCCATTTATTTTGAATGACCACATGCATTCCTGTCTTCAATTGTGAGTAGCAAGTTACCAAAATTTCAGAAATAAATAGGAGACTTGGAAACTCAAGGAATAAAATAGATTCCAGCCAGGGCTGAGTTAAGGATTCAAACAACATCATCAGGGTCTGGGTGCTCCAGCTGGGTGTCAGGCCTGAACCTCTGAGGTGGGAGAGCCGAGTTCAGGACATTGGTCCACCAGAGACCTCCCGGCCCCATGTAATATCAATCGGTGAGAGCTCTCCCAGAGATCTCCGTCTCATCGCTAAGACCCAGCTCCACTCAATGACCAGCAAGCTACAGTGCTGAACACCCTATGCCAAACAACTAGCAAGATGTGAACACAACCCCGCCTATTAGCAGAGAGGCTGCCTAAAATCATAATAAGTTCACAGACACCCAAAGACACACCACTGGATGCAATCCTGCCCACCAGAAAGACAAGATCCTGCCTCATCCACCAGGATACAATAAACAGTCCCCTCCACAAGGAGGCCTACACAACCCACTGAACCAACCTTACCCACTGGGGGCAGACACCAAAAACAATGGGAACTACAAACCTGCAGGCTGTGAAAAGGAGACCCCAAACACTGTAAGTTAAGCAAAATGAGAAGACAGAGAAATACACAGCAGCTGAAGGAACAAGGTAAAAACCCACCAGACCAAACAAATGAATAGGAAATAGATAGTCAACCTGAAAAAGAATTCAGAGTAATGATAGTAAAGATGATCCAAAATCTTGGAAATAGAATGAAGAAAATACAAGAAACGTTTAACAAGGACCTAGAAGAAATAAAGAGCAAACAAGTAATGATGAACAACACAATAAATGAAATTAAAAATTCTCTAGAAGTAATCAATAGCAGAATAACTGAGGCAAAAGAATGGATAAGTGACCTGGAAGATAAAATAGTAGAAATAACTACCACAGAGCAGAATAAAGAAAAACGAATGAAAAGCTTTGAGGACAGTCTCAGAGACTTCTGGGACAACATTAAACGCACCAACTTTCGAATTATAGGGGTCCCAGAAGAAGAAGAGAGAAAGAAAGGGACTGAGAAAATATTTGAAGAGATTATAGTTGAAAACTTCCCTAATATGGGAAAGGAAATAGACAGTCAAGTCCAAGAAGTACAGAGAGTCCCATACAGGATAAATCCATGGAGAAACATGTCAAGACACATATTAATCAAACTATCAAAAATTAAATGCAAAGAAAAAATATTAAAAGCAACAAGGGAAGAGCCACAAGTAGCATACAAGGGAATCCCCATAAGGTTAACAGCTGATCTTTCAGCAGAAACTCTGCAAGCCAGAAGAGACAGGACATATTTAAAGTGATGAAAAGGAAAATCCTACAACCAAGATTACTCTGCCAAGCAAGGATCTCATTCAGATTTGACAGAGAAATTAAAACCTTTACAGACAAACAAAAGCTAAGAGAATTCAGCACCATGAAACCAGCATTACAACAAATGCTAAAGGAACTTCACCAGGCAGGAAGCACAAGAGAAGGAAAAGACCTACAATAACAAACCCAAAACAATTAAGAAAATGGTAATAGGAATATACATATCAATAATTACCTAAATTTAAATGGATTAAATGCTCCAACCGAAAGACATACACTGGCTGAGGATACAAACACAAGACCTGTATGTATGCTGTCTACAAGAGACCCACTTCAGACCTAGGGACACATACAGATTGAAAGTGAGGGGATGGAAAAAGATATTCCATGCAAATGGAAATCAAAAGAAAGCTGGAGTAGCAATACTCATATCAGACAAAATAGACTTTAAAATAAACACTATTACAAGAGACAAAGAAGGACACTACATAATGATCAAGGGATCGATCCAAGAAGAAGATATAAGAATTGTAATATTTTTGCACCCAACATAGGAGCAACTCAATACATAAGGCAAATGCTAACCGCCATAAAAGGGGAAATCAACAGTAACACAATAATAGTAGGGGACTTTAACACCCCACTTTCACCAGTGGACAGATCATCCAAAATGAAAATAAATAAGGAAACACAAGCTTTAAATGACACATTAAACAAGATAGACCTAATTGATATTTATAGGACATTCATTCCAAAAACAACAGAATACACTTTCTTCTCAAGTGCTCATGGAATATTCTCCAGGATAGCTCATAACTTGGGTCACAAATCAAGCCTTGGTAAATTTAAGAAAATTGAAATCTTATCAAGTATCTTTTCCGACCACAATGCTATGAGACTAGATATCCATTATATGGAAAAATCTGTAAAAAATACAAACACATGGAGGCTAAACAATACACTACTGAATAACTAAGAGATCACTGAAGAAATCAAAGAGAAATTAAAAACTACCTAGAAAAAAATGACAGTGAAAACACGATGACACAAAACCTATGGGATGCAGCAAAAGCAGTTCTAAGAGGGAAGTTTATAGTAATACAATCCTACCTCAAGAAACAAGAAGCATCTCAGATAAACAACCTAACCTTACACCTAAAGCAGTTAGAGAAAGAAGAACAAAAAAACCCCAAAGGTAGCAGAGGGAAAGAAATCATAAAAGTCAGATCAGAAATAAATGAAAAATAAATGAAGGAAATGATAGCAAAGATCAATAAAACTAAAAGCTGGTTCTTTGAGAAGATAAACAAAATTGATAAATCTTTAGCCAGACTCATCAAGAAGAAAAGGGAAAAGACTCAAATCAGTAGAATTAGAAATGAAAAAGGAGAAGTAACAACTGACACTGCAGAAATACAAAGGATCATGAGAGATTACTACAAGCAACTGTATGCCAATAAAATGGAAAACGTGGAAGAAATGGACAAATTCTTAGAAAACCACCACCTTCCCAGACTGAACCAGGAAGAAATAGAAAACATGAACAAACCAATCACAAGCATTGAAATTGAGACTGTGATTAAAAATCTTCCAACAAACAAAAGTCCAGGACCAGATGGCTTCACAGGTGAATTCTCTCAAACATTTAGAGAAGAGCTAACACCTATCCTTCTCAAACTCTTCCAAAATACAGCAGAGGGAGGAACACTCCCAAACTCATTCTACGAGGCCACCGTCACCCTGATACCAAAACCAGACAAAGATGTCACAAAGAAAGAAAACTACAGGCCAATATCACTGATGAACATAGATGCAAAAATCCTCAGCAAACACTAGCAAACAGAATCCAACAGCACATTAAAAGGATCATACACCATGATCAAGTGGGGTTTATCCCAGGAATGCAAGCATTCTTAAATATATGCAAATCAATCAATATGACAAACCATATTGACAAATTGAAGGAGGAAAACTATATGATAATCTCAATAGATGCAGAAAAAGCTTCAGACAAAATTCAACACCCACCTATGATAAAAACCTCCAGAAAGTAGGCCTAGAGGGAACTTACCTCAACATAATAAAGGCCATATATGTCAAACCCACAGCCAACATCATTCTCAATGGTGAAAAACTGAAACCATTTCCACTAAGATCAGGAACAAGACAAGTTTGCCCACTCTTAGTCAACATAGTTTTGGAAGTTTTAGCCCCAGCAATCAGAGAAGAAAAAGAAATAAAAGGAATCCAAATTGGAAAAGAAGTAAAACTGTCACTGTTTGCAGATGACATGATACTATACACAGAGAATCCTAAAGATGCTCCCAGAAAATGACTAGAGCTAATCAATGAATTTGGTAAAGTAGCAGGATACAAAATTAATGCACAGAAATCTCTTGCATTCCTATGCCCGAATGATGAAAACTCTGAAAGACAAAAAAGGAAACACTCCCATTTACCATTGCAACAAAAAGAATAAAATACCTTGGAATAAACCTACCTAAGGAGACAAAAGACCTGTATGCAGAAAATTATAAGACACTGATGAAAGTAATTAAAGATGATACAAACAGATGGAGAGATATACCATGTTCTTGGATTGGAAGAATCAACATTGTGAAAATGACTATACAACTCCAAGCAATCTACAGATTCAATGCAATCCCTATCAAACTACCTATGGCATTTTTCACAGAACTAAAACAAAAATTTTCATAATTTGTATGGAAACAAAAAAGACTCCGAATAGCCAAAGCAATCTTGAGAAAGAAAAACGGAGCTGGAGGAATCAGGCTCCCTGGCTTCAGGCTATACTACAAAGCTACAGTACACCATTGTAAAGCAATTATACCCCAATAAAGATGTTAAAAAAAAAAAAAAAGCTACAGTAATCAAGACAATATGGTACTGGCACAAAAATAGAAATATAGATCAATGGAACAGGATAGAAAGCCCAGAAATAAACCCACCACATATGGTCACCTTATCTTTGATAAAGAAAACAAGAATATTCAATGGGGAAAAGACAATCTCTTCAATAAGTGGTGCTGGGAAAAACTGGACAGCTACATGTAAAAGAATGAAATTAGAGAACTCCCTAACACCATACACAAAAATAAGCTCAAAATGGATTAAAGACCTAAATGTAAGGCCAGACACTATAAAACTCTTAGTGGAAAACATAGGCAGAACACTCTATGACATAAATCACAGCAAGATCCTTTTTGACCCACCTCTTAGAGAAATGGAAATAAAAACAAAAATAAACAAATGGGACCTAATGAAACTTCAAAGCTTTTGCACAACAAAGGAAACCATAAACAAGATGAAAAGAGAACACTCAGAATCAGAGAAAATATTTGCAAATGAAGCAACTGACAAAAGATTAATATCCAAAATTTACAAGCAGCTCAATATCAAAAAAACAAACAACCTAATCCAAAAATGGGCAGAAGAACTAAATAGACATTTCTCCAAAGAAGATATACAGATTGCCAACAAACACATGAAAGGATGCTCAACATCACTAATCATTAGAGAAATGCAAATCAAAACTACAATGAGATATCATCTCACAGCAGTCGGAATGGCCATCATCAAAAAATGTACAAAAAATAAATGCTGGAGAGGGTGTGAAGAAAAGGGAACCCTCTTGCAGTGTTGCTGGGAATGTAACTTGATACAGCCACTATGGAGAACAGTATGGAGGTTCCTTAAAAAACTACAAATAGAACTACCATACGACCCAGCAATCCCACAACTGGGCGTATACCCTGAGAAAACCAGAATTCAAAAAGAGTCATGTACCACAGTGTTCATTGCAGGTCTGTTTACAATAGCCAGGACATGGAAGCAATCTAAGTGTCCATCGACAGATGAATGAATAAAGAAGATGTGGCACATATATACAATGGAATATTACTCAGCCATAAAAAGAAACGATATTGAGTTATTTGTAGTGAGGTGGATGGACCTAGAGACTGTCATACAGAGTGAAGTAAGTCAGAAAGAGAAAAGTAAATACCGTATGCTAGCACATATATATGGAATCTAAAAAAAAAAAAATACTTGTTTCTGAAGAACCTAGGAGCAGGACAGGAATAAAGACGCAGAAATAGAGAATGAACTTGAGGACACAGGGAGGGGGAAGGGTAAGCTGGGACGAAGTGAGAGAGTGGCATGGACATATATCCACTACCAAAGTAAAGTAGATAGCTAGTGGGAAGCAGCCGCATAGCACAGGGAGACCAGCTCAGTGCTTTTTAACCACCTAGAGGGGTGGGATAGGGAGGGTGGGAGGGAGGGAGACGCAAGAGGGAGGAGATATGTGGATCTATGTATACATATAACTGAGCAGCAACAAACACAACATTGTAAAGCAATTATACTCCAATACAGATGTTAAAAAAAAAAAAAAAGAATGAGTGAGAGTGAGTGTGGGAAGTGGAGGAGAGAAGGGTGTTCCTGTTGAAGGAGCAGAAGTGGCAAAGCCTCTGCGGATGAAAGAACATGCCCCCTTCAGAAACCTGTGAGTGGCTTAGTAAGTTCAGAGCAGGTGCATGAAGTAGAAGGAAAGTGGCAAGAGATGCTTAGTTACCCGTGGGCTGGGGCCACACTGGAAGGGCAAGCTCCACATTTGTGGCAACAGTACTGTGGGGTCTCCATTCAAAGATGGCCAAGGAAGCCCTTTGGTCGTACAAAGCTGGGATCATTGAATTTGCTGAGCAAGGGAGAGCAATGCCTTGGAGACGTTAGGAGGTTCAGAAGTTAGGAAAGGGCACTTCACAGGGCTCTGGCGGCTGGGATTCATCCTCCTGTGGCTTTAGGACAGAAGTTACTGGGCAGGGATTGAGCAGGGACTAGTCAGATTTTGCAGACCAGTTGCTTCACTGGAACAGTCAGTGGCCTTCTCTTTGGAACACAAGTGGTCTATTCTGTAGTCTTGTTTTGGAACACAAGGGTCTGAAGGAGCTGACATGAAAACACCTTGACCTTGGATCACTCGTGTTGTGTGTCATGGTTCGGGAGAGTTCATTTGCTTTGCCAGTTGTAGTATGGTTTTGCAAGCTGTGGTTTCTGTTTCATTTCTCACGACTTAATGTATTAAGAAAATGTGGGTCAGGACTTCCCTGGTGATGCCGTGGTTAAGAACCACCTGCCAATGCAGGGGACATGGGTTCAATTCCTGGTCTGGGAAGATCCCACATGCTGCAGAGCAACTAAGCCCATGTACCACAACTACTGAGACTGCGCTCTAGAGCCCACGAGCCACAATTAATGAGCCCGCGTGCCACAACTACTGAAGCCCATGCGCCTAGAGCCTGTGCTCCGCAACAAGAGAAGCCACTGCAATGAGAAGCCCACACACTGCGACAAAGAGTAGCCCCGCTTGCTGCAACTAGAGAAAGCTGCGCACAACAATGAAGACCCAAGGCAGCCAAAAATAAAGAAAGAAAAGAAAAGAAAAGAAAAAAGAAAATGCGGGTCAGGAGCCTGCCACAAAATAGTGTCCACAAACCCGCTGACACCAGGAGGTGCCCTAAGATGAACACCGTTAGCTCCTGAATGTGTCCCACACATCCAGGAGAAAGGAAAAAATCTCATGGAGAACTTTTTGTTAAAAGACACTGTAGAAGAAGTACATTGACTATATCAACCACTGAGTCAGGAAATTTGCATATGTTTTTATGCAAACACTATTAAAATTAAAATCAATGTTTATAATGAGTTTTCCAAATATATAGAAAAAAGGATGAATAATAAAACACAAAAATCTGCACCAGCTACCTATTTTTCTGACATCTTAACATTTTTACCATGTTTACCTCAGATGTCTTTGTTAGTGAAATAAAGCTTTACAGTCAGGCTGAATTCCCCTGTTTATTTTAGTTCAATTCCATTCTCCTCACTTCTTTCTTCTCTCCCCATCGGTAGCCATAATTATGAATTTAGTGAATTTTTTTCCTAATTGTAATGCATTTGTGTAGATAAAATATTACGTTGTTCTCCATGATTTTGAACTTTTATTCACAGTCTCTGTCTGTTGATATCCTTTTAGTTATTTGCCTTGCTTACGTGACTTTGTTTCTGAGATTTGATTTTTTCTCATTGATATATACATATATATGTAACCATATATATGATATATAAAACCACATATATGATGTATATATGAAATATATATTTAGTCCATCTTAATTGCAGTACAGTGTTCCATTTTATAAATATAACACTGTTTCAGCTCTCTGATGTTGCAAGACAATTGGGTTTTTTCCAATTATCACAAACAATGCTGCAATAAACAATCTTGTACTTGGCTCATTGAGTACGTGTAAGAGAGAATTACTGGGTTTGTATAAGCACACCTTCAAAATTTCTAGATATTGCCAAATTGCTTGATAAAATGGTTTTACCAGTTTAAATTCTCACTTGGGTGCATGAGAGTAGGCAATTTCCTGAATGTGTAATGATATCTTCGTGTAGTTTTCATTTGTGCTTTCCTGATTACTAATGTTGAGCATCTTTTTTTTTTTTTTTTTTTTTTTTTTTTGCGGTACACGGACCTCTCACTGTTGTGGCCTCTCCCGTTGCGGAGCACAGGCTCCGGACGCGCAGGCTCAGCGGCCATGGCTCACGGGCCCAGCCGCTCCGCGGCATGTGGGATCCTCCCGGACCAGGGCATGAACCCGTGTCCCCTGCATCGGCAGGCGGACTCTGAACCACTGCGCCACCAGGGAAGCCCTGTTGAGCATCTTTTAAGATACTTATTGACCATTTGGTTTTCCTCTATCTGAATTTTTCCTATTTTCTTTCTTTCTTTTATCACACTTGGTATACTAATTCTTTTATATTTCTATGCCTTGCAATTGCAGATTTCTTTCCCAGTCTGTGACTTGTATGTCACTTTACTTTTTGGGGAGGCAGGGGGGAGGTAGAAAAGGGTTTTCTGGTTTTGTTTCAGTTTTAATTAAGTAAAATTATATTTTTCTTTGTTTGTGTATGTGTGCTTGTGTGTTTGCGTAAAAGAAATCATTTCCTACCAGAAGCACATAAAAATGCTACCTTATATTTGTATTCTAAAAATGACAAAGCTTTGCTTTTCGTGTTTAGCTGTTCTATCTGTCTGCAATTGATTTTTGTGTATGGTTGAGAAAAGGGTCCAGCAACATTTATTGATTTCCCAAGAACCTGCAATGTCATTTCTTTCCTAAACCCAATTTCCATATATTGTGGTCTGTTTGGGAGCTTGTATCCTGTTCCACTGGTCCAATTGTCTATTCTTAGACCCACACCACAATGTCTTAATTATTGCAGCTCTAAAATACATCTCGCTCTCTGGTAGAATGAGTCTTCCCATCTTGCTTTTCAAATTCATCTTATTTATTCCTGACCCTTTGTTCATCTTCCTAAAATTAATGTATAATACTGTGCAAAACTCTCTTGGGATTTATCCTGGAGTTGTATTAAATTTATAGAATAATTTGGTGTGAATTGACATATTTATGATGTTGAGTTTTTCCACCCAGGAACATACAATGTGCTTCCATTTACTAAGGAATCATTTTTTAGATTTCAATAAAAGATTATTATTTTTGCCGTAAATCTCTTACATATGTTTTATACAGTAATTCCCACAAACCCTATTTCATTGCCATCACAAATAGTGCCTCCCCTAATTAATTTTTTATGTGTGTGCAGTTTGTGTTTAAAGTTTTAATTAATATTTCTGTATTGATCTTAGATTCAGCAATTTTTCTATACTTGCATATTAATACTAATTATTCTTTTGATTTACTTGGATTTTCTACACAGGCAGTCATATCATTAGAAACATTACAATGCACTTCACTGTCTTCTTTCCTAATTCTTTTTTTTTTTTTTATCTCTTCATGCTGTCTCTCTGTGACTCTGACTTCCAACTTGCTGCTGAAATGAAGCAGTGGAAAAGGGCATCCCTGCTTTGTCGCTGACCCTAAAGTTACTGCTTCTAATAGTTTCAATATTAAGTATGATGTTTGTCTTGAATTTCTTTTTTCAAGTGAAGGAAGTCTCTTATATTTGTAGTTTTCTTTGAGTTTCTATCATGAATATATCACATTTTATTAAATAGTTGTTCTGTATTTATTGAAGGGAATAACAGTTTTGGGGTTTTTTCTCCTTTAAAGTGACCAACCATTCCAGAAGTTTGCTAAATAAATCTACTAGTTGTAACCCGGAGCCTAGCTCAAGGAAAATACATGAGATAAAAATAAATAGGAATTGGATGGGCTGGTGTTCATATTCTAGAAGGTGGGTGGGGAGAGGTTTCTGTCTAAAATGGAAATCTACTCCTCCAAAATTGGTCATCAACATCATGGCTTCTCCAAGTGTAGTCGACAGACTGGCGGCATCAGCATCACCAGGGAGCTTGTTAGAAAGAGTGTCAGGCCCACCCCAGCCCTACCAAATCAGAATCTGCATTCACTGCGATTCCAGATGCACTGTATGCCCGTTATAGCTTGACAAGCCTTGTTAGACAGCACACTTCAGCACCAGAGGCATATCCATTCAGGTAAACTGGTATATTAATATGTTTTCTAAAATTACACCATATGTGCTTTCCTAAGATAAAACCACTTGGCCATTAAAAAAAAAAAAAAAAGTATCTCTGGATTTTGTATCTCTATAGGTGAAAATGACCTCAATTTTCCTTTTCTGGTGCTATCCTTTTCTGGCTTTGGTATCAAGACCAGTCTGGCTCATCAGATGGTCTGGGGAGTGTTTCACCTCTTATTCTCTCTGAAACACTTTAATTTTGGGGTTATCCACATCTTGTAATTTTGTTAGACCTTATCTGTAAATTATTCTGTGCTTAATGGTGGTTATTAAACTTTTTAACTTCTGGTAACCTTTTGATTTAAATATCACATGTATAATTTGATTTTCATTTTTTAGTCAGTTCTTTATCTATATTTATTTTCAAATTTACCAGTTAGTGTTATTCCTTTTAATTAAAAGTTTCTTCTGAATTCATTATCATATACTGACTTTTATTCCTAGTATTGCATATTTGCACCTTTTTCTTGTGTTTCTTAACCTATAGTAACAGAGGCTTAAGAGTTTTGTTGGTCTTTTTAGAGAACTACTTCTCGACTTTTATCAATCCTCTAGGATTTTCATTTGTTTTAAAATTCAATAATTTCTTCACTTATTTTTATTATTTTCTTTATTTTATATATTCTTTGCGTTTATTCTGTTCTTTTCTGACTACATTAGTTGGATGATTAGCTTGTTTACTTTTTATTGTTTTTTGAATTTTAAGTATCCCGTATCCCACACATTTTTTCATTTACTATTTTATTATCATTTAGTTCTAAATATTCTTGAATTTTTACCCATATTTCTTCTTTGATCCATAAGTTAAAAGTTTTATGTACATATTTATTTACATATCTATTTATATTAGTAGTGACTTGCTCTGTGGTATAAGTAATAAATATTATTTACTTATTTAAATATTCCATGTGTGCTTGACAAGAATGTGTGTACTCTAATCATTCCCTAAGTTGTTAGGCACCGGGTTCTATAAGCATCCAGCCAGGCAATGGGCAGAGTCTCTGAAGAGCCTGGGGACACGTCAGGATCTGAGGCTGGGCTGAGGAGGCAGACGCTATGGAAAGGGCCCAAGTCATTTGTTTAGGTCTGAGCTGAAACCTGGTTATTTTGATGGGAAGATAATAAAGGAAGGTCGAAAATGGGGTAAAAAAGGTCAAGGCATGGATTAGAGTTGCAGCAACCAGGAACTAGACAGTTAAGCAAAGCATGTCTTAGAAAAGGGCTAGGGACTCAGTCCTGAGAGTCTGTCATAACCCCATTAGAGCAGGAACTTGATTTTGAGTGATGGTTAAGGATTCTGATTCTGCAATCATAGACTTAACTTCAAAACTACATCTGTCACTTGGTTGTATGGGCAATAGGATGTCATTACAGTGCTCAAGGTTAGAGCTTTCTTTCCTATAAAACAGGAATAATAATCATGTTTATCATATTGAGTTATTGTGAAAGTTAAATGATAAAGTGGTTAGTTTGGTCTCTGAAATCTGGTGGCTACTCAACAAATATTAGCTATTATTACATATTAAATTATTTTGATTACATAATTTTGTAATATAAATACCTGCAATTGCTAATAATAATAATAAGGAAAAAAAGATGACTTGCTCTCAAAACTTAGGCTGCGGGCAGACCTGCAAGGAGGATTCAAGAAGGTATGCCTCATTTTGGGGCAGAGCCAGTGTGTAGGAATCACGCGGTTCCTTCAGGAATGGAGGAATCATCTTTGCTTCCCATATATCAATACTTGAAATCCAGCAATATTCTGTCCCCTTCTCTCCACCTGATGTGACAGTAACCTCAGATCAGACATCAGTCTAGACTAGACCAACCATTTCTTAGCCCGGGAATGATCCTCTCATTATGCCTCGGAGCCTGGTACTAGGAAAATGCTTGAGATCAAAAACCGAAATTGGGGGTGGGGAGTGGTGTTAATGTTCTGTGATGGGGGAAGGTCCCATTGCTTCAGTATCAGCCCTTTACATCTAGATCACGCCCCAAAAGCCCAAAGCAAACATATGCAGGCTTCTGCTGTAACTGTATTTCAGTCCAGTTGATGAGACTTAAAATTATTTTGAATAATACTTTCTATTTTCATTGCCTTTTCACTCGGCAGGAGATATTTTCCTATTCTCACCACTATTATTTGTATCTTTTAGGTAAGAGTTTTGCTGTTGCCTGTGCAACAGCAAATGTCTCCAACTTTCTACCAAAGGCAGTAAGCTCTGTGTTCTGCCTGTTGGTTTCCATGGGGAGGCTGCTGTGTACATGTGACATGTGTATTTAGACTGTCATTTCTGTAAACTGGGAAGAGTAGTCTAGACCTCATTTGTCAAGTTGCGTCTAGCTCTAAAAATATAATACTTACTTGTCTTATTGGTCAGGATGTTGGATATATTGCCAGGGTCCAATTCATACCTACCATCTACAAGGCAATTACCCATATAAGGAAACAGATATGGTCATCGTTGACCCCAAGTCTCCCATAGAAGTCTCCCATATCAAAGAACAATGATTGAGACTCCCTATCCCAGCTGAGTTAGCCAACTAGTGGAATAAGAACACCTGAGTAGAGCTTCCTGACTGAGCAGTTCTCCTAGGACCCACTAGAAAATCTGTGGTCTAAACAGCTTTTCTGGTAGGAGAACAAACTAACTCATCTGTAAATTGTCTAGTTGCAAATCATGTTGCAATTTCTTCTCTCTGCACTGTAGTCATAGCCCTAACCCAAACATTATCCACAGTGAGCTTTAGTGTTAGTTCAATGCCTTTGCTTGTGATTGTATTTAATACACGCTAAATATTCTTAGGGAGGCGCCATCTGTCCCTTCATTTATCTACCCAGGATGTGTTCTGTCACATCTGCACCGTGATAGATGCTCAGGATACGGGATGAATGAGACATAGACGCATTCTCAAGGAGCTAAGAGTTGAAGCACAGAGACAGACGGGCATATAGCTTCTATAAATGCAATGCATGAAATGACACCAATAAGCTCCAGGTTGTATGGGCACCCAGAGGACTGCCACCTAACCCACCTTCCCTGAGGATCAGGGAAGACATCTTGGAGAAGCTAGTGCCCTATACGCTCCCTAATGGATGCATAAACTTTCTTTATATAGAGATGAAGACCAGGATAGGGATAAAGAAAAACCAGCTGGACAGAAGCTTCAGAGAGAGGACATGGATTTGGAAAAAATGTCTCGTTGGACATGGGAGCACAGGCAGGTCCATGTTGCTGGATCAATGTGTTTGTGGGTGGAGCTGGAGAGCAAGGTTGGAGACAGGCATGGCCAGCTTTGCGGCGTGGTGTTGGTTTTAGATGTTGCTCTGTGGAGGATGGAGTGCCTCTGGGTGGGTTCTGAGCAAGGAACTAGGCATTGGCAGATTTGTGTATTATAGAAGCTTTGCCGTAAATTTCGGACAGACTATCAGTTAAGAAAAAGACATTAGGAAACATTCATGCTTTATATCAGCTTCCCCCTCCATGCTTCTTAAAGAGATCCGCTTCCCTCTGACCTTTGATAATAGCATTAATGTGTGTGCTCACTTTCAAAATACTATTAATAACTATTAATATTATTAAATACTATTAAATACTATTAATAACTATAACAAAATACTATTAATAACTAACCATCTTTACATTTTACAAAAAACTGTCATATCTGGCATCGCCCTTGGTTCTCATCCTAAGTGGAAGGTATCACGTTGGCCTCAAGTCATACTTCTAGAAATATCAGAGCCAGAACTAGGACGCAGATCTTCTCCCTTGAGTCTCTGCTCTTTTAATTACATCACCACTCATTATGAAGTACCAACACTGTTTTTTTATCCATAAATTAAGGTGTGTTGTTTGAGTCACTAACTTACTCTGCTTTTCAACGTTTCCAGGAAAGACTGCCTTAAGTAATCCCCTGCCAGAGAGCTGACTTTCCTCATACAAGTTGTCTCATTGCTTAGAAAACTTGTTATCTATAAAACAGCTGTATAATCATTTCTCCTAATAATTATTATTATATGAGACTAAATGAACTTAAGCTAGTTAGGTTTTTTTAAAATATTTATTTTATATAATTTTTATTATAAACTAGTTAGGTTTTTAAGCTTAGTTATTTTGGCTTCCAATGGCTATTTCAAACAAAGCCCAGTACTAGACAAATCAAGAATTTAGAGGGAAATGGAGACCCAGCTCCTCTGCTCGGGAAAGATTGTAATTTTAGAGCTGTTTTTCCTACTATGTTTTGGATCAAGTAGTTGTTTGGGTCCCTTAAGGACTATAGCCCTTCCCTGAAAAATTCCCAGGGACAAAAGAAACATTGCATAGAATTTCAGGGGCAATTATAGATTAGCTAAAGCTCACCTTTGGATGTCAGTGAAGACCTCTGATCTTGAAGCACGTGGTCTGCACTCAGGATGCTAAGTGTAGGTTGTAGTGTCCATTAAGAGTAGGCTGATGCCCGGGGTTCGTTTTAATGGCTTGCTAATATTAGTGAAAACATAAAGATTGGAAATCACCCTCTTGAAAGGTAACATGCACTTTCACATTCCCAGTTGCATCTTTGGGTATTTGGGTTAGCAGTCAAACTGTTTGAGGTGAAGGATTTCTGCACAATTCATAATAGACAATGAATATTCATTTTCTCCATTCATTGGATTAAATCTGCATCCTAGCAGCTGTTGAAGGACATGAACCCCTTGTAGCCACAAGAAAAATAAAGCTAGCACTATTTCCTGGCCTTCCCTTCTTCACTTGGCTCTGAGGTTTCCAAGGCTGCTGAACACCAGCAAGTCACCTTTCCTTCTTGATCCGGAGGAGCGTGCATTTCTTAGGGAGATTCAGAGCAGGGAAAGTGAGCTAGGTTTCCTTTCCTCGGTAGGGAAGTTCTGCTTGTCCTTCAAAGTAGGCGGTCATTGCTCTCCATTCGCTTAAAGAAAACCCAGAAACAAGCAAAAAGAGGGGTTAGCTAAAATCCTTTTGGGTAAGCACCGGATTCTCAGGAGAATGGTCTAATGAGGGGAACAGCAACAATCAATGTTCAAACAGGGGTCAGCAGGTCAGGCCGTGCCATTGGATTTGGCTGGGATTGTTCAGTCGATAACTGACCTGGCAGGAAATTACTATAAACAAAGTGCGCCGTCTTTAATTCAGCTGTGGAGCCGCGGAGAGGGTGCTGACCCACGGGATTTCTTGATTAGAAGAATTGGCAGGAGGTTATTTCCCAGATTTCTTTCGATACACCTTCCGAGCTGAGCTGTGATCACGGAGCTGTGCTCTCTACGCTTCTGCTTGTTGCCCGTCTTTGCAGGCTGCCATCCATACCACAGCCATCTTGGTACTGTCACTGGGTGAGCATGTGCCCTCCTGAGTGTCCCCATCGAACCTAGATTGTTAATTGCTTTAATCCATGGGGAACCAAATTTTACTTGGTCAGTAGACTGCTTTGCCAAGTCCAAAGGAGAGTATTTCGATTTCCATTTGTATGAAATTAGTGATGTCAAGCAGATCTAAATAATTGATCAAATGAAAGTAAAAACTACAGCAGAGAGCCCGATGTTCAAAGTCTTCGGTTCCATATAGCCGTAGCATCCTTAGGGTCAGAGACCTGTCCGATATTGGGCAGCAAAAGGACTTGGAGGATACAGAGTCCAGAACCTGCATTTCACAGACATAAAACTGGAACCCTAAGTGATTACATGATGTGCTGTTCACAAGTCGGTGGTCTTTCTAATGAAAAAAATATATTACTATTTGTATTTTTTGGCTAACGTTTCCTTTCAACATGGCTTTATCCTTCAGTAAACTTAAAGAATGACATTTCTCTCCAAATTCAGGGGAGATGGCTGGGTTTTCCTATGATTATCACTAGAATTGCTTGTGTCCCCAGACTCCCTTGCTGAGTTAAAAAACTATTCAAACCACAGCTGGAGTACAAGCTCCATGGGCTGGGAGGGATGTGTGCTGTGTGTCCGGTGTCTGTTGGCGGGGAGTTCAGGGCAAGCCTTTCTGCTTCTGTGAAGCTCCCTCCTGTGCTTTGCAACACGGCTCGGCATCCCTCTTCTGTGCCTCTTCAGAAGACACATCTCTAGGAGCAGCTTGTAGGACATATCGTCCTTCTTGTCCTATCAGGCAGTGAACTGCTTGAGGGCAGGAACCATCCCCAGCATGGAACAGCCATAAATTAATAATTAAAAATAACAGTCAAATGATAGATGCAAGAATAGCCCGTACATTATTCAAAACTTTGGTAAAGTGAAAGGGAAACAATAAAGAGGGATAGAGAATAAGAAGGAGAGAGAAGAAAAAAGGAGGAAAAAAACCCTCATTTGGGTGGGAGTTCTAAGGAAGGGTTAGGTCACTTTCCATTTCATCTTCTAAATCAATTTCCCTGTCGGAGCCAGGCTAGGGAAGCTCACCATGCTGGGTAAGGGCTGACTTTATTACTAGCTGCTGGACTTGCTGATAGAATTATCCTTGATGTTCTGGAATGCCGAGAAAGGCAGACACCGACAGAGGGGGTGTAGGGACGGCTCCTGCAGGGTTGGCCCCCCGTGGAGCCCTGAGCTCTGTGCAGATGGCAGTCGGTGTGTGCTTTGAAGCCTCCAGCATTGAGAACTTCAAACAAGGAGAAGACAGACAGATCATGTATGGGAAATTAATATCTAACGGGGCTCAAAACTGCTCTTCCTGCCACCTTAATCTCCTGTCTGCTCATGGACAGTATTTACTTTCTGAACATACTGAGTATTTAATACAACAGAGACTCCCACACCCTTAATTTTTCTAAGACAGAAAACCTTACATTTCAGTACCACCCATTTTGACTATTTCTTTTTTTTTGCTTCACTCTGAATCATTCCTTTCTCCAGGTTTTGGAAGGTTCCCTAGGGAGTAAACAAGGTTTGAGGAGAGCTAGGCTAGCAAAGTCAATCCACTGCCCTGGCCTGTCCTGTGATGTTCATGGAATCACATTCAGAGACAGTGATCACTGGGTCAGGAGCAGGTCTTCTCTCCCTAAATGGACATAAACCCACACACCCCAGGACCTTTGCCTTGATTTGATTGCTAGAGTGGACAGGCTTACCTTGGACTATCCTGAGAAAGAGATACGGTTTGCCTCCATCCATCTATCCATCCATCTGTCCATCCATCCATCCGTCCGTCCGTCCGTCTGTCCGTCCATGCATCCATCCATCCATCCATCCATCCATCCATCCAACCGTCCGTCCATCCGTCCATCCATCCATGCATCCATCCATCCATCCATCCATCCATCCAACCATCCATCCATCCATCCATCCGTCCGTCCGTCCGTCCGTCCATCCGTCCGTCCGTCCATCCATCCATCCATCCATCCATCCATCCATCCATCCAACCATCCAACCAACCATCCATCTCCCCACCCATTCACCTATCTCCCCACCCACACATCCATCCATTCACTTGAACGTGCAAGCACATAGTCCATTTTTAGGTCACCTACTATATACCCAAAGCTATGCTAGATGCTTAGATGCTGGCAATGAGAGGAGAATAATATGTGGCCCTGCCCTTATGGAGCGTGTAATCCACACAGGGAAAGACCCACAAGTAGACCTCTTCTTTACGCCACCCTCTTGCCTTTGATGTACTGGTTAACCTGTCTGTCAAGTTCCCCTTGAGGACCGCCCCCCCCCATAGAGTCCTGTTTTCACACCACTTAGGTTAACCTATCATCCAGGTGTGCCCAGCACAGCCCAGGACTTCCTGGGTTTTAACACTGAAAACTCTCACTTCCTAGGAAATTCCTCAGTCTCAGGCAAACTGGGATGGCTGGTCACCTTACTGCCACCATCTCAGATTCTCAACGAGTGATTCTCAAAGTGTACCCAGCCCTCTCCTCCAATCTCCCCCCCCCCATGCACCCAGGAAGCCTCGGCATCACCTGGGGACTCGTCAGAAATGCAAGTTCTTGGGTTCTGCCCCTGACCCACTGAATCAGAAACTGGAGGAGTCACAACCTGTACACGATACACAATCTGTATTTTCACAGACTCTCAAGATGATTCTGAGTCACATGAAAGTTTAGGAACCACAGTACTAAACTGATTGTGAATTCTGACCCACCAGTATTTTTCTGTCTTAAGAGATTCCCAGAATCCTGTAGGGGAGTGACTAGCTGATTTGATAAACTAACTATAGCCGGGTGGTCATGGTGATAGTATATTCCCTGAACTAATAATCATTAATATAGAAGTAAGAAGCACACAATTAAGTAAATTAGATAGGATGGTTGAAGTATACTTGGGCAGCAGCGGAAAGCTGAGAAGCCACATCTGGCAACCACGGGAAGTTTCCCCTTGAAAGGGCAACTTGCATGAGAGATCACAGTAGTGCCAAGCCTGCGTGGGCTGCCTGGAAAATTGTCCCCCTTTCTAGGTCGTATTTTTACAGAGTCAGGTCTATAATGCTTTTGTAGAAAGTCTCTACAGTATTTGCCCGGCTGTATTTGGAGAAAGTATTTGGAACACTGTCTACATTGTCTATATATAAAGCCAGTTCTAAGAACCATGCTGGGAGTCAGAGAACCTGGCCTGTCATCTCAGCCCGGGCACTAAGGGACCTTGCACAAGCAATTTAGCCATTCTGACTTGACTTCTTTCATCCATTAATAGGTGTAATAACTCTTTGCCCTTCCTCAAAGATATTACAAAGCGGGTTCTTTTGAAAACTATGTCATTGCAAACGGTTTTGTCTGTGATGATTGTTTTATATATTCCCATGTTGTATATAATGATACAGTGTGTGAATGAGTTATACACTCTCCTCTTGAATAAATTATTTTTTCTGGAATTACGTAGAAATGGAAGTAGTGGAAATTATACAATGGAAGGATCTGGGGTGGAGGCATGTCAGCAAGTTAGGAAAGCACCCCAGATGCAGTGTGACCCTTTGTGGTAAGGCTATTTCTTCAGCTCACAAAGAAAGCATTAATAATAAGAAACGAATCTCACCACTGAAGTCTCAGCATAGGATATATGTTTTCTAAAGTTGCTCCTGAGCGTAAAGACTAGAAGGGTCCCAGCCGTAGGTACAGAGAGGGCCTCTGACCTGTGTTCCTTATGTGACAGGTGCCCAGAACACAGATAACACACACCAGGCGCTTCCCACAGGGAACTACCATTGAGTGAAAAGGTACGAAAATAAAACACAAATTTAGAAAAAAAAGAGCATGTCTGTCACTCATGGGCACTTAGAGGCACTGAAGTTAGGGATATGATTTCTGGGGGAGGGGATTGCTACCTGTGGATGGTTGGGGGAGGGAAGGCCTTTCTAAGCAGGCAGCATTTGAGTTGAGATCCGAAAAAAGAGAGAAGGCTGGTACCCAAAACGCAGAAGGAACAGTACTCTAGGCAGGGGAACATCGAGGGCTCAGATATTGATATCAGTGTGGGCTGAGTGTGTTGGGGAAACAGAGTGGGGTCTGAGCCCAGCGAGGGATGGGGAGGGTGGAGAGAACTCAGGGAGGTAGAGACAGGGAAGGTCCAGCCAGGGTCTTTGGAGTTGGGGTTTTGTTTTAATAGCAATGGGAAGACACTGGAGGTTTTTAAGTAGGGTGAACATTTAATATATTGTCCAAATAAGGTTGCTTTTGAAAGTGAAAGGGGCACTCTTCGTAAGTACCCCTGGACATTGGGTGTCACAGGTAAATTGGGACTTACATTTCCCTAGTCTGGAGCAATGTGGTGACCTGATTTCTGATTGCAAAAGATCCTTGCAGCTGCCATGTCGAGATTCCATAGTAGGAGAGCGGCTAGAGTGGAAATGCGAATGGTGGAGCCAATGTGAAGCCCGTGGTCCAGGAAGGAGGCCCCAGAGAGGGACCGAGGCTCAGCTGGTCACAGTGCTGGGCAGGGGACAAAGATGGCAATTCTGGATCATCAGAACCAAGAGGCACCACGTGCAGCTTAGAAAGGGTAAATTTGGAGCAATTAAAATGAAGTGCTTCTTTACCCAGCAGGCAGTAAGTACATGCAACTTGTTACTCCAAGACGTGGTACAGGCTGACGATCTAAAGAGGTTAAAAGAAAGTGAATGCAATGAGTTGCTAAGGGAAACTGGGTTACTTTGGATACATCCATAATATTAAGATATTAATTGGAAGGAAAGTAACGATGGCCTCTCCATTTCAACAGAGGACTGAAAATCTTCCGTTGTTACCCTGGTTGGCAGTTTTCATATTTCAGATTTCCCACTCACTCCTCACAAACTCAGATCCTCCTAATCCTAACAAAAAATAAACCAAATAAAAGAAAACCAAACATGAAACAAAAAGCAAACCTTTCTTTTGACACTGGCATTCTTCAAACTACTAAACCTTTTTTCTTTTTCCTGTTACTGCCAAACCTCTTTAAACACTTAGATACAGTGACTGGTCTTCATATTCTTGCCTTATGCTATAGCTTAAATGAATGGCTTTGATTTTTCATCCTAACAACCCTATTGAAATATCTGTCTAAAGGATTTTTAGGTCAGTATGCCCTAAGACCAAATACAATGGGGTCTCTCTTCTGATTCCTTCTTTCCTGTTTGCAGCACTGGGAGACCTCTGTGCTCCCTACAGATTTGAGACCACCACCTCCTCAATAAATTTTCACCTTCTTGGGGGTGGGGACTGTGCCTTATTTATCGTAGCATCCTTAGAAACTGGCCTAGTGCCTAACACATAATAGATGCTCATGAAATATTGTTTAATTGGGTTACGTATAAAGTGGTCTGTGGTGTTCACTGCCTGATCCCCATGCCTGACAGATGATGGATGCCCAGTAAATGTTTGTTGAGTGAATGAAAGAAGGACCTGTTTGGCTGATGGGACAACCAAAGCCTACCCGTTGCACTCCCCTGTGATGTAGCACTGTGTCAGGTGCACTGGCGTTATCTCTGAAAGTGCCCTGTACATCTATAATCCTGACCAGTAGGAAAGATAAAACCGTTGAAAATTAAGGTGTCAAGAAAGCTCTCATTTCTTTCAAATTACATAGAGGACTGAAAATCTGGAGCTAATATCCTTGGTATCTTGGATGGCTTTCCCCACACGTACTGCAAGGAACTCAGGTGTGTTAAAGGACAATCTTGTCCTTTTGTCCCTGTCAAAAGGTCTCCTTAGGGGTCACGCTCTGTTTTATCATCCCCCTTTCAACTGTAGTTTGCAAGTCTAAAAACATCGAGCAGGAGGGCTTCGCTATGTCTGCGGCTTGTCTTCTTGAACAACACACCTGGATGGGATCTTGACTGTTGTGTGACTTGGGCCCATCATTTAAACTCTCTGTCCCTTACTTTCATCATCTAAAAATAGGAATAATAATTTCACCCATTACCTACTGCACCCCATTACGAATTTTTAGCTGACACCCACGTATAGAAAGGGCTTTGCGCATGTCTGGTGCACTGTAAGTGCTCAACTAGCGACACTGAAGAGGACGACGTTGCTGATCATGATAGTAAAGATAGACTCTGAGACAATGTGCGTTTCCATTTTACATGTCCCCCACCTTTTTTTCCTCTTTCTCCCTTTCAGAGACTACTAAGGGTTGTTCTCATCAGTAAGGACATTTTCCCTTCCTTTCTCACTTCCTCCCCACTCCCCCTAGCTCTGTGGGTTCCTGGGTAAGCAGACACGTGTTTCTTATATATGAGTAACTGAACATCTATTCAAGTCCTCTGGGCGCCGGGAGAGCTCAGTCGCCGCTGGGGGTGAGGCGACTATATTGGGCCACAGCACGTATGTGTAGCCGCCGTCAGCGCCAAAAATACATCTCAGAAGCAGCTGCGGGATTCAGGTTGAGGTTAGGACAAGAACCAGCTGGAGAGCTTCCCCTGGGAGATGTGTGGAGGGTGCCCCAGACTACCTCCTAGGAGGACTCACGGGACTTTGCGTGCAATGTATTCCTACGTACACTGCAGCACGGAGACAGTACGGACTCACAAAGACGCAGAAGGAAGCATCCCCCGGGGGCTTCCTTGTGCTCCCTCCCTCCCTTGAGGGGTCGCACAGAGCTCACTCTTCCCCCAGAAACACGCATGTGAGGTTTCAGCCCAGGGACGCCCAGGAGAGACTCAGAGCTCAGGGCTGTATCCGGGGGCTGCGCATGTGGACGCCCTCCGCCTGGCACACAGCAACACGCCAGACTCCCGGAAGGAAAGCCGGCGTCCACCACAAACCACAGGGTCTGCGCACAGTCTAGGCGCGGAAAACCAGCCTTGTCGGTTCACTGGTGAGGGGGGCACCCTGAGAGCCGAGGTCCCAGACACCAGCCGAGGGCCAGCCGTGCCATCAGGTGTCTCTAAGGACGGCGGCCTCAGGCCTGCTGTGTTCCCTCCTTTCTGTGCCGAGGGCCATCCCTTCGCTAGAAAACACTACTGTTTCCACGCGCTGGCTTGGCCCGCGGGACCTCTGAACCGGTCCTGCCTCCCGGGGAGGGGACTTAATCGGGAGCCCTGGGGTCCAGGCCGTGCCTCTCGCTACTGGTGACCCAGCAGGAACCCCGGGGGGCTATGCCTTCCCCGTGCGCTGGCTCAGCCTCAGCGCCCTCCCCACACACACCTGTTCTCCATCAGGCTTGGATCTCTGCCTCAGGTCGCCCACCTGCTGAGTCCTTACCTGCCGCCCCTCAGGCGATGATAGGCCCTCATCCCTTCCCTGACTTTCACACCCTTCGTGGACATGCATCTCTCTGCCCAGCTCCTCCTGGCTTTGTACTGGGTGCCAGAGGCCATGCTAATGCCAGTGGTAACTAAGCTGACGTGGACTTGTCCCGATGCCCCGCGCTGGGCCACCCCTCACACACTGGCCACCTCCCTCTGACTTGACCATGACTAGAGTTGAGCCCAGCTTGCCACGGGCTTTGCCACCCTGTCCACTGCCCGCCAGCCCTTCCACGAGGGTGCCACCTTAGTACCCGAGGAGCCCTTCGGTCCCACACCTGGCTTCCTGGCTTCCCCGCTTCCCCAGAGGTACCTTGATACTGAGACTGAATGTGTCTTTTGGTGAAAGGGGCAATGGCGTCCTAAAGAAGCCCCCGTCAGCCGCCAGAGAAGACGCCCTTCTATTCCATGACGGCACTCGAGACATTCTAAACATCAAATATTAATAAAGGGAGGACTGCACTGTCCTATGCTCAAGTGTTGGAAACACACTGAGACCAATGTGACCTGTGGCTTGACTGCAAATTCTCAACAGCCTTTGTAAATTAAAACGTAACCCCCAGCAACAGGGACGTGTGTTACTCCCCTCCCTCTCCCAGCCTCCCGTTTCTCTCACTCTTCTCTTCCCATCTTGCCCTGGTTTTAAATCTCTCCCCTTCTGCCTCTCTGTCTGGGCCTCCTTCTGTGTCCTCTATCTATCTTTCCTTTCTTGATGAAAATTAAGAAAAAACAACTTGATAGATTTTCCGATAACCTTCTAGAAAGTCTCACCGGGTTACATTCTGCTTTAATAGCATTTAAGCCAATCTGCCTGATGTTGCTGTGAAGGTCAATTAAATTCACCCTAAAAATTTCACTTCTGGCTCATTATACAATTGGAAAATGAATTAGAAGCACGTGCTGCCCCTGAGGTTTCTGATATTTCACTAATGAATATGTCTTAGAAGGCAACAAAAAAAAGGTGTCGTAGGCCACCCAGCTGCTTGCAGGGTTACTGGCCAGCCTCAGATCATTGCCACAGGCAGTGGCTTGAAACAAGTGTACACTGGTTAGTCCTGTCTCCACTTCGATTTTAGAGATGCTCACGCTTCTTGAATGCCCCGGGGATGGTCTACCCTTCTGTGTCCCCCCTCTGCACATCTGGAGCCCATTCTTAAACCCCAGGTGAGACATTTAGCTCCCCTTTCTCCCCGCTGGCTCCTCTCAGTGTGGGTTCAAGGACTACAAGTTCAGTTTAATATCAGCCTAAATAAAATTTGACTCTGAAGGTAAATCTATAAGGCACTTGGCCGGGGGCGTGGGCACGCATTGCAAAGCCAGTGATCAGTTGATCTGGGGACCTGATAATGTGTGGGGACATGGTGGCTGTCAGGCAGAGGACAGTGTGTGGAGGGGGCAGCGGGCATTTCTGGCGTAACTGGGGCCAGCGGTGCAGGGAGCACAAAATCAAATTGGCCCCTGACTTAGGGAGGTCATTTTTTAACTGACCTTGGTCCCCACTAAAAAATAAGCCACCAGATAAGACAGTGCTTCCTTGTCCCTGAGGCGGGTCTTCAGTAGAGCAGAGTGACCCTGGGGAGACTTCCGTCCAGGGTTTTTGGTTCAGGTAGAAGGCTCATTTGTTTGCTCATTCAGCGTATTTATTGATGTGTCGTAGACAGCACTAACCTTAGGAACCCGCATTCTGAACTCTACAGCCTTCTTCTTATGGACTGAGGTTTCCTTTATGCGAGGAAAGTTGTTTTTAAAAGAAGTTTCCATATCTAAGTATGTAGTTTCAGAACAGGTCCCTGACATCCAAGTTTTGCTCACGTTGGGGTTTTGGACAGACAGCCAAAACACTGGTTGTCTATTTCAGGGCAAGATGCCTCCAAATTCAGCAATGTGAGTTATTGGACATCTGCCTTCAGGTTTAGGTATAAACCGAGCTGAATTCACTAAAATATATGCAGACAATCTCTCAAGTCCTTCCAGGAGAAGGAAGACCTACAGTGGTCATCCTATAGGTGTCACAAGCATCCATGTAAGAGCTTAGAATTGCAAAGCTGGGAAGCACACGCAGGTCATCACATGAAGTTATCCTTCCGAAATGGGGAAACGGAGGAGGCTTTGCTCAAGTAGTTAGTATAAGAGCAAACTTCCTTCCCCAGGGTCTCTGGACTCCGAGCCAGTGCTCTCCCTTCTCTCCCATCGTGGCTTCCTCTGTCTGTAAACTTGTGTTTCTCTCATGAATGGTGCTCTGGAAGACAGAGGCCACCATGATGTGTATTGAGGTGGCCGGTCAGGCAGCGAGGAAAGGAGGGCATGGACAGGCAGAGTTGTCTCTGAATCCCAGATGGCGCTGTCCCTTTGCTGACGTGGGCTCCTCCAAACCCACCGCCACTAGGACCTCATTCACGTCTCTCCGTGTTTCCATCTTCATCTCCTGGTGCCTGGACCTCCTTGTCCTTTATCTCAAACCTACACTAGTCGATCCTCTCGTAGTCCTATTGATGCCGTGGGACAGTGACCTGAGCCTCTTCAGAGTGTCCCCAAGAAGGGACGATGGAAGTCACCCAGCCACTGCGTCCCTTCCCTGACTCCCAGCCATCCAACCTTGGAGCTGCAGAAACAGGAACCCAAGTGAAAACCAGGGCTGGTGGCTGATGGAGGCATGAGAGGAAAGTCCCCTTTCCTTCTGTCTAAGCCCAGCCTGCAAACCGTAACTGTGGAGGCACCAAGCCTTACCACCCAACTTCCACCAAAAACCAGGGCACAGGGCACTGGGAGAACAGGCTCCTTCCCTCTTCCCGTCCACCTTCTCTTCCATAAAAAGACACCCATGACCTCAGGGTCTCCTCTTCTCCATGACCATGAGCCCAGGCTCCCACAGGGCCTGGAGGGCTGGTCCGAACTCCTGGGACTGGTTAAGTTTAGGAAGCATTCCGATGCATTCTTAGTTAAAAACCAGAGCCATTTATTTATACCAATGTGACCCAATGCAACCAAGTTTTGGATACACCAGTGCAGGTGCTGAGAGTGAACCTGATGAATTCAGGGCGCCTGTAGGAAGGGGGTGGCTGAAACCAGGAATGAAATGAATGGAGTGCCTCGATTTGTGATGCTGAGCCCAGCCTGGGACGTCAAGGGACAGAGAGGAAAAAAAGGAAGGGGGAAGAAGGAAGGGAAAGGACAGTTGTGGAGAGTTAGATCAGCCAGTCACAGAATTACCCGGAACTCAAGAAATGGAAGGACTATATCCTTTGGAATGTTATGCGTCCTTCTTGAAGTGCAAGCAGTTAGGAAAGAAAAGGATGGAGGGAGAAAAGCAATTCAATGAAAGACAAAATACATCAATGTGGACGGAGCACATCGGGAGAGAAAGCGTCAGGTTACTCCTTTGCCCAATGCAGGGTTTCTGGCCACCCGGGTTTGAGGCCATTTTTCCACCGCCGCTGGTGAGCGGGGTGGGCAGGGTTGACCCAAGAGATCCTCTCTTTGGACGAACCAGTTTCAATTAAGGCTGTAACAGAGGCTAATTATTATTTTAAACCTTCCTCCCAGACTCACTCTCCCTCTTGCTCTGAACGGATTGCTTAATGGTCTCAGTGAGAGGCTCTGAAACTCTGGAGGTTTCCTATTATTTCTTTGCCTCCAGCAGGGACCAGGGACTTGCAGAGTGTTGGGTTTCAAGGGAAAATAGGAGCAGCAATTCTCTCTTTGTCTTTCACAGAAACAAAGACTTAGCTTTGGGAGAACATTTGATTTTGATTTTGATAGAGTTGGACCTTCTACTACACCGAAGGCTCTCCCTCCATGCCATCTCTGACCCGAATTACCTGGCTTTGTTTGAACACAACCAGTGACAGGGAGCTTGTTACCTCTGGGTCCTTTGTTGGATAGCTCTCGTAGTCAGAACATCTCTCCTAAGGTTGAGCTGACATCTGCCTCTTGCTAATTTGCATGCTTTAGTCTCAGTTCTGCCTTGTTCTAAAGGTTTCTGGGTTTCAACAACCCAAGGTCATCTGATGCCAGCAGTACCTGCACTTGGAGAACAGGAAAACTGGTCCATTTCATTGCCCTCTCCCCCGGGGACATCTGCCGCCTGGAATGCCCGTCTGCATTGAGGATGAGGTTCTGAGGCTCTTCCTCCTGTCACCCAGCATTTGCTAGGTGGCCAGGGAGACAGACAGTCACAGACTTCATTTACTGTGCTTTGTGACAGACTCTACCGTGAGATGATGTGTGAGTCCCCTGGAAGGTAGGCATTAATGTCTACATTTTCCAGTAACGCTGAGGCTTAGAAAAAGATTAGGTAGGGTTACTCAAGGTCACACAGCTAGTACATGGCAAAAGCCAATGTTCGAGCAAGTATCTGCTAGACTCCAAAGCAAGTTTTCCTGCGTCACACCAAACAAAAGTTTGGAATACATGCTTTACCAAGTAGGAATGTGCCTCTGAGTATCCTACAAATAGCTACTTAAAGCTGAGAGTATCCAGAAAAATCCAGAATGTGTTTATATAGACTAAATGGTCGATTAGCACCTAAGCTATTCCATAGATAGTCTCTATAGACTTTGCTTAACCAGCCTAACTGCTCTGCACTTGAGAGCTGGTTAAAAAAAAACAAACGAGCAAAAATAATGCTATAGCAGAGCCTGAGTATACTCATACCCATAGCCTTGACCTGGCCTGGGGGGCTAGATCCCTGTCCTACACACATGCACACGCACGCACGCGCGCGCACACACACACACACACACACACACACACACACACTTCTGTCTTTTCATCCTTCTTTTTCTTTTCAGTCTTGTCCCAAATTTACCTGGGCAAAAACAACACAAAACAAAAACAGGAATGCCTTTTGGGGGCGAGGGACAGGGTGCCTCAGTGTCACCAGTATGCTGCTGGCTGGTACTTGGGAACCTCCAGGCAAGTCAGTTGTGATGGGCAGAACCTGTTTCTCAGTGGGAGCCCCTGGGGGCCAGGGAGCTGGCACTAACCCAGGGAACAGGGTACCAGGGACCTGGACCCACCCATCTGCAGGCACAGGCCGCCTAGTCTCCTCGGATCTCCAAATCCCAAAGGAATGAATATTCAGAACTAAGAACCCCCCTTGCATTAATTTGGTGCGTGCATGTTCATTCTCCCCGCGCCACCCCACAAATCTGTGCGGACTAAAAATACCTGTGCGCTCCGTGGCACCGGAGACCGCTGACAAAAGAATTTGCATTTGTAGTCAGAAACACCCGCAGATGACTTTTGAAATCACCTCCCTTACATTTTAAACAGGTTGGTGGATTCGTCATTTAGGCTACCGCCAGGAGGCAGCTATTAAGAGATGTAGCAGGGAACGGCATTTTTCTTAAAAGGTTAAAACAAAGTGGTTCTTTTCATTACGGTGTCATGATTTTTCTGGTTTAAAAATAAAATCCATCTGAACCTGGATTCTTTAGACACACCGATATCTTTCGGCAAAGGGGGTTAATAGGAAATGTGTGTGGAGGAACCAGGTTGTCTTCCGGGTTCTTCTGGAATGAGCAGGGCAGGGTGTGTGCAGTTGCCAGGATGGAGCGCAGGACGCAGATGGGCAGGAAGAAGGACCATCCTCTCTCCTCCCAGGCCTCTTGGACTGGGGAGCAGAGGGTGGGAGGGAATTGCAGAATCCATTAGCAGTCTGCAAGCAAATTAACCAGCAGATTAACTTTTCAGATGTCCAACTGTTTGTCCTCTCCAATCCTGCAGTCCTACCCGTCTGCTGTTTCCACTTTGCAGTAGTGCTGGGGAAAGAGTGCGATTCCACTTCAATTCCAGGTCCTGCCCGAGAGCAGCCCTCAGAGGCTGGAGAGCACAGAGAAGGGGGAAGAACGGGGCGCCAGGCGGGCTGCAGCGGGAATCTGTGCATTTGCAGCCAGGGCGCAAAAGAGGGAAAGAGCTGGGCTTGTGTGCGCGTGTGTCTACACGTGTGTGTCTGTGTGTGCATCTGTGTCTGTTCTGTCTGTGTGTGTATGTGCATCTCTGTATGTGTGTCTGTGTCTGTGGCTCCTTAGGTGCATCTGTGTGTGTGTGTGTGTGTGTGTGTGTGTGTCTGTGGCTCTGTGTATGGGGTGTGGGGTGAGATGGGCAGGCGATGGGTGTGGCGGGTGAGGGAGTGTTGAGGGCACAAAATGAAGATTTTACACATGCACAGAGGCCACAGGATCCCACACCAGCAGATGGTGCTGTAGGTACAAGTTTGAAGGAGGCGAGGCCATGGGTTGCTGGAGACCTGGAAGCAATGATGGTGTTGAACGCGGGAGCTAAGGAAAGATCACGCCCCATCTGCATGGAGAGCATGGAACACAAGGAGGGCTTGAACACACCTAGCAGCGCTGTTTCTCCACCACGGAGCCCGTGTGGTTTGACTCGCTGATTGGATTGCCTGCACGAAGCGACCTCCTTTTGTTCCGGCCTCACCGGCCCTCCTCGATCACCTAGAATGAGAACCTTACATCCTGAGAGCAACTTGCAGTGTAGGGTGCCCGTGGCTTCACAGATGAGGTCATGGGGATGCATTACCTGGGCTCCGTCTCTCTCACCCTTCCACTCTAGTCCTTTTCTCAGCCAGGTTTCATCAAAGCATCTCTCCCATCTCTTCCCCCCTCCCCTCTGGGAAAGCCCTTCATTACCTCCTGGAGCCTCATCTAATTCTCTCCGAGTGGGGTCTCTGCCCACAGTCTCTCCCACTCCCCTCCATCTCGCCCGCTGCCAGGAGGCTTATCTTCCCCAAGCGCAGCTCGGATTCTATCTGTGGCCCCGGCACCTCAGCCGTCTCCACTGCCAGGCAGCCTCAGCCTGGGAACAGGAAGCCTTCTCAGCCGGCTGCTGCCACCACTTCACCCTGCTCGTTCCAGAGCCAGGCTGAGCCCCTCCTCCTACTCCTATGCTCACCTGAGCTCTGTCGGTCTCTCCATCATCTCACTGTGTATGTTTCCATTTGTCCTTTTGCTGGTATTCCATTTCCAGGTGCCCCAATCTTCTCACATCTTCCCCTTCAGGAGCCGCCTCTCCATGAAGCATCCCATCCGTTCCCGGCTCGGACCTCCCCAGGCCACCCTCTGGCCCCCTCTTCTGTAACTTGCCCTCTTCCCACATTGTGTGTGGTTCCTTGCCAACCTCACCCCTGCCGTGAAGGGCACTCACCTCCTGTTCCCACAGCTGTTCTACATGGGAACTCAGTAGAGCTTACGGACAGATTAATACAAACATTTGCCCTATTGATTGCTTTTCCTTAGCTAAGCTGTGATTTGAGGTGGTTGATGGAGGTCCTTCCCCCAGCCTGGAAACAGGAGACCAGAGACCCCAGTCTTTTCCACTGACTAGCTCCCCTCCGCCTTCAGTTCCCTCAACTCCCCACTAAGGGTATTAGCGGCGCTCAGTCCTTTGTGTTTTAAACTTCACCCTGTCCCCTCGTGGCCGACAAGTCTTCCTCGCCCGCCGTCTCTCATCAGCGGTGGCTGAAAGAGGAAAGATGGGCTTCGGCTCCCGGCACAAGCTCTCACTACCTCCCCTCTCCTCCAGCTCACGTGAAAACCATTGCTTAGGAGGAAGAAAGTCCCTTCCGGGTCTGTCCCTCATTGTGTAATCCTAGGATGACTCTTGCTACGCTTCCTAGCCTGGTGATTTTTCTCTTCCCCTTCAGATGGGTGTAGAAGCAAACCAGGACCCGAGCTGACATCTGTTACTGTTCATGAGCTTCCCCAAGAAACTGGTCTATCCTTCCCTTGCTCATCTTTTGAACCAAATAAAATTTAAAATGATTTCATATGGCTTAGCTGGTGCCAGATTTCAGGCTCCCAAATGCTATTTCTGAAAATTTATGCTCTCATTTATTTTATTCTTAGTAAGATTATAGACTTTTAGAAACAGAAGGATCCTTCAGTGGTAATTTAGAAGACTTAATTGGGGATCTCAAGTCAGCTGTCACTGTCACAGCCCTTCTTTCTTGTCCATGTCCTTTCACATCCAAGATAGCTCCTGGAATTCCTTTGGGGATGAGGGTGAACTCCAAGGCCTTGCCTTGGCCATCCGGCTCTGACCCATCACTACAATAAGAGCACTGCCGTCCGCTCTCCCCGATCTCCCCTAAGCCTGAAGGATCTTTGCCATTGCTGCAGCTTTAGATCAGCGGGCATTTGCTGATTACTATATGCTGTGCAGAAGTCCCATCTGATTCACACCACAACTCTGCAAAATAGATACCAGTCTCACAAGAAGAGAGAACTGAGACATGCAAAGTTTAAGTAACTTGACTTATGTCCCTGGTCTTCAAGAGATGAGACTAAGACATAAGCCTAGGAATCCTGACAACAGAACCTTCGCTTTTAAGGAGTCCGTGTTACTGCACTCAGGTGGAGCAAAACCCCAGAGGAGGGAAATATTTCCACAGTGAACCACAGCAGAAAGGGAGGGCGCGGGCCTTGGGTGTAGACTGAGCTGAGTTGAATTCTGGTTTTACCGATTTCTGGTTGTGTGATCCTGAGACGGTTATTTTAACTTTTCCAAGCCTGTTTTTTTTTGAATAGCTAATCATGGGCTAATCATGCTATTTGCAAAAAAATAACACATTAACTGAAGTTCTCAGTGTGGAATGTCTGGCAATGGTGCCTGGTGAAAACTAGGTATTCTCTGAGTGTCAGTTTCTTCCCTTTGAGTAGGAAGCTCAGAAGTCCTCGCTTTGCTTAGCGGATGCACCTGTCCTGGTTGGTGTTTCTCTGGTACTTAGCCCAGGATCTGATACCAGGCTGTGAGCCGGGGCGGGCTCCTGTTTAAGTAAAGCCCCTTTGTAGCTTTGAGCAGGACCTTACCATCCCCTCCCCACTGGCGTATGAGATACATTACCATCTCCAAGGTTCAAGCCCTTCTAGTTCCCTTGAACTTTCAAGGTGAGAAAGTGCTGAAAGACACTAACTTGCAAAATTTAGAAGCTGATTCTCAGAGAGAAAATGATTGAAATAAAACCCTTTCAGCCCAGAGAATAGTATTTCTCTATCAGGGATGAACATCAGAAATGACCTGTGTGTACTGCCCAATATTTATATATTTTTCTAAATTTTTATTTATTTATTTATTTTATTTTTGGCTGTGTTGGGTCTTCGTTTTTGTGCGTGGGCTTTCCCTAGTTGCGGCGAGCGGGGGCCACTCTTGATCGCGGTGCGCAGGCCTCTCACTGTCGCGGCCTCCCTTGTTGTGGAGCACAGGCTCCAGACGCGCAGGCTCAGTAGTTGTGGCTCACGGACCTAGTTGCTCTGCGGCATGTGGGATCTTCCCAGACCAGGGCTCGAACCTGTGTCCCCTGCATTGGCAGGCAGACTCTCAACCACTGCGCCACCAGGGAAGCCTTATATATATTTTAAAGACACCTTTGAGTCCCCACCCCACCGAATGCTACTCAATCATAATATTTGATGGAAACTCAGATCTACAGTTTAAAAATATCCCTGTTTCAGAACCACTATCCTGTGCCTGGTAGAAGGTGCTATGATGGGGCAATTTAAGCACCTGACCCGCCTAAATACAGGATCTGCAAGCTGCCATCTACAGGAGCAGATATAAGAAAGCCCGTGAGAAGGCACTGTTATATACGTTATAAATCTGCAGCGAGAGTCGGTTTATTATCTGTTATTGCACGTGACAATTGGTACCAAGAAAGAGTGCAGGTGATCATGTGAGCTGATTCCCTTATGTTTCAATCAGTGAGGACATTCGAACCAACATACGTGTCCCTCTCCGTCTTGGCAGCCCCAGAGCTACGTCTGAAGTTCACACTTGCTCTCGTTTGCCCAATCCAGGTGGTGCTGGATACGTTTCCTCCCTTGTTCATTTTAACTGGTTTGTGTTCCCGTTTTCATTTTTAGCTTTTCTGCTTTCGATATATTTTAACATCACAAGCTGTCTCAGACCCTTTTTCTAAGTAGGTGGAATATAAATCATGAGTAAATAAATAAAGCTACTGAGGCAATGAGTGACTTCTGAGAATGGGGAGGTATCAGAGGCAGGCAGACACAGCAGGACTGGATAGCATTATAATGGGCTTTTATACTTTGATGATAAAACTATAGCTATCCGCTATGAAATGTGGCTTACACATTGTCACCTCTTGTATGTTTATTAATTGATTTGTATAATCTTACATAAATAGCTTATCAATATGAATCCTTTGCGTCTATGGGCTTGTTTTCTTGCAATTAATCCAAGGAGAAAGGGGATAACAGTATTGCATCCTTGGTCTGTTCACCCCACCCTCCCCTCTGGATCTTGGCCCACACTGTGCTAGTCCTATAGGGTTTCCCACCCTGGGTTCCCTGGGGGACGCTTTCTCCTTTCTCTCACTGCGTTTTCAACTATTTGTCCCCTAGGTCCTTCCTTTCTTATCATATACCCTGTCTTCTTCCTCTTGTTTCTCTGCAGCTTCAGCAGTTTCTCCCAATTAAGAATGAAGAGTTCAGCCAATTTCAGTCCTAAAACTGGGAAGAACTGTCAGTGCCTTTAAGCGATTTCAAGGCTCCCCGTGAGGGCGCGCCGTGTACACCTCCAGGACTCCCTTGGCACTTTCCCAAGCTTCATTCATTCTTCGGTGCCCCCGGATTGTGTGTTAGTGCACCTGACGTCTTATTACCAAATCCTTCTCCACTGGGCACCCTTCCACCAAATCCCAGATCCCCTCCATCAAGAGTAGAGTAGATTCAGCAGATCTGGTGCAAATTATTCACAAACAGGTGAGAAAGCAAAGCTCAGGCACTTGCGCCAGCCCTCCATTAGCCCTGAGCCAGTCCTCCCTTAAATTTTCCTGGGGCTCCACAGGATCTGCTTTCGGGTGGGAAGATTCAGAAAGATGATGCACAAGGAGAAATAGATGTTGACATACTTAGGAATGTCCAGATTTGTCAGTTTCTCAGTGTCCTTCTTCCTTGTTTCATTTGTCTTGATTCCTTGAAAGGGCCAGTGACTTTCTCACATATTGGCTGGTTCCACCAAGATCTATGCTCACCAGTCCTCCTTTTCACAACAGCCCTCCTATTCGTATTATCAAATGGCTACTTACTGTTTTCTGGTTTTCCGTGTCAAATTCTGATAAATTTGAAAATAACTCAAAGTTGCTCTGCCTACGGGCCCGTGTGCAGGTGTAGTTGGAAGGATGGGGGTGGTGCATATAATGAGTACAGAATACACCTGCAGTATTTTAGAATATATCCTATTTATAGTCTTCCGTCAGTGGATGGTGGCTCTGTTGAAAGCTGGGACCATGAAGATCTTATTAATGAATGATGCTTGGGGATTGGGCCAGATTTAAAGCGGGCAGGAGTGGCACTCAAAACCGTAGCAGAATGTTGAGCGTGATGTCTTGGTGGTTGCTTCAGTGTGAAGAGATTTCAGAGACAAAGGCCTTCTTGGTCTTACCTAGGCTCCCGCAGTTTATGTAAGTTGGGGAAGATGTGATCCATCATACGCTCCTTCTGCCCACAAATGGTGCCAGTGGCTTTGACTGACCGTCCAGCAAGACAAAGAATGGGAGCTGTGAACCCGTGGCTGGTGGCCTGCTATGTAGAATCATGCTTTTCATCCTGATTTTAAGGGAGTCTTTTGAGATAAATCATTTTCATCATGACACTTAGTTTTCAAATCACCATTACTAAAAGCAAAAACGACAGTATCAGCAGTAAAATAACAGTAAGCTATTCTCCATTAAATAAATAGTGCTAGGGCTTCCCTGGTGGCGCAGTGGTTGAGAGTCCGCCTGCCAATGCAGGGGACATGGGTTCGTGCCCCGGTCCGGGAGGATCCCACATGCCGCGGAGCGGCTGGGCCCGTGAGCCATGGCCGCTGAGCCTGCGCGTCCAGAGCCTGTGCTCCGCAACGGGAGAGGCCACAACAGTGAGAGGCCCGCGTACCGCAAAAAAATTAAAAAATAAATAAATAGTGCTAAGCATTATAGGAAGAAAATTAAATCTAGAATTCTATATAATTAATTGTTCAAGTTTCTTAGTTATAACATTCAAATCTTATAGGTCCTGATTTTGAGGGTTGTAGCTATCGTTACTACTTTGCTACTTCTTGTGCATTCTGTTTGTTGGGTAAATCTTTCTCCATTCCTTCTAAAACTGCCTACGTTATAGTATAATACTCTAAACTAGTTTATATAAATATAAGGAAGACTTAGGATCTTTTTGGTTTGGCCTATCAAAGTCACCAAATGATTGATCAAGCCTTAATTCTTGCCAAAATTCTCCTTCTGATCCAGGAAAAGGATCACAACATCGCTTCCCAATCCCAGTTTGGATCTTCTCTACCAGGGATAGAGCTGCAAAACGAGAAACTTTTGTTGTGAATCGTGACTGAAGAAAACTTTTGCAACTGTTAATTCTGCAAAGGATGAACTCAGTGGGGCTAAGAGCTGGGTTCCCTTTCCTGATGTCCCTTTGTATTTTAGGACCCAGGGTGGCAGCATCAGCAAGACTTTGAGCTCCAGCAGAATCCATGCCTCATCCTGTGTTCTCTACTGGTTAGCAGTGGGTTAGAAAAATTACCACACCTCCCTGAGGTTTTTTCATGATGCATAAAATAGGATAGATACTTTCTCCTTTACAAGTTTTCTCATTACCATCCCCTCTTTCCCACTGAACGAAAAACCCTGATTTCTTAGTCTCATATGTTGGCCTTCCTAGAAACATTTTATGTAAAGAAAAAAAATTGAATATAATAGCTTATAGCATCTGTTAGGTCCTTGAGGGCAGAATCTGTGATTTGTCCCTTAGCTCTGTCTTACCAAGCCAAGGACCTGGTGTATAAGACAGAGGCCCTGAATTGATTTTGGAATGAATGAATCTATAATAATACAAAAACCCTCCCGTCCCATGTCTCTCAGCCGAGCACTGTTGTGGTTGCTGTTATAATAGAAGTAGAATGGATAGTAAATCAGGGATGCTTTCTGTAGGACTGTGAAACATGTGATGGATTTTAAGTTACAAGAAGGCAGAAGCATCCTTATATAGTTTCCTATTTACAGCGGCCTGTACATAACCTTGCGCCATTAATCACATAATAAAGTCTTTGGATAATGATGGCACCGAAAATGATGATAAACCTCTCCTATGTGGTCTCCGATGGACAGTTTCCCAGAGATGGATACAGCCAGCTGTCTGAGAAAGATCTCTTACCCACTTCTTTGTCCTTTTGTTTATTATCTATTATTCCCTTCAGTGAAAGGCTTTCCAAGGGCTATTTTTTGGTTCATCCTCCTTTTGAGGCCAGAGAAGTGACTTCTTATAGAGGTCTGGAGGCAGAGGCAGGAAGGCGGCTAATAGGCAGAAGAGGAACCCTGTGTGAAGAGAGAATCAGGCCAAGGGATGACACTTGACAATTTTGTTTTGAACTTCTCTGTTATTTCCGGTAAAGCGATATCCTTGACATTTTCTTGTGGCATTTTAAAGGGGGAAGAAAGCAGATTTTTTTCTTTACCATCTTTCTTCCTTTTCTCCGTCTCCAAAGTGATTTATCTTGTCTTTCTCCAAAAGCCAGCACTCCTCAACGTCTAGCAAACAGTGCGAGTGTTGTAGAAAGATGTACACGGGTGCCCCTCTGTGTGGGAGGGGTGTGTGTGTGTGTGTGTGTGTGTGTATAGGCAACAGCTGGGACTCATAAGGCTGAGTACTGTCACATAAAGCTTGTGACAAAGATCCCAGTCACTAAAAAAGCCATGGGGGTGTGCGGTTAGAGACCCACCCAGGTATGCTCCCCTTACCTGCCACCTCGTTCAGACCACCTGGTCTGTGGATGACCCACAGCCAATCCTGATGCTCTGGCTTGTCCTCAGGTGTCTTGCCCTGTGACCACGAAATGACCAGTTAATTTTAATCTTAGCCCAAACAAAACAGAATTAGAGAAAACTGCTAGAGGAATAACACATGAGTCTTTCCAAAGCCAGAAGCGGGTCACATCCTGCCAAGAGGAATGTCGGGACATGGCCTGTTTTCATCCTCTCTCCGTGAAGTAGAACCACTTTAAAGAGACATTACTAGGAGTGCAGCATCGGCAGGAGCTGAGAAAGGCCTGGTTGTGTGAGTGAGACATCCTCCTGTGGTCTGTCTATAGGATGAAAACCGCTATGGTGATGCCAGAGGGGCCGTGTTAAGATGTAACGAAACAACATGTAAACTGTAAAGTGCTGTGTGAACACAGAGCTCAATGTTGATTGAATATCAGCTCGCCAGATTGGGATCGTGCCTCACTCCCTTGTCTTCAGTGGCCGCTTTTGCGGAGAGTTCACGTCCTGCCTCCCCTGTTAATGATCTGTATCGGTCAGTGCTGCCTGCCAGCGCTCACACGGACCCTCGCCACCTCGCTTTTCTCTTTGCTTGGTCTGGGGCTTGGAAGGGGCAGGCTGTCTTCAAGCTCACCTCCAGAAGGAATGTGGCCAGAATTTCTGACTCGCAAAAACCTCATAGGAAGGTTCTCAGATGCCAAAGCCTGCGCTCAGAGTCCCAGAGAGACGGCAGCTGGTACCTGCTGGCCCTGAGAGGGCCCTTCTGTGCTCCCCCTGGGGACGCAGCAGCCACACAGCAGTAGTGAAAGACACCCATCCCAGGCATGCTTAAACCTCTTGCATCTCCACTTTCTTCTTTAAACGCTATGGAATAAATGGAATTTATAACCAGAAACCATAAAATGTCTGATTTAGTTCTCATCGTGATGACGACATTTAATAACTCCTGCATATTCTGTCACATCCGTCTAATGCTCTATTGTGGAATTTTACTTAAAGGGATGATTCCGTCCTCCATATCAAACTATCTTCTGCACCAAAAGGGAAGAGCATCCTTTTGAGTAATGGGTACAGAGGTGATGGGGGGACGCCCCGCTCTCTTCCAGGTGGTTTGGGGAATCTCAGGTTCCCAGGGCAGGGCTAGCCTCTTCTCAAGTGGCAAGATTCTCACGACACCTGGGGTGAGAGACAAGTCAGAGCTTCATCCTCCACTTACAGTGCCAGAAATTCTATGTTTAGAGACTGATTCCTTTGGGCCTTGGAGGCATTTCCTTTTCAAGTGTTCCCTCTTCAAATTCTGATATCCGCAGAAAGAAAACTTGTTATCGTGGAGACTGGGGATTATGTAATAGGCAAACTGAAAGGAGCATCTTGTGAGAAGGAGATACAGGGTAGTGGCTAGAGATGGGGAGAGGAAAAGATCTCAGGAGGAACAAAGCAGAAGGTAGGACCAGAGTGGAATTGGCATAGTTGTGGCCGTTTTGCTTGGTGGAATAGACTTATCCGGCTCCTCTGTTCCTGGGCCCAGAGTCTCCTGAAAGAGAGAGAGATGTGCCTGATAATGTGGCCCCATGACCCCTAATGACTCCTCCCCCAAGCAAGAATTCTATCTTCCTTTCCAGTGTGTACCCTCCCCTTCAGGAGATCAGTATGATGCCCACGTAAACTTCCCACCCAGGGAACTCCTTCACATGTTGCCAATTGTCGTAACAGTGTCTCTTGTTCCTTTCCTGCCCAGGATCTCCTCCAGGAACACACATTAAACTCAGTTGCCATCACTTACAGCCTCCTTCAGTCTCAAGCAGTTGCTTGTCCTCCTGTCTCTCGTGGCCTTATCAGACGTCAAGTGTATCCAGACCTTGCCTTCTGAAGCACCCTGAACTGGCTCTGTCCCCCCTTTCTTTCTGACCAGTCCCAGGTGGTACATTCTTGGGAGGAATGTCACAGAAACAATGTTGCATTCTCAGTGCAACAGGTCAGGAAGCATGAATCTACCATGTCCTACCTGAAGAGGCTAAACATGATTCCTTGTCAAATTGGTACCTTCCAGGGTTCTCCACTGTGTCAAAACCTTCCCTGGATATAACACGAGAAAGACCACACTTAAGTCATCTTGACACCACACCCTACTCCCCCCAGCCCAGTCTTCAACACTCTTGCACTTACACTGAAGTAAGTGCAATGAGGTTAATTCAGCTACATCTTTGCAAAATAGAGAGTTCCAGCAAGGTGGGAGCGGGAACTATTCTTACCGGTCAGCTTAGGATCCTTGTGATATCTTAGGAGGACATGACAGGCTTTGATCTCAAAATATGTTCAATTTTATTTTTCAAAAATATCTCTTTGAAAAATATTTTTTTATTTTTCATCTTCTGAATCATAGAAAGAGGTGACTCCAGCTACTTGAAGTCTAAACTTTCCCCCAAAATCCTTGGCTCAAGGCATAGCTCTTCTCTTGCAGTCTTTTAAATAATCCTCCCAAATTCTTTTCTTCCCTTTAGATTCCATATGTAGTCTTCTTCATGTTTCAATGGTCTGTGGCCTCAGAATCTTGAAAAGCTGAAAGAATCATCTATGTTACAAAGGGCTCTTTTAGGATTTTTGTATCTAGGATTTTTGAGATTGTTTATTTTTTTGGTTTTTGTTTGCTTTTGCCACCTTTAAGAATTACAGAATTAAGAATTACAATAGAGGAGAACAAAAGGACCAGAGAGCTAGAGACTGGAGACACAGGAAAATCAATTTCCCTCTTTCTACTCTGCTTTCCCATCCTCCCCCATCACGCACACACACACACACACACACACACACTCACACACACATACACACACATAGATGCACACAGACATCTGGGCAAATCTCTAAATCTCTTCTAACCCAACAGACAAACCACAAAACTCTCACTAAAGAGAACCAAGAGGCCCAACTCTGAGAGTGACGGTTTCCCCCTTTCCTGAACCACTGCTGAAGCCTTAACGAGGCTTCAGCCCTTCCAGGCACCAGCTCTGGCAGCAGAACCCCCCGGCTGTGCTCAGTTCCACAGTCAGCAGACCTGGGTCTGATGCTAAATTATAGTCTAAAGAGGGAGAGGGCTCAGGGGGCAGATGATCACAGGCTATAAATACCTCCGAGGCAGCAATGCAAATAAGGGAAGGGGGTTATCCATTTGCTCAGCAGGTGCTGGACCGGGAGCTGTGGCTTGGAGCTGAGGACGAGAAAGTGTAGGCTGGCGATGAGCAGAGAGGCTCCTCACACAGAGGGGTCTAGATACGCTGGCTTTCCGGATCCCAACACCTCTGAGAGCTGACTTAGCACAGACGCTTTGGGCCAGCCCTCTACCTTGTGACGAATCTCAGGGCACACAATGGACTAACCCAGAGCTACTCAGCTTAGACCCCAACACCACGTAACAGGCATAAAACCTATACATGCCTCCCTTAGTTACAACCCTTTTCATCTGAAAGCCACTCTCCACCCTCTTATCCTGGTCGGGATTCAGCCAGGTGTTTCTCTCTGGCATCCAAAGGACACGTTAATTACTGGTAGTAATTGGTCATCTACAGCCACCTGGCAGCCCGGACTGGTTCATTTCCCTGTGGGATTCCATAGTCATAATCTATTCACTGTGGCCTTTTCCCCAGGCTGCTTTCTGCCCTAGGAAGTGTGCAGCCATAAAAGGCATCCATTAGTCATGAACTGGGTTTCCTGAGCCTCCGTGGAACTTGTCAGGAATCTCCTTATTGAAAGGAATCAGTATATCTCCACATGATCTGCTTTCCTAGGCAGATATCCTGTATTTTTCCACTCTGATCTCACTACTTTCTCATCCCCTATGAAGGCCCTCACTCAGCTGTCCAACTGAATTAAGTCTCTGTTGTTGGTTATCTGCTTTCCATCCAATTGTCCACATTAACACCCACTGAGCACATGACAAGTTAAAACAATCCAAACGTAGGCAAATGTAATTTATTTTTAACCATCCTTGCTCTCAAGGGTTTCAGGAGGCGCTGCAGTCATGGAAAGTACCTGGATTGGGGGTCAGGATCAGAGACCGGTCAGTTATTAACTCTATGATCCTGGATAATTTACCTGATTCGGCTGAATTTCAGTTTTTGGATAAAAAAAAAAACTACCTAAAGAATAATGGTGAGATCTCATTACACATGTGTGCACACACACGCACATACACACGCACACACACACCCCCAGCCTCTGACACGGGGCAGCCATCTTTTTACACATGTGTGCACACACACGCGCATACACACGCACATACACACACCCCCAGCCTCTGACACGGGGCGGCCAGTAGGCAGCAGACACCAGCGCTGGGGCCTGTTGGCTATAGTGGACAAACAGCTAGCGTGCAGCAGCATTTGCCTCCCCGTCTAAGAAAAATTGTATGTATAGTGATTCACTTGGTTATACAGCAGGAACTAACACACCATTGTAAAGCAATTATACTCCAATAAAGATGTTAAAAAAAAATTGGAAAAACAAGAAAGAAAAGCTGAAAAAAGGCACTGAGCAGGTTTAGAGGAGAGAAAGATTTGCCCCAGACTTCTTTAGGGAGGACCAAGAAGGCCTTAGGGCAGTCCTGTGTTCAACCTATGATTCATTTCTTACCAATCACTGAATACCTGGTCTCTGTACCATTCAATGCCGGTGAAGGGGTGATACAACAGGTGAAGGGCAGGACCCACCTACACCCTCAAAGAGACAGGTCTGTGAGATGAATGGCTATTCAAAGGGCATACGCTACACTGTGCAGGGCGGGCAGCTGTGGGGTGTGGCCGAACGGGGTGCTACCCCCATCTCCACCACTAGCAGAGAACAATTTCACACAGCTTTCTTACCGTCACCTAACGTGAATGAGTTGGGATTTAGAAAATTGGATGAGATCCAGGAAAGCTTCACAGAGGAAGGGTACATCCCAACAAGAGCCTGAGAGAACATCTTGCCTGTAGGGGAAGCATAACATTACATTACGCTACACGTAAGGGTTCTGCAGAAAAACAGAGCTAACAGGATGTGTGTGCTTGTGTGTATGCGCACTAGGATGTGTATGGAGAGAGAGAGAGGTTTATTTCAAAACACTGGCTCACAGGATAGTAGAGTCCAGTTCAAAACAGGGCAGGAGACTAGGCAGAGTCAATGCTGCTGCTCGAGTCTGAAGGCTGCCTCCTGGCAGAATCCTCTCCTCCTTGGGGGAATGCAGTCTTTCCCTAGGAAAGCCTTCAACCGATTGCATGAGGCCCACCCATGCTATGGAGGGTCATCTGTCCTACTCAACGTCTGCTGATTTCATCTCATCTAAAAGCTGCCTCCACAGAACCATCTAGCCTAATGTTTGCCCAAATGTCTGGGCGCTGTAGCTTAGCCAAACTGACACACAACAGTAACCATCCTGACACCCGGGAGTGTGTCACTTCATGACACACACGGTTAATACGCTCCCTTCCCTCCTAGAGCGTCTCACAGGCAGTGGGGTTTGAACTGAGCCTGGCATGAGAGGGGAGAACAGAGGGGAAAGACAGTTCACAACTGAGATGAGGGAGTGCATGCCTGCAGAATAGAGAAGAAACGGGAGCAGATATTCTCTGCGAATTTGTGATGGAGGCCGAGGCAGGTGATTCTGAGCCTAATTACAGAGAGCCGTGAAGGCCACGTTGGAAAGTGGAAGTTTGATGCAATGAGAAACTGATAAGAGTTACGACTTTCATTTTATTCCTTCTTGTTTTTATTCCTTCGTGTTTTTATTCCTTCCTGTTTGTCCTGAGAGAACAGAGAATGGATCAGAAAAGTTCAAGACAGTCGCGAGGTCAGGCTCTATTAAAGGCACGAAAGCCATACTCCCTGGGACAGAAAACACATAGCAAGTCCTGGTACACACCCGTCCTGAGGATGGGAAGGTGGCACTGCCCACTCTGCAGCCTCACGCCCAGGCAGCGGCCAAAGCAGCCCCCGTAAAGGAGAGAATCAGGGGCTTCTCTTTGGTGTTTCCTGCTTGTCAAGACCTACACATCAGCACGTAACCTTTTCGTGCCAACTACAGCGCATCTCACACAATTAAAAAGGAAAAGTCAAGCATTAATACCTTGTATTCAAAGGTCACGAGATCTCCATCCACCTTTCCAAAGCTGGTGATAGAGGGCTCGGGGGCCTTCCCACCATAAAATCCAAAGAGAGGTCACAGGCCGACACATTCCCTCTCAAGGCTTTGGCTCCGTCATGGCCAGTTCCTCAGAGACCCTGGAGTTGTGGTCACGTTCCCAGAGTCTGAGAACAGAGAAGGAACAAAGCCGCACCTAGTATGTTCCCATCATTGTTCTGATGCAGGAACCGGAGTCTAGAGGGAAGAGATTTTCTCTGTGCGACACACTAATTTGGGAAAGAATTAAAACTAGGACTCAGTTTTATGACCCCAGACAGGTACACTTTCTCTTTGGCTTATGTTAGAAATCCAGTGTCTGAAACACTAAAACAGAAGTGTGGTAGAAGATGACAAACTAGTGCCCAAGGGAGGTCCGTTTCCCCACCTTCTCTTCCAAGATGCTGAGCTGTGATTGATTTTCAAGGTCATATAACATTAAAAATATAAAACTCATTTTCACAGCAAAAGAAGAGAAAGGGCCGCCTCATATCTTTGTACGTGGGAATGACCTGCTATCCACAGGCAGATGATATAGGATGGGGAGGAGTCTTACCTCTAATTAAATGGCTCCATGTCTGTGTGTGTTTGGGGCGTGTTACATGGTAGCTACAATTAATAGTGTTTACAATTTATTGAATGCTTAATATGAGGCGGGAGCTATTCTCAGCCCCTCATGGGAATCAACCTGTATAATCTTTACAACAATCCTATGAGCTGGATACTCAGTATCCCTATTTTGCAGAGAACGAAACTGAGGTGTTCGAAGTTATTCATACACCCAGGGTCTCACAGCTAGAAAGCGACAGAGCTGATATCTGTGGCTTTGGAGGCAGGGCTCTTAACTCCTACCCCGTGGTGCCCCTCTAGGTTTGGATAGCTAGAGAAAATACTATCCGTGAAAACATGACCTCCACAAATAAGAGATCTCTGGGTCTAGCAGAGGCAGACACGAGGGTCCTCATAAAATACCAGGGGCTCCAAGGAGAGAGCGCAGTGTGGGAAATCTTGGCAAGAAGGAAGAAGGTAAGCAATCCTGTCTTGGGCTGGCTGTAGGATCATGCCCTTACGAGGCAGATTGCCAAATCCTGGAGGAACTATATCCCCAGTAGGTTACTGGGACAAAGCACTCAAATACAGAGAAAGAATATTAATGTCCTTTTTTAGGACTTTATAATGGCTAATAGTAATCGAGTGCTTCCAAGTTCCAGGTCCTGTTCTCAGCCTTTTTACACGTGTCACCTCATTCGAGCTTCACAGCAAAGCATGGGGCAGGGAATGCAGTGTCTCCATTATCCACCAGAGGAAGCTGAGGGGGCACAGGAAGTTGCATAACTTAAGCCCAGATTTACCAGCCAGGCCACAGCCAAGATAGCCCCGCCATCCCTCATCCGAACGTAAGGACCAGTCCTCAGCAGTGGACCGGGGTTGCTGGAGGTCTCAGTTTTGAGAAGTAAGTTGGTCTCAAACACCGGGCACCAATTTGCAGCCACGTGGTTGGACCTAGAGATTATCACACTAAGTGAAGTAAGTCAGACAGAGAAAGACAGTTCTCATATGACATCACTTCTATGTGGAATCTAAAATGATACAAATGAACTTTACAAAACAAAAACAGACTCACAGACGTAGAAACCACACTTACGGTTACCAAAGGGGAAAGGGGTTGGGGAGTGATAAATGAGAAGTTGGGGATGAACACACACACACACTACTATGTATAAAATAGATAACCAGCAAGGAACTACTGTATAGCACAGGGAACTCTACTCAATATTTTCTAATAACCTATATGGGAAAATAATCTGAAAAAAATATATATATACACATATATATGTATAACTGAATTACTTTGCCGTATACCTGAAACTAACACAACGTTGTAAATCAACTATTCTTCAATTAAAAAAAAATGGGCACCATTCAGGCGATGGCTGGTTTGCAAAGTATACAAACATTGAATCATTATGTTGTACACCTGAAACTAATATAATGCCATGTGTCAATTATACCTCAGTTATAAAAAGAAACCTGGACACCACACGTAGCCTGGGAAACATGGCAGATGGGATCCATTCATTCGCCCACGTAGAACACTCACCAAGCTCCGGGCACTGGGTTGTACAGGGAGCGTGAGGGACTCCGGCCCTCACAGAGCTTACGGCCTGGCAGGATCCACTCACAAGGAAGAGGAGAGAGCTGGCATCTCGATGAGGGTCCGTCTGGTGTGGCAGCACTACCCCTTCAAACCTGCACGTTGCCCGCTATTCCGGGAGGGGGTGCCCCGCAGAGAGCAGACCGACACGTAAGGATGGCCTTCTGCGTTTCTGCTGACACGTCGTCTGCATCTGATGGAGTAACGTCTTCATCATGAAATTAGATGAAATGCCTGATGCACAGCCTCATAGATAACAGCCCACGCTCTTCCTCCAGATCTACAGGAGAAATGGCCAAGAGCAAGGAGTGGCGGGGATGTGTGTGTGGCCACAACTGCCCCTACCCATCCCATCCCGTTTTCCTACCCACCTGTCATTGCCCCGAAAACATCATTAGCTCACGGAGGGGACGGTGTCTCATTGCATAAGCAGCACCACCGCAACCAGAGGGCTTCCTATACTGAGGCTGCAGGTAAATTGTGGACCAACTCGATACATTTTCCACAAGAAGTTCACTGATAGCGGTGCTCCCTGGCGCCCCTCCTTCCCAGCACAAGAGTGAGCAAACTTTCTTTTCCAAAGCCTGCACGTAGAGGTCACAGATCAGAAGGATGGAGTTGATGGAAAATAAGGCAGGACACCCTGATGACTCTTGGATTCATTCTTTGCCAGCCGGGGAGGGAAGGGAGGGTTCCCTCCAAGGAGAGACAGGGCACAGGCCCTCTCCCTTTCCTGTATCTGCCCTGCTGTTTCCAGGAGACCCGTCTCAGCTGTGTGGCCCTGCCGGCCAGCGTGCTTTGCACCTGACTGTGCACGAGGCAAGTGAGGCAGACACAGGGGGCGCAGCAGAGCCAGGGCACCTGTGTGATCCCAGCCTTTTCCGTCCACTCTGCCCTGGTTCAGCGCCGCCTTTCCCTCCACTCCTGCCATGTTTGTGTAAATGGTCCCTACCACCGAAACCTTGAATGAACGCTATGGGCTGGACCTGCTGGGCCGTCGCAAACTCCGGAGGCATCATTCTCTTGCACTAGCCCTGCGGCCCAGTGGTGCGGCAGGGGAATCTCTGCCCCGGGGCAGGCAGCACTAGGACAACCGGGCTCTAGGTTCAGTTGGTGGAGCAGGGCCCTCCTCGGTCCTGGGTTGAGTTACGTTTGCTCGCACTTGTTCTCTGCATCCAAAAGTGTCCTTTCTGTCTGGGTCCTCAGCACACCCCTTGGGTTTATAGAATGAACCGCGCGCGTGCGTGCATGCGTGCGTGTGTGTGTGGTACAGCTCTCTTGGTACTTGGTGGGGAAGGATTTCTCTGCAGGGTTGTTGTTTGTGCTTCCTTCCCAGGCACAGGGCTACACGGGGGTTCACATGAGATCCCTGAACCCCAAAGGGGCAAAAGGCAGTCAGAGATGATGAGGGATCTTTCCTACAAGCCTTGACGAAAACCAAGGCAGAGCCAACGTTGGCTAGCGGCTGTCCTTCCACTTTTCTAGCAAGGAGGAGGGGGCTCTCACGGATCCCTGGGGCCTGGGAGTCCCTGGCGACCGCTCCCGAGGTTGCTGTTTCCATCTGTCCTCCCTGATGACACTGAGAGCCCTTGTTTGCGAAGTGCCCGCTGGGGGCTGGGCTCTTTCGTGTCCAGTGTCCCATTTAGTCCTCCTGATAAGCCTGTACCTGGGCACTGCTCTTTCCAGTTTACGACTTGACAGCCTAAGCCTGAGGTGGTCAGATCACTTGCCCAAAGCCAATGAGCCGGTCGAATCCACATCAGTATAACTCTAAAGGCCCTGATTTTTCTACCACTTCGCACTGGGGTCCTCATATCAACTTCCCGCCTATTATTAACTCACCCCAATTTAGCCCCTGTGCCTTGTATTTCTCCCCACTTCTGCTTCAAGACTGTAGGTGGAGACCGGAACCATCTCCTTGCAGGCCTACCTTTATCTCCCCAGCAACATTCCATCCAGGCCTGCCTCCCCTCTGACCGGCCGGAAACCGAGCTACTGATGTTCTGTAGGGGATCGCTTTCTTCTTCGGTGAAAGATACAGCCTCTGCCCTCACTGATTTTGCAAACATTTAATGGCCAACATTTATCCTTTAATACTGATACTTCTACTCTTCCTTCTGGGTTGAGCTGCATGGTGGCTGAGCCTTGCGGGATCCAGGGAGGTTTTTCTTCATAGGCTAGTAGGAGATCTATGGTTACCACCTGACGACACAGAAGAATTTAGTTTGCAGGTTACTAACATGCAGGGAATACTGGTGAGACATGGACCCTTTTTCCCAAGTGCCAAAGAGAAGCTGACTTTGCTTCTGATGTGTCAACATCTGTGCATCTGTAGCAGTGCACATTAAATGAGGCATTTATCTACACAGGCCTCCTGGTGTCAGGGACTGCATTCCACCGCAGACAACAGAGGCCCAAGTTCCCAGACTCTGCTGCGGAGCACGAAGCCCAGAGATGGGCAGGCTCCGTGAGGACCAGCTGCCTGATGGCATCAGCATCCCAGGGTCCTCTTAGCTTCCCTCTCTGCAGTCTTTAGTGTCAGACTCCTGTCCTCGTGCTTGAAAGATGGTGGCTTCACCTCACCCTCGCTTTGGTGTCTAGGCAGGAAGAAGAAGTTAGAAGGCGGAAGAAGTATTGCCAGAACGAGGCAACAAAACTGTCCTAGAAGTCTCTGGGAGGTTTCCATTCTTGGACTACTGACCAGGGCCTCACCATGTGCTGCCCCTCTGATAATAGGGGAACTGGGAAAGGCAGTTTTTAGTTAGACCCACAGGTACCCTAAACCAACTCGAGATGTTGAGAGAAGATGGGGAGGACACATACTTGGTGGATAATTTGCTGTGGCTGCCACTGTCGGATCCCTTCTATGTGGACATTTCTAGCGTAGGGAAGGAGCCATTGGAAGGAAACTCTTAAGTTCCATCTGCCCTTAAAGACAGAGATCTCCACGGCCCCTCACATTGTCTGATACCAGGGCCTCTGCTTCTTGTCTGCCAGCCCATCCGTCCCTCGTTCACTGCTGCTCAAGACTTCTGTGTTATTTCACTGCAGCTTTTACAGCTAGGGAAGAGTTATTAATATTGTCTATTATATAAAGAATTTGTAGTGATAGGGGAGCAACTAACATATGATAATAGTGGGTGGAATCGTTCAAACTGGATCATGCCTCTACCCTTTTTTAGAAGCTCCAGTGAATCCCCAATTCCAACAACATGTAACCCAAACTCTCTATCAGGCCACATGGGGTCCTTCAGCTTCCCCTCCCACCATTCCTCAGACACAAACGATTTCTCACTTTTTTCTTAAACAAGCCATGATTTTTAAAATCTCCGTTTCTTTGTTCTTTCTGATCTTTGCCCAAAATAAATTGATCTCTCTTCTCCAATTGGTAACTTACTGCCTACCCTACAAAACCCATCTCTTCTGCTAAGTGTTCTCCAAGTCCTTTGATCCTTATGTCCAAAATTTCACACTCACTAGATATCACTACCTTAGCTCCCATCACACTGTTAGTAATTTGTTTACATACCTGTCCCCTCCACTAAGTTATGAGCTGCTGGAATGTAGGCACAAGCTTTTATACACCAACGTAGCACTTGTATCTAGGGTAGTATTTGCTACATTGTAGTTACTTATTAGGTCATTAGAATAGCACCATTCCAGGCACTTTGTATCAAGGAGGTACTATTATTGTCAGCCCCATTTTACAGGTGGGAAAACTGAGGCAGGAGAGGGTAACTTGCCACATTTATACACAAGTCAAAGAGGCATGATTGGAGCTCCAGTGCCTGCACTTTTAGTCATCCCTCAACACTGCTTCCCAGTAGAATATTTGATGAAAGAATGAATGAGACCATAGATATTGTCCAGCCTGTTCTGGAAAGGGTATCTCACACTGCAAAGAAATGTGTAGTTCATCCCCTCCAGCTTATGACTCACTTTTCACCCATCTGCTGGCCCAGGTCTCCTGCCTTAAGCAGTGAGCCTGGCACAGGTTGGGGCTGCCCTGCTGGGGTTCAGGCCCAGATTCAGTCCCTTCAGCCTAAAGGCCACATTACAGCATCTTGACAGGGTTCCTCGGTGGTGCCCGTTCTCTCTCTCCTGCCCCTCATTCTCTCTCTCTGTCCCCCTTGCCCTCCGCTTCCCCGTCACAGATGTAAAGTCTGTGCAGCCATCTCTGATGCTTCTAACCACAGGCATTCAGGAACAGTCTCGTTCCCAATCCTGCCTCCTATTTTCATATTTCCTGTGGCATTTTATAGAAATAGCAGAACAATTGCTCATCCACAGGGGGTAAAGGGAGCAGGGTTTTATATAATCAAATGTTAAAGTGACAAAGTTTTCCAGCCAGTGGGGGAAGAGGAGGGAGGGATGATGAGGATGATGGGTCCAGGGATGAAGGAGGAGCCTGGGCCGTGTATCCGTGATGCAGGCTCCAGCTTGAATCCACTTTGTATCTGTGACGCAGACGGTGGATGCAATGTGTGCCTTGGGTTCTGCCTCTCCTTCCAACGAGGTTTAGCATCACCTCCAGGAGGTGAGTCTCTGCCAAAGGCTGCTTGGAACCACCTGTTTCCAGAGAGACCTCTGCATCTTAGAAGCACTGATGCTTTATTTCCATCTCCTGCATTGGCTGAGGAGAAAAAAGATAGTGGTTCATCTCCTTAGCCAGATGAGGGACAGAGACCAAAAACATCTGTCTGTAGCAAGCAGGCTTGGAGTTTCCCTTAAACACACATTTCCATGAAAACCAGACAAAGGAAGACAAAAGAAAGGCCAGACAGGTCCCCACATTTAAATGAACGCTGTGGCCTTATTCCTGTCCAGGGCGGGGAGCAGAGGGCACGGGCTGCTGTCTGCACCCAGCCCCACACCGGGCCGGCGACATCACTGCCTCCTTCCCACACACACCGCTGCACATGGACAGGCTCTCCGGCCATTTGTTCTTTGATGTGCACTAAGTGAGACATAATTACCCACCTTGTCACACTGCATGTGACTTTGATGGCCCAGTGTGTGGGCTTTTTAAAAAAATACATTAGATCTTCTGCCCATTTTTGGATTGGGTTGTTTGTTTTTTTGATATTGAGCTGCATGAGCTGCTTGTAAATTTTGGAGATTAATCCTTTGTCAGTTGCTTCATTGGCAAATATTTTCTCCCATTCTGAGGGTTGTCTTTTGGTCTTGTTTATGGTTTCCTTTGCTGTGCAAAAGCTTTGAAGTTTCATTAGGTCCCATTTGTTTATTTTTGGTTTTATTTCCATTTCTCTAGGAGGTGGGTCAAAAAGGATCTTGCTGTGATTTATGTTATAGAGTGTTCTACCTATGTTGTCCTCTAAGAGTTTGATAGTGTCTGGCCTTACATTTAGGTCTTTAATCCATTTTGACTTTATTTTTGTGTATGGTGTTAGGGAGCATTCTAATTTCATACTTTTACATGTACCTGTCCAGTTTTCCCAGAACCACTTATTGAAGAGGCTGTTTTTTATCCACTGTATACTCTTGCCTCCTTTATCAAAGATAAGGTGACCATATGTGCGTGGGTTTATCTCTGGGCTTTCTATCCTGTTCCATTGATCTATATTTCTGTTTTTGTGCCGGTACCATATTGTCTTGATTACTGTAGCTTTGTAGTATAGTCTGAAGTCAGGGAGCCTGATTCCTCCAGCTCCATTTTTCGTTCTCAAGATTGCTTTGCCTATTCGGGGTCTTTTGTGCTTCCATACAAATTGTGAAATTTTTTGTTCTAGTTCTGTGAAAAATGCCAGTGGTAGTTTCATAGGGATTGCACTGAATCTGTAGATTGCTTTGGGTAGTAGAGTCATTTTCACAATGTTGATTCTTCCAATCCAAGAACATGGTATATCTCTCCATCTATTTGTATCATCTGTAATTTCTTTCATCAGTGTCTTATAATTTTCTGCATACAGGTCTTTTGTCTCCTTAGGTAGGTTTATTCCTAGATATTTTATTCGTTTTGTTGCAGTGGTAGATGGGAGTGTTTTCTTAATTTCATTTTCAGATTTTTCATCATTAGTGTGTAGGAATGCCAGAGATTTCTGTGCATTAATTTTGTATCCTGCTACTTTACCAAATTCATTGATTAGCTCTAGTAGTTTTCTGGTAGCATCTTTAGGATTCTCTATGTATCTGCAAACAGTGAAGGATTCTCTATGTCATCTGCAAACAGTGACAGCTTTACTTCTTCTTTTCCAATTTGGATTCCTTTTATTTCTTTTTCTTCTCTGATTGCTGTGGCTAAAATTTCCAAAACTATGTTGAATAATAGACATTTCTCCAAAGAAGATATACCGATTGCCAACAAACACATGAAAGAATGCTCAATACCACTAACCATTAGAGAAATGCAAATCAAAACTACAATAAGATATCATCTCACACCAGTCAGAATGACCATTATCAAAAAATCTAGAAACAATAAATGCTGGAGAGGGTGTGGAGAAAAGGCATCACTCTTGCACTGTTGGTGGGAATGTAAATTGATACAGCCACTATGGAGAACAGTATGGAGGTTCCCTAAAAAACTACAAATAGAACTACCATACGACCCAGCAATCCCACTACTGGGCATATACCCTGAGAAAACCATAATTCAAAAAGAGTCATGTACCAAAATGTTCATTGCAGCTCTATTTACAATAGCCCGAAGATGGAAACAACCTAAGTGTCCATCAGCAGATGAATGGATAAAGAAGTTGTGCCAGATATATACAATGGAGTATTACTCAGCCATAAAAAGAAACAAAATTGAGTTATTTGTAGTGAGGTGGATGGACCTAGAGTCTGTCATACAGAGTGAAGTAAGTCAGAAAGAGAAAAACAAATACTGTATGCTAACACATACATATGGAATCTAAGGGGAAAAAAAGGTCATGAAGAACCTAGAGGCAAGACGGGAATAAAGACACAGACCTACTAGAGCATGGACTTGAGGATATGGGGAGGGGGAAGGGTAAGCTGTGACAAAGTGAGAGAGAGGCATGGACATATATACACTACCAAACGTAAGGTAGATAGCTAGTGGGAAGCAGCTGCATGGCACAGGGAGATCAGCTCGGTGCTTTGTGACCACCTGGAGGGGTGGGATAGGGAGGGTAGGAGGGAGGGAGACGCAAGAGGGAAGAGATATGGGAACATATGTATATGTATAACTGATTCACTTTGTTATAAAGCAGAAACTAACACACCATTGTAAAGCAATTATACTACAATAAAGATGTTAAAAAATAATAATAAAAAGACCAAAAAACTGAAAGAAAACAAAAAAAATATTAGAATGTCTTCAAGGGGAAGCAGTGTTCCTTTGTGGATGGTCTCAGGATTTCTACATGGTTCCAAACAACAGAACACAAGAGCTGGTGCCTCCAGTGAGGAACAGATGCTTCTCCCGGCCCCCGGCTCCACCCTGCACATTGCCCATCGCCTACACGGAGGTGGAAAGGCAGGAAAAGAAGGAGGGAGTGGGGCAGGGAGAGAGGGGCACATCCAGAAGACTTCAGCAAAGAAGACGGAGAAGGATGGGAAGGAACACAAGCGGGTCAAAGCACACTGTGATTTGCCTCTTTTGTGTGATGAATTGTTTCCATAACCAAGGCTGCATGTCCCTGCAGGAACCCTCTTCCTCCACCTTCAGAAACATCCTACTTAAGCATGCAGTTAGTCTCCTTCCCAGATCCCTCCTACTCGTTGTCTCATTTCTCTTGCTCACAAAGACTCCTTCCCAGATGTGCAAAGGTCCTCCCTCCTACAGCAGTGTTCCCCTCCCTCCACCAGCATCCCCCTTCCTGACCCAGTTCCCTTCTCTAAAGGAAGGTGCCTGGCCCTTCTGAGATAGTGCCCTCATGTGCATGTGGATGCACACACACACACACACACACCCCACCCCCGACCCTCAGAGCCGTCCCTTCTTTGTGGAGACACACACTATACCCCCTGGAAACAGAGCTTCTTAAACACAATTTGAGCCTGTAAATGCTGCAAGGGATCAGGCAGTGAGTTTCCATAAATGTGAAGCCTGCTCATTACTGCAATTAATTGGCGTTGCTGCACTAGTCGTAAGGCAGCCTGCCTATGGTAAGCGTGGCAGCAGCCTGCTGCGTGCAGCGGGGAAGCAGAGGTGGGATCTGAGCCCTGGGCAGTGCTTACAGGGGAGGATACAGGAAATCCGTAAGCATTCTCAGTTTTTGTGAAGCAACGTTGCACTATTGGGTTTATATTAGCAATTTTCAATCATCTTTTATTAGCGCCTGATCGATCTTCTGTCCATTTCCTTAATGTATTAAAGCATAATAATCTGAAGAAATTTCATCCCTGGTCAGCTGACTGTACAAAAGTCATCACCACACAGTTGCTTATTCAGAAGCTCTGAATCCCTCATGCAAACCCCTTTGGATGGGAACAGACCCACGCTGAATGAAATGAAGTTTCTCTGAAGTGAAGTGGACTGCGGGTCCCTACCAATCGTGTGTGTCTCTGGCTGGACCCCTTTTGGCCATGGGATGCCAGGTCTCAGGGAACGTTGGGAATCATTCATACAGTCTTTCATCCTGGCCTCATTCTAGGCAAGCACTTCACTGAGCCAATGGTGCAGATGAACTCCGACTCCAATCTGGTCTAATTGTATGAACACGACTCAACTGGGTAAGGCCTGTAGGCCTCCATTTCCTCACCTATAAAATGAGAATATTAACCTAGATGACCTATACGGGTCTTTTCAGCTCTAAAGTAAATTGGTTTAATCAAAAGACATAGACCTTACTAACAACGGGCTTCTCTTCTTGTAGGGAAGATACCACATATTTATACTCACTTAGAACACAAGGCAATATGTTGTCCATGCTAGAGAAGATATAAAATATAACAGGCATCCAGAGGAGGGAGACATTTCTCAGTGAGGTGACCAGAGGGGACTGCCTGGAAGAGGGTTCATCTGAGGTGCATCTTGAGGAGTGAGAGCTTCATCGGCAGAGAAGCAGCGGAGGGTGGGACTTGCCATGTGATGGTAACACTGCACTCCTGGGAAGGGATAAGGGGGATCTAGAAGGCATGGAGTCTTGAATTCCAAAGAAAAAGGCCATTTCCAGAAGCAGGAGAGTGTTTCTGGGGGCTACGGGCTTCCAGGAGATGAGAGAGACTGACCGTTGTGTCCTGAACCAACATGGCTCCAGATAACAGGCCTCCTGTCCTCCTGCCGGGTCCTGCCGGGCCTGACAATGGTCACCTGTGAAAGGCCCCACCATGCTCTTCATGGCGGAGCTGCGTTCATGCTCCACAAGCCTGTGGTGTCTGTGAATCCTGCTTATTGTTCTGTGTACAACAAATGCTGCTTTTCCAGAAGCAAAGAGGTGACAGCAGGAGGTAAACGGAGGCCGCTCCATTGCTCAGACGTCCTGGATGGCCTTCCTTTTCTTTCTGCGCCACAGCCTTCCACTGGGCCCCTTCTTGACGAGGTTCTGGTACTCATGCCTTCTGCTCCTGAATTGTAGGAGTCCTTTCATCCCTCATGAATTACCCCCCTTATCCTGCCAAAGTTCTCCCCACTCCCCCTGTGAGCCAGGACATCGTGGGTATTCCACAAGGAACGAAGCTGGATCCTTGCTTTTATTAAACTGCAGTTGAGTAAAATGGGTCTTGCATTTGGAGTTAGAAGGTTGGATTTGAGACCTAGATCTTCCATATTCTACCCTGAGAACCTTGTCAGCTTCCTTCTCAAATGTGAGCTGTGATTGACTCATTTGTCAAATGGGGGCAGTGGTTCTGCTGGACAAGGTGTTTGAGAGAGAATCAGATTACATGACAAAAGGTCATTTATTTCGTAAATGCACCATTGTGATTTCTACTATGGTTATTATAACTGTGCAGAGAGAGATAATCTTTATCATTTTAATAAGTTCATCAGCCATTCCACAAAAGAAGTAATACATCTGATTTTAAATTATGTGTACATATTACATAGCTGCTCTCGGGCAGTCTGTGATTTCCTTTACGGTCAGGCAACGCTGGCCGACCTGTAACTTAAGTCAGGTGTACGGAGCTTTTTCACCTGCTTTTCTCCATGCATTTTCTACTGGTTAATGGAATTCCTCCAGTGCCTTTAGGGGACACTTGGCTGCATGGCTGTTGTGAAGGGTTACCACGTCCTGCTCTCTGGGTGGTTGCACTCAGCTGGTGGAGGGAACCAAAGGGTCTTGGGTGTCCAAGCTCAGTTTGTCCTCCTCTCAACAAGCAATCATACTGTGGACGGGTCCGGTAGAGAGTGCTTGCTTGGTCCTTGTCCTGGACTGTCAGTGGCACTTAGGACAGCCCATGCCCTCAAGGAGCAAGAGAGTCTTTCCCCTGACAGGGGTCCACAGCAGGGGCCCGGCCTGCCTGAGCCCACAGGGTCAGCACTTTGCTTCCAGGTGGAAGGAAGCTTCTCTCCTGCCTCTGCTGCTCCTTTCCTGGGAACAGTCTCGCGTGCCCTTTCTCTCCCCTGGGGCAGAGCTCCAGCATCCTTTTTAGAAATTAGCATCACTTTGCACCATTGAGCTCTATGTTGGAGGATTCTTCCCTGACTGAAAGGATACAGGGAGGCAGAAGAGGCCCAGAGCATCAGAGAAGGACGGCACATTTGCTCGAAATTGAAGATGTGGCCAGCGTGGTCTTGTTTATTTGTAGGGCTTCCTATAGGGTTAGGAGGTTTAAAAATATGCCCTTGTGCATCAGTTGCTTCGAGGGCCCTTTGAATCACATCCCTGCTGGCCTAAAATATATTTGAAAGTGAGAACACAGAGGAGGAGGGGGGAGCAGAAGCCCACTCATGCAGATACAGGGACATAAATGACTCAGTTTCCTTCTCCACAGAGAAGATAATGACGCTGGTTGCTTCGCTGGCAGGTTAGCTAGCGCGTGGGCGCTGTGTTAGTTAATGTCATAAAGAAGTGCAAAAGCACACAAACTTTAGAAGCTCTGGTGCGGTACGATTCTTGGTGCACGAACCAGCCTGTGTATGCCAGTATTTATAAGAGTGAGGGAGTAAGAGAAAGCTGTCAGCAGAAAGCAGAATATGTGTGTGTACCAGTTCAAGGCTGAGTAAAGGAGACTAAATAGAGTGACATCCTTATGAAATTAACGCAGTTTTCTTGACGAAATGCCCGTGTGATACTTTCGATGCTTTGGGCTGCAAGTAATTGAACCCTGACTAACAGGGGCTTGGAATATTAGGACATCAAAGAAACCTGGAGATAGCATGGCCAAAAGCTCAGTAACAGTGTCTGGGACCCAGGATCTCACAGCTGATCTCCATCATGCTGGAGACATGGGGTCTTCATTCCATGGATGGGCGGTGGCTGCATTTCTCCAGCCCTGGCACCATCCCCTGGCTGTGATCAAAGGCAGGAGCGAAGGGGGCTGGAAGAGCGCACCTGTGCCTTTTTGGTGAGGGCAGGGGGCTCAGCCCAGCTGCTGGGCATGTGGTCAGCCGTAGCTGCCAAAGACACAGGACAGTGAATTGCTGACCCTTTTAGCCTCTATTGTGGGGGGGCAGGCTCTGCCAGTAGGAAAGGAAAAGAGGGGAGAAGAAGAGGGTTTTTATGTAGAGTTCAGCACCTAGTGTCTTTGGGAGCAGTGGGCTTGTAGATAGAGACCTGCAAGTGGTTGGGAAATATTCCCTCCGTGAACACCTGAGATGATGCTGCAGCTTCCCGCTAACTGCCAGCAATCTGCTCGCCTAACGTTTCTTTGTAGTCTCCGCCTCCCTGTGTGTTCAGGCTATGAAGCTTTGGCTTTGCCTTGCCTTCTCCCACCCCTAGATCATCCCCAGCAGCAGACCCTCCTGGGTGTGTATAGGGCACCTACCATGTAGACTGGATTCCCCTGGGGTACCCCTTCCGTGAAACAGAGAGGATGTGAATGAGGGCCAGGGGACCCCCAGTAGCTTTTCAGTCTTGTGGGTTGACTAGCCCTGCAAACCTGGATATGGTATCAATACAATGTGTGTATAGTGGCCCTGAAAATCAGTATGAACCCCTGCTTGGGCCTGACAGAAATGGGGCAGTTCTACTGAAAACCCAGGCAGAAGGCCTAATGAGAAATTCATCAGATGTTCAGTGACACTGCCTAACCGGGGGCTCCCATCTGCTTGCACCCTTCTCTTCCAAATGAAGGACCAGTTGTGTTTGTTTATAACCAACTGGCTGCCCTTCCTTCCCTCCCCCAGTTGCAGACCAGCAGCAGCTGCTGCAGAGGTTTCCTCTCCATCAGACCCAAGAGGCCAATGGATACTGTTCCTGTCCCTCACTCTTTCCTGATGCATTTTTCATCATTAAAGGGAAAATGTCATTGTGGTGACAGATATTAGTATGATTGGTGTCAGGAATGAATCTTCCTTTCTCTGTCAGCTTTGCTTCACACAATCCTAAGACAATGTTCTGTTAAAAGGCCACTTCCATTTCCAACTCAAGCAGTGGGTGAGAAGGGCAGGCTTCTGCTGTGACGGATGGGCTCTGTCAGAGCTGGAGCTGTGCAGGGCAGCACGGCGGGAGCCTGACCCTTCCAGCACCAGGAGAGCCTGAGGAGGTCTCTGGGAAACCCATGCCTTATTTCTGCCTGAATTCTGTTGGGAACATAGTCTGCTAAAATGGAGACCTGCAGCTCTATTTGGTGACAAAGTTTCAGGGATAGATTTGCCATCATCAGTGGTGTATAGAGTGATATAAATCCAAACCCTTATATTGAAAAGCTGACCTAGAAATGGAAAATTCTGTTTTCTTTCAACAAAAATGTGAACCAGCCTCTCTAGATGCTCTCCTAAGTACAGGTCTGAGCCTTGAGTGAGCTAGCGGTAGTGATGTGTCCTACCTCTATAGCATGCTTCATCTGATGCTCTACATAAAGCAGCCTTTCAGGACTCATTTAGAGCTCAGTTTCCTCAAGCTGAAATAAAGGAAATGGTACCCAGGCTCTCCCTCTCAATGACTGAGATGCTGATCCAGTCCAACGTATGTTTATTGAACTCACACTCAGGGCCACACACTTGGCTCAGCCTGGGAAGATACAAAAATGAACAAGAAGTGGTACCTGTCTTCAGAGAGCTTCTAGCCTCATAGGTGAGATCAAATAGGCAGTCGACTATAATACAAAAATATGTATAAGAAGTTCAACATTTTGTAACATATCTCTCTGAAATATATGCTTATATATCCAGAAAAGGTTTGATTCTAACCAATGAAGGAGAGGGACAGAGGGGCATCAGTGAAAGTAATATTTTATGAAGAAAATGGAATTTTAACTGGTTATTGAGGTCTGAATGGGATTTAGAAATCTGTGGATGGAAGAGAAGGGACCCCGCAGATGGGAAGTTTGAGCAAATACTTAGACTGGGAGATCCAGAGGGTCTGAACAGTCCCAGGATGGTGGGTGAGGGGCGGAGTAAGGCCGCAGAGGCTGAGGCTACACAGTTAGGCTGGCGTATTCCTAAGAGCCTTGATGCCCAAACTTGGGAATTTGAACTATGAAGTAGGCGAGCCACTGAATTTTCCTGAACAGGTAAAGGACATCACTGAGCTGTGCTTTAGAAAGATAAAGCTGGTTTCTGTGTACGGAATTGTCTATGTCAGGAGTTATCTAATTTATCTGATCCAAGTCTCATTAAGAGAATATTTTGTAATACCTTTATTTCCATGAAAATTAAATTTGTAGATAAAATAAGCGACCCGTATACCTACTTGAAAAAAACGACCTATTTAATGTCCTAACTGGATCTATAAGAAACATAAATCGAAAATGATTGATAAGCAAGTAAGTGTAAAATAAATCTTTAGGCACAACTACACCATAGGATGTACTGAAGTGTGGAAGCTTGTGTCTGTAGATAGAATCTCCATGAATGTGATGGCTACGTTGCAGACTGATGCAGGGCTGCAGAACTGGTGACTCGACTACGTTGAGCTTTACCACTGGTCACGAGATCTTTCAAACTAGTAAACAGTCCTTGGTGAGGATCTGAACAAATCAAAGCACAGTCTTCCCTTAGCTGACAGGTAGTTGCATTCCTGATGGATTGGTGAATATTAAAACCTTGCAAAGATATTTTGTGTTGATGCCTCAAATGGAGTACAGTTTAGGCCTAGATATAAAAAAATCACTCACCTAAATGTGAGGCGGGTGTTCGACAATGGTAACAATATCCTGTGCATTGCTGAGTGTCTAGCCTCCCCGGCCCCCGTGCACTGAGTGGCTGGCATGTCTCGGAAATTACAGTGACGCATTTTGCACGTACCAATGCAACCAACCTCCCCCTAGGAGTCTGCCCTGCCCCTGTAAGAAGCACAGGTTTAGGGACAGGCTGGAGGCAGAGAGCTAAGATTTAAGTAAAATAGTAGAGAAAAGAAACAAGGGGAGCCTTCGTGGAGCCCAGAAAGGAGAAAAAATGTAGGAGACACGCCTACGCAAGGGAGATAAGCGGTATCAGCGGTGAGGTTTAAAGCGCTATGCAAATATTGACGCTGTTAGAGTTGTATGTCATTTTGTTCACTTCCAGAAAGGAAATCTGAAGCCCTGAAAAAATGCAATGACTCTTCCAAAGACATAGAACAGGTCAGGAATTGCATTAGACACCAAATGCCTATGACCTACATTTGCACTATAATTACTGATGCAGAGGAGCTTCTACTCGGCGTGGAGAATTGTAAGCAGAGAACTAGAGCAGAGTCAATACAAAGATGGAAACAACTTCTGGAGATTGTCAAATTCCGAGTGCTCTACTCAGCACCTCACTATTTTATGGAATGCCTTCAAAACTCCACGCTTCCAAAGATCAAATTCTCCAGTCCATCCACTTCTGTGTGTGCTTAGGTCTCTACATATTCACAGTAACATTTGAGACAAAGGAAAGAGATAATTACAAGGAGACGTTTTTCGAGATATTAAAGTTTAACAGGATTCTTGGCATTTGTGTCCTGTCAGTTTCCATGTAATTATGCTCAATTCCCAGAATTCAGAGTCAGTTGTACCCGTTAATGCCTAAAGATGATGTCCGTGGAAAATAATTTATAAGACCGTTTTTCAGAATTTTCAGGTTCAAACCAAGCCCCCTGACTAATAGTCTGATTATTATTAATGTTATTCTTGGATGGAGTGATAGGAGGTCATAAGCTGGATGTTGGGATTAGAGTGGATTTTTTATGAGAGTGTGGTGAGCTAGCTTTCCCACGTGCAGAATGGTGTACTGAAAATATTTATATAACCTGATGTGTAAATGTCTCCTACTTTGGTCTGATAAATAACAGGAACATGGGAACGGTACTCCAGTTCCCTAGAACTCTACTGTGTCTTGGAAGAAAGAAAGGGGTCTGGTAGAGATACCTGTGTGCAGAGACGGGAAGTGGAAGTCAGGGGTCAGACGTGGAGGAAATAGCCAAGGTAGTGGAGGGCAAGAATAGAAGGCAGTCCATCTAATTCTCCCTCAAGGCTGAAGGGGGCTTTCCCCCTGCTCAGGGTTCCTTGTTCACACAAATTACACACAACTTTTCTTGCATCATTTCAAAAATACTCCTACCAAGTGTACACAACTGTTCTAGAACGGGCTGCCATAAGGTGTGCAGAGGGAAAGGCAAGCATAATTCCTTTATCCCCAGCAACGCGGACAATAAAATTACTGCATACATGGGAATATGACATTAAAAAGGTCACCCCAGGTCATATCAATTCAGATGTCCTCCTTAGGTGTTTTGCACAGTGGCCATTTTGCATGGGACTCATACTTCAAAGGTTAGAGATATACATCAGACACCCCTAACCTAATAAACCAGAATGGGTCTGTCACCCACTAATTTATCCAAGCCTTCCTTTATCCTATTTAGATATTATTTTTGGCCTGTATAACGTTTTATACAGACACGCTTATTTTTATCCTCAAACTGCCATCTGTCAATTTCTCAGAATTCTTCTTATTTCTAGCTAGAGATTGGTTATCAAGTGTGTGTACGCCCTATCCGTACGCTTTGTGAATACCAAATATTCAGCTTAATATTCATTCATGTGGAAGTCCCTGCCCTGCCAGAAAATAATTTTAATTTTTGAACTTTCCCCAGCTGTACTTAAATTCCACAAATATTTATCAAAAACCTATTATGTGCCAGGCATTGTGTGAGGCTTCGGGGGTATAAGAGACTACGAAAGAAGTTAAACTCTTACAAGTATTATGAACGTTAGACGTACCGATGCAGTGGGCATCTACCTAATTGAATGGAATAGTTATGTTCTTCATGAGGAAGTTAGAACTTGGAAGGATGAATAGAACTTAACCTGAAAAGTGTGGGGACAGTATTCTTGACAGGAAGGCAGCCTGTGCAAAGGCCCCAAGGTGAAAAAGAGGAAGTTTTGAGGGATTAAAATAATAATCAATTAAAATAAAAAGTGGCATGGCTCGATAAAGGAAGAGGTAACAAGAGAAAAAGGTGAAAACAAACCAGGCCACATCATGAAGGCTCAGAAACCGCATATTCAAATTCCTGTGTGGAACCACTAAAGACTGAATCAGGAAGGGAGTGACATGGTCAGGTTTTCAGGAAAACTTGATTTGAAAGTGGAGCTTGAAATAGACCTGGTAAAAGCAGGTGGAAGAAATCCCTGTAAGAGAGAGTCTCATGATTCCAAACAAGAAAATAAGAAGGGATGATGGCTCAGGCCAAGGTAAGGCCATGGGGGTTGGGAAAGGCGACTGGACATGAAATGTTTTGGGTGAAGAACCCACGAGAGAAAGAAATGTGGAATCGCAGGGGAGAGGGCCATGGGAGAGGGACAGAGGAGATCAGAAATGCGTCTTGATTCCTGACTCAGAAGCTGGTCACATGAAGTTCCTGGATGGTTTGGGAGCTGTAATGGATAAATACTATGAGTAACATTTGAAGAATTTATACACAGTAATTTTGAGTAAAGGGAATGTTTCTTTGTTTCTATGTTTCCAATATTCTTCTAGCAGTTTTCATAAAATGTTAGGCCCAACATTTCTTTTTTGGCAAAAATTCCTGATCCCTGCCAACAATAATCTATATTATCATACTCCAAAATGTGCTGTAAGGACCGTAGCTTGGGAGCTACTGGCCATGACTGTTTCCAGCATCGTTTCCCTGGTTACGCATGTGGAGACTGTACCACACGCTAGGTACTTCTCTGCGTACTTTACATCTGCCGTCTCATCTAGCCTCACACAGCAAATGTTTGGGGTAGCCCATATTCCTATTTCATAGAGGAGAAAACTGAGGCTCTGAGAGGTAAGAAAATTATCAAAGGTCAAGAAAATTATCCAAGGTCAAATTATCAATTATCAAAATTATTAAAAGGTCAAGCTGGCCACTTGTGGAGCTTGGACTGAAAGTCAGAGCCATTAACCCTGCCATCCACACTCCTCTGTCCACTCCGTCACCGCTCCTATCCCGCTGCCCAGAGTCCAGCGTCAAAAAGTACATTTTCCGTGATCTTTCCTCAAATACGTTACATTGCATTTGCCCACTTCTCTGCACGCTCCCATAACTTTGTGGCTTATTTATAGCTCATCCAGGTCAACTGAAGACTTAACTACTTAAGGGAACTTAATGTCTTCTTCAAACTTGGGAGAATCCTCTCTGAATTCCCTTTGGCAGATCATTGATAGAAATATGGCATTTGGTTTGTCCCAGCAACTCTCCCTTGGAGATTCTGGTACTAATACTTCTCCATATAGAAACATGACAATCTATCCTGATTTGTGTCTTAGCGTTAAGCTAATTCTCTGCTTTTGAAAAAAAGTCTCCTCATTACCGACTTTCTAAGTCATCTTTGGTCCTAAAACCTTAGGGACACTCCCGTGAAAGCTTAGGTGAATTATTTTCATATTTTGTCCGTGTTCACATGTCCGCTCACAACACTTTCCCTGCTCTCCCTTCCCCAGATTCAGAGCTACCTGAGCCCCATCTAAGTCCACTTTGCCAGGCCACTCCCAAGAGGCTCTGACTATCTCATCACCTGCAGCACCACTTGTAGCTTTCTGGTACCCTAGATGAAGAAAGTGTACACATGGTTCAGGGAAATCATTCCTTTCTAGGAGGGAAAGCCCACATCAACTCCCAGGTTGGCAGGGATATGCTGCTATATCTGCAGCCTCCATTGCTTTGTCCCGAAAGACCCTGAACTCCCAAAGGCAAATGCATAACGAGAGACAGACGTGGGAAAAGCCAGGGAGATGCATAAGCATGTAGAAATGTGTTCAGTCATTTCTTCAATTTATAAGAATCAATAAAGTAAAGAATAAAGATGCTTTGAATACAGAGGATTTGTTTTCCAGCTGAAGACACTGTGAGGATTGTGTAGTGTCTTTTTTTTGATATTTATTTGGCTGTACCAGGTCTTAGTTGCAGCAGGTGGGCTCCTTAGTTGCAGCTCCAGGGCTCCTTTTGATGAGGCATGCGGGCTCATTAGTTGTGGCGTGCAAACTCCTAGTTGCAGCATGCATGTGGGATCTAGTTCCCTGACCAGGGATCGAACCCAGGCCCCCTGCACTGGGAGTGCGAAGTCTTATCCACTGCGCCACCAGGGAAGTCCCTGTGTGGTGTCTTTCATCTAACTTGATGGCGACAGAAATACAAAGAAACATGGGTTCTACAGGCAGTACACATGTAAAGCCTTCCACAAGCAAACAGTTGAGAACGGGTTTGGTCCTCTTAAAAATGTGTGGGATACCTTCCCATCTGCCCACCTGCCCCTCAGCTCTGCCCTATGTTTCTCCCACCCAAATCCATCGAGGACCGCATCCCTCTCTCCATCACCAGGCCCTGCGAGGCGAACGTTCATATGCCTAACTCAGGGACCCACACCTTCAGAAACCCCAGGGTGAGTTCTTTTAGTCTTAACCAGCTCCCACTTCTTGAGAAAATTAACGCAGCTTGAACACTAATCCATCTGATGAGGTGGTCATCTTTAATCCACGTTTCACTAGTAAACTGATTTGATGCACGCAATGAGTGTGTGTGTGTGTGTGTGTGCGTTGTTGTAGGAATGCTATGAATGGGTTAAAATCATAGCAAAATAACATCCCAGAATTTCAGCTGGGACCACATTTATAATAAAAATTATTGATTGATTTCAGGGATAGCAAAGATCATTTCCACCCAATTACACTCTCACTGCCCCTTCTAAAGCTGTGTGACTTGGGGATTATTTCACAGCTTTTAGTCTTTTACATACAACTGCCATTATAAAAATGTTCTTTGTGACACATAAAATTATATATCCGTACACACGTGCGCACGCACACACACACACACACACAGAATTTGCTATATATCTTAAGTGGCTTCTCTTAAGAAACTTAGGAGAGACAGACAAAAACACGGCAGAGTGAGTCTACAATGTGAAGTCTAAAAGAAAAAATAATCACTAACAGAAAGGAAAGAGAGTGAGAGGGAATTTCAAAATAGAATGAAGAGGTTGGAGAGAGAGACACACAAAGATAGAACACACAATAAAGTCCTTGCTGAAGAGGTGGGGAAAACAGGTCCCCAGAAAGTCCAAAGACACAGAATATGAAACTTACTAGTCTAGTTGACCTCTAAAGCCCTTTCAGCCATGATATGCTAATCATCTAGTCCTAAATGGATGGCTGAAATACCCTCTTTGTGGCTGGATGCCTAGCACGGACTGTGATCTGGACCGCCATGTCCCAGCTCGGCTTTAGGGGAAGAGTCCCCAAAGGGCAAGTAATTTAGATTTAATGGGACAGTTACTGTAGGTTTAAATAAATTCCAGTTAAATATTAACAGCCTGTTTATTGAAGATTAACATTGCTGGTTGCATTGTGGGATTTTCTTTTCCTTAAAGAAACCCTTTATCGGAAGACTTTTAATCATCACGGCTCTTCCATCGCCTGCCTTAGGTCCAGTGTGGCTCATTAATTACTTTGTGCCACAGTTTTCCGAGTTTTGAAGTGGACACCTTGGTGAATGGGAACAGTGGAAGGACAGGGTGAGGAGGGCTATTTCTCTATAGGAGGAACCCATAAGCGGACGTGAAGATACACTGCTTTTGAGAAGAGTGTTGAGAAGCATTAAAACCATAGACTGAGAGTTGGAAGGGGACTAGGAGGTCATTTAATCCAAACTCCTCACTTAGAAGGAAAGTGGAGGTGACTTGGGGAACTCCATGCAGCCAATAAGTGACAGATTGGGGGCCCAATGCAGTACCCTTGACCCCAGCCCTCTACGGGCTGTCACCTTACTGTAGAACAGTACTTTCAGCTTTCAAAAGTGCATTAGCCCGGGCTTCCCTCGTGGCGCAGTGGTCGAGAGTCCGCCTGCTGATGCAGGGGACACGGGTTCATGCCCCAGTCTGGGAGGATCCCACATGCCGCGGAGCGGCTGGGCCCGTGCGCCATGGCCGCTGAGCCTGCGCGTCCGGAGCCTGTGCTCTGCAACGGGAGAGGCCACAGCAGTGAGAGGCCCGCGTACTGCAAAAAAAAAAAAAAAAAAAAAAAAAGACGTGCATTAGCCCATTTGGATGTATTAGACACTAGATCTTCTCAAAGGTTCACATATCATGGAGACGTTGGTTCTTCTGAAAACAAAGAAGCTAAAAAAAGCAAGTGACTTATTTAATGATGGCGTGAGTTAAGACTCGGATCCAGAGACTCTGGTTTATAAAATGATATTTACAAAATGCCACCTCCAGTAAGAAGTACAGCTGAGTTTTTGAGCAAATTCCTGTCTCATTAAGTTTGACCACTTCTGCTGTTGCTCCTGGCTGGGGAGAAAATGCAGAAAATTCAGAGAAAAGTTTAAAAAGAGACATGAGTAAAAGATGATTGATTAAGGAGAAAGGCATGGGGCTGGGCTGGGGAGGAAAGCCAAGTTCCTCTAATGGTACATTTGGGGTTTAAGCTCCAAGTTTGGGGTGGCCGGTTACCGTCCAGAGGCTCTTTCTCTGTGAGAAGCCACTACTGGCTCTGGTTGGGCTGCATCTTGCAAACCTTGGAAATGGAGTCTGGCTGATCCTGTAGCACAGCCCTGGGATGCTCAAGGGTAGAAACTGGGAGCAGTGAGGCCAGCAGTGCATGTTAGTATCCAGTGACTGGTGTAAATCTGGACCTGGGGATGGGTAGGGGGGCTTTGGACGCCACTACCAGGCCCACGGGAGCGAAGATGGGCCCAAGTTCCACGAAGGTGGTCAGAGGCGCTGCTCATTTACCGCTGAGATGGAGGCGTCTTGTCTTTTTCTCAGGTTGTTTGTCCACTTTTCAGGTATATATGGGAGCATGGCAGACAGAAGTTCCCAGGCTGCCGCACAGAGAGGAAGCCCCATCCTCTTTCTCAAGCTCAGGCTGTTTCCCACAGGCCTGGATCCTGTGTGCTTTTCAAGACACTGGGGTGGGAACTGCAGGGTCACCTTCTTCCTGCCCTGGTTTGAAGGCTAAGCTACTTCCCTTTCTGACCACATCTCAGCGTGATGTTTCTGTTCTGTCCCTGGGATGAAGCCCCTCAGGACGTGCACAGGGATGGTGTTCATAGGTCTGGCACTCAGAGGGCTGCTCTTGGGTTCTCGGGACAAATATCACACCTAGACCCCTTCCGAAGGAGGGAAGCACACGCGCTGGCCTCCGTGCAGTCCCCATGCAGAGGCCCTGTGCTCACCTGTGTCCGTCAAGAGTCTCATAGCATCCTCACACCACCCTCTGTGCTATGTACCATTCTTATCACTATTTCACAAACAAGGTTATTGCCCCAAGGTCACACAGCTAGTGATGGAGGAGAGGATGTCTGACTTCTGGTCTGTCTGAGTCCAAAGCCCCTGGTCACTCTTAATTGATAAATAGCACTGAATGGATCAATGAATGCGTGAACACAGGATGAGGGAGCAGTTAGAGCTTTCCAATCAGAGCACTTCAGACGTCCCCACTCTTAGTTTAACAGAGCACAGTCTGTGAATATAAAAGGCAGCTTCGTCCCAGGCTCCTTGCCGTCCCCGGTTGTATACATTCCATCCTGTCTGCAACTAGATTCCCGCCCACACCATCTGCCCGGTCGACTCCTTCTCGCTATTAAGTCCCAGTTTAAAGTCATCTCCTTAGGGAAGCGTCTCCTGATTGTCCTGATTCCCAGAGAAACTTCTATCATGTATGTTCTTCCAGTTCCTCACGGTGCTTATCAGCGTCGTATCTACAGTTTTGTAAAGTTCTTGCTTTAATATCTGTCTCCCCTGCCAGTGTTAGATGCACAATGGATTTTGTGTTTGTCTCTCTTGCCCACCACTGGGATCCACCACCTAGCACATAGCTGACATTTATTGTGCACTGAAAACGTGTTTGTTGAGTAGATGAATTTCTTCCCTACATTTTTAAATCCTTGAGAATATCCCGCCGCCCCTCCCCCCATGCCTCTTTAAATGAGTCTTAGGAAACCAAGGTCAGTGCCTGGAACCCTGGACACACAGTGCCTGGAAATCAACTGTTCCCAACGGGGGAGGCACATCCCAGCCTGTTGTTCTTGGCGACAAGAGTGTTCTTAGGGGCTTCCAGGAAGCACTGGGTTGAGTTCATTACAACTTCAACTTTCCTGGATGTAAATGCAAATAGAACCATTGACAACTCCAATAGCACTAGATTGTAAGCAAATCAAGGGCAGGGCAATGTCTTTCTTCTTTGTATCTCTAACTTCCAACAGTTCCTGGCTCACAAGAGGCACTCAAAATCTGCTTGTCGAAGTTTAATGGCTGACATTGAATTCAGCTGAATAACTGGATGCCCAGAGGCATCAGTACTGGGCAGCAAGTTAAGTTAACACTTCTGTGTTAATATAACCACTTCTGTGGTTCTCCCTCTTGCCGCAGATATAGCAGCCAAAGGAGATATTTTGTCATTTGGCCCTTAAGCAGTGTCCTTATCTGCCAGGTATAGTGGAGAGAACACAGGAGCGGGGCCATCAGCCCCGAGCTCTAGTCCTGATTTATGAGCTGTTAACTTTATTCCTATGATAATGGATCCTCTCTCCCGGGTTCACTCCTCCCACTTATGAAATGAGTGGGTTATACATCTTTCAATGTCCCCTCTGACCATATCATTCTGTGATTCTGGGAATCCAGGGTCTTATTATGACCGCAAACCTAGATATGGAGAGATGCTTCTCTAAAGACCCCTGGCTCTTGCAATGCTCCCCTTTGGGCACCTGGCCTTTGCTTTGATGGTACTTTGACTTTGATCATTTGCCCTGCTTTTCTTTACTTTTTTGTCTACGTGCCAACTTTTCTGCTGATCACCCCCCCTCTTTATGTACCTTTCAAAGTCCATGGGCAGCCTCACCTTTGCCTTTTCTTCCCATGCTCCTGAATTCTCTCTATTCCTGGTCTCTTTCTTCTCTCTGGACGCTTCTTCCTCATCTTCAAGTTGCTCTTCGGCTCTCCCTGCTGAAATCCTAACAACACCAGACTCTAGCCCGGATGAACAATGAGTTCATTTTGACCCTACATTCACATAGGAGGAAAGAATAGCAGGTACCTTTCCAGAGTCCGGCCCTTCCCTACTCCCCTAGAGCCGTCTCTTGAGCCAGACGGACACCGCCTTTCCTGATTAAAACTTGCGAGGTCTGTTGGGTGCCACGCCGCTCTAACTGCCCTGCGTGTCGCATCTTCTCGCCTGTGCTCCTATTTGGAATCTCCACCAGGAGAGGGGGGCCTTTCACCTTTTTAGAGAAGAAGCGGCACTGGCATGTCTCAGGCTAGAGCTCTTCTTTCGGGCTCTTGTGTGTGTAGAACATTCACTGCTCTTTAGCCAACCCCAGCCTGCTGTAGGTAACGCAGAGAAAAACAAAAGCAACAGCTGAAACAATTTCCCTTTCATTGGCAATTCTTCCCTTTTCCAGCCCTGCTTTAGTGAGGAGGGGCTGCTGCCGCCCGGCGTCTCCGTCTAGCCCTGCGTCCTCCTCTACCTGCCAGCCCTCCAGAGTCTACCCAGCAAGCTCCTCTGCACCCTGTCCTTTGCAGTCCCAGGATTATTAAAGGGAATATGATTGTTTTCTTTTGCTCAGGCAGTGTGTGCATGTGTGTGTGTGTGTCTGTGTGTGTGTGTGCACGCCTGCGAGCTTGAAAGGCATTGTCCTATAGATATTTTTATAACCTGCAGCAATTACAGCTGCCAGCGTGGAGACAAGCTATGACAAGTTGATTTATGTGTACACTATATGTGTATGCAGGAGGGAACGGAGGATGGAGAGGGAGACAGCAGGGGGGTGGCGGGGAGAAAGTGGAGGTGGGCGCTCGTTAGGAATCTGCTTTCCAGGAGGTAGAAAGGAAGTTATGTCTATAAAGAACACAAATAATGAAATTGCTCTGACTGTCATTCCTTTTTCATTAACTCGGATATGCTGGGAAAAACAAAATAAATCCAGCAGTTTTTATGAAGCAAGAGACGGGATATAAGATAAGCCACTAAGTGTTTGGTTATATTTAGGGATTAGGGGATGAGAAGGGAGTTGACATGTGATTTTGATCTTCATCTAGTCAAACCACTTCAATCAGCAGTTTCAATAAAATGGATTCTGCCTTGTTAATTGTGCGGGCATCTCTGACCTCTCACCAATTTCTAAACTTCCATTTTTGAATAAAGTTTGGATCCCTGGGTCCACAAAGCAGCTGTGAGGTTGCCAGTGGCTTTTCTTTGTCCAGCCTGAGCGTTACCTGATCTCTGGTGGGTTTTCTGCCGGCCAGGGTGGGAGGCTGCAGCTCACCACTCTCCCTTCCCCCGCCAGAGACAAAGATGGTGTGAGCGTCTTAGATCAACCGCATGCAGACTGGTATAAACTGAACATCTTCCAGAGCCTGTAAGAAGAGTTATTTTTCTGCCCAGCTATAATAAAGAAGCAGTGGCAGGCAAAATGTATTAATAAAGCATCTTTCACCTTAAGTGGATTTCGAAGTATTTTACTGTAGAGTTAATCATGTATGTAGGCCCCTCGGGAAGGCCTGTTGTTGTCATTACCCACATTCCTAGATGCAAAAACTAATGCTCATTTGTACCTACCTGGGAATTAGATGCAAGAGCCAGGGTGAGAATTTATCATGAAAGGACTCATCCCTGCCATTCTCAAGCCTGGAGGGAAATGACTCCAAAGCCCAGAATAAGTCCCCCTTCCTTCTCCACTGCTGGTGTTTGTTTCCACTTGCGGTGGTGGGACCTGTTTACAAAGAGGAGTTTTGGAGGGGAGCCGAGTGGTGCTTAAAATGGATGTGGATGATTACAGGTAATTCCTTGGCCTCTGCATAAGGAGAACCCCAAATTCAGCAGACTGAGGTCAGCAGTCATGACCTCACACCTGACCTCCGCTCATATAATATCTTAACTTGGTGAAATCATGCCACTTGCTACTTCCACAACTCCCATTGCAAAGTGAAGGTAAAGTAGGGACTTGTCAGAACGGATTGGTACTAAAATAGGTAAATTCTCCTCCTGTTCTTTCAAAAGCATAAACAAAACCTCCTGCACCCTGAAGACATCATTTTTGTTTTTCTTGATGGTAAAGTCATTCTTTGTGGTCATAAGTTGACAATTGATTTTTTTTTTGGTCCCCACTGGACAAAAGTAGCGATGGATTTCCCTGAGAATTTAACACTGGAAAAGTCAACAGAGGAGACGAGGGGAAAATGGGCGAAATGATGGATTAATTGAGATCTCCAGTGTGAGTTGCTTGACTTTACATTGTTGTACACTCTCGGGTCACCTATTGAAAGAGGAAGCCATGCCTCCTCAGTCTTTCTTTGTTACCTTGGAGCGTGGCTTCCACATCTTCACACCCACCTCCATCCCTTCCAACCCAGGGCAGTTGGAGTGACCGGGGTACGATGAGTGAGATGCCCGTGCATCACTCCCCCGCGTTTTATCTACACGTAAGTGGGGAGACCAGCTGAAAGATGCATGCACTCTCATGGCACCAGGACCCTTACGGTTACAGCGATTCAGTTAGGATCATTCAGTCTCTTTGGTGGTGGCTGGATGGCTTTTGGGAAGAACATTTGTTGTTGTTGTTGTTATTTAACAGTTGTTTTAAAAAAGAGCTTCCTGGTTGGATTTGAGAGAGAGTCTAGGGGAAAAACAGAGCCACGGCTGCTTCCTCTCTGTCCCCAGGGAGAATCTGGGTCAGTGCAGGGAGCTCAGACAGGAGTCCCTGAGCAGAGAACATGTTGGTGTTAGCACGTGGGGTGGGCTGTGCCGCTCTGGGCTTCCCCCTCCCTCAGGAGCCAGGCCCAGGCTGGAAGGAACTGCGTTCCATCAGAGCTGAAGTGAGAGGAAACATGCAGATGTAGGCACAGAGGGACCCACGGCAGCCAGAGAGGAGAAGTGACAGCAACTGAGGCCAATGCAATTTTTCCCTGGGTTTCAAGAATTTGAAAAACACACCTCTTAAGATGAAATCAGCTCCGCAGGAGTGTGAAGCCCAGGACACCTGGGAACCCTCTGTATCAATCAAGCCAGGGGCTCACACTCATTCATCTGCGTGAGCACTTTGCAGGGCTAACATCTTTTAATGTCGACAAAACAAGAATAAAGAATGTAAGTCAGTGTCTGAACTTGACCAAAATTTTGATGCGGTTTTGCCAGTTTCGCACACTAAGAGGCTTCTGTGATTTTGCATTTGTTTTATATATGGAAGATCTCTATTTAGAATGGTGTTTGAAGTAGCTTTTGGGGGGTGGCGGTGGGGTGGGCGTTGCCTGTTGAATAAAAATGAGATGATTCTAAAACGTCCTCCCAACACTTTAAATTTACTCTAAATGCTAATGTATTAATCTGATAATTTTAAAGGTGCACGCATGCATGCTGCAGAGTTTTCTTTTCCTAGTTAATTAGTTTGTGACCCTTATTAAGACGTCTTGGGCTTATTGAGGCTGTGTAGTAACTTTGCATTTCTTCTTAATTTGGAAGTGACAGCTCTTCAAGGGGGGAAGTGGTTAAACTCCTCGCCTGAGCTCCTGCGGCCGCGGCGCGGCGCGGCGGGGGTTAAGGTGGGCGCCTGCGCCCCGCTCCCGCCGCCCGCCGGGATGCGCGCGGTCCGCCAGCTCGCTCGGCGCCTGCACGGCGGAGAGCTGCGGTCAGTGATGGAGCTGCTGCCATGACAACCCCGGCGGTCTGGGCCCGCGCGCGTCGGGGCTGCTCCCGGGAGGCCCGCGGCGCGGAGGCCGGGGGCGGCCGCTGAGCGTGGCGTCCTCGCGGCTCCGGGGCCGGCAGCCCCTCGCCTTCCCCAGCTAGCGAGCGAGCGAGCGAGCGAGCGAGCGTCCGCCGCCGTGCGCTCCCGCCTCAGCCGCCGCCGCGGAGACCGCCCAGCCGAGACCGGCCGCATCGCGGAGGCTGCAGCGCGCATTTGGTCTCGGACGAAGTTGACCGAGGCGGCTGCTGCAGCATCCCCGGTCCGGATCGCGCGAAGCCCGGCGTAGCCTCTCCTCCTGGCTCACCCCTGCGTCTCCCGCGTGTTCCACTTTCCGGCTCTGCTATTGTTACAGACTGTTTCCTGCTGGCTACCCTGCCTCTGAAACTTAAAAAGAAAGTGTTGGATTTGCCCTTGTTGGAACTGAGGAATTCAGACCATCTCTGGGTAGCCGGATCTAACCCACTCCGTGTCCCCTTTTGGTACCAAAGTGCTTACTCCTCTCCAAAGTGCCATGCCTGAGCTGTTAACGGGAGGAAGGGGCTCCTGAGACGCGTCCGCACCTTTGCACCTGTCTTTGCGCTTCGCCTCTCTCCGCCACCTTCCCGGCTGAAGCAGCACCGAGGGAGCCCCCTTTGGATGTTCTCCGTGGAAACCGCTTCTCCGAGACTGGAGCGCTGAGGCTGGTTTTGGGGAGGAACACTAGACTTGGAGGAGTCTGCGCGCTTTTCTCCTGCCCGCGCCTCCGGGGCCCCGTGCTCGCTCCTCCGCCAAACCCCACCCCACCCACTTCCTGTGCGCGCCCAGGGGGCGTGTGCCGAGCGGCTGCCGGAGTTCTGGGAAGTTGTGGCCGTCGAGGATGGGGGTCTGTGGGTACCTGTTCCTGCCCTGGAAGTGCCTCGTGGTCGTGTCTCTCAGGCTGCTGTTCCTTGTACCCACAGGAGTGCCCGTGCGCAGCGGAGATGCCACCTTCCCCAAAGCTATGGACAACGTGACGGTCCGGCAGGGGGAGAGCGCCACCCTCAGGTAGGGAGCCGCCATTCTTCTCTGAATCGACAGTGATTTGTGTAGGGGATGGGGGGAGAGGGATAGAGGTGCAGGTGTTTTTTCTGCAGCTGCTGGCGGGGAGGTCGCTGCTTCCCTGGGCTGCACAATTCATGGCTGAGCTGGGTGCTCTGCCCCGGAAAGGTGGTGGTCACAGGGAAACGCTCAGAGGTTCCAGAGATGAGCTGTTTCCCCCAAACTGGCCTCCTAGGCTCAGGACTTGGTAAGCAGGAGGGGAGGCTGGGCCAGGGGGTCTCTGAGATGGAGGCCAGCGGCCTGAGCACTGTCTGTACCTGAAACCAGTGGCCGTGGTGACTGGGGGCCTGGCTGGGGCTCGGCGTGAACCGTCTCCTCTGGCGTTCATGAGTCCCAAAGGCCGGGTCTGGCTTTCTGTGAATGCCGTCACTCTGCCTGTGCCACGGGGTGTTGCCAGCCCCGCTCCTGTGCGCTGGCAGAGCTGCTGTTTTGTCCTGGGTCTGACTGTGTCTGAGCTTTCCTGGGGTGTCTTCATGCCACGAGCTGGTAGCCAGAGGGACGTGCTTTCTCTGTCTGAATATGGCTTTCTGAGATTGAAGCCATGGATATGAGTGTGATTCGTCTGTGGAAAAGATCGTTTACTTTGGTTAACTGTGCTGTGTCCACTAAAGCAATATATTCAAAACTCATCTCCCAAATGGAAACTGGGTCTCAGTGTTGGCTTGGGTCCTGCTTGACGTCTGGGGTTAGGGCTGACAGGAATTGGAGAAGGAGAAGAAGAATCTTGACTATGTTTTGAGTAAGGTAGGGTGAATCTGTCTCCCTTTCCCGCCGGCCTCCTGAAATGCTAACTCAGTTTCCAGTGTCTACAAACGATACCACTCACAGAAGGGCAACACAGAATTAGTGATTGCAATGGGAGGTCTTAACTCGCTGGAATTTTATGAGAGTCAGCTGGAGGGAGAAGGTAAGAAGATCCATGGGAAGAATGTATGCCTGCTTAAATAAAGTTTTCCAGACTGGGCCATTGAGCTGACTGTAAGGCAGGATGGCAGTATTCCCATCCTTTGTACGTGAAGATTCTTGGAGAGAGAACCTTGGTGTTGGTGCCCACTCTTTTACACCTTTTGTGACTGTTCTTCTAAGGTTTATGGATGGTGCCCGTAAGGCAATACCCATGGGATAGAAAATGTTGCAAAAGGGACACTGGGTTACAGAGCTGACTTGTCAGGACATTGCCAAAGGAAGCGTGTGATTTAAGGGCCTGTCATAGTCTGCAAGCACCCATGCTCCTTTGTCTCTGGCGAGCTAGCGCTCATGCCCCCAGGGTACTCACTGGTTCCGGAAACCCACCTCTTCCACTGCGCCCTGAGTTAGGGACTATTTTGAGCAAAGGTTGAATGTCTAACTGCCTCACACCTCACACCTGAAATAACTGTGTATCTGCTTTATAAAGGATTTCGTGGAAACTTGATATATGCCCTGATTTCAGACTATTTAGAAAGAAACACAAAAACAAACCTCTAAGCAATGTAGTCGATGACATTTAGTGTCCCCTGGATGCCCCCTTTTCCCTAACCCGTGGCTGCAAGATATAGCCCTCAAGAAACAAGATGGAGACAGTCTCATACTGAGAACATTTTAGAAACGGATGGGAAGGTACTTTCAAGGAGAAGGAGGAAGGCGGTCAGCTCTGTAGAGATTTGGGGATAAAGAAGTAGCCACGGGGCCTTGACAGATGTAGCTGCCGTATCATAGGAACAGTGAGGGGACTTGGGCAGGGAGGGATCTGGTCTTCAGAGGGCCGTCCCCGGGCTCATGAGAATGAGGACTCTGCTGGATCTGTCAGGTGCTCAGCTGGGGCCTGGAGCAGCTCCTCTGAAAAATCGCGTTATCGTGTACTGGCTGGCTTCTCTTTCTTTGTCTTTGCTTCCATGCCTCTTCCTGACTCACTCCAGGCCCCTCTCCTTGTCTCTCGTGCCCTCACATTTGTTTGCATTGTCACATATGCTGTAGACTTACTGGGCTTGACTGGTTGTAGATGGAGGGAGTGGGATATGGTGGGGCTTTTTCAGCCCAGCCCTGGCATAAAAAGGCCCTCATGGAACATCTCCTGACGTCCAGGGCCAGCCACTGAGATTGACTGTCTTCCCGACAAGTAGGAGGAAGACCCTCCCAGTGGAGGGAGCCCTACGGGGCAGGAATTAGAGGAGCTGGGATCTGCATGACACCAACCTGTTGGCCATGGGCCTAATGTAGGATGTGAGCGGGGCAGCAGGTGGACCGTGCAGATGGCGCTCAAGCCTCCACAGGATGGCCATCGTCCTCCCCAGGCCCTCCTGCACTAGACAAGGAGGGGCCCCGTGTTGGGCTGCACTTCTGTGGAGCGGAAACCCTTAAACCCTCAAACACAGGCTCCGCATTTTGTGATGCTGTGTGCAAAGAAGCAAGTAGGAATTTCAGAATGTATTTTGTTTGCATAGAAATTGCTAAATTTGCACATAACCCGATTCCAGGTTGCAACAGTCGAGTGGTTCAGGGCTCTGGGTTATTTATTTCCCTTTTGCTTTTATTGTGTGTATGTGGGTCGTCTCTTCCTTCTTTTGTCTTCCCTCCCCTTCCTTCTTTCTTTCCTCCCTCCCTCCCTTCCTCCCTTCCTTCCTTCCTTCCTTCCTTCCTCCCATCCTCACCTCTTTCTTCTTCGTTCAGCATGTGACCAAGCTACACAGACCACAGCCGTCCCTGCTCTGCCCTGAGAACCACCCTCTCCCTCTCACCGCAGGTGACCCTGAGGTTCATGCTTGTAGTTTTCGTCTCAACCAGCAGAGGACTTTTTTGCTCTAATTTCATTTGATTCTGCTTTGTTCTCACCAGTTTCATTTTTTGAGGATCTTTTGCAGTTCCCAAAGAACGAATGCTTCAGCAGCAGATTCTAATGTGAGGAAACTTTTTAGAATGTTTTATTTCCTCCAGTGAACACTAATGACCCTTGTAGACATATCAGGAAGCCTTTCACCTAATACGGCATCCACAGTCTGAATAGAATGACAGACAATTTTCAGTGTCCTAGTCTTTCTGCCCTCCTGCCAGTAGTCTGTATGCGTATTTTTCTAAAAAGGGTGAGGTTTCATAAAATAGAATATGCAATAATAATAACATGAACTGAAGTTTCTCCAGTACTCACTATGTCTTAGGGAGTATTCTAAGGGTTTTACACACTATCTCACCCATCATCCAACCTCTTAACATTAACATTTAACCCTAATACAACCCCTCTGGTTGTAGGTGCTATGATTATCCCATTTTACAGATGAGAAAACTGAGTTTACATAATTTGATTAAGGTTGCACAGCTAGGAGATTTGGAAGCCAGATTACGAGGAGTAGTAATAATAATGTTGAATGATGAATGGTACTATCAGTTATTGGTTAGTTATAATTAATCCTCACAACAGCTCTCTGAAATAGACTAAATTATGTCTGTTTTATAGATGAGGATGCTGAGGCCTGGAGAGGGGAATTTACCTAAAATCACACAAGTTAGCACGTGGCCAGGCTGGAATGCTGACTCCCTGGCTTTTTGCAGGGCGAGCTTTCCCCGCCGCATTCTGTGTTCTCGCGACTCCTTGCAGAGACTTGGCATCGTCTCTCCGCTCATTTTGTCTCACACCCTGTCTTGCAATGTTGTTTATCTCTCTGTTTTCCTTCTCCACGTGGATGGGGAGCTGCTAGCTCTTGGAAGCGAGGATCCCGCCCTGTGATGCCCTGAGCACCGTGTGCTCCCACATGTTTACTGAACAGATGAGACGACTGAAAACCAAACAGAAGTATCCCCTAGCCTCTATACAGCTGGGCTCGACCACTAAGATGTGTGGAGTGGTTCTTACACGAAGGGCATGAGCTGGGTGTTGGTTGTGGAAAGGCTTGAGGCTGAGGCGTCTCACCCCAGGGCCTTGGGTCCAACTCAAAAGGCCAGACTGTGGACGCAGAGGTTGAAGAGGTCATCAGCCGTGGAGGCAGATGTGCCCATCATCGCGTGGGTGGGTAGTCTTCCGGTGGTCAGAGAAGAGCACCCTCTCTCCCAGTGGGTGGGCTGCATTGCTCTGATGGGGGCAGGAGAGCCTGAGAGGCCCGGCGTGTGGGTCTCATTAATTAGAGACTGTCACTAAATGTCAGCATGTCACTGGACAACTTTGATGGAAGCATTTCATGTTTTCCCCAAATAAGGCCGCAACCAGTAAAGTGAGTTGTTTCCTTGGGGGTCATCTGCTAAGTGCTTTTTTAAAAAATATGAGTTAAAAATAAAAGGTCTGAGAAATGCACAAGAAGGAAGTTCGGTTTCGGTATAGCAGTTCCACGGAATAGCAGAGAACAATGTGGTTTCCATACTTGAGAAAAGCCATGGGGGCCCCTTCCAGCTGTAGGGGACTGTGGCATGTAATTCATATCATGGAAAGCATTTAGCATTTCGTTTTCGAAGCTGATGGGTTCTCTGTTAGTCTCTCCAGCTGCTCCACGGCCTCTTGAGGCCACAGCTCCACCTTCTTCAGGTTTCTGTCCCTAGTTCCTAGGGCATGACTGGGACCAGGGCTTGTGCAAATAAACTCTGAGTGCGGGTCCCCCTCTTTCCTTCACTCACGCTGCCGTAGACATCCTGACCTTCCTCCTGTTTTGTGAACGCAGAAAACGTACTCTTGCTACAGAGCCTTCCCATGCATGGCCCCCGCTGTGGAGGTACCCCTCCTCCAGATCTTCCCATGGGCAGCTCTTCATCATTGTGGCCTTAGCTCAGGTGGAACCCCCTCCCTGACGCTGTTCCTGACACCCAAATAAAAGTGACCCTCTACCACTTCCACCAGCCGCACGCTGACATATCATCCTGGATTGTTTCTTCAGAGCGATCATCTGTATCTGAGATTTTCCCATTCATTTGTTTGGTTAGTTGCTCCCGATCTGTCTTCCCCACCTGGGTTGTACGTTCCTTGAGGATGAGGGCCTTCTCGGTCTTATTCTGTGCAGTGTCTGGCGGACACAAGATGCTCAGTAAATAGCTGTTGCGTGAGTGAAGGAAGGAAGGAGTGCCTGCGATCACCATCTTCTCCTTGCCCTCTCTGCCCTTTTTTCCTGAGTTGTCTTGTGTTGTCCTTGCCCCGGATGTGTTCCTGGCTCACTGTCCTTTGTGTCTGGGTCATGCTACGTTGGGTGTGACGTTGCTCTGGTGGAGGTTACAGACACACGTCAGTAATTGAGCCGGTGTCTTTCCGTCCAGGACACAGATGGTCTGTGTCCATTGTCTGTTACTTCATAGCTGCCCCCATAACGTATGCCATTTTTCTGCCAGGTCACTCCCCTATCCAGTCCTTAAGCCTTTGAAGAAATGCTACTCTCTGATGATGTACTCAACCCCAGGTAGACCTCAGGGAAATTAGCATTTTCAAGGTAAAGAGGGGCACATCCTTCTGTGCGTCTCTGCCCATCCTTCTTTCTGTTTGGGGTCTGCTGTCAGTGGGTGTCTGGTCATGTAACTGTGGATCTGTCGTTTCTGAGTTAACTTGTTCAGAGCAGCAGTGCCGCTCAGGAAGCGTGGGCTGCTCTGGCCGCTTTGGCCGCTACCGGGATGGACCCCTGTTTGCTCACCTCTGCGGCTTGCCAGGCATCCACTGGGTGGACCGGGTCTCAGAAGAGCATGGACAGATGGGGCTGTGGAGGGAGGCTCCTGGAAGCACACACAGCCTGTTGAGGAGCCAGAAACTAAGATGGCAAAACTGAACACCCAGTCGAGCGTGGGGCACCGGGAGAAAGGGCGATGCCAGTTGCCAGGAGAACCTAAAGAACTTAACAGGAGAGGGGCAGCCCGGTTCTCCAGCACTCCTCACCGGCAAGGTTCGGTGCTTTGCAGAAATGCTTCTCTTTTCTTTTGAGTTTGAAAGGATTGCAGAGCCCAGGGAGTTCAACCACCTGGTTTTTCAGCTAATGAGGCTAGTGATAATCAGTCTCCCACAAAGGGGGCTTCCTGCAAGGGTGAGAAGGAGCTGACATCCAGCCACACTGCGTCACGCAGCTGTGAGCCCTGGCCTAGGGCTACCTGTGCCTGAGACAGGGTCACCTTTTCCTACTAAGTGCAAAAGCATCCTACTGACTGTGGGTGCCTTTGACAGAACTGGCTGACGTTTATCATCACGCTGTCTCCTAACTGCTGCTTCCCTCTGCTACTAGAACTGGCCCTCTTAGCCTTTATCAGTTCTGCCTCTGGCTGGGTGGGACAGCTCTGTTTACTATCTGTCAGACAGGCACTGACCACTCTACCAGCACAGACCTGTTGAATGCTCATAGATGCGCCATGAGGTGGAGACAGTTATTATTCCAGTTTCACAGATCACGAAAGCAAAGCACTGGAAGGCAGAGTGAGCCACTTCCCAGATCACATCGTTGGATGGTGAATGTGCCTGGGGCTGAGAACCAGTTTTGTCTGAATACTAAGCTCATTCTCTTTTCGTACCGAAGGGCTTTCCTCATTCTGTTCCTTCTTTTCTTCATTGCCAGCTTCTTCTCTTCCCAGAAACCGAGTGCGTTTCGTGGTCCTTCCTTGTTCTGGGGCACAAGAACCTCCTTTCTTGAGGTATTTTAGGAATTGGGTATGGGAGTGGGTCAGGTGTGGTGTGGTCTGTGGCACGATGGGGACACAGGGAATGACCCGGCTGGCCTCTAGAGGTCCCTTCGCATCAGAGGATCATAGAATCTTCATACATTGTTCAAGTCAGAATTTTATCCAAATGGGTGGTTCTTCTTCCACCCGTTTGCTTCAGATATCAGCAATCCTGGACCCTCTCACAGGGAGTTAATAATTCCTCAGAATTACCATGTATCTCTTTGGAGTGGGCTACTGCACACATTGAGGTGGAAGCGCACTTCTCTGAGGCCCACAAGCCAGTCTCTCTGGTGGCCCTAGCAGTGCGAGGCAGGGTAGGTGACACCTTCACCCATAAATTTCCTTCTTTGTTGCGCTAGGAATAGGACCGTTGGCATCTCTCCTGGGGAAGCCTGAACAAATTATAATTAATATGAATGGCACATTTATTCTCTTAAGTTCAAAGTCTCCACTGATGGGTAAAATGCAACTTTATTTTTGCATGATTTGAGATCATTTTGCTTCCTTGGGAGCAGGTTGATGGGTTCCTGGTGCAATAAATAAATAATACCATTAACATCACACAGATGGTCAAATAATAGTGTTGTTAGGAAATCAAGACTTGGTTGGGTTTAGGATGCAATTTCAAATTGCACTTGTGAGCCAAAGGCAGGGAGGAAGCAGTAGGAATGTTTCACGTGAGTGCAATTGAAGGAGACAAAGCTCTTCAGCAAACCAGACCTTCCTAACTCATATTCCAGCAGGAGTGGCGTGCCAGAGAGAAAACGGACTGGAAGACAGGGTGCCGCTAACTCGGACTCAAGTACTTTCTCTGTGTTCTCTTGGGCAAGTTTTAAAAATTCTTCCATATAAAGAGGACATTTACTACCTACCTCAAAGGATCGTTTGGGGTTAAAATGAAACGGTGTACACAAAGCTTTGTCTGTAATTATATAATTAGTCTCTTTCTTTCCATGTGTACAAATGGACACACGTGTGTATACGTGTGTGTGTGTGTGTATAACAGCAACACATTTAGCAGTTTTCCCTATAACCTATTGTAGCTTAAACACCCATGTGGCAACACTTTGATAGATGTACTGTGTCTGGCTTCTGGAAGGTCTATGAGGAGAGGAATGCCTCTCGATCCATGTCTAATTATACTTCTCTGTGTGTTTCTCCTACACATCTGCTTAGATCCTAGGAATCTTCTTCTGTTCAAATAACTTCTTGAGCTATTTTATATCAGAGAGGGAGTGAGGAGAAAGGTATTCCTTTATTTTTCGTCACAAGATTGTTGCATAGAAAGTTATGACAGTTCATGGCTCTGAAGATGAATTTCCTATGAGATAAAAAAAAACAACAACAACAAACATATGGAATGTTCTATGGAGCCAGGTTATCCGACGCAGATAATGGGGTCAGGAGTTCATGCATAGATTTAGGATTTGTAGACCTTTTTTCCTTGGAAGACTGGTTCTTCCATGACAAGTCCACTGGAGTCAGCTGGGAAAGCCAGGGTAGGGATGCCATCGACTGTTGGGGGTGGTTAAGCCCCTCCAGCTTTGCAGCCCTGTGATTGCATTTCCCCTCGTTCTCACCTGTTCACTGAGAGGCCAGCTCAGGACTTCCACAGCAATGGTGACGAGAGAAAAGGGGGCCTCTCTGCATTTGGTCATTTTTCTCCCGTGCAGTTCTGGGGCAAGACCAGTGTGTCTGCCATGAGAAACCGATCTCGGAATTTGCTGACGGAACTACAGGAACAATCCTTCTCCCTGCAGCCGTGTGCCATGGGGCTTGAAGTAGTTTAAATTATATATAGCGGTCTCAGTTGTTCATGATCTGTTTTCCCCAAATCTCATTGATTCACGTGGTTGAGTTATTTGGGTTTATTTGGGTGTATTTGGCCAACTCGCTGCTTTGTCAGTGTGAGATGTTTTGGCTTAGAAACCTTTTGAGAGGTTAGATTTGTCTTGTACAAAGTACATATGAATTAATCTTACAATCTTGCTGATGGGTTTTTTTTAAATAATAGAATTTTTAATGAAAACAGCATCAACCACCAGGCTGATGGAAAATGACAAAACTGACATCAACCTTCAGATAAAGCTTTGCTGGCCGCATAGAGGAAAGGAAGATATGTTTGTGTGAAAATAATTTCTTGATCTTCTGTGGCTTTCAAACAGGCTACAATGTAGTGGATGAGGGGAAAAGTGCTCTTGCGCTCAGAAGAATCATCTTTGGACACGTTTACTCGTCAGGAAAGCTCAATCTAAAACAATTCTAACTGGTCAGAACCCACGAGGAAGAAAGAAAAAAATACATGCAAATTATTTTTTATTTGGTGCACAAGTTATACATGAAAACTGGAAAAAGCAGTACTTCAGTGTTGTGAGTTGAATTGCATCACTCCCCTCCTGACCTGCACCCCCTCCCCCCAAAAAAAGATCTGTTGAAGTCCTCACATCCAGTACCTCAGAATGTGACCATATTTGGAAATAGGTTCATTGCAGATGTAACTAGTTATTCAGATGCATTCACACCAGAGTAGGGTGGGAACCCAATGCAATACAATTGGTGTCCTGATAAGAAGATGACCTGCGGAGACACAGTTGACACACAGGGAGAAAACCGTGTGATGACAGAGACATTCGAGCAATGAGGCTGCAAGCCAAGGAGTGCCAGAGGTTGCCCATGAAGCACCAGAGCTAGGAAGATGCAGGGAGGGATCCTCTCCTACAGGTTTCATAGGGAATGTTCCCTGCAGCACCTTGATTTCAGACTTCCGGCCCCCTGAAATGTGAGACAGTACATTTCTGTTGTTTCAAGCCATGCATATTGTAATGCTCTGTTGTAACAAACCCAGAAACTGATACACATGGGTGTTATAGAGACTGCTTAAATAATATCTGTGTACGATGCTCCTGGTATGACTGTTCCTCCCCCAGTCATCAGCTCCCAGACTCCTCACAGATGTCTAGGAGGCTGACCCAGAGTAGGAATGTAGTTAGAATTGATTACTCTCTTCTTCCTAATAGACCGTCGGGACAAACCCTATTGCATCTTACTTTTCAGTTATCTTATTAGCCACCTCAGAAGTCAAAGATCTACCAGAGACTGTGCATCATTTTTTGATTCTTATTGTCATAGGGTCCTGTACAATCGATAATCTGACCCAGTTGCAAAACTCTCTGTCATCTTCTGAAACTTTTTATTACCCTCTGGCCTCCGTGACCTGTCACCAGCGAAATCCCTGTGTCCCCTCCCTCCTCTCTGAATGTTCCCCTCAGCGTTTGCTTCATCTGAGACTTGGCTGTTCCCTGGATCATTTGCACTCCTGGAGTCCGATCAGCAGTGGCTGCTTCTCTCCTGTATCCTTGTTGCCATGAGGCCTGAAAGCTGGAGAGATGTTCTCCTCATTACTTACTGTGGCTTCAGGACATTTCCTTTCCCATCTCTCAGAATCCCCAGTTACGCTGAATCACACACCGTGTACCCTCAGCCCTTTCCTGCGGCAGTTTTCTACTCTCTATCCTGACCAGTCTCCTTCACTCTGGAGCTCCAGGCTGTACATCCTAGTATTAATCTTCAAATCCACTTTTATGACTCACGTGTTTCAAGCTCTGCCTCCCAAGCGGTGTTCTTGATACCAGCTCCATGTAACCCATTGCCAGCCACCACCAACTTGATTCCCTCCATCTGTCCCCATCTTGGGCATAGACACCACCATTCATCCAGCTACTCTGTCCAAAAGCCTCATAGATATATTTTTTCTTTGTCTCTTATGCTACATCTAGTCCATCAATAAATCCTGTGTGTCTTTACTTTTAAGATAGATCCTGGGACTTACCTTGTGACTCAGTGCTTAAGAATCCACCTGCCAATGCAGGGGACACGAGTTCGAGCTCTGGTCTGGGAAAATCCCACATGCCACAGAGCAGCTAAGCCTGTGCACCACAACTAATGAGCCTGCGCTCAAGAGTACGCAGCCACAACTGCTGAGCCCGCGAGCCGCAACTGCTAAAGCCCGCATGCCTAGAGTCCATGGTCCGCAGCAAGAGAAGCCACCGCAATGAGAAGCCCGCGCACCACAACTAGAGAAAGCCCGCGCGCAGCAGGGAAGACCCGACGCCGCCAAAAATAAATAAATAAATAAATTTATTTAAAAAAAAAAAAAAGATGCATCTTGAAGCGGACCATTTTCACCATCTGGAACACGATCTCTCTAGTCAAAGCTGCCATCCACCCTTTCCAAGACTGTTCCCGTGGCATCTCATCTGGTCTTCCCGTTTCCACCACGTCTGCTCTCCCAGAGTCCATCTGCGCCTGGTAGACCAAGTTGTCATTCCAGAATATAAACCAAATCACATCACTGTGTTCAAAGCCCTTCAGTGGCTTCCAGTTATATTTAGAATGAAATGCACATAAAAGGCTTTATTACTGGTGTCCGCCTACCTATCAGACACCTGTCCTGTCCTGCTCACGAGAATGTAGCTCACTGAGCTTCCCTGTCCTTCTTGAACCCACCGAGTCCATTCTTGCTGAGGACGTGCTCCTTCCTCTCCCAGGACCTGCTAATGTTGTGTGATGGCTCCTTCGTGCCATTCATGTGTCTGCTCCAATATCCCATCCTCAGAGAGGACCTTCCAGACCATGCTGTTTGGAATAGCCATACCCCAGCCCTACATCACTCCGTCCCCTTACGTAGCTTCAGCTTTCTCCATAGCCCTTAACACTTGGGAAATTGTTATTTATTTATCGGATACTTATTTCTTGCCTCTTCCACTAAAATGTAAGATCCCCAAGGCCACTGACTTCATTGCTCTCATCTACAGTGGCTTAATGACTGCCTGGAACGTGGCGTATATCAAGGAGTAGTTTTCGAGTGAATGAAAAGTTCATTAGGAATAACCGTAAGCTACTAATAGTGAAATCTATCTTTTGTTGGAAACAGGAAGCTCAGGTGTAGCTCTTTATTGGTCTAGGTTTGGGGGTTCATACACAGAGCTCAGATGGGGTGTGTGTGATCCAGCCTTGTCTTCTAGGACAGCGAGTAGGACAGGCCTTGTGGAGGGAATCACGGGACAGGGTGACATACTTCATAAAGTCTGCACATGCGGAATCTAAAGGACCTTTACATTTCCACTTTCACAAGCGGTTTTATGGAAAATCTAATAAACACTTGAAAATCGGGATTAGTTTCTAGCTTAAGGCCCATGAACTTGGGGGGAGGGAAGGAAAAGGCAGGTAGGCAGAAATCATCCTGTGAGCCTGAAATTTGACACAGTATTCAGTGTCCATTATTTTATTTGAAACTTTCTCGATGAAGGGAATTTTCCTTAAGGCTGTAGAGCGCAATGATTGAGCACAGGGTCCAGGGCGAAACCTCTCTCTGGGTTCCAATCCTGGTTCTGCCATTTTGCAAGTGTGTGACCTTTGGCACCTTGATTGACCTCCCTGGGCCTCAATTTGTCATTGTTTCAGGGAACTAATAATAGGAGTAGTGATCCAGGAGTGAAATACGGGGCGTTTAGAGCAGCGCCCAGCACTCAGGAAGCATTAGCTTTTTACAGCTGGGGAAGGACAGAGCGTGAAATGTATCTGCCGTGGGCAAATCGTGCTGCTGTGTCTCATGATCCTGGGGCCACTGCCCAGAGACACGTGGAACAGGAATATGGGCACCGGAACCCAGGCTGGCGATGGTTGGTGCAGATTCTGCAGCTCCAGGGGCATCTTGGTAGAGGAAGGTGTTGAAAAGTCTTGGTGAGTTTCATTGTTTTTGGAATGTGAGCAGTGGTCTGAGGCTAGGGTGATCTGAGTTTTTTTTTTTTTGGGGGGGGCATGCCGCTTGCCTTTGGGATCTTAGTTCCCCAACCGGGGATTGAACCTGCACCCACGGCAGTGAGAGCGCAGAGTACTAACCACTGGACCACCAGGGAATTCCCCTAGGGTGACCTGAGTTTTAGTCCTGGCTCTGTCCCAACCCACCATGGGATGCTGCTGAGAAAATCAGCGTGCCCAGCCCCCGTTTCCCATGTGGGGAATGAGAACAGGATCCATTCTGCTCTGTTCAGTTCCTTACACCTGACGAAGAGATTCTTAGCTGTTCAAAAATATGTAAGTTGTTTATCCACCTCCTGGCCCAAAGCTTTTCCCAGTCGCATTTCCCAGCCTCTTTTGAATTTAGGTGTGGTCACGTGACAGAGTTCTACCCAAAGGAAGGTGAGCAAAAGTTCTGTTGGATTGGCCCCTGAAAAGCTCCCGTGGGAGACACTTCAGGCCCCTTCTCCTTACGCCATCTGGATGTTGATGCCCCAAATCACCTTGGAAACCGTGTCCCATCTGGCAGATGTTCTGTGAGCGGAGTTACTGCATGTCCGCGCAGAGGGGGCTTCGGCCCCCGCCCTGCCAGCTGACCAGCAACCTCGTTCCTTAGATTATTGCATGAAGGAAAAATGCGCTCAAATACACTTCCTTTGTGATAAGCTTCCGCGATTCTGGAGTTTATTTGTTACGGTAGCTAGCATAACCCTGTCTAATCCAGTACAACTAGTATAATGCATATTGTCTGATCTCAGCTGCATAGAAATATACAGATTCTTTTTTAATCCAAACTTAAGCACTTATTAAAGTTTCTTGGCGAGGCTTTTGGTGGCTTTTGCGTGTGTCTGAAAGGGGGAACTGTGGCCTTTTCAAACTGAAGCCTCAAGTGTTTGATTTCCATTTGCTTCAGTCTTTACATCTCTGAACCAAGTAAAAATGTGCTGTACTCTCCAAGTACGTGGAAGCCAGTGACAAAGAAGAGTTCTACCTTGAAGTAAATTAGCACATGTCCATAATGGCTACAATTCCAGACATGCTATAATTAGTGAAAATACCTCTTAGATGACAAATTGCTCATTAATGGCTGGAGGTGTCTTATTTAGTGTAACCTTTTGTGCTAGAGATATTCTAACATTCAGTGTTTTAACTGACACACAGAAAAGAGACAGATGGGATGATTTGTAGCCTTGCTCTTTAAAATGCTGAAGAAAAAGGAGAGAAACCACTGTCAAAGGGCAGATTTCAGAAGAGCAGTCAGGTGGTGGGGCCATCACCTGCGGCTCTGGGGAAAGAGGAAAGGGAGGAGGGAAAGGCCTTGTGTGGGTGGGTCCTCAGGGAACAGAGGCCATGCAGAGAGAGCAGGATGTAACGTGGCTGTGTTCCACAATTTTGTGGTACGGGGAGTGGGATCTTTTTGTTCTCCTTGTTGTTTCAGGATGGTCCGCGGTGCCTGGCACATGATAGGAGCTTCCTGTATCTGTACTGTATCCACGTTTCGCTTCGGCACCGCTGACTGCGCATCTTGTACGGGCCAGGCACTGTTCTAGGCCCCAGTTCCTCTCCCCACAGAGCTGTCTTTACAAAGGGAGACGGGGCTGCAGATTGCATGCAGTGAATGAACGTCATCTTCTCTCGGCCTGCAACTTGCACAGACCACGTAGGAACAGGTGCCCTTCCTCCAGCCTGACTCATTCACTAGGGCTCCTGTTTGGAGAGACAGACCTGCAGGAATTCAACCCCCTCCACCTGGGGCTCTTGATCAGGGCACAACCTGCACAACTGTGCCTCATGGGTACCAGCTGCCAGTACACAAATAAGGAGACAAACAGTATGCTGCGTGGTGAAAAGTTAAATATGGGTAAGGGGCAGGATGACCTGGGGTGTAGGGACAGGGGCATTTGCAGGGTGGCCCAGGGCATGATAGTGGGGACAGCCCTGCAGGGATCAGCAGGAATCACATTCTAGGCAGAGGAATCAGCAAGTGTCAGTGACCTAGTAAAGGAAGAACAGGGTGAGGAGGAGCGGCCTCAAAACTGGAGAAAGGGTTTCCCTGGTGGTGCAGTGGTTGAGAGTCCGCCTGCCGATGCAGGGAACGCAGGTTCGTGCCCCGGTCCGGGAAGATCCCACATGCCGCGGAGCGGCTGGGCCCGTGAGCCATGGCCGCTGAGCCTGTGCGTCCGGAGCCTGTGCTCCGCAACGGGAGAGGCCACAGCAGTGAGAGGCCCGCGTACCGCAAAAAAAAGAAACTGGAGAAGGAGCAAGGAGTGAGAAAAGACGGATTTAGGAGCTTGAGTGTCTGCAGGAACTAATCAGAACGCAGGAGCACATAATCAAAGCAGCTCCAATTTTAGGGGATGAGAAATAAATAAAATCCCACATAAACAAAGCCAGCACCTGTGTCCATGTTATTTGCTCCGTGGAGTTTCCGTGTGGAGTCTGTCCAGGCTCGCGCTCTTTCGTGGTTGTGTGGCAGCCAGTACTAGGTGCTTAGTCCCCGTCTAGTGTTTTCTAACTGAAGTATCATCTTTCTTGGATCTGTTATTCTTTGTCATTTTCATTTATCACATGCGAAAATTGTAAACATTTAAAATCTGCCTAATATCCGATTTGATGTCTTACCGTTTCGAGGTAAGATTTGATGTTGCCGTTTCGAGGATATTACGCAGCGAAATTAAGCCGGTGTTTCACAATCGGGTGTGGATGTGCGTGTGTATAGCAGACATACATTTGGAATTAATGGACTCGTAGAAATCAGAGGTGGATGAGGCCTAATGAGCTGTTGAGAAGAATTATTTGGCACATACTTCATATCTCTGTTCAGTAATCAAACCTACACACTGTGTATGCTGAGGAGGTGAGTGAGGTCTTTACAGTTTTTGTCTCCTTGGATCATCTGTGTTTATGCCTGAAAATTTCACATTGCACCCCTAGAGCATTTTGAACCAACTTCATTAAGCATCCAGTTTGACATTTCCCTGCCCTTAGGGTGAACTTTGGTATTGAAATAAATAGTTGCTTTGCTTGTTGCCATTAATACGGAATAGTGATTGGTGCCTGGCTCCAGGGAGCCCCCCGGGGATGCTGGGCTGGCTCAGACCAGGTGGTGGGAGTCGTCAGAGGCCAAGTCCTGCCCCATCCCCAGACAGTTCTAGTCTTCAGGAGAGACGGGCCTGCCCTTCCAGTGCGCCGGCTGGAAGACTTGGAGAGTCAGCGTAGATGGGAGGTTTAGAGATATAAGTTTTTGAATTTTTATTCAAACCAGATGATTTCCCTGTTGCTTTCTGTTTTCACCTAAGGTGTATTAGAGCTGGTGCCTGTCCTGCTAGACCAAGTGCACCGGCTGTTGCCCCTTCTGGGTTATACTCTCCCTTCAAGCCTACATTTTCAACAGATCTTCAAAATCCTATTCACAACATGGTTTTCCCAACTAACAAAAAGGAAAGAGGAATGAAAGGTGGACCAGTTGATAGTATAGAATTTGACCCCGAGAAGGACCGACTTTTTGAAGCTGTAACAGAGACATGAAATCATAGGACTTCAAGGAGATGGGTTAACACAGGTCAGCTTCCAATAGCTGGATGCCTGCCCTGTGGATTTTCTCTATAGCTTGGTGAGATGTCATAGACAAATGCAGAGCCTAAACATATATCCTACTCAGTTCTTGATCATCTGCGTAAAACATGCTAATTGAGAATGTGTTATGTAGTGGAAAAAAGATGGACTCCATAGAGGTTTTTGTAAATCAACTATGCTTCAATAAAAAAAATATTGAAAGTGAGAAAAAGAAAGTTGGACAAAAATGGGAAAACTAAATGGCAAATAAAATGAAAATTACAAATAAAAAAAAGATGGACTCGGAGTTGGGACAGCTTTGAGGTGGAACTTGATTTGGGAAACTCTTAACTTCTCTGAGCCTTTATTTTCTTATCTGTGAAATGGGAATAAATAACACCAGGAACGTGGAGAGTAGGTGCTGATTTGAGACACACTGGTTGGGGCGGGTCTTTCTGAGATGGGGCCTTTGAGTGAGATCTGACGAAGAGAGGGAGTGAGTGTGTGTACACATGGGGAGGATGTTCTGGGCAGAAACACAGCAAACACCCAGGTGCACAGGTTGTGGCATCCTTGGCTCCAACAAACGGCGGAGAGGACGGCAGAGCCAAGGCCAGGCTGTTTGGCCGCGGTGACCACAGGCATCACAGTGACCGCTTCCCATTTTGTTCTTAGTATTTTGAAAGTCACTGGAGCAGTTTGATCATTTTGGCTGCTGTATATTAACATGTTTTTTCACTTTTCTGTATTTTATTATTATTTTCCTGTCCCACCCTTGTTCAGTTATAAGTTCTTTAAAAGCAAAGCGCATATTTGCCTTGTATCCTTGGGTCAGGGACCAGCCAGCGACGTCCCTGGAGTTCCCAAATCACCTGAGCCTTCTCGTCTTATCAGCACTTACCAGAATGTAGGGAAAAACTCTTTTCCTGTGTCTCTGTCTTTGGTTAGACTCATACTGATTCACAAAGTATGAGGACACTTCCAACTGTTACATTGTGAGCCTTTCCTTGGTGGAACAAGAAATTCCCCCCGAGAACAAGGCCGTTGGCTTCCTGGGTGAATAAACAGTATGCCATCCCTAGACTTTAATTTTCCTGTATGATCAAGGCCTCGGCCACATCACCAGGCCCCTGTCGCTCATGGTCTTAATGATGGTTGCAACTGGTGAAATGTCCTGAAAGAATGATTTGTAATAAATGCTTTAGCAGAAAGGCCACAAACCTGCTATTCTCACTTTATTATTTTAATTGAAAACATTTTTCCCTACTTCTAAAAAATAATTACTGTTGGTTTTGCTTTGTAATTATTGCCTGGGCTGATGTTGGGTTGTCCATTGACCTCACAGTGTGCACCGATGGTGTTTTGGGTCTGTATTTTACAATAATACTGCTAAATTGCAGGTCAAATGTTAATGAAACATACTCCTATTTTTAAAGGAGGTAGCTACATATAGTTTCTATCGGAAATACATTTTGAACTTTTCTGTTAATTCTATAATTTCTCTTAATTCTGTAATTTGAACTTTATTTTTTTATTAATTCTTTATCTAAATTCTTTTCTACTAGAAAGTGGGGATGGGGTTATGGCCCAGGCAGACGGATGTGATGAAGGATGTGCGTCACTCTTCACCCTGAGATTGGTCTGTGTTTATTTTGGGGGCCTGCTAGCCCCTCATGCCGGGCCTGGCTTATGACAGGCCCTTAGTAAAGGTTTGATAAAATGTTTACTTGAGTAGCGCAATATTTTAAGTATCCTGGGAGCCAAAGATGGATTATTTTCCTTTTTATTGTGAAATATTTTATACATCAGTGTGTATGTAGTGTATCTGTATATAAATACGTAACAAATTGGTCACCTGTGTGCCCTTCCCCTACTCTTCCATCACCTGTGTTCCCATTGTCTTATACTCTGTATCTGAGGAGCTGGCCACAGCCCTGAACTTTTTGATCATTTCCTTCTTTTTTTAAAGAGTTTAACCAAAAATAAATATCCTTAAACAGTATATTGCTTTGGATACAGTTTTGTGTTTTTTGCTTTATATAAAAATAAATTTTATTTATTATCCTGCAAGTGTTCTTCATTTAACGTTAGGTACTTTCTTTTTCTTTTAAAATTTATTTATTTTTGGTCTTTCATGACATTAACAATTCTGACCCAGTCAGTTTTTGTTGTTGTTTTAATCGGGGTATAGCTGCTTTACAATGGTGTGTCAGTTTCTGCTGTACAACAGAGTGAATCAGCTATAGGTATACATATATCCCCTCCCTCTTACACCTCCTTCCCCCCCCAACCCACCCATCTAGGTCACCACAGAGCACCGAGCTGAGCTCCCTGTGCTATACAGCAGGTTCCCACTAGCTATCTGTTTTACATATGGTAGTGTATTTATGTCAAATCTAATCTCCCAATTCATTCCCCCTTTCCCCCCACCACCCATGTCCACACGTCCGTTGCCTACATCTGCATCTCTATTCCTGCCCTGCAAGTAGGTTCATCTGTACCACTTTTCTAGATTCCACATATATGCGTTAATATACGATATTTGTTTTTCTCTTTCTGACTTACTTCGCTCTGTATGACAGACTCTAGGTCCATCCACTTCTCTACAAATGACCCAGTTTCGTTCCTTTTTATGGCTGAGTAATATTCCGTCGTGTATATGAATCACATCTTCTTTATCTTTCTAATAATTTGAAATTAATATCATCTGAGTGTGCATAAAGGCAGACCTCTAAGTCATTTCAGATAATTAACTGGTCTATAATTCATCAGTCAAAAATGGTTCAGAGCCCTGGAACGGGAGTGTGTGTGCACACAAATGCCTGCTAAAAATAATAAACACTGAAAGGCCCTTCTGCCAACACAATAATGCTCGTAAAGCTTCTGGATCGTGGAATTATCAGTGACCTTGATTTTCTTCTTGTGTTTTCTATTTTTATTAGATTTTTTTTGCTGTACGCGGGCCTCTCACTGTCGTGGCCTCTCCCTCTGCGGAGCACAGGCTCCGGACGCGCAGGCTCAGCGGCCATGGCTCACGGGCCCAGCCGCTCCGCGGCATGTGGGATCCTCCCAGACCGGGGCACGAACCCGTGTCCCCTGCATCGGCAGGCGGACTCTCAACCACGGCGCTACCAGGGAAGCCCTATTTTTATTAGATTTTTAAAAATCAAGTTTTAGTTTTCCAAAATTGGAAAGAGGCCAATGTTATAAAATCTAATAAAAGTAAAAATAGCCTACCTTTTGAGCCCAAGTCGCCACATCTGGGTCATAGAACTCTTTGCACACATGCTCCCTTGTGTGGGGCATTGCTAAGCCCCGTGTGGGCTATAAGGATAAATAGGGCGCAGTTCCTGCCCTCACCAAGCCTCCAGTCTGGCCAGGTAGGGGAGGCTTCAGAACTAGGACCTCAGAAAGAGGTTGGGAAGGATCCCACTGCTGGTCTGGGAGCCACTTGTGATGTAGGATGTGGGAGGGGTGGGTCGGAGGAGCCCGGAAGGGGACTCAGGACTTTGGTGGAGGCAGGGAGGGACTGTGGGTAGCTGGGCTGCCGAGGCCAGAAGGTGACACTGGCCTGGAGCAGCAGGAGGTCACTCTCTGAAGCTGGCCCGTTCCTAGAGGGGGAGGGACTTGACCCATTTCAAATCTGAGCCTCGAGCAGTTGGGGTCTGTCGGCATGTAGACTGAGCAGTGGACGCTCTGCGTGGCCAGGTCACGTTGGATTTAATTCAGTAGATATCTGTTGTCTGCTGGCATGTGCCGGGCAGAGTTCTAGCCACTGTGGAACTTACTGGTTAACAAACCAGTCCCTGTCCTCATGGAACTTCCTTCTGGGAGAAACACAAAAACACGCAGAAACAAAATACATACAACATATGGAATCTATTAATTGGTGCTGCAGGCCTCGGAGAAGACTGGAGAGTGTGGGGAGATGGGGAAGGGGGTGAAGGCCGTGATTTCAAGTAGGACGTCAGACGAGGCCTGTAGGGTTAGTCTTTGCTTATCTGTATTTTTTTTTTCAGTGGTTCACTTTGTGTTTTTTTAATTGAAGTAGAGTTGATTTACAGTGTTGTGTTAGTTTCAGGTGTACAGCAAAGTGATTCAGTTATACATGTCTATTCTTTTTCAGAATCTTTTCTCATATCGGTTATTACAAAATATTGAATATAGTTCTGTGATATATAGTAGATCCTTATTGCTTGTCTATTTTATATATAATAGTGTGTATATGTTAATCCCAAATTCCTACTTTGTCCCTCCAAATAGACCCACAGACACAGAAAACAAACTTATACTTACCTGTATATTTTAAATTGTCAGTGAAAACACATTTTTTTTTTTTTTTGCGGTACGCGGGCCTCTCACTGCTGTGGCCTCTCCCGCCGCGGAGCACAGGCTCTGGGCGCGCAGGCTCAGCGGCCATGGCTCACGGGCCCAGCCGCTCTGCGGCATGTGGGATCTTCCCGGACTGGGGCACGAACCCGTGTACCCTGCATCGGCAGGCGGACTCTCAACCACTGCGCCACCAGGGAAGCCCCGAAAACACATTATTTTGACATCAGAAGAAACGCAGTAGGAAAAAAAGGTTAAAGAGACCAGTTTAAGGCAATATATATTTTTGAGGGAAGGGAATTGTGTATGTGTTTCAGAAATGTGTTCCACTGTCTAAACCTCTCTGCAGCCACAATGCTGATCTTCATTTGTCAGCCAGGTTCTTCTCCCTTCATTGCCGCTGCCAGAAAGACTGAAAAATGGAATCGCTTTGTCTGGCTTCATCACAGAAAACCTGTCTCTGATCAGCAGAAGAGGAATAACGAGATGGTGCTGATTATGTCATTATTCACCATTTCACGAGCCTACGCTTCTCATCGGTGGGTGGATGCTGCAGAGAACAGGCTGGGGATATACACCTGCCCTCAGGAGGCTTTCTGGAGGCTTCTGAGGCTGGGTCTGAGCCAGTGCAGACCCAGGGGCTATCCAGTCAATCCTCAGGGCAACTTTTAGCCCAAGGAACTTTGGATCCAGATTGCATGGGGCAGTTTAATTGCTGGGACAGCCATAGCCTCTTGACAGCAATGGCTGGTGAAGAAGGCAGAAGTCGTAAATAGACAAACCAACAAGCAGATAAAGGCATTAATAAGTGCATGGGGGAGCAGAACCAGAGCTGTGAGCACCCGCCAGATCAAGAAATGTCAGCTTTCCTCCCAGCTTTTCCTCCACGGCGCCAACTGTCAGTAATTTAACTAACATTTTGTAAATAAACGTGGCACTCGGACAGCTGTCAGCGCGCCTGCTATAAACACTCCTTTTGTCACTGAGGGCTGGCAGGGCCGCGCTGTTTCTCTGCGACTTCTGCGGCCACTGCCAGTTGGCGCCCCGGCCTCGGGCTGTCAGGGGAGGGCCATGTCCCCATGTCTCCGTGTCCCAGTCCCACGTGGCCCCGCTCCTTGGCCACACAGCTTCCCTTGGGCTCAGCACTTCCAGTTGCACTTGGCCGATTGGGGAGGCCTCGCACTTCCCTGCCCATCCTGCGTCCCAGGTTAAAACCCAAAGCTGCGGTTTTCCAAACACCTCTGTGTTTTAGGTCGGAATTCCAGGTCCCCGATCCTGTGGTTTCCTCCAGTGGGCTTGCTCAACCTGAGGAAGACATTTATTTATCCAGGTCAGAGATACTGAGCTTTCTGGTTTCCGCTCCGGCTGCTAGGTGATTATTTAATGTTACGCAGTCAGATTCTCCTCGTGTGTTAGTTTCCTCCCGAGTGGTATGACAAATGGCTCAGGACTGTGCGTGGACTCTCCCAGGTCCTATCGCTGATTTTTATTAAGTTAGTGTTTCCCCGTGCCCGGCAGCCCTGGGAGGCTCAGCTCAAGGGTTCTGCACCTCCACCCAAGCTAAAAGCAGAGGGAGAGGAAGGATCTGTCTTAATGGAGAAGTCCCAGGGGCAGTACATCGGGGTTATTGTAATCTGTGTGATGCAGCTCGGTGAGAATCAGGGTGTACTGGGTAATTAAGTAGGCAGAAGTATGTTTAATAATAATAACAATTCTAGCCAACGTTCACAGAATTCCTTTTGAGTTTTGGTCCTGTTCTGTCCCCACGTGCCTTACATGGTACCTCACTTAACACTTGCAGCTGTGTGTTCATCCCTGTTTTACAAATGAGGGTCAGGAGTACAGACACTTTTGTAACCTGCTCAAGGCCTTACGCCTAAAGCCTGGAGGGATGGGGGTTTGATTGCAGACCATTGCTTCCGTGGCCTTAGTCGTGGCAACCGTCTTACACGTCCCCATTTGTAGATTCCGTGTGTGCTGGGTATGGAATCACCAATTTTAAAGCAGGTAGGACACCGTAAAATAAACCCCACATTAAGACTAAGGAACCGGCTTTGATCTTTTTCTAATGAAGGAGAAGGCTTTTTATAGGGTTGTGGAAACGCATCAGGGACATTATTCCCTGGAGGATATCGTAGTGTAATACAGAGAGGATTTAGGGGAATGATTAAGAGAATGGACTCGGGTATCAGCTCGGAAATTTACTTACTTAACCTCACTGGTAACATAAGAATAGTAATTAATAGAAACTACCTTGTAGGGATGTCTGAAGGATTAAATAAAATAGTCCATATAAAGTATTTAGCAGTACTTGGTGCAGGGTAAACACTCATTCTCTCGTTGAAATGTTTTTTACATGCATGTGATGGGCCGTGGATTCTGCGGTGAGTAAGAGAGACATAATATGTTCTTGGAGCCTCTGTTCTCATGAGGGAACCAACAAACAGACCTATACAAATATATGAACTACCGGGAAGTGCTATGATCCAGGTCGCCTGGGTGGCTGCTATAGGTTGGTGGGTTAGTGACAGTCTCTCTGAGAGGAAGTGATAGTTGAGCTGAGATCAAAATGGAGAGAAGCGTCTGAGAATAGACCACTCCAGGCACGGAGGACGAGCTTCATGTGCTGCAGGAAGAGAAAAGAGACCACTGTGTCTGGAGCAGAGTGGACAATGGGGAGGGATATAGGATGAGGTGGGAGGGGTCAGACGGGCAAGGCTCTGAAAGCCAGGTGATGGGTTTGGGTCTCATTTCATTATATGAGAGGATGCCATCAGAGCATTTTAAATAGAGCCGTGACATGGCCTGAGTTACTGGGTTGCAGCAAGATGGTGCTGGCTGGCCATTTGGGGAGTGGTTTCAAAGGCTGAGGAGTGGAAACTCTGATACCTGTAGAGGTTATGCAGAATCCAGGTGAGGAATGGCAGCAGATTTGACAGTGGTGGAGGTAGTAAAAATGGAGAGATGCTCCAGGTATGTTTGCTGGTTAACCAGACTAGGCTGATGGAGTTAGTGTAAGGGTGCTGGTGGCTACGATACTTGTACTCTGTGCTACTTTAAACTAACAGAATACTGTGGTTTTGTTGGACTCTCATTATTGTGGTATTTACATGATGAATTACTTACATCTTGAGATGCACCCAGAAAATTATTTGCCATGTCACTACTTTGAATCAAACATGGATGTTCTGATTTAGAAAGCATCACCCCACCTCCCCCTACTTAAAACCCATTCAGAGGCGCCTATTTTTTTTTTTACTCCCTTTTTCTACTTTACTTATGAAATTGAAATTGATTTTTTTCTTGTTTATTGGTCATAAATATTTTCCTGAGGGTCTTTTTGTGTCTAAATCCATATCCAAATTTCCTAATAGAGTCATTTTAGAATTGGACTGGGGTGTGTGTGTGTGTGTGTGTGTGTGTGTGTGTGTGTGTGTGTGTGTTTTGTATGATGACCACCGATAATTAAGGAAAATAGAAGGAGGGTATGATGAGGATTTGGTGAAGAGGGGAAGGAGGGGTGGAGAGTTCCCTGCCCTAATTCACCAAATTTCCTCTGCAGCCCTCCCTCTTAACTCCCAGTGGCAGATATATTTTCTGTGGACCTGGTTTAGTCTTCCATAGGATAATATATTTTACTTAGGGTCTCTTTCTCGAGTCTCCTTACCTGTAGAGTTTTAGTCCAAGAGGACAGAGGAATCTCAGCCCTGGATGCAAGCCCTGTCCCCTGTAGAACAAAGAACAAAGGCTGTGCAGACGAGGGCTGTGACATAGCTCACTTTTTAATAAAATACTAGCATTCACTGTCATTAATACTGGTATTTTGTTCTTATGTAGAATCAGCATTAAAGTACCAGGATGTTAATTTTGCTCAGGTATTGTAATAACTAGGAGTGGTAAAAAGAGAGGAATCAAGGAAATCATAGCTATACGTGTATATAGAGAGCAGGTTCTCAAATATCTCATTAACTCCTAAAAGTATCAGTATAAAAATTGGAAGAACCTGAGACATCAACACTTTAAAATATATTAAATTACATTCAGCATACTTAGTCTCCAGAGGCATTGAAGTGAGCCATATATTTTAAGCAATTTGTCATTAAAGTCAGTTAAAATTAAGGTGATCATTTCAGTGCATATAGAATTAAACTTCAGTTTGTCTCAACATTCATTTATATGATACATTGCATTTCTCTACCTAAAACAGCAAACCGAGGTGTCACTGGAAAATGCATGTTTCTTATCTCTTAGGTTTGAGTGTCTTTCAAGCAAGTGGTTCCCTTGAGTGTCTTTTTCTCAAGCCTTGGATAGGCTAAATGGTGGGTTATCAAACCACTGGCCAAAGGGAACTGGTTCTCAAGATCAGCCGCTGTGCCGGAAAAGAGACCCTACCTGTGAGGCATCAATAATGGAACCAAAGAGCACGTAGATCTTATGCAGAGTTAATCCCAGGATTCATCAGTCACTTCCAAGAACCAGCTAGTGTTCCAAGTGCTACGTCTGTCTCATGACAATCTATACCGTAGATTCTACTATTATTCCCACTTTATAGGTAAGGAAACTGAGACCCAGAAAAGTTAAATAACATGACCCCCTCCCCCAAATGACCAGGTTTCCTTTATAGTCCCAAAGAAGATTCTTGTCCTAGGTCGGAATGAAAAAGTCCAACCTACCTACTATTTTAAGTCTTTAGTTTTCAGCTGTGAACATAAAGAGAAGCAGGGAGAGGGAGTAAGGGTGCCCGTCTACAGCTGTATCGAGCACACCTCCTCTGTTATTCCTGCAGAAACAGAAGTTCTGCACTTTCGCTCAGGAGTTAGAGTCAGCAGGTTTCGTGTGTGTTTTTTAAATTAATTAATTAATTAAATACATTTTATTTTTGGCTGCGTTGGGTCTTCATTGCTGTGCGTGGGCTTTCTCTAGTTGCGGCGAGCGGGAGCTACTCTTCGTTGCGGTGCACGGGCTTCTCATTGTGGTGGCTTCTCTTGTTGTGGAGCGTGGGCTCTAGGTGCGTGCGGGCTTCAGTAGTTGCGGCTCGTGGGCTTCAGTAGTTGTGGCTCGCAGGCTCTAGGGCACAGGCTCAGTAGTTGTGGCACGTGGGCTCAGTAGGTGGTGGTGCGTGGGCTTAGTTGCTCCGTGGCATGTGGGATCTTCCTGGACCAGGGCTTGAACCCATGTCCCCTGCATTGGCAGGCAGATTCTTAACCACTGCGCCACCAGGGAAGTCCCTATGTGTGTTTTTTTTAATACCCTCTTAGCAATCAATTATTCCTTTTAATAAATGCAATGAACAAGAATCATTATTGGACTAGTCCTCTAAATAAATTAATAATTTATTCTGGCTATTAATGGGTTATTTTCATATTCTATGTGTTGTTTCTTGTCCTGTTAGATAAGGCAGGGAGATCAAACGTGAGCCTCGGCAGGCGTCTGTGGAGGGAGCCCTCTCTAACGCGCGGACCGGCAGTGGTCCGTGTTACGTGGGTACCCATGGCAGGCACGGGGTGTGAGATGCGGTGAGGCTTTCTCATCACTGCAAACGGAATTGAGGTGTTCTGGGTAGTTTCTTGGGCAGAGGTGAATGAAATAGCAAAGGCATTCATGGCTGACGTGGAATTCTTCATCTGAAAGTGACTTCTAGAATCAACTCTGTTCCCATTTCTCTAGTGAGAGGTTCACCTAGGCAAGGGGATGCTTTGCACTTAATACCATGATAATCGGGTTCTGGGTCTAACTATAGAAATAAATCATAATTTCTTTATATCCAGCATTCCATTTAGAGAGATGGCCCCTCTGTTAGAGTTACAATAAAGGGCATGAGGTGTGGATTAAGGTTATTTCCTAGGCGGTATTCAGCAAAATGTCTCAATGGTCAAGAGAAAAGGTGAAATTCTTTTAGGTTGTTCATAGCCTCTCCTCTATAGTTGACTGCTTTTTGTGTACAATTATTGCGGCAGATCTCAAAATAATGCTGTCCATTATGTCAGGGTGATGACAGGCATCTTGCTGTCAGTTTAGCTGGTGCGCATCGTTTCCTCATTCATTTATTCAGTTACCTAACACACATTGAGTCCTTACTATGTGCTGGCGTTACTCCCGGTGGCGAGCAATACACAGGTGACCGAGATTCAGTCCTGGCCTGCAAGAAGGCTCACATCTTAGTGCGAAAAGCAGATTATAAACACACAATTATACAAGGGTGGAGAAGAAAAGGAGGCAGTGATGCGATGGAAAATAAGTGGGGCAGGGTGGCCTGGAATGGACTCCGGAGCTGGGAGTCGTTGAACTGAGCCTTGAGGGGTGGGAAGAAGTCAACCAGGCAGAGAGCCTGGAAGGAAGGACAGAATTATAATGAGGAGCAAACAAGTACTAAGCTTGTGTGGTTGCAACTGTCTTGGCATGTTTGGGGAGGACAGAGGATGTCATTGTGTCTGAATACAGTGACAAGACTGGCAGAGCAATAAGAGAAGCCAGGTAGTCGGTCAGGCACGAGCTCACGCCCTGCCCTGCTGGCCAGGGAGAAGCCTTTGCATTTTCTCCGGGGCCAACGAGAAGCGTAGAGGTCTTAAGCAAAAGAACATCTCGGTCATGTGTCTATTTCTAAAATGCCCTGACTGCTCTACATGTAATGCAAAGCGGGAGGGGGACAAGGATAAAAGATCACTTTGGAGGTTCTGTGGTCATGCCAGGGGGACGCAAAGGTGGCAGCTTGGACCGAGGATGTGCCGGTGAGTATACAGAAAGCTGTTAGATGTGGAAATATGTATTTTGGGGGAGAATTGTAAGGCCTGTTGCTGGAATTTGCAATGAGAGAATAGAAGGAATCAAGGATGACTTGCAGGGGTTTGACTTGAGCACTTGATGGATTGCGATTCTTTTTACCAACAGGGACAAGACTGGAGAAGACGTAGGTGGGGGTGGGGAGAGAAGGAGGCGAGAGGGCCGTCCGAGGTTTACTCAGTGCAAGATTTAGAATCAAGACGAGTGTTCAAGTGGATTTATGATCGTGCAACTCAGGAAGAAGATGAGAGTTGGGGTTATAAATTTGGGAGAGGTCAGCTTATATTTGTTGTTAGAAACTTGACGCTGGATAAAACCATCAAAATAAGGAGAGGCTGTCGCTTGAATGCAGGATCAAGGATTGGAGCCTGAGAGAGGAGGGACCAGAAAGTGTACAGAGAGTCAGTAGCCAATCAAGCAGGGAGAAAACCAGGAGAGGGCGGAGTCAGAGGTACAAGAGAAGAAGCTGTTGTAAGGAGGGAGTTACCAGATCTCTGTAATGCTGCCACAACCAGCAGTCTGAAAAATGAGAACATGGAAACATCCATGGGATTGTGTAATAGGGCAGAACAAATCTGACTCCATATTGAATCTGTTTCTTTTACTTTAAACCTTTGTATTCTATTGCTTTTGCTACAAGTTAATCACTCAAAGAATGTTGCCTATAATCTGAAATATACAGGATCGCCCATTCTCAAGGCTCTGACCTTTAAAGGTATAACACTTTTCCACTCATATACAGATAAAAAGTTGCAGAACAGAGAATAACATTTGTCTTGTTGGAGGTTTATAGGAACACTGTGACCAGACCTATGGGGACAGTTGCAGGAGCAAAGGATTCTGACACCAAGAAGTTTGCAACAAGCAACCACACCGCCTCCCCTCTTAGTATAAAAGGAGCCTGAATTCTAGCTCTGGGAAGATGGTTCTCTAGGACACTAGTCCACCGTTTTCTCAGCCTGCTGGCTTGCCGAGTCAAGTCGCTACTCCTGCCCCAACAACTCGTCTCTCGATTTATTGGCCTGTCATGTGGCGAGCAGTACGAGCCTGGGCTTAGTAACAACTGGGCAAGACGAAGGCTTGGTGATCTTGGCAATAGGAATTTCAGATGAGTAGCAGGGCAGGGGCACAAAACCAGGTGGTGGTCATTGGAGAGGTGAATCAAATAAAAATTATTGTGTGTTTGTGTATGTGTTTAGACGCATGCTAACTAGAGGCTGATTGCATGCTGATGAGAAGGTTCTAGTAGAGATGGGATAGTTACGATGCAGGAGGGCAGAGGTGAGAGGTGGAGCGAAAGCAGAGGGCAGGCCTTTGTAAGAAGCAAGGGCGCAGTCTAGGCGTGACAGTACTTCCGGTGCTTGCTTCCCAATTTCTTCTTCTCTCATAACCCCCCTCCCCCATTCCTGTAAACCGCTCAGCTGGGACAATTTCACTACATATTTTTACAAATTTTCCAATGAGATTGTTGAGAGTATGAGGAATTTAACGTACAAAGTGGATTTTCAAGATTCCTCTTTTACTCCCTTGAATGAATGATACGATGTTTTGTGGACATATGGGCAAATTAAGGGAGTAAGAGGGATGGGTACCAGATTGCAGTAGGAGGGGTGTATTTAAGTGACAGTAGATGTGTGAGGGTAATGGAGTCCTCCCTCTGTGTCCGCAGATGCAGGGCCTGTGGATATGAAGGGCTGATGAAGGGATTTGAGCATCCTTGGATTTTGGTATCTGTGGAGGTCCTAGAACCGATCCCCCACAGGTATTGAGGGGTGACTGTATCAAGTTTGATTTGAGTAGACCCACCGTGGGCTACTTCATAACCCTTAAGGCGTTTACCTGTTATCTTCTCTCTTGTCTGAGTAGTTTGTTCTACAGATCTGAGCTGGACCAGAAGAAATCTGTTTTAAACTGTGTGTAGAACAGCTCACTTCAGAGAACCTTCCTCACTGATTTTAGCTTCACTGTAGGTGATCCCAACTTGGGATGGACAGTTCTGAAGAGATCTGATTTGTCTTATATTCAGTCTCCAGGGTGAACCTTACCAGACACAGGTTAATTGTGGTTTCTTATTTTCACTTTTGACCTGATGCAAAGTGCCACCTGCAGCTCCTGTGCAGTTACACTGTTGTGTAATATAATATATAATATAATATCTGTATGATATAATGGAATAGCAACACAGTATTGCCAGCTGTTCCCAGGAATGGTTGATTGTGGAGGAAAGGGTGTGGGGAATGCTTGCTGGAGATCAAACAAGTAAAAACATTAATTGGTGTAATTTACTGGATAAGTAAAGTTTACCGGGTAGGGGTCTTGTCTGTGTTTACTTGGTTGTCCCAAGTGTTTTACAGATAACACAAAGTATACACGTGAGTAGATTTCCATGCACAATGTACATACTGTTGCCTACCATTCCGTTATTGGGGAGCCCCTTACAGACAGAGTTCACTAATCTGAGTCTCAGATGTGACAGACACTTTTGTTGGAAACGATTGTCCCAAAGCCTTCAGGAATGTTTCCTTATTTTATCTCTTTCAATAACTCTTTGTGATTTTCAGGGGCAGAATGTCCTCTTTCTGATTCTGGGTAAGTTTAGTGGAATATTTGAGCACCTAACACCAGACACAGGATTAATCACCCGACTAATGTTAAGTGTGGAAGAGAGATTTGTTGCTGAATCTTGCATGTTACCCGAATGTTGCCACATCCTTGAAATGTGAAAAATTTTTTAATAAATTGACCAACCTTGTTTTGGTGACATAATCAGTTCACGAGTTGACATGGTGATTTTTTTAAAAATGTCATTCATGAATATGGATGCAAGTTACCAAAATATTTTATCAAAGTGAGCCCTTCCCACCAAATACATTAAAACTTGCTTTGTAAGTGAGTCTATTGACCAGAGGATAAAGTCGTCCGACACTGTGAACACAGCATGTGGCCGGGTTCAGGGGTAGAGGGGCAGAAGGCGGTAGAGGATAAAGAGAGGAGGGGCACATTTTACAGTTTCTCACACGTCGGTCGTATTTTGTAAATCCGTCTTTTTCATTTATCTGTCTTCATAAATCCGTCGCTCTGATTCCACTCTCACCGTCTGGCATTTTTCCATTTCGTACTTGTGGGCAGAGTAGAAGCTCATTAGCCCGGAGCTGCATCCCTGACCCCTTCTCTCCTTCCGGCCGTGGCCCCTTTGGGGAGTCAGAAGAGCACACGGAAAAGAGCCCAGGGATACGGATGCGGATCCTGTCTCTAACCTCTAAGCAGCGGTGACCTGGGATCCGAACCCAAGCCTCGCTGGGTCCTGTGTCCCTGCTCTGTTTCACTAAACCGTTCTGGATCCCCAAACTGGACATGGGTTCTTGCATCTGAGTGGTGCTTTCCAGGCTGTGAAGCATTTCCTCATAGTCTCTTTATGTCTCTCTCTTCCCCGAGACTCTCAGCACCTGCAGGACAGGGAGTGTGTGTCTGATCTCTGCATCTCCGGAGTTTGGCAGGGCTCCTGGCCCACAACATTGTGGAAGAGAGGCAGGTGAAGGAAGGATGGACTTTTATTTCACTCCTACCAGGAGCCTGAGAGGTGTCAGGGGGATTGAGATAGGGCTTGCCAAGCACCTAACACAGCTCGATAAACACAGGTTCTTATTGTTATTAGTGGGGACCAGGTAGGATTCACTTGGAGTGGTCAGAACAAACCCAAAAGCCCAGCATAACGGATTTGAGCTCTCAACCCGGTTCGGTGTTTCCACTTGACTTTAGTGCCCTTCAATCTAAGTGAAGGGTAGATCTGTTCAGATGGGCAGGTGTTGGCTGCATAGTAATCGACATGAAGGAGCACACAGTTACTGAACATCGCGCCGTATTCTATAACTGATTTTCCTTCCTCTACTGGCTTCCTTTTTTCCGCATCTTCTCCTCCCTTCTGCAGACATTTATCAATTCTCTAGCTTATGCCAGGATTTTACTGTTTGCTGGAGATGAAAAACAAAAGAAAAAAGTAAAGAAAACTATAATCTCATGGGAAGATGAACATTTAAACAACTAACTATAATGTAAATGGGAAGATACAAACTGCTTTGCAAACACGGAAGGGAGAGTTGATTAGTAGGAAAATTATTACTGGCTGCTATAATAAACAACTTCCAAATCCTAGTGAGCCAACACAAGTTAATTTCTTACTCATGCAATGTCCATTGCAGGTGACATGGGTCCCCTGGGTAACCTCTTCCAGGTGGTGATTTAGGGGCCTGGGCTCTTTCCATTGTGTGACTCATTTATATTGGAGCCCTTGCTTCCTTGCAGGTGGACAGGGGAGAGAGGGTAGGGAATCATGCAAACCTCTTGGGCCCAGACCTGGAAATGGAGCCCAGAACTGTAGCATGTGCACACTTAGATGCAAAAGGGCTGGGAAAAGGCATCTTTGCTCTGGGCCCAGGAGGAAAGTGAAAATGGTTTGTTGGACACGTAACGTTGTCTCTGCACGGGGAACATCATATCCATGGAGAGCGAGAACAGGAGTCCGGGGACCCAGGAAGACTCTGCAGGGGCCGCAGTTGCCTTGGCTGTTGAAGGATGCGTAGGGTTTAGCCATGTGGGTTTGTGATGGGCCATCCCAGGCAGAGACTCACAAGACCTGGGCCACACAGTCGGGGCTGGGGGCCTCAAGGGAAGGGGCATTTCGGGCAGCATCCTCGAGTCCTCTTCCTGTCCCTCCTTTCCACCATCCCGCCTTGAGGTCGGTATCTGCCAGTTTGATTGCCCAACACGCAGACTCCTTTCCTGTTGGAGGAGGTTCTCTGTTGTGTGCGCCGTGGACCAGCCACGGGTCCATTTCCCCTCTGGACGCCCTCCCCATACTTGCCCTGCCCATTCCCTGGTACCTCGGGTGTGGACACACGATTTAGGCTCAACATAGCCAACGCCACATCCAAGGTGTCAGCTCGGAGCTAGTGACGCAGAGGAGAAGGGGAGCTAGAGGCCAGCAGAGCTCTGGGGCGGGGGGCTCAGGACTCTGACTTGTAGCAAACCCTTTGGGTGCGTCTGTTGAATGCTACAGCGTGAGCATCACCACTTTAACCCTTTCTCCCTGCTGAGTTCACCCTCAGAGTTTCTGTAGGTCTGGGGTGGGGCCTGAGAATTTGCACTTCTGACAAGTTCCTAGAGAATGCTCGGTGCTGCTGGTCTAGGGACCTCACTTGGAGAGCCTCTGTGCTACCCCATTACCTCGGCAAAAAAGGAATAGGAAAGAGAGGGAGGAGGGACATGAATGGATAGACCCTCAGCCAGGATGGAAGGGGCCAGTGAGGGGGCGTGCCAGCTGCAGCCCCTCTGCCTCCCCCGCTTCCCTTTGCCCTCCGAGCTCAGGCCTCTCATCTCTGCCCCATCCTTTCCCTCCACACTGGCCCGCTTTGCATGGGTAAAAACATTTAGAAATGCAGCTTGCTTTCTTCCTTTTTTTTCCTCTCTACAGGTGCCGGTTCTGTCATTAGAAATGTCTTGCCAAATTAGATCACAAATCAGCCAAGAATATCCTTCAAAATTGCAGATATTCAAAAGCATAGCATCGGAGTCTGTTCGTTCGATCACACGTCCAGAGCTGCTCCCTTTACTGCCTGGCAGACATTCTAATTCTGCCTCACGTTTTTTTTCCTTTTAGGAAAAAAAAATTACCTGTTAGACCGATATTCCTTAAATCAGATTCTTTTTTAGAGGAACTTTATAAAAACCCTGTTTGGGCGTTAGTTGTGTTTGAAAATTGTGCTCTTTCTGCCCATAAAGCTTTCTGAAACCAGTTTCCCCCTCCCCGCCCCTTCTTTTTTGTGAGAGCTTAGGAAAGGGCTGGTGATTTTAAACTGTTGTATGTGACAGTGATATGCTTTTGGTAGCTGAAAAATGCCACTGTCTGGTGCGAAGAAAATTTGCCTGGAAAATATGAAGTGCTATAGATCCAGAATTACCAGGCACTGAGTAAAATTCTCCATTTATTACAAAAAAAATCACCAGACACTGACTTGCGGTAGTTGAGTCTGTGCTGTGCTTTATTAATCCTTCTGCTCCTCTTGCATTCAACGCAGGAGAAAGGGGCTGCTGCTTAGAGGTGAGTTCTTTATGAGCTGTGTTTGGGAGGCCCCCGTGTTGTTGGGAGAGAGACTGTGCAGTTCTCTGGTCCGTGCACGAGTTGTTGGGAACGCACCCGGCAAGTTGAGTATCCACATCCTTGCCCTCGCCTTGCTTCCACACAAGAAACGATGCTATCAGCTTGTAATCTCAGAATTTCGCCCTTGAAATAAAATCCCGCCTGCTGCTCTCATATCCAGTGGCTCACTCCTCACTAATTCGAAATAGGTCCCCGTGGGTTGGCATCCCCTCCATCTGAATTGAATCATGCACTTCATCTTCTCCTGTTTAAAATAAGGATGAGCATCTTTACGGTGTTTAAGAGTTACAAGCTGCTGCAGGGATAGGTATTTGCCATTTCATGAGTTATTTATTTAAGCAAATGTATACAGAGCGTTTATGTGTTGGGGTGTCTGCCTGATCAACTCGAAGGGGTGTCGTGGAAATGTATCATTCCACGGCATCACCATGTTTTCATATGTAGTGTGTAGAATGAAAACACTGCTCCTGGGAGAGAACAGGATTAGTTCAGTTTGGAGTCATTTGGCTCTCATGATGCAGGACTAAGGAGATGCGTTTTATCATCCCCCCTGTTGTGTAAGGATAAAGCCCAGCCTGGATCTATTTGGGCTTCATGCCTGGAGTTTTGAACTAAACACAGTCCCATTGGTGTGTTGTAGGATCTCATTGTTTTGTTTTCCCCTTTCACCAAGTACAAACCCAGGAAGACAGCAGGATGTGCTTTAATGGTTTATAGCATTTTCCTTATAGAGAGATTCACAAAATAGTATAAATCAAGCCTGGTTTTTAAATACGCGCGTACCGCAAAGTCTCTTCTTTCCCTACTTCCTCAGCAGCATCTCCCGTCGCACAGGTACATGCGCATGCGCACACAGCCAGAGGTCTGCTGTAACACTTACCAATGCATTCAGGTGTTTAATTCGAAGCAGTGCCAGAAGCGAGAGCCTGAGCGTCCTCGCAAACGTGGGCACATCCAGCCTCAAGCTCGCTTAGAACCCTTTATTCCGCCGGGCCTGGTTGGGGCAGCTTCTTGACCCCTTGGGCATCCTCAGCTGTCCTTTCTGGTCCATTGGCGGTTAAAGTGAGGTGAGGGAATCTAGAACGAGCCTTTACACACATGGAAGCAGCTACTGCTCTCTACACATAGTAAGAGGTGAAATCCCAAGCGTAAAAGGTTAAATGGGTGTTAAGTTTTTAACCTCAATATTCAGTATTTCCAAAATAATTTGAGGAACTGACCTCAAAGGGAATCATCAGCCAGCCAATGTTTGTCAAAACAAAAAGGCAAATTGGGTGCGTTACTTGGTTAATTGCCCCTGGGGGGTATCCTCTGAATCGTACATTGACCTCCTGATACCATCCCAAAGTCCCACGTGGAAGAGTAAATGTAATTGCTAGCTGTGATGCATCCGCCCTGAAATCTCCGGGAGACAGAAGTATTAAAATGAATAGATGGCGCCTGGCAGATCGCTTGCTGCCAGCGGTAAGCAGTCTTGCCTATTAAGTGTCTCCCAGCGCAGGCAGAAACTTACATTCCAGGCACAGCCACTGGCGTGGCGTGGGATGATGGATTGAATGTAGCTGCACTTTGTATACAGCTAATGAACTGGGGATGCTCGCTTAAAAGGAAGACGGATAGAACCCAGAAGTCCCAGCCAGATTCTGGCCAGAAGGAGAATGAGAAAGCGATCCAGGGAATCGGGGTAGAGAGGGAGATAAATCAGGTGGATAGATGCTATAAACAGGCCTGGGAAGCTGGGGCTTGCAGGCAGCATGAGAGACTCTCAGGAAACAGGGGAAATGAGGAAATGGACCACTGATGGATGCTTCGCTGCTTTCCATCCTTAGCAGGCTTGGGTTGGGCAGCCGTATGTGCTTTTTAGAAGAGAATCTTCTTTACAAATCCTAGAAACATTCATCTGCAAAGACGTGACAAATTGTACCAAGGCCCACCTAGCTAAAATAAATTGCCTCAGAATCAAACAGACACATTTCCTGATCTTTGTCGTTCGCTAAAATGAAAAGAAAAAGTTTATTATTATTATTTAAAAGAAGGGAAAGAGGGCTTCCGTGGTGGCGCAGTGGTTGAGAGTCCGCCTGCCGATGCAGGGGACACAGGTTCGTGCCCCGGTCCGGGAGGATCCCACATGCTGTGGAGTGGCTGGGCCCGTGAGCCATGGCCGCTGAGCCTGCACGTCCGGAGCCTGTGCTCCGCAACGGGAGAGGCCACAACAGTGAGAGGCCCGCGTACCGCAAAAAAAAATAATAATAAAAAATAAATAAATAAAAGAAGGAAAAGAAAAAGAAAGGAAGACAAGGACCTATGCCCATTATAAAAACCTAGACAGTTCAGAATTTTAAGAATTAGGGAAAGTGTGCTTGGAGAGGTCTTTCTCCTCCTTCTCCAGAGGGGTCTGTAAGTTTGCATGTATTTTCACATTAATTTCTACCCAATACAATGAATACAATATGAATCGTACACAAGTGAAATGTGTTACACGTATCGATCTGTGCTTTCTTTCATTTACAAACAGAATTCTGGCTGTATGCATCCTTTTGTCAATGTGAATAAATTATTCTTGCTTCTTTTACCTAGATGAACAATATTCTGTTTTCTGTCATCCTGTTTTACTAGTTCCTTATAAATTCACTTGCAAGTTATTCCTTTCTTCTGCTCTGCTGAACAAGGCCACGAGAACATCTTGGTGTGTTCACATGTCTGTATAAGGCAGACTTCTAGATATGGAATTGCGAAGACCAATGGTATGCAAATGAAAAGTTTAAGAAATACTGTAAAACTGCAAAAAGAGAGGTTGTTGTAATGTGCGATCCACTGACTGTGTATGGAAGTTCCCAGAAAATCTGGCCAGTAATGGGTGTTTTCAAACTTTTGGCGTTTGCCAGACTGGTAGGTGAGAAATGGCTAACTTGTATTTCTTTAACTATAAAGTTAAGCATCTTTTCATACATTTACTGGGCATTTTTATTTCATTATCTTTGCTTGTTTATATTGTTTGCCTGTTTTTCTGTTTTTTTCATCTTTTTAATATTGATTTGCAAGAGTACGTAATACGTCAAGGTAATTTGACCATTGCCATGTATATGATAAATTACTTTCCATTTTGTTGTTTGCAGTCTTATTTTGTTTATCAAATATATTTTTCTATATAAACAATTTCATTTCTGTGCAGTCAGAAAACTTTGCCTTTATGACTTCTGAGTTCATGGCATCTTCCCCTTCCCCTCCTCAAGATATTGAACGAGATGAGTTATTTTCGTAATGGTTTTTACAATTTAATTTTTATATTTAAATTGCTGATCCATCTGAAATGTATTCTATATCAGGAGGGGGTCAAGCTTTTCTTTTGTAAAAACCGGCTCAGAGTCCCAATGTCAGTTATTAAGTAATCTACTTCCTCCTACTGGTTGGAAATGCCATCTCTATTGTATAAACATGGCCATATGTATCTGGAACAAATTCTGGACTCTCTTTTATTTCGTTGATTTGCCAGACTGTCGCTGGGCCAGTTCTATGCTGTGTTGTTCTTATAGGGAAAGCTCTGTTTTGTGGCTTCTCTTCTGCCTCTGGACTCTACGTGCAGCTCCCTCCTTTTGATTATGGCGGGCCTGCTTTTTTATATGATGCTCTCTTACGATTTCCTCCCCTCCCTGGCACTGATGAACCAGGCTTCTCCTACCTGATGTCATTGTCATCCTCACCACACACATGAAGTATGGGATAACTTCAGGGTCCACTGGAGGAACTCTCTTTGCCTCTGGAGCTGGTCTCTACCCTCAAGGTCAGTAGGGCCTGCATTCCTGTCACCCCGCTGTGTCCTCGGCACTGTGTCTGTCCATCTTCACTGAATCCCTGCAGCTGGCAGAGGGCCTGGAGAATAGAAGTTCTCAGAAAGTGGTTGATGAAGGATGAAAGGACTAAAGGGAGGGGGGGAGAGAGGAGCAGGGATGCTCCAAGCGTGCACCAAGCATTGGAATGAACGTAACATCTGGGAGACGCTGGGGCCCTGAGGTCTGTCCTTGACTCTGTTTTGGTGGTCTTGTTTGAGTGCGTCTTCACCCTGGGCCGTGCCCCCTCACACACTGATCCACTCAGTTACCACATGGGGGGGAAGCCGACATACCCCTTAATCACATGGGCTTTGGCATCAGTCGGATCTGAATGTGAGTGATGGCCAGACCACCTCCTGGGTTGTGATTGGTTTAATTTACCGTTTGAAGCCCCAGTTTTTCCTCCTTAGGTTAATGATGAGGTTGAAGTGGGAGAATGCATTTAAAACCCTTGACACAGAGCCTGGTACGAAGTAAGCACCCAATAAATGTCAGCCTCTACTAGTAGGAGTTCTGTTATTTTTATTATCATTATTATTCCTGTCTTATTAAGTGGTAAGATGATAACTGCAATTATGTCTTTGGCCTTAAGGCCATAGGTGCTACACTGGGCAAGGTATTAAAATATCACTCCCCTTTAAGCACACCCCCTTCTTTGCATGTTTAGGTCCTACCTGAGCTTAAAAAGAGCATAGACTCTGGTCAAGTCCTGAGTCTGCTTGGCCAATGGATAACTCTTCCCTGAGCTTATGTGTAGTTTAGTAATCTGTCCAAGGGGGGCAATGATGGCACCTGTCTTATCAGGATATTGTTGTGTGTGGATGGTTTGACATAGAGGCAGTGTTCCATAAGTATAAGCTATTTATTAGTCTTCAAAGCCCACCTCAAGAAATTCCCCTCTGCCAGCTCCCCTGCAGTCTTCCCAGACAAGGCCTCTCTCCTTCCTTTCCGTCCTCTTGGAAGCTGTGACGGTGCTGGCCATGCATTAGAACTCTTCCTACACATGCTCTGTTCCCTCCTGTCCATCGAAGATGAGAAACACTTTGAAGTCAGGGACCCTGTCTGTGTTCCCTGTGACACTCTGAACACTACAGTTGTACCATGTTTTTTTTTTTAATGGACTGAATCATTTTGCCGCTGCCCAGACTTTTTCCTATCACAATATCCTGTAGATGAGGCAAAGATAGCCTATTTTCCACCGTGGTAATGGCCCAGCAGCTAGGCCCTGATTTTGAGCTCTTAATATGGTACCAGGAAAATCACTAGCATTGAAAGAAATAAGATCAGAGGGTGAATAAAAAGGCATTTGATGAGGCTCTTAGTGTAACAGTATGTCTCACTCATCTTTTTTCTTTAGCCTTTGAAATAGACAATGGCCTGGAGGCTTCTCGGCAGATGGACCATGTTTGTGCCTTAGTCACTTAACAGCCATTAGACTAATTCCATACACTGCAGCCAAATTAAACAGTAAGTGAGAGGCTATGAAAAGCTGGTTTGGAGAGAGTATTACTGCCTTTTACTCAATGGCCTCCTCTGAAGCAGATGCTACCTCTCCACTCCGTTAGCCTGGTCCAGTGAATAAGGAGCCTTCCACGGGGAAACCAAGAGAGGCCTGGAGATAGTTGTCTGGACTCTGCAAATAGGGGAGGGTCCTGATAGTCCAAGGCCAGCTTCCTCCCATCCCGGCCACCCTACCTGCCACCTGCTAGGAAGACAGGGACTTGACCCAAGAGACACAAAAATGTCTGCTCTGATTGGTCAAAAGTTGCTCTTTGCCCTAGGGCATAATGCAGGACCTACATAAGCTCAAAACAAGGAAGTGACACCCCCGGGTTACTCCTAACGAGTTTGACAGTAAATTCGCCTTTGTCACCCCTGTTTTCTTGCATTTATGACCTTGCTTATAAATCCCTCCTCCAGGAACGCCTGCCTGCTAACCCACAAATCCTACACACCCTTCAAGGACCAGCCTGAGTGTCCATGTCCCAGCACATCCTCCTCTGAGCACCACACACTGACTCTCAATGTAATGTTAGTGGTATTTACCACCTTTGCACTTGTATTATGAATATTTGTATGCGTACCTTTCTACCCGAATCTAGGTTCTTGGAGGGCACCTTCCTACAAGTTTAACCTGATTTGTAGTATATCTGTGAGCAGACGTATATGTAACACACACATAGTAACTATTTTTTAAACCAAGGCATGCAAACTCGGAGGCATTTTCACTTTTCCTCCCCCAGCACCCCGCCCCTCTGCAGTGAACCTAAATCCTTTCTGCATGCAGGCAGACGGCTCTCTGTATTTGTAAAACCTCTCTGTCAGCTGTCACTGCTCATCATCTGGTTGTCCAGGGTTAGATTCAGTCATCCTCTAGAAAGTACGGCTGCACTTCTCAGTTCAAAGTTTGGCAGAACACAAAAGCAGTGAACTCAATTTTCATTAAAGAAGAGGACATCCGTTACTCTACTGCAAAGATCCTGATTGCAAGCTACGCTCCATAAACAGGGCCACCTGTTCGCAGGTGTGGTACTTCTGCCTGCGGGTCAGTCCTTCACTGTCATTCTTTCTTCCTACCTTTGCTGCAGATCCCCCAGGGTAAAGGAAAGAAAGACTAAGTAGAGTTATTTCATTGCTGTCTTTCTGCTGAGTGAGATGGCATGTAGTTTTAAGGTCCCTGACCCTAGTAACACACACCAACTTGTTTGGGGTCAGTTTTATCAATTCTGCAAAATCAGAAGGTAGCCAATCATCATGGCTTTCTGGACAGAAACCACCAAGTTCCGGTTCCTCCAGTTGTTGGCAAGGAAGAGCCTGGGGTAGAGAAGTCAGATCCTGGCTGGTTTCAGGCATCAGGAAGATTGGATGATCTGTTGTCCTGGCAACATTTCTTTGATGCTGCAATAAACATGGTAAATGAGGTGCTAAGTTGTCCAAAAATAGAGGCATAATATATCCTTTTTTCTCAATATTTTTCTGAGATATTTTCACTACATATCTTAGGACTAAAAATTGAGATCAGTTTTCCTGGCTATGAGGGTGGATGGATGTGATAGCCGAGGCATTTAGAATGGCAGAAGCCAAGTTTATGTAGCATGAGTGGGAATGTGAGTGAGTGTGTGTGTGTGTGTGTGTATTTAGTACTGAGAACAGGCATCTGCAGACCACTGCATCTACCTAGGGGGCATGAAATACAGTGAAATGTAGTATTAAAGTTATGTTAAATTCTTTGGGAAAGTGGACAGTTCTTACCACCTCACCCAAAGGAAGGGTCTTTCTCTAGGTGAGTGATTTCGTTGACTTGGAGGCTCTGTGTGGTCAGCTTTTTGTGGTCTCACTGGCCTGGACAGCACTGTTTGGTGGAGGCTCACTGCTGGACAAAATACAGAACTGCCCCAGGCGTCCGGACTGATGTAAATAGGTTGATTCTGTGGCAATTCAAGTGACAATGAAAAAGGAGGAGGAGGAAAGAGCAGGAAGACCAGGAAATTGTTGGGAGGCTAAAAAGAGCTTAATAAACCAAGAGAAGAAAAAATAAAGGGAACAAAGGTGAGAACAAAGAGGAGGGGAGATAAATGGTGTGCTCTGAAGAGAAGCAAGCACTGAACGGCGAGCTGGGTTCACCAAGGCGCCCTTGAGAGGGGGCCGGGACGTGCCATTCCTTGTTCTCGCGAGCAGCCACGGCCTCTGGTGCTGTGGGTCCATCTGTCAGGCTAGAGAGGTGAGTTCCTTTTATTTAATGACTTGTGATTAAATAAGTCAAATCAGAGGGATGCTGCAGCACCTTCCAGCACTGTTTTTGGTGGTGAGATGCTGACAGCTGTGATTTAAGATAGGACCTCCGTTCCCCTAACGCATCCCCCTGAAGGATGCCTCCTGGCACTGAAGAGAGCCTGGGAATCAGAGATCAGCGGTGTGGGGACCAGGAGTGACACAGGCATTGCAAACAGCACAGGGGCTTCTCTCACCAGACCAGGAGTCCCAGTAGACTTATGGGGGGGTGGGAGGGGCAGGACAATCCTGCTGTCCTGACCCCTGCACGTAGGCAGAAGCTCCAGCTGTCCAGGGAGGAGCTGACCCCACTTTTCTCATGTACTTCGTTGGGTCCACGTGCAGCCAGCCAGTGGCTTGCACAGGGCTCCCGGTGCTGCAGCTGGATCACGTGGACTTCCCCTTCCATTAGTACCTCCTGGAGCCTGCATGCCTGATTGAAATAATTTCTCCCTGTAGTGCCTGGCACGTGTGTGCTCAATCAGCTTCTGTAGGATAAATTACCTTTTTGTTTTTAACAAAATCATTATATGTTTGTTGTGGGAAGTTTTAGGAAACACTGGTAAGAAAACACACACACACACAAAACCATCTGTAATTCACCATCCGCAGTTCATCACCATTAAATAGTCATATATATGCTTTCAGTCTTTATTCTGTGCAGTTATATATCTAATTATAATTTCCATTTACAAAAATTAATCTCTATATTACACAATCTTTTGTTACATACATAACATGTATATTAACATGTATATATTACATATATACATAGTATATAATATATAACATAATATATACAATAAGATATATAACATCTCTGCTATACATTATATATACATATATTATTATATATACATTGTATATATAATGTACTATATATAATTATATTACTATATTATAATTATAATAATATTATAAATATTACTATTATTATATTACCATATTATATTACTACATATAATTAAAAGTATATATAATATAAAAGTATATAATTATATATAATATATAATATTAATTATGTTACGTATAGTTATAATATACAATATATGTATATAATTATACATAATTATGCATAATATATACAAAGTATATTTATACATCATATGTAATGTATATTTATATACATATTTATATGCATAATAGGTAATTATACATATATACATAATATATAATTACAGTATATAATATATATAATATCTTTCCATGCTATTAAATATTTTATAAATTATATTTCGTGGCTTCAAAATATTCTGTTTTATGGATGGATCATCATTTATTTAGCTAATAATTCTCTGTGGTTGGACAGTTAGGCTATTTCCAATGGTTTTGCTGTTGTAAACACTATTCCAGTGAACATCTTTGCTTTCGAGTCTATTCACAGACACGATTCTTTCCTCAGGCTGCATTCTTCCAAGTGGAATGTAGCAGAGAGTATGCAGACCGCCAGAGCTTGTTGGTACCTGCTGTCAGGCTGCCGGGGGTAGGGGTCGCTGTCCACTGCTCGCAGGAGGGCTGCTCGTGCTGGCTTCTTCACTCGCTCCCTGCCCCCCAGCAGAGCTTGCTGTACTTTTGTTGAGGTTGCTAGTTTGATAGGTAGGCATCCCATGCCGTTGTTTTAAATTGCATTTCTTTGCACAGTAATGAGTTTGCACTTTCCCCGACATGTTGATCCATGCTCTGACCTTCCTTCCCAGTTGCCTGCACAGGTGGATCCCGGCTCGGCTCCTGACAGTGGAAATATGGCGCCCGTTAGGCTTTCCCTCTCCTTGGAGAGAGGTCAGGTAGTAAATATGCCTCATCCAATGTGTTCAAGAAGAGATTTTAAAACATAATATGAAAAATAGATGATCGGAGAGGCAAGTTACAAACTGAAGGCAATTCTACTGGTTCTAAGAAAGGCAGCAACTCAAAAGATACATAAATGATGAAAGAACAAATTGTCTTGGGAAATCCATTCCTATCAAGAAACGCATGCCCTCCCATCCTCCCAGCCGGGCCCCATGTGCAGCTCCACCGTGACTTCAGGGCAGGGTGATTTTGTGCTAGCGTCCCCACCAGGGACACATCCTACCCGAACTCACCGGTACCAAAATACCCCTCTCCTAAATATCAGTCCATGCTCCAGCTTTTACAAATAACGGCGGAAAATGACTGGAGCGGCACTCTGTGACATCTGAGAATCCTGGGGCAAGGCAGCCTGTTCCTGAGATAGCTCTGTCCTTGTCTTGCTAAATTATTTACAAAACCTGTGGGGCGGGAGCTGAGTGAAGGCGCTTCCTCTCTGAACACCAAGCTCCGGAGCTCCCAGGGCCAGGCGGGGAAGCCAGTGTCTCATATCTGGAGTCAGGGAGTCTGCCATTGATTTTCTCCAGAGCAGACCTCTCTGCAAATGCCACAGCCCTACATTAGCTGGCCCCATGGAGACCTGCTCAGAGGCAGGCAAAGACGATGGGGAACTCTGCGCGCTGATTTCACCTCTGCTCTGGGTGGTTGCTTCTTTTAACTTCCGTGTCTGAATGGTGGGGAGAAGACAGGTGCTCCCACATCTAAGTCTGAACAGTGACCTGGAGCATCTGAAAGTCCTAGCTATTAAAGACACACTTAAAAGCCATCTGCATTAAAAAGACTTTTGGGAGTGGGGGGGAAAAGATGAGGGGCTTCATGTTTGAATTGATTTCTTCTCAACAGAGGTGATTTCAGCAGGCTTTCCCAGACAGCTTAAAGATACTTTATCATTGCTTTGGGTCTCTGGCCAGATTTTTCAGTTTTGCCAAGCGGGGAGGCTCCTGGGAAGGAGGAAACCTTGAGAAGCCTCCTGGCCTTCAGGCACCATGGAGCACAGAGTCCTCTCAACATCTGTCTCCACATGGTTGGGCCACAGTGCAGAGGAGGCTCTACACAGGACGCTCATTCCAGCTTAGGGACCGTGTTCTCTCTTCACGCTTATGAGCTTCCTTCTCATGCCTTTAAAATTTGCATTTCTGTCCTAGTGAGGTATCTTTCTACTAACTGACGGAAACCAGGCACGAGTATGTGGCATCCCCCTTCTCTCCAAGGTCAGCCCACACCCGTGTGGGGCTCGGAATTGAAAGAGGTGTTGAACCCCAGGGTCTGCTGCTAACTTGCTCTGTGTCATTAATCAGATTCCAACTCTGCAAAAGGACGGGTGAACGCTCTTTTATTGCTCAAGCATCTGTTTTGCGCTGTCTGCTTTATGCCCTGTAAGTTATCTCATTTAATCCTGTTAATCTTTCTTACGTTAGGTAGGGGATGGCATCCCTAATTTACATACGTGGCAACTGAGGTCTGTAGGGGTCTAGGGTTGCATAAGCTAACAGGTGGCCATGCTAAGATATAAAGAAATGCCGGCTTTTATTTTAGTGCAGATCTTGTTTTCTTTTCAAGATATAGCAGTCGCCTTACTTCACAGGGCTATTTTGAGGATCAGATGATTATAATATATATGAAAGATAAAAGAAAACTGTCTGACCATTGTTTGGTACTGTTACTATTGCTTCTGTATTCTAGTCGCCTGTCTGTTATGAAAAGGCAAGTTTCCAGAGGCCCTGACTGAAGGAAAACAACACAGCATGGAGAAATAAGGGGAGGGGGAGTTAAGAGTTTCTCTTTTCATCCCAGAAAACCAGTTCCACTCTGGCCTCATTCCACAGGTCCATTTGTCAAACTGGAAATTTGGCCACAGCCCTGCTCTCGGTCCCCCTGCTCCGACTGCAGAGGGCCAACCTCTGCTGGCCGGGCTCAGCTTCCCTTTTGGCTATGATCACTTGTGTGAAAGTCATTCTGAAATACCTCCTTGCATCATCACAGGGTTCATGCATCCTCAAACCCTGGCCCCCAATTCTCACTCCTGATTTATTTTATTTTTATTTATTGTCAAAACAACACAAATAAAAATAAGGGTAATAAATGTAAGAGTATTTTAATGGCCATACCACAAGTCTTAAACATCCACTCTTTCTATATATCCTTCTGCCACCCTGGGACATTTTGAAATGTGGAAGGTTCTGTTATCATTTTATCTTCTTTTCCTAATCTCAGATTGGCGGGTATGAAGTTTTAATATTGATATAGACTTTTTTAGAGCCAGAGAATAGAGAGTTCTTGCAAAGGATGATGTAGAGATGGATGATGGATGATAGATAGGTTGAGATGTGCACACACACACACACACACACACACACACACGGCTTCATGTAAAGTGTTTAAAGATCTTGGGAAAATTCCGCTCTAGGAATGGAAGCAGAAGAAGCCTCAGGCTTCTTGGTTGATTGCTTTTCTGATTGGTGCCGTAAAGAAATGCATTAGAGAGAACGCTTGATTTAAAGAGCGCCTAGACGCCGACACCACCTCTGTTTGTTTTCCTTCCTTTCGCAGAAACCTTGTAAAATTTTTATGAAGCATTAATGGATCTGAGATTTTCTCAAGCAGATTTTATGAGGTGAGCTTAATCCCACACATCCGACCCGATTTAGCAGTCCTTACAGATACAGAACATAAAAAGCACTTGGAAGGTATCCTGGGTGCCTCAGTACAACAGGGAAAAGAGCACTGAGCAGGGCCAGGGCCTTTGCTCCCCCATGACACTTCGGTAGGAAGTTCCAGCCCCTGACGGGTGGGAAGAGGAACAACCATTCAGGATGGAGGGGTGCGGCATCCTGGCCACGAAGATTACCCGCAGGTAAGCCCACACAGAAGATCTTCAACCTGAGTTCCTAATTTAGCACTGACTGCAAGAACTCCCCACATAAAACTCTGTTCATCAAGGAGAAAATCGCATTAGAAAAAATAAAATGTATTTGTATCAAGAACTTCTGCGATGTCAACCTGAAATCAGTGGCTTTGATCTCAGACACACACACACACACACACACACACACACACACACACACACACACACACACACACACACACACACACACAAGTCTCCCTCCACCCTGATGTGTTTTCTGTATCAGAAACAAAAGAGCTTTGAAGATGATGAGTTAAATTTTTGATGAGTGAAGCTCTATTCTGTGATGTGGAGTCAAGCAGCTCAGCACACAGTGAAAGTGGGCATTTAGAGGAGCCCCATCACTTGCCTGCTTTACACCGCTTTTGTCCTGCTTTGGGGAGTCCTTGTCATTTTCTGTGGACATTCTATTAGATTTATGGCCCGTGTTGCAGGGAGAACAGCATCTTCTGGAAGAGAAACAGGAGCTCTCACCTGCAAAGACATGTCACTGCCCTACAAAGGCAAGGTAGCCTGCCCAGGTCTCGTGGATGCTGACGAGAGACACGAGACCCCTGGGTCAGAGACTAAGGACTTCATGACTCTTGACACAGTGAGCAGCTTGGCCTTGAAGTTCCCATCAATCCTGTTTGTTCTTCAAGTCCCTAGAGGGTGATGTGTGTGGCCCAAGTGATGTACGCTCAGTTTGCACGACTTTGGGAAAGAGGTAGGGAGACAAACCAGTGCTGATGTGCGTGTAATGAGGGCCTTGCAGAAGCACGGCCATCCCCTACCGTCCCTGATCAACTTTTCAGAAAGGTCAAGGGGCGTAACAGTCAAACTGTGGTCAGAGCCATCAGGAGTGATGGCAGACCAGGCAGTCAGTAGAATTAAGGCATTCGCAGCAGTTTAGGAGAGCTGCACCGGCTCATCTTCCTTGTGAAGAAGCCTCCATGGGTGACTTTAAAAGACAAAAGGTGATTCACATCCCTTCTTCCCTGTCCTTCCCAGGGCCTGGGGTGTCCCTTCCCAGGCGCCTGGATTTTTGCTCTCTACCTCTAAAAACAAGGTATGTCATATCCAGTAGCTATAACTTCACCTTTTCCAATCATCATCTGTTTGTACTTAGGTCTTTCATCCAGAAGAGTGAGGTGTAAGAGCGACAAGGACATCTTTATAAAAGTTACAGAGATGCATTATGTCCCCATTTTAGCCTGTGTGAGTCACCGTAGAGGGATTTAGACAAGAGTGTACGGAGCCGCATGGTCATTTCCTTTTGATCTCAGACCTTGTCAATCCAACAAGAGAACCGGGGGGTTAACCAGAATTAAGTTTGAATCCTCTAGATTCCCTTTGGCCAGGTTGCCGCCAGAAGATGGACCAACCCAGCTGGCCTGGGGTTGCTGCTCTAGGAAGGAAAGGACATCATGCCCAGGGGTGGTCAGGGAAATATCTTGAATTCTCAGGAAAGGCTTTTATAACCCCTCGTTTATTTTGTCCTGTTCGTTATCCAGTAAGTGGCTGCAAAGAGATGATCTCTTTCTTGGAACAGCTACATTCAGGAACTGAAGTGACATGTTGTGTGTGGCTGAGAGGAGGTGAGGGGGGTGGAGTCAGAAATCTTTCTGACTGAGCTTTCCAGAGGCTCTTCCGACACTCAGTGGTATCAGGTACCTTGGTTGGGAGGGAGAGTAAAGAGCCATCCAGTACCTTGACTGTCAGTCCTTTGTTGAGTTGCTTTAGTGTTAAAAACTGCAGGTGGTCTAGAAACCTCCACCCGTGACCCAGATTAGTCTCAAGGGCCACAGAGGTTGTGGCTAGAATGAGCAGATTACATGGGACGAGCAACGCCGTACCCGTAGAAGTGTCCACCGCAGCGAGGCAGCCTCAGTAGCCTGGAAGTGGGGAATCAGAGGTCAGACGTTGTCAATCTTCCAGGAGTGGGCAGGACGATGCCTGGTGCGATGTGGCTCCCCCTACCCCAGATAAACAGGGGTCACGAGTGGTAGCCCCTGCACTAGAAGCATGGGTTCCAGGATGGTGGGCACGTGGCCACGTCTGGTAGATTGATGGCTCTAGGCATCAGAGGTATCTGCCAGGGTGGTGCGACTTGATTTCAAGGTCTCCCGAGATGACAGTCTTTGCTGTGACACCTGTAGGAATGGCCCAGGTGGTTTGATTAGCAGCTCTTTGATTCATGGCCTCCAAGAAGAGAGTCTCATCTCCCAGTCTGTAGTTTTCTAAGCGGGGGGTCAAACAGCTAGGCTGTGGAGGACAGTCCAAGATTCAGGAAGTAGGTAACAGGACTCATCAAGGAGAGTATTGGCCAGAACCATGTGGATGACCTTGAGTTCCCTGCCATGCCCATTTCCAGTTCTCTTCTGCTGGTTCTGATGTTAACCAGTTGCAGCAGCCTGGAGGGCACCACTGGAGAGCTTCAGCATAGGTGATGTCAGCCCCTTCCTTCATCAGGTCCTTGGTAAGCCAGGTCCAGGCATTTAGGGAACCTCTGTGAACTGAGGCCCCTGCTGAGTGCGTGGCTTGGATTTAAGCACTGGAATTGGGGGTACAGTTTCCTTAGAAGGATAACTGACATGTTTCACGTAAAGCTGAGGTTCTACTCAGCTCAGCAGGCTGTGTTCTCAGATAGGTCATTTCCACTCGACAAGCAAGGCTTCTGAAGCTCTCTTACCTCGAGAGTCATTGGGTCCTATTGGAGCCACCCCAAAAGGGAATGTCAGGCCGGGAGGTCTCAAGGCCTCCAAGGGTCGGGTGTTATTTGACAACAGCCCAGTAGCGGGGTCATGGCTGATTTTCAAAAGAAGTGTATTTGGAAGTCATGTCAGGGAGGCAAAGAATCCAAAACCCCAAGAGACACCTCTGGGTGAGGTTGCCTCTCTTTGCTAGAAGCTCCAATCACCAGTCAGCAAAATCATCACTCACAGAGACTCGTAGCTCAGCGGGGTCATTAGGGTTGTAGGACCCAAAGTAGGGAGCAGGCCACAGATGGCTGGACAGCTTCCAGCACAGCCCGGGGGTTTGGGCCCCATTGAAAGGGAGCTGATTTGAAAGTTAGGCAATAGAAAAACGCAAGTGAATGCTGAAGAGAGGCATGGCGTGGCCTTTCTCCATTACCCAGAGTCCAGTGAGATGTCAGACCTCTTCGGTGGTGAGGGCCTGAAGAGGCGGGAGTTTCCCTTGTCTTCCAGGGAGAGTGGCTACTGTAAATCTTTCCCCATAATCTGAAGACACTTCACTGGGCAAGCGGGCCCTTGAGTTTTGCAGGGGTTTATCCACTCGCCTCCCCAGCTGGTAGAGGTGGTAACGTTGCATTCAGGGCCGTTGAGACTGAGGTTGCTAAGTTGCCAGTCGACAGGACTTCATCTATAGAGTACAGACTGGGGACGTCAGAGGGGAAAGGCACTCCTGCTGAATCTCCACCAGCCCCTGGTGGCGCGCGTCAGGGAGCTTGTCCCACGAATTCTTCTGCACCTCCAGTTCTCGCTCATCAGCGGGATCTCTCTGGCATTTGTGGGCCGTGAGAATACAAGCATAAAGCACATCGGTTTCTACTTCTGTTGTGGAAACAACGGCAACAACAACAGTGACTGAATTGGTTAAGGGGCCAATCCACTAGGTCACAGTAATGTCACATTCCCATCGTGGCCCTTGTTCAGACCCCGTTAGGTGAATCGGGGTGCCCCCCGATGGGAACAGGTAGGATGGGGACTACAGAAGCCTGCATCCAACAGGAACCATGACGTTTATTTCCTTAGCCTACATGGGTGCAGGTGCCTTTCAGTCCCCCTTGGGACCAGGGGGCTCTCAGCCCCACCCCTAATCATCTGTCTCCTTGGAGCAGCTGAGTCAGGGTAGAGGGGACGAGAGGACCAAGGGGTGTGGAGGTGGAGAGCAGCTCTGTTCCAGCAAGCCAGGCACTCCCAACCAAACACATTTCCAGTGTTTTTAGCCCAAAGTTCGACATCCTCACTGCTCACACCGTCTATCTCAGCTCTGGGGATTCCTGGGTTCGGCGGCTACAGCCATCTCGTGTTCTGCTGGGGCTGTGAGGTTTGCTGCCCTGTTGCCGTGATCACACCCCTTCCTCCTCTCACCTGGAGAAGTGTGAGCAGCCGTCACATCTCCACTCACGGGACTGTTTCAGCCCTACCTGCCACCACTCAGTCTTCAAACACGCACTGATGGGTAGGACATGGGGACCCTTACTCACTACCCTCCACCCACCATTGGGCAATAGCATTTGCTACAGGATCCCAAGGAGTTGTTTTATACCCCCAATGCAGCCTGTGAAGCCCACATCCTTTCTCTTCCAGAAAGCTCTATCTCTATTAGTACCCCATCCTCATCACCCAAACCTGCCGGGAACTGTGGAGGGTCTGAGATTTCACCCAACTTTCAAGCTAACAAGGTAGCCTGCCGCAGGCTCACGGGTGCGGGCAGAAGACACGAGACCCCTGAGTCAGAGACAAAGAACTTCCTTCCTTGGCTGCAGCAAGCACGCAGGCTTCCCTTTCACGTGGGCTTTCCATGCTTCCCAAGTCCACAGCTGTGGGCAGCCAGTGGGTGCTGTGCCTCCAGGGGGTTTGCATCACAGCTGTGTAACCCCAAGTTAAGGGAACCTGGATCCTTTGCACTAAAAGCAAACCTCCCTAACATATGCCTAGGAAGGAGACATTATCTTTATTATACTGGACAGCAAAGAATCCATTTACTCTGCTTTGGAGGGAGGTACTAGCTCTCTCTTCCAAGGTTATTCACTCTGCAGACATCTGTGAAAAGATGGCAGCTACACGTACGTGGTACTAATCATATCCTAAGCCTTTTGTAAGTAATTTACATTTTCATTATTTTATTTTATTTTTTTTTACATCTTTATTGGAGTATAATTGCTTTACAGTGTATAACAAAGTGAGTCAGCTATACGTATACATATATCCCCATATCCCCTCCCTCTTGCGTCTCCCTCCCACCCTCCCTGTCCCACCCCTCTAGGTGGTCACAAAGCACCGAGCTGATCTCCCTGTGCTATGTGGCTGCTTCCCACTAGCTAGCTATTTACATTGGGTAGTGTGTATATGTCCATGCCACTCTCTCACTTCGTCCCAGCTTACCCTTCCCCCTCTGTGTCCTCAAGTCCATTCTCTACATCTGCGTCTTTATTCCTGTCCTGCCACTAGGTTCATAAGAACCTTTTTTTTTTTTTAACATTCCATATATGTGCATTAGCATACGGTATTTGTTTTTCTTTTTCTGACTTCACTCTGTGTGACAGACTCTAGGTCCATCCACCTCATTACAAATAACTCAATTTCGATTCTTTTTATGGCTGAGAAATATTCCATTGTATATATGTGCCACATTTCCTAACACCATATACAAAAATAAACTCAAAATGGATTAAAGACCTAAATGTAAGGCCAGACACTATAAAACTCTTAGAGGAAAATGTAGGCAGAACACTCTATGACATAAATCACAGCAAGGTCCTTTTTGACCCACCTCCTAGAGTAATGGGAATAAAAATAAAAATAAACAAATGGGACCTAATGAAACTTAAAAACTTTTGCACAGCAAAGGAAACCATAAACAAGATGAAAAGACCACCCTCAGAATGGGAGAAAATATTTGCAAACGAAGCAACTGACAGAGGATTAATCTCCAAAATATACAAGCAGCTCATGCAGCTCAATATCATAAAAACAAAGAACCCAATCCAAAAATGGGCAGAAGACCTAAATAGACATTTCTCCAAAGAATATATACAGGTTGCCAACAAACACATGAAAAGATGCTCAACATATCTAATCATTAGAGAAATGCAAATCAAAACCACAATGAGGTATCACCTCACACCAGTCAGAATGACCATCATCCAAAAATCTGCAAACATTTTAGTCATTTTTATTTATTTTTGGCTGTGTTGGGTCTTCGTTTCTGTGCGACGGCTTTCTCTAGTTGCGGCAAGCGGGGGCCACTCTTCATCGCGGTGCGCAGGCCTCTCGCTGTTGTGGCCTCTCTTGTTGCGGAGCACAGGCTCCAGACGCGCAGGCTCAGTAGTTGTGGCTCACGGGCCTAGCTGCTCCGCGGCATGTGGTATCTTCGCAGACCAGGGCTCGAATCCGTGTCCCCTGCATTGGCAGGCAGATTCTCAACCACTGCGCCACTGGGGAAGCCCTTTAGTCATTTTCAAATGCCATTCTGAGATGAATACTGTTGTTATTATTTGCCTATTTACACATTAGAAAACTGAGGCACTGAGATGGAGTCAGGTTCAAACCCAGGTGGTTTCTTGTCTGTGACATATTATGCACTTGGTCTTTTGCTGCTTCTGGTGGAATTATCACACATTATTGTGAATTGTGATTCATGGATCATTTAGGAGGAGCTTCTAAGCCAGACTGAAGGGCATCCCAGAGGGAGTGACATGTAAGAACATTCCTGAAGGATGATTAGGTATCAACCAGGTGAAGGTGGGAGGAGAGATTTTCCAGTAGGGAAACTGCCTGTGCAAAGGCATTGGTGGTGAGTTGAGATGGTTCATGATAATAGCCGTAATAGGTCATAATAATGACCCTGCTTTGATGGGTCCTTTATTCTACGGCACACATTTCTTTAGAGTGAGTAAGCTTAATGAGATTTTCCCCAGACTTTTAATTCACAGTCCGTTGTTTCCTGTGTATTTCTAACTAAAATTCTCCATACTTTCGTAGTTGAGATGGCACAGGAGCCTTTAAAATGTCAGCAGAGGAAGCCGGGGCATAGTGGAAACGACAAACAAAACCCACCATTATCCGTGGTTATTTTGATTTAGATAGGACTCATAGACCCCAGGTGCCTAATTATTCAGCAAGCAGAGAAATTAAGGCCAGCTATGCGTGGAATTATGGGAGAGAAGAAAACTACTCAAAGCCCAGAAGGCTGTTTGGACGTTAATAGCTTCTTTGGTGGCCTCTCTTTGTTATGGGATCCCATTAGACATCACTTTCGCCATGACCCGTGGTGGACCTTACGATGTTGTCTCCCTCCTGGCAGCACTGCTGGGCTTCCCGGCTCGTGGGCTAGCTGGTTACATGGGTCTTCCCCACACTGAGCTTCCCTGTGAGATCATCCCTCCTTTTCCCACTCGGCATCACCGGGTGCAGAGTGCCCTGTGAGCTGACAGCTTAATAATGGATACCCTGCATCCTGAAGTCGGGTTTAGGTCTTGTGGTTCAGCATGATGCTTTACTCTTGTTGACCTTAACCTTCAGAGGCACTCGGGCATTACGGAGAGATCAATACAGCTTCCCCTGGCCGGTCTGAGAGGACAGGAGCCTGACAGAGAGTGATGATCAAGAGGAAGGAAGGGAAGATTGTGCTGCAACCCGGGGAACAGGAAAAGGGCGGGGGGCGTGAGGCAGTGATGGGGGAGGTGGAGGAGGGTACAGGGGGCGCGTGTAGAGAGTGAGAAAGAAAGAATTTTTCAGTACAATGAGATGAAAAAGCGATGGGGAAAAGGGTTTGGCAAACAGGGAAGAGTATCGGAAGGATATCGAGGCACAAGGACAAGTAAGGGAAATGCAGGAAAGGAAAGGAGATTTATCTCTCGATTCTCATGAATTGAAGTCTACAGCATGCAGAGCTCTGGACTCTGGGGAGGTCTCAAGGAGCTCACATCTCGTGGGAAACAGACAAGTAACTCCCTTATAGAGTGAGGGAAATAAACCAAGGTCGTGATATAGGAGTGAGGTAACTGCTGGCTGTTGGTGGCAAGGGAAGGGACTTTGTGCTTGAATGGTCAACCCTATGCTACAAGGACATCTGATACTATTTAGTTTAATTATCTGTCATTACTCATTGCATATTATATGATATGCCACATATTATTTATTAATTACTTAGTTCGATTATCAAATAATAGTCCAAGGTGGAATTATTATCCTCATCCTAAACATGTAGAAATGTAAGCTTAAAAAGGCTGAGTGTCCCGCGTAAGCCTGTTGATAAAGGGCAGAGCTGGAACATGCGCTCGGTTTCTCCTGACCCTTAAGACTGTGTGTTCTTTTCACCATCTCAGGCAGCCCACCCACAAAGTGAGGCATCAGAGTGATTTATTCATACAGAGGCATCGGAGCAATCTTTAGCGCTAACTAAACGTGGGGCTGTGTCTGATTTTTTAAACATCTACCATGTTTAACAAGCATCGTACATACGGTATAAAATATGCCAAAATATTTGTAGAAGGAAGGAAGAGATGGAGGGAGGGAGGGAGGAGGTGAAGGATGAATGGAGAAGTGAAGGGAGGAAGGGAGAGTGGGACGGAGGGAAGCGACTGTGTTTGAGCTGAATCTAAAAGAATAAATTGTATTTTTCTGGGGATGATGGTGGGAGGAAGAGTATTTGAGGCTGAGTAGAGGGTGCGTTTATGTGATAAAAGAATGACAAGTAATTCATTCTAATTAGACTCTAGACGGACAAGAATAGTGGGAGATGAGGTCGCTAAAACAGAAAGAATAGGACTTGTGTTTGTTCGTTCATGCATTCATTCAACGAATTTCTGTTGAGTGACTCCTATGGAGGGCATTGCTGAAAGGACTTTGGACATGACAGTGAATGAAACACCTGCCCTATGGATCTTACGTTCTAGGGAAGAGAGGCAGGCGATAAACGTAATATGTAAATAGATGATACAGAATTCAAGAGGTACCAAGTGCTTATGGGTGGAAAGAAGAGAAGCAGAGTGGAACAAGATACAGGAACAGGCCCAAATAGCACATTTAGGGTACATCACTAGGAAGGTGACATTTGAGTGGTATCTTGAAGGAGCTGAGGGAATGCTAGACATACTTGTCTAGAGGCTGACTTCCAGGCAGAGGGAACGGGCTGTGTGAGGACTCCAGGACAAGAAGGCCAGTGTGGCCAGCGCGCCTGTGTACATGGGGTGAGGCTGGAGGTCAGAGAGGGGACGGAAGTCTAGAGCATGTCAGGCCTTGAGAGAAACAGGGAGCACAGAGAAACAGGGGAGTGGCACGTGCCTGAAAAGGGTTACTCGGGCTGCTCCAGGTGTGGAGTTACTTAGGGAGGTGTTACAGTGGCCCGAGCTGCAGATGGTGATGAGGAAGGCGCTTCAGCGGGCTACCCAGGGCCGGATTCTGGCTGTGTTTAGAAGGGAGAGCCAGTAAGGTTTGCTGATGGATTAGTTGCAGAGTGTGAGGCAAACAGAAGAGTCAAGGGTAGCTCTAGGCTTTTTGTTCCAGTTGTCATATCTGGGATGGGGAGTATTGCAGGCAACTCGAGATTGTTGGAAAGGATTTGGAGTTGTTTTGTGCAGGATCAGATGACGATTAGACATCGAAGTGGAGATGTCAAGTGGGCAGGTGAGTATGAAGAGCCTGGACCTTAGGGAGAGGTCTGGGCAGGAGGCTTCCACTGAGGAGTCATAAGCACGTAGAAGGGATTTAAAACCATGAAATGAGAAGAGACCGCCAGAGAGAGAAGAGAGGTCCACAAATCATAGATGGTCTCACTGGCCGTGCCCACGGTTTGAAACTTTATTTTGGATCGATGGTGAGCTCTTGATATTTTTGAGAAAAGGAGTCGCAGAATCTCACGGGGCTTGTTTTGTTGGTGCTTTTGTTGGCCTGTTTTATACAGATGCCACTCTGGTGGTCCCATGGGGCTGGCCCGGGAGGAGCAAGGTGGAGCCTGTGCACCAGAACCATGGCAGCGGGGTTGGAGGGGGACGGGGAAGGGAGGAAGAGAAAGGGAAGAAGGGGAAAGACGGCAAAACCGATTTTCCTTTCACTCAGTTCAAAACAGAAATCACCAGATCAATAGAAAAGAAAACATAATTTAAGCCTGAAAAAAGGTTTTTGTGTTCTCTCTCCCTTAACTGCTTGAGACATGGCTGTGGTTTTTAATGCTTTGCTTCCTGGGGGCATAGCTGACAGCAGTAGGAAAGGAAAAGAGAGAGAGTTTTCAGTTTCTCAGAAAACCAGTTTCTGTCTGAACTGAGGTGGATGAGAAGCTCGCTCTTCACGTTAACTGTTAGCACATTCAGAATCCGGGAGAGGAGGTCTGAGTCCATCCTAATAGAGAGGTGGAATTGCTCCATCCCCTAAATCCCCTGCCTTTAAACCATTGCAGTCATACCACCTTATATGGGAATAGATGAAGAATGACACAATGTAGTACCTAGCCAGGTACCTAAAACATGGTAACTTGTATTTGACCAAGAAGAACGCTTTATGGTTTAAAAGCACTTTTATATACTTTATCACAGTGAAGAGTCACAATGATCCTGTGAGATAAATAAGGACTATGTCCCCCTTTTTACTGAGAACGGAGAAAGTAAGTCCTAACCAGGTGCAGTGACTTACTCATATCACAGAGAAACAGAACCAGGAACTAAACCAGTCTGCAAAGCTGAACTCAGCTTTTCCAGAGCATGTGCTGTCTGCAGACAAAGGGACCACGACTGAATTCATTGGGCCTCGGTGTCTACAGTGTCATCAGGCCCATTATGTGCCCTTAGAGGGCGCGTCATCCTTTACACTCAGCATCATACTTGACAATCGTGTCTTGAAACTCTATCAGCTAAAGTGTGGCTGGCCTCCGCCGCCATCCACGAATGCATCTGCAAAGGCAGGCTCCAGGCTCATGGAGGGGGTTAAGCGTGGCCCCAAGTTGGTCAAATACCAGTTACCGGGTGTTGTACTTGGCTTGGTACTCTACTGTGTTCTTATCCATACGTACCTCATCTTACCTGGTCAGGTCTGTGTCTTCCCCACGCTGTACATTTTGCTGCTGGGTCTTGCTGGCTGGCCAGGTAGGGCAGTGAGAGAGTAGCGGCCTTTTCACCTGGCATCTCTAGCAGGGCACAGGGGTGGAATTCCTATTTCACTGTCATAAATCACACATATCCTCCCCCAAAGGCATTCTGAATAGAGCTTTTAGGTGCCGGAATGCAAACAGCCTTCCACCCCCTTGATTCTCCTGATGATGATTTCAGCTCTTCCCCACTGACTGTTTCTCCTACTGCACTTTGTGTCTGTTGAAGACCAGTGATGGTGGAGACCCACCTGATGGATTTATTTGTCAGTAGTCAGGGAGACTCCACCTCTGTCCCTGGAACATTGTGATCAAACACAGTTAATTGTAGGGCAAAGGCAGTACAGGAGCAGGGCTTTAAAAAATCAATTAACATGCAATTCAAGACTGAAAACAGAAGAGTACTCATTCTGTTTTGCATTTGTGTGGTAGGCTGCTTAAGGAATAGCAGGACAAAGGCCAAAGTCTTTGCAGGAGTATTTGCTCAGAAGTGAAGTACCCAAATGTCTTTGTTGGGTTCCCTGAGAGGGGGTCAGTGGTTGGAGACAGGCTGCATTCCCCAGGACCTTTCATGGTTTTTGTCTTCCTAAACTCAACTCTACTCCATTCTTTTAGCCCCACTCTGTATGACTTATGTGTACTTGTTCATCTTTTTTTTTCCTGTAATTATTCAAAACTATGTCCTCTTGACCTGTCCCATTTGCCATCAACTCTGGAGAGCAGCGTCCTTTAACCTTCTGGCTTTGGAGGCTGGGGAGTGGGCGGGGTGCATCCTCCATGCCTTTTACTGTGGATTAGAGCCACATAATAAATGTCAGGGGTTCATTGTTTGGGGTTTAGTGGCAAAGGATGTGAAGACGGGTACTCTAGACACTGGGCAGATCTGTGCCTTTGAGGTCCTCCTGTTATGTCTAATTTCAAACACTACAGAGAATGGACAGTCTTTACATTTTGAAAATGATAACCTGCTCCCTAGGCTGAAATTTCTCTCTAACCCCAGGCAACCCTCTCTCCTTTCTCCACTTTCTATGTTTTCATCTTAGTATAAGGAAAGAAATGATAATTCCTATATATAAAGACTATGAAAGTAATGTGGGTAGAAATTTCACTCACAGCTTATCACAACCGAATCGTAATTGCCCCCATGGGTCCAGGTCAGGAATGACAGTGTTAAAATGTTACCAAATGCAAGTTTGTGTGCTCGATGCACAGTGAGGCCAAACAAACGGAAAAGCTGGAGTTTGGAGCAGAGAAAGGTCTATTGCAGGGCCATGCAAGGAGATGGGTGGCTCGTGCGCAGAAAACCCAGAACTTCTCGATGGGTTTCTGCAAAGCATCTTTAAAGGCCAGGTGAGGGAGGGGCGTGGTTAGTTGTTGCAAACTTCTTGGTGTTGGAATCCTTTGTTCTTGCAGCTGTCCACGTAGGTCACGTCATGATGCTCCTGTAAACCTCCAACAAGACAAATGTCATTTCCTATTCCGCAACTTTTTCTCTCTATATGAATGGGAAAGTGTTATACCCTTAGAGGTCAGAGCCTTGAGAATGGACTACCCATTTCATAGTCTATTTCAGGGTATAGGCAACATTCTTTTACAAAAAGTGCAGAGCCAGCGTGACTAAGCACAGGAAAAGGAAGAGATGTAATATGGAGTCAGATTTTTTTTCCCAATTACAAAAAGACACTCATCATGGCTCCGGTTTTCTTGTGTTTTACCTTAGCTCTGCTTGTGCTGGTCATGAGATTCAATTGTGTGTTTCCTGTCTGCTTCCATGTTCTAACTGCTGGTGAGCTTGGAGTGAAGTTCATTTCCTCTGGGCCTCTCTCCAGTTCGGCACAGAGTAAACACTGACTCCACACGGACCTTCCAGCTTGCTCACCCTGGTTGTCATTCACCTGTCATGCCTAATGTCATCATCCCTTTTCTGCAGACTTTATCCTTCCCCAGCTGGGCTGCTCGACTCATACCTGTCTACTCCCGATTCCCAGAACTCCAGGGTGGAGACAGCAGCTATTTACATTCTTGTGGTCCCCGCTTCTGGGGGTCAGCAACCCCCAGCCAGCAACCCCCAGGCAAGCCTTACAGCTTGCCATGCTATGATTGGCATTCCAGTTCCTTCTCCAGGGTTCTTACCTTGTTATCCATCCCTAATCCCACTCTTGAGTTTTATGTTTTTCTTATTGATGTGTAACTGACATAACATTATGTTCATTCTAGGTGTACAATGTAATGATTCAATATATGTATGTATTGCCAAGTGATCACCAGAATAAGTCCAGCGAGCGCCCATCACCAAACATAGTTAAACATTTTCTTTTTCTTGTGGTGAGAACTTTTAAGATCTACTCTCTTAGCATCTTTCACATATGCAAAATAGTGTTATTAACTATCATTGCCAAGCTGCAGGTTACCTCCTTCTCTCATTATTCTTCATTATGTACACACAGATGCCAGCTGGCTGAGGGCTGAGTTAATCTCATTCCTCAGTACACAGCACACTGTCATTCCTGAAAAGGGGGTTGTTGATCCTGGAAAGGTGCTTCCTTATTTTCCCTTCATCTCAGATTCTACTCCTGTTCTCCTTTTTCCACAGTTCCCCACACAAATGCTTTCCGTAAATCTCATTAAATGTGCATGAATCTACATGGAACATGGTGGTGCACTGCCTGTACATGCCACTGATGTATCCATTCCTCTGACTCATCAGTGCTCTTTCTAACTTCCCTCTATCTGAAAGCATTACACGACAAGCATCCCCTTAACACACCCCAGTGCAATCCCTCTAATAAGCAGAGCCGGTGGTGGCATGGCTGGGTGATAGGATTCCACGTGCTGACTTGCAGTAAGAGCTGCCATATTGCATCTCCATGTGGCTTTACGTGTGTACACTCCCTGGTACACGGTGAGTTTCCGTCTGCACACATCTTCACCGACACTTACTTTTATCTACTTCCTGATTCCTGTCTTTGTAAATCATATTCATGGGCATAAAGTGATGCCTCCTCATTACTTTCCTTTGCATTTCTCAGGTTAATGGGGAGTGGGAGCCTCTGTTCGTGGATTTGTTTGCTTTATGGCTTTTTCTTCCGTGTAAGGCAGATTCTTGTCTTTTGCATATTTTTTTAAAATTGTGCTGCCTTTTTCTTAGAAGTCTGCAAGAATTCCTTGTATATTCTAGGTATTAATTGCATGTCAGTTACTTATTTATTTATTTGTAAGTGGTATACGGGATGAGGGCAGAATGGTTTTGTAGCTTTTGCACATTATTTTATTTTTATTTAAGTCTTTATTGAATTTGTTACAATGTTGCTTCTGTCTTGTGTTTTAGTTTTTTGGCCGCAAGGCACGTGGGGTCTTAGCTCCCCAACCAGGGATCGAACCCACACCCCCTGCATTGGAAGGTGAAGTCTTAACCACTGGACCACCAGGGAAGTCCCTGCATATCAGTTTTATGTGTTGAGAAAAATATATATATGAGATATATATATATATACATATACATATATATATATATTTTAATGTTACTTCTGTCAGTGGTGCATTATATTGTGATTAAGAGCATATGTGCTGGAACCAAAATGCCTGGGTTCAAATCCTAGCTATGTGGCTCTAGTGATGGTCCTCAGTTTTTTGTCTGTAAAATGGGCATATTAAGGTTACCTTCTTTATAGAACTTTGACTGGGATTAAATGATTTTAAATTTGTAAAAAAAAAAAAAAGTTATATAATGTGTTTTTTTTTTTCCAATGAAAACAAATATATATTTTTTTAGCTTTATAATTTCACTGTTCCCATTTAGGTAATTAATATGAAGTCCACCTTAACATAATATAACCTTAATATAACAAAAGGTAGGGATCTAGCTTTGTTTTTCCCCATGTTGTGAACCAATTTTCTAGTATCCTCTACTAAACAGACAGTCTTTGTGGGGCTCCTGTTTCTGTGTTGAGTTCCTACATGTACTTGGTTATTTTTCTGAGCTCTCTCGTCTGTTCCACTGGTCTTTTTTTCCAGGGCCTGTACTGTGCGGTTGTATTATTCTAGCCTCACTACCTGGTAGGATGGTTTTCCTCTTCCTCTGCCTTATTTCTTCTGGCTGTGTTTCTGCCTGGATCTCTACCTAGTTTTTCTGTCTACCTGTGCTGACAGGGCACATGGTATAGCTCTTGTGGTTTCCATAAGATTCTCAGAAGCTATCCTGGCCCAAAGGACTCTTAACCATATTTTCTTCTCCCATTGCTAGATTGTAAATCTCTAGGAACTGCAACACCAGTGCATCTTTTGTTTTTGTGTAAATTTCTGGGCATAGTGTCTGGGCAGTCAATTAAGATGTTTTTAAGGATTGAAAAAAACACTCCTTACCGATTTCACCATCTCATTCTAAATGAAAGGACACTCAATGACTTTTGTGCACTGTTGAGTGAATGAGTTGTGAGTCAGCTTTGTCACTTTGATTTTGTCAGTTTGAGGCAGTGAGTCATTGTGAACCGTCTCATTCAGAGAGGTGTAAATCATGGCGCACCCTCTAAGCTGAAACAATTCAGACCAACGAATAATCAGACGCACGAACGGATAGCAAGTAAATTAACAAGAACAGAATAAATACTACGTACTTATCAGTCTCCTGGGTCCTGAGGACCCTTGAGGAGCTCGGAATTCATTAAAATGGATTTCCAAGTTCCCTAGAGAGTGCTGCCGTGACCAGGGCTCCCTCTTCCCTCTGTTCCCGTCTATAATTAGGTCAGCAGGATGATTCCATGAAAGGCGAGTGAAAAAAACAAGGCCACATCTCATATCCCTTCTAATCCTTTTGGCTCATTCGGTACTTTCGGTGGAATACGGAGGAGGACATTGAACACAAGAGTTGCTGTAGTAACTCAGGGCTTCTGGGAATTCCAAAGCCTCGAATCCTGAATGTGGGGACTCCCTCTTGGTCCCTACTCCACAGCGTGTGGATTCAGTTCAGCTGTTCACCATCCAAAAACATGCTCGAGTCTTCATTTGTGATTCTCCTGTGAAGTATCCACACCTGACCCTCTGCTCCACAGTGGTGAACTCCTTAGGGGGGAGGGATTGCCCTGTTCCTTTACATCTTGCATTATTTACAAGAGTGACTGGCACAGAATAGGTATTTGAGGCATAGTTGAATTAATGAAAAAATAGATTCGGGAATGAATTGTGATAAAAATGTGTTACCATGTGATCCTGCATATATGATCCAATCCTGGGCATATATCTGGAGAAAACCATAGTTTGAAAAGACCCCAAACTTTGAACGTTGCACCCCAGTGTTCATGGAAGCGCTGTTCATAGTAACCAAGGCATGGAAGCAACCTAATGTCCATCGGCAGATGAATGGATAAAGAAGATGTGGTATATATATACAGTGGTATATATATTCAATACTCAGCCATAAAAAAGAATGAAATAATGCCATTTGCAGCAACATGGATGGACATAGAGATTATCATACTAAGTGAAGTAAGCCAGACAGAAAGAGACAAATACCATATTATATCACTTATATGCGGAATCTAAAAAAAAATGATACAAATGAACTTATGTACAAAACAGAAAATGACCCACAGACATAGGAGAAAAAACAACAACTTATGGTTACCAACGGGGCAAGGGGAGGACGGATAAAGTAGGAGTTTGTGATTAACATATATGATACATGCTACTATAAATAAAATAGGTAACCAACAGGGACCTACGGTACAGCACAGGGAATTATACTTAATATTTTGTAATAACCTATAAAGGAAAAGAATCTGAAAATCGTAGGTATATATGTATGTATAACTGAGTCACTTTGCTGTACACCTAAAAACGAATGCAGCATTGTAAATCAGCTATACTTCAAAAAAAAAAAAAAGTGTGTGTGATAACTTACTACTTACCCCAAGTATATTTAGCCTACCGCTTGTAAGACGAGAATCCTTTTGCCTCTTGTTTGGCATCTCAGGACATTTGTCATACAGGTAACTTGAACGATGATGCACATTTACATGTTTATAATTTACACGTGAATTCATCCCTTTTGGCTCTCGTACTAACTCCACAAGTCTTTTATTTTTATTTATTTATTTATTTTTAACATTCTATTAGAGTATAATTGCTTTACAATGGTGTGTTAGTTTCTGCTTTATAACAAAGTGAATCAGTTATACATATACATATGGTCCCATATCTCTTCCCTCTTGCGTCTCCCTCCCACCCGCCCTATCTCACCCCTCTAGGTGGTCACAAAGCACCGAGCTGATCTCCCTGTGCTATGCGGCTGCTTCCCACTAGCTATCTATTTTACGTTTGGTAGTGTGTATATGTCCATGCCACTCTTTCACTTCGTCCCAGCTTACCCTTCCCCCTCCCCGGACCTAGAGTCTGTCATACAGAGTGAAGTAAGTTAGAAAGAGAAAAACAAATACCGTATGGTAACACATATATATGGAATCTAAAAAACAGAAATGGTTCTGAAGAACCTAGGGGCAGGACAGGAATAAAGACGCAGACGTAGAGAATGGACTTTTAAAAAATTTTATTCAGGCTTTATTTTAAAGAAATTTTTTTTTTTATGATTTATCTTTATTTTTTAATTTATTTTGGCTGTGCTGGGTCTTAGTTGCAGCATGCGGGATCTTCGTTGTGGCATGTAGGACATTTTAGTTGGGGCATGCGGACTTCTTAGTTGTGGCATGCACGTGGGATCTATTTCCCGCCCAGGGATCGAACCCGGGGCCCCTGCATTGGGAGCGCGGAGTCATAACCACTGGACCACCAGGGAAGTCCCTAACAAGTATTGATTTAATATCTACCATGATCACAGTATTATGTCTGAAATGTGTGAAGGCTACGTGTGATGTAAACATAGATTAAAAAGATGTGAACTTGACTCTTGGGTTAGATTGCCTAGGCTCACATTTTGACCCTGTCAGATAAGAACATGAACTTGGGCAAGTCACTAAAATTCTCTTTGCCTTAGTTTTCTCATCCCCAAATTACTACGTTTCGCTCATGGAGTTGTGAAAATTCAGTGAGGTGTCATGTATGCAAGGCCTGGCACATTCTTAACAGGTACCAGCGTTGTTACAGTCCAGCCTGCAGAATTTTCAGATTTGGAAAGAAGACACAGTCTGGGGCAGTTTAAACCTTAGAGGAGGCTATAGCACATCACAAAGGTTCCAAGTCATCCTATGCCTACATCCTGTCCTCTGAGACCCCACCCCAGTTACCTTGCAGGCTCCTCATGGGGTCTTCCCACAGTGACATGTGAGTATTCTGGTCTCAGTGGATGTATTCAGACGTGTCATCTGATCTGACGCATGCATTAGAAAATACTCAGATCATGCAGCTCCCGGCCCCCCTTCCCTTTCTGCTGCTTCCTGTCTTCTGTATCTTTAGGTGGTGGGTGAGAACATATAAGGAATTTTCCTTCTTAAGGAGAGTCTGGTCTGCTTGGTTTAGAAAGCACACGAATTTAAGAAAAATAAATCAAACAGACAATAAAAGCTTAGATGCGTCAAACCTTGCGTGAATACGGTTGTCGTGATTGGAGGCTCCCATTTCTTGAGCCGCCCTCCAGGGCTGGCAGAGGTGAGTCCAGGAGCGTGTGGTGTGGCTGGCCCACGCCATGTACACCGCAGGCCTTACGCACCGACGGAATACTGTGCTGTTTCAGCCCGAGTCCCTGTGAACGTCTTTTCTCAAGAGCCCTTTCTCGTGAGGGGGTTGGCTTCGAGGGTCCTCAACTTACTGCTGTCATACTCAACAGCAAGAGGGTCATGAGGGGAGTGGGTCTGGAGTGGAATTCGAGTCTCTGTGGTCATCAGGGAAGGGGAAAAGTTATGCCCAGGATTTCCTGTCATCTATCATGGAGAGCTCAGCGGTGTGCCCTGTGCAGGGTCAGGGATGCCATGTGCTGGACCGGGGACCGCACGGCACCTCGTCAGAGTCACGTGCCACCAGCACCAGGCGTCCTCAGGGAGGCGGCCTGTGTCCACGGGTCTTGTTACCTTTGCAAAAATAATTACGCAGCCTTTGACTGTATTTAAAGCATGTCATTGGTGCAGTTTAATTGCTGATTTTTCTTTCTTTTTTTTTTTTAAATTTGGAAAATCCGGAATGCAATTTAACTTGGCTTTTGATGTATTAATAACGGGGTAAAGTTGAGGCAGTGAGAGTGGGGCTGTGGGTGGGCTTGGACCTGGGAATGGGTGAGTGAAGGAGATGAATCGTTCTCACTTTATTGTTCCTTTTCGGTCTCCACTGCCAGTCGGCCTGGTGGGAGGGAGTCTGGTCTGCTGGGCAGCCGTCAGCCTGCTCTTACCATAAGCTGCCTTTTACACGTCACAATTTGCAGTGTTCTCTTCACACTGTCTATCCTGGCAAATCATTGGATACGTTCGGTTTTCTAAATTCTTCCTTTCTTGCTTCCTGTTTTCTGACCCTAGGAGATGGGCACTGGTTAACACAGAGATAATTCAGAAGGATGCTGCAGAGTCGTCACCACCTTCACAACCAGTGGATCCAATTACTAGTGTAAATAACCAAGTCCAGTATGCTCTCTGGAGCTCCAGGGTCCGTAGTCTGAGGGCATAATTCTCAGAATTCAGAGTCTTCCTCTTGCCTCTGTTCCTAATTTGCAGAAAACAGGCTAGTGTGGGGAGTCGTAGTTTGCATTGAAAGAATTCCGGCAAAAATGCCCACGTGCTGTCGCAGCTCTCGTTTCCCTAATTCTGCTCCCTCTGGAGCACAGGGACATTACATTTCTCTCAACTGTTACCTAACTGTAGAGCCGCAGGATGAGTACCCCGAGAACGAGACTCTCCTCGTGTGCGGGTAGCACACGGCCGCTAATCTCTCCTGACATTTACTTCCACTCCTGAGCACGGGGGTGACCAGCCCCACCGGTCCTAGCTGCAGAAGATAAATGTCAGCCCCATCCGTTGGCTGCTTTCTATGCATACATGCATATTGGAAATCAAATCTATTTGGCATATCGCACACGGAGGCTCTGGTGCCCATCCTTCAGAAGCGCACTGATTGTCCTCTGCCACCCCGCTCACCACCGGTGTTTGATAGAGTTGGAGAATGGGTGGAATACTTTATTGCATTTTTAACGGAAGAACAAAAAGCCAGCTAAGCTTAACAGTTTTTGCCTCATATGCCTTTACTGCTGGGCTTTGTTTCCCCACGTGTCGTGCTGCCCCATTTCCCAGGAGCATCTGCTTTTCCTATTGTGAAAACAGTGAGCTGGTGCACGTCATGCAAGGGCTATTCTGATCCTGCCAGATAGTTCTGTACATTTTAATTGTCCGCGGAGAGGGCCACACCTACCACTCAGGTGCGGCCCGCTTCTGCAGCTCTAGATCTAAGCGGTCGCACCCCTCACGTAAAGGAAAAGGGGTTTCGATTTTAAAGTCTGGCAAGTTCAAGTTCATCGATGAGTTTACTCTTTTTTTAAAAAAAAGTTTTATTGGAGTATAGTTGATTTACAATGTTGTGATAGTTTCTGCTGTACAGGAAAGTGAATCAGTTATTCGTATATATATATCCACTCTTCATTAGATTCTTTTCCCACATAGGTCATTGCAGAGTACTGAGTAGAGTTCCCTGTGCTGTACAGTAGGTCCTTATTAGTTATCTATTTTATCTATAGTAGTGTGTATATGTCAATTCCAATCTCCCAATTTATCCCTCTCCCCTTCCTGCCCCCTGCCCCACCCAGTAACCATAAGATTGTTTTCTACATCTGTGACTCTATTTCTGTTTTGTAAATAAGTTCATTTGTATCATTTTTGTTTGATTCCACATGTAAGTGGTATCATATGACATGTTTACCCTTAACCTTGAATATGTAAAGCCATTTGCACATTGTGCTTGTATGACATGGTGAATGGCTTATATAAATATATCCCGTAAGGGGTGAGATCATAAAATAGACTCAGAAACAGTAGATTTTGTTTCTTTTGACTAGATCCCATAAAAATATGATGTCCAATGAAGATCTGAAGCACAAACCTTGGTCACCCAATGCAATGTGTGTTGCTTTCAGCAAAAAAGGGGGGCTAGATCTCCATTCTTAGGGATCAGTTAACACTGCAGCGTAATGTGGCCTCTTATATGCAAGAACAGCCCCAGATAATTTATGGAGAAAATCAATCATGAGCTAAAGAGAAGAGAAAGTTGCCCAGATTAGTTGCAGAGTCAGGAGGGACCGTGGTGGGGACAGGTGGGCTGAAGTCCAAGGAGGAGGCTCTTCTCCAGGGCCTCTGGGTACTCAGAAGGAAAGGAGGGTCGTGTGAAGTCAGGGTTCGATGTAACTTCTGGAATGTCAAGAACGAGAGTGCGTGTCATTTATTCAGGTGAGATGAAAAAGCTGCTGTGAAAGTAAAGGAGAATTTATACCCTGGGATAGAAGGTGTGACCAGGAGATGGAAGGAACAGTCATGAAGGTGGAATTACCTGGAACAAAATAGTAAAACGTTGAGTCCAGAGAGCTCCAGGAAGCTAGTCATTTGAATATTTTATCTCATCACATATCTTTCTTCAAAACAGTGATAGACTCGTAGAATGTTTGCAGTGGAGGGGACTTTAGAACATCTGGTCCAGTGGTGTTCACATGACCTTGGTCAGAGAAGCTGTTCTTCTGAACAGATCTTATCCAGTATGAAGAAATGAAAGCCAGCAAACAAAATCAGAAGGAAAAAAAATAGTAGCCCTGCAGTGGCTAACAAGCAGATGCGGTTTGAGGCCCTTCTGCCTGACTGTCCTGGAGGCCCCCCAAAGCAGAACCCCAGGGCTCCATGGAATAGGTCCGGAACCCTATTACCCCTGGTGTCAGTTCCCCAGCTGTACTCACGCAGACTCTTATCGAAACAGGCTTCCTTAGTTTATTAAGTTTTAAGAATGCTGCTTATATAACCAGAGCCCAGAGAATTGCAATGCACAATAGTGGTTGGAAGGCTGTGCAGGACCCTTTGGTTTTGAAACGCATTAATGCATGTTTGACCTAGTTTCTCACCTGCATACTTGAGTGTACTTGGCTAGGGAGCCCTTTCGTCAGAAACACCTATTAACATCTGGGCAAGCAAGTGCCCTAGAACGCGGTTTAGGAAACACGCGTCTTGTCAGGGTTACGGTCTAATTCCCTCATTTTTCAAATGGGGGTTCTGAGGCTCAGAGAGCTGGTAGCGTAATCTGCTCTGGGTGACACCATTGGAAGCATAGTTAGGAAGCAGATGTAGGACTTTTGAATCTGTGAAGCTAAGGGGGCTTTTCAGATATATTCTTTTTAATGTTTCCTCCTGTCTACGGGCAGGTTGCAGTCCTATTATATCTAGGCTGTACCCTGAAACAGAAAGCCGAGGTTTCCCAGCCAGACTTGACTGTGAGACTCCCTATCGTGTCCTGGTTTACTTACTGGCTCAGTCAGTCCATCTCCCTGATGAAGGGATATTGTAAGGCCTTCCAGCTTTAAGATTTCAGGACATGCTAAGACTGAGATTTCAGCTAAAGGAAGTGTGTCGTGGCATCATTAGCAGTTGGCATAGTAATTTCTTAAGCTTTCAAGAAGCCGGTGGTCATTCCCAACCCTCTGTAGTGATCTAGGTGTTTTGCTCTGTTGGCATCAGGAAATTGGGCAAACCTCTGGCCAAAGTGAACTGCAGCCCACAGGAGTTGTGGGGATGCGATGAAAGGGATTGATAGAACCCTCTGCCCTGCTTAATTAAGATTTGATCAGGCAGGCCCTCTGTGGCCATTAATTCGTTACCTGGTAATTCAATAGGGAGTTACTGTTTGAAGCTGTTTGAGAGACACTTACCTCATTGTTAACTCACAGGTGGCCGCAAGGCAGCAGGCACTAAGATCTCATTCCTTCTGCCCCGAAGAGGGTGTTAACGTTGAAAGATATTTGAATTTCAGTTTTGACAGTACGTTACTCTCAGCCTTTATGGCTCAAACATTCAGAAATCTGTGCATATGGTAATGGCACTGGTGACATCTAACTACTAAACGGCAATTAGATAATAGCCCTTTGTGAATACGCAGGGCCGTCACGTACAAGGAACTCATCGCTCTTTGCACATATTAACGCAGACAAGCCGGTGGTGCCAGAAAGGTAGCTTTATAACTTTACGGTTGCTGAGTAAACTGAGTCATATTCAAGTTGCCCGTTGCTGATACACAACAAGTAATTGTTTGCTGATTGGAAGCCACATGGACTATAGTTTTAAAGTTAATTGAAGAGGAAGAAGGACCATGGAGAAGTGGAGGGAATGGATGTCAAGAGGAAATTCAGGTATTATTAGACTGTCTGGATGCTTTAGTTACTTCGACTCATGTATTTTTGAAATAGGAATTGGTAATTTCTGCTGGATTGGTAGCCAGGCCTTCAACAGTAGAGTAGCTTTTGGCAAGGTGATATCTTGCATGTCCGGGGCAGGATGAATTTATTATCTCCCTATAGAGCCCCAAAGATGCTGGATTCTATTGTGAAGTCAAACTCAGCCCTGGGAGGCGGTGCTTCACTGGTCCTAGGAGCTATAACCAATGTCTGTTTGCCAGACACCTATCTGAAAATGGAATTTTTTATTAAAAGCAGGAAACTGAGTTGCATGATCTCTATTGATCTCCTATAAACTCCCCAGATTGTCTTACAATGACTTACAGAATTTCAAAAAAAGAATTATCTTAAAAAATAGATTTACCATACGATCCAGCAATTGCACTCCTGGGTATATATCCAGAAAAGACGAAAACTCTAATTCAAAAAGATACATGCACCCTAATGTTCATAGCAGCACTATTTACAATAGCCAAGACATGGAAGCAACCTAAATGTCCATTGACAGATGAATGGATAAAGAAGATGTGAGATATATACATATACACACACACACACACACACACACACACACACACACACACACACATAATGGAATATTACTCAGCCATAAAAAGGAATGAAATAATGCCATTTGCAGCAACGTGGATGGACCTAGAGATTATCATACTAAGTGAAGTAAGCCAGACAAAGATAAATATCATATGATATCACTTGTATGTGGAATCTAAAAAACAGTACAAATGAACTTATTTACAAAACAGAACCAGACTCACAGACATAGAAAAACTTACGGTTACCAAAGGGGAGCGGGAGTGGGGGAGGTGGGGGGGATATTAGGAGTTTGGGATTAACAGATACACACTATTATATACAAAGTAGATAAGCAGCAAGGATTTACCATATAGCACAAGAAACTATATTCAATATCTTGTGATAACCTGTAATGGAAAAGAATCCAAAAAAAAAGAATATATATATATCTGAATAACTTTGCTACATACCTGAAACTAACACAATATTGTAGATCAACTATACTTCATTTTAAAAAGTAAATAAAAAGTGGATAATTATTCAAATTTTACAGTGTTCCATGTAGAAATAGAATGTGTTTTCACTACACTCACAAAAACAGATGGGAGAAACACCATCATTTTATATATTATTTAAATTACCCAATAGTTAGTGAAGCGCCTCCTATGTGCCAGGCACTGTGGGGAGCCCTCGATTTATTAAGAGAAGAAGCTTTGATTGTGACCCTTAAGAGACTCAGTTCAGTGCTAGAAAGGAAGATAAACAGATCATTACAATCCAGTGTGATAAATTCTGTAGCAGATGCATGAGCAAACTGTGGGCCACTGTGGGACGAAGTAGAGCAACAGCTGACCTTGCAAGTAGCCCAATGTGTGTTTAAAGGCTAGAGTTTAATCAGAATCTATACTACTAATGAGAAGTACTTTGTTGTGCAAACCTATCCCTGCCATTACTTAAAGTGGATTTCATAGCTGTGCAGTTTGGACAGGTAGTGAGTGTGTCTCTGTGTGTGTGTTTATGATAAGTTAAAATAACCTGATTACTTTACAGCCTCACAAATCCCTATTGGGATCTATGTGTTTTGACATAGGGAGGGAGGTGAGATTTGGCCTGCAGGGCCTTCGGTAAATATGACTTCAGCCCTAAGACTAAGGTGGACAAGTCCTGCACAATTGGGGCAGTTTAGTAATGCTCTGAATCTTTTTGCTCCAAAATTTTTAAGGCTACCTGTGGAGGCCCGAGGAAGAGAAAAATTAAGCTGTCCCAGGTTGCCTAGGCATCAAGCAGGCACAAGTTTTCTACCTGGGGAGCTCGAGCGTGGCTCTGATGGACCGGGGGCTCTCTGGTTCGCCTGTGAGGACAGCTGGAAGCCCCCCTGCAGTCCCTCCCTCGCTCACTCCAGTCATGGGCCGGAGTGGAATTGATGAATCTCTCTGCAGGGATGGTTCATTGGCATGAAGCTGTTTGAGCAATTACAATAGAATACTTTTATGGAAATGTTCTGCTTCCCCTGGGTTCCTGGCACCTCTGCGGCGCCTCCAATGGCAAGAGAGGACCAGAGGGGACACACAGCATCCTTGTTTTTTTTCTCTCTGGTTAGGATATCCAGTGTTTCTATGTTAGGATAGGGTTTGGAAATTATTCTGGTTCATTTCAGATCACCCTGCGTGTGCTCTAGGGCTTTGGAAAGGAGAGGAAATAAGTCCCCAAAATTACAGCTTGAAATTGGGTGAGAGACTGCCCATCTGCCTAGAGGGCCAAGAAGACAATGAGACACATGCTGAGGGTGGCCGGCACTGGGCAGCAGAACCATTACCGGGCAGAAGGGGGCTTTCTGTTGTTCAGATGCAGGAGCTTGTCCTGATTGGGGGAGAGGTTGCGATGCTCACCAGCGTGGGATTTCTTTGATAACAGGACTAACAGAAGGCGCGGGGAGTGAGAATGTAAAGAGAAGGAAGGAGCACAGACAAAGATAAAATGAGCCAGCCGGAGGATGGAAAGGGAGAGGAGGAAGGGGAAGGGGGAGGGGAACAGATGGGGAAATGGAGCAGATACAACTGCTTCTCGAATTGCAGGAGCAGCTGGGGCCATGCAAGGGGATCTGCCCGGAGGAGAGGGTCCTTCCAGACAGGGCGCTCTCCTGTGAAAAGCAGAGTTTCTGCTTCTCTAATATGTGCCCTTTAAAGGAAGCAACTTTGGGGACATATACAATGAAAGGAAGGGAGGGTGGAATAAAGGGGGAAATTATTATACTTCTTACACAGATGATTTTAAAAAGCAGTGATTTGGGTTCTTTTATTCATTACACATCATAAAGGACCCAGGCTGTGTTGCCCATGGCTTTAAAATCTAGGATCCTATTAAAACCTTTTCTTGCTAGTAACTCAGTGCTTTGGAAACTCACTAAGAAAAAAAAGCCAATTTAATCAAGGCAAGATTTAATATAAAGAAAGGACCTGATATTGCCTTTTTGCAGAAAAACTTTCAGGATCAAATGGCTTATGGTGTTCATTTACCAAAGAGTCCCTGCGGAATCAGCAGTCGGGGTGGGTGGAGGGGGGACCCTTTCATTAGCGTGCAGGGCACACCCAGGTTCTGTTTTTTTCACACTGAGTCCTGACCGCTTTTTTAGCGATTCAGAGAAAAATAATTTTTTCACTAATGCTTGGAAGAAAACCCTAAACTAGGGACAAAAATAAATCTACCTAGTGTCTGAAGGTGGGTAGAGGTTGGTTTATCTTGACTCCTCGATAGACCCCTTTCTTAATGACTGACAGATAATATATCTCCAATCACTGGATGATCGTGGGGTCCATTGAGAGAAGATGCTGGCGGTGGGGAGAGAGAGATGTGAGCCCAGTGCCTGCATCTGTCATCTCTCTAAATTGTGAAAATTAAGTTTGCCAGGCCTCATTTTCACAACTGCAAAATGGAGGGAATTATATTGCATCTACTGTAGATTGAAAAAGAAAAAAGGTCACTGAGTTAACTTAATATGAGTTTACATCCTGTTTGCTTCGTCTAAAATGAGCGTTTCTGATTTTTGGTGAGGAGAGGGGTTCTGCTTCTCAGCCCTCGGGGACCCAGGCTGTCATGAACACGTGACATCCAAGGTCAGCCTTCCAGCCAAACTCAGAGGAAGAGCACAGGGGAACATACATTGGAGGTTCTCAAGGGTCATGATGTTACCTATCCTTTTTTCACATATTCCTTTGGCTAAAATGCAATCACTTGGTCTACCTGACTGCAGGGCCCGAGGAAAGGAATCTAGCCTAACTCCAAGAAAAAATGGGAAATGGATTTTAGTGTACAGCTAGCCATCGTAGCTGCAGTATTTTCACCAAATACCCATTTGCACTCTTCTTCACATATTTAGAACACACAGCCCCAAGATGGACAACTCAAAATCCAATCCAACTTTGCATCCAGCTCAAAGTCAAAATCACTTGGTGATATTTACTCCTTCTCTTCATGGCCAGACATAGCTTTTCATGGAGAAGTAACCTGTGGCTAAAAAGATTGCCAGAGTGATAAAGATTGCCACCACTTAGTGCAACATCCTTTTCAATGGGTTGCAGGAGAGGATCCTCACAATAAGACATTTGGAAAAGAGGAGAACCGGAGATACAAAGCAGTTACCGATCCGTGGTGGTTGTTGATACCTTTGTCCTGGCAGTTGGAGACCTTCCTTAGACTCCAATTCTGCTCTCCGGGAGGAATTTCTTGTCCCTTGCTCGCTGGGAAGCTCCCCCACTGGGCAGTTTTTCTTTGTTCTCTGTGACCACGTCTACAGTGGCCGCTGTCGAGCACATCCTCCTTGGGGCTGAGGGGTTTAGGTAGCTTCTCTTCTGTTAGTACGTTGTGGGGAGCTTGACACCTGTTTTCCGGTCACGGGCTCTTTTAGAGTAGACCCAGGGTTTCTTTGGCTACACAGTTCCTTCAGAAGTGCCGTAAGCATTGCTGTGTTTGTTTTCAGGCAGATCCATTGGCCGCATGAAAAATATCAAAGGCATAACAATATCACTTTCAAGCCTACGTTATTTCCTTCCTTTTGTGCCCAGATGCTCCTCTCTCAACTTAATGTGGCTACATCGAGATCATTCTAGAATCTCTCTTTCTCTCTCTCTCTCTCTCTCTCTGACTCTGCCTCTGTCTCTGTCTCTGTCTGTCTGTGTCTCTGTCTTTCGCTTTCTCTCATTTTAATGTGTGCTTAAAAACTGGTACATTCTCTCCTGGGCTCCTCTCTTTCTTGTCATCATTGGTGAAAACAGAGAGGAGTGACTACTACATATGGATATTTTGGTGTTTTCAATCCATTTCTCTAGAGCTACTGGCTCAGCGGGCAGTAAGTTTGCCTTCGAAGTTATCCAAAGTGACAGTTTTACCAAAAGTCTTGCTCTTCCAAAACAGGGGTCCCCGGCTTTCTTGCCCACTCTCTGTGTTTCATTGACATCCACTGCCCAGCTACAAGGTGGTGCTTCTGGTTGTAAAGTGTGGGAGGCTCTGCTTTTTGCGGTCACTCAGAGATGCTGCATTAGGGACTGTCTGCATTTAATATGTGAGTTCCAAGTTTGCAGTGGGTATTGACTTCTGGCTCAGTGAAGGGGGTACCTAGAGCAGCACGTGAAGGAGGCTTTAGAGTGCCAGGCCTGGGAAGTTGTACATGTTCCTTCTACCCTCTTTCCACTGGGTAGACCTGTCACAGCATCACACGTAATTGCAAACGTGGTTGGAAATGTCATCTAGTGAAGTGCCCGAGAAAAAGAGAAAGTGTGTTTCGGTGAATAGCCGCCAGTCTTTCTCGTAGAAACCCACCGCATATGATTGTTGTAAAGGCTGAAGTAGGTTGTGTAAAGCACCTGTGTGATGAGACGACCCATCATAAGTGTTAGTTCTCTTCAGCTCCCTCTTACTCCAGAGGGCCCCCAAAGTACGCAGCAAGCACTCAATAAACACAGAACAAATGAATCACTATTCATGGTTATTTCTCCTCAGAGTTAGGCACCTTTGAAATCTGACCCTGTTTTGGACTGAATGATGCTGAGTCTCTCTGGGTCTGATTTTTCTTTGAATTAAAAGCATCTCTCAGGATACCCAGCCTATTTTCCAAACAACCCCATCTGGTTTCTTGCAAGCTGTTTCAAAGTTGAAACATCAACCCTGACAGGTCCTTTGGCCACTAAAGATACAGCCCCCAAGGACGTGTCTGTGCTGTTACATCAAATAGCACAGCAAAAATGGATGAAAGTCATTTGCTGTGATGGATTTGACATCCTCCTTAAACATACCTGCCTTTAAATGTACTTTTCACAAAAGTACATTGAAAAGTACATTCTTTCCCCAGATCTTAAATCACTTTTCAGACTACAGAAAGAATTATAAAGGGTCTGTTTCCTTCCCATCCATTTCTACACTTGTTTAGAAGGTTTGTCTCTTTGGCCTTCCATTCACTGTATTTTTTTCAGTTGGTTCACTTTTTTCCCAACATTACTGAGGTATTATTGGCAAACTGTAAGATATTTAAGCTGTACCGTGTCATGACTTGACATACATACACATTGTGAAAGGATTCTCCCTATTGAGTTACTTTACGTATCCATCACCTCACATATTTGTTTTTATTTATTTTTTCATGAGGACAGTTATCTTCTCTCTTAGCAAATTTCAATTAAACGACACAGTGTTATCAGCTGTGGTCACCATGTTACACATTAGATCCTCAGACCTTATTCATCTTGTATCTGAAAGCTTATTCCTTTTCACCAACTTCTACCAATTTCTTCCACCATCACCCCACCCACCACCCCGTTGCAGCCACTGGCAACGATTTTTTTTTTTTGGCAACAATTTTTGATTCTCTGTTTCTATGAGTTTTGTTGTGCTGGTGGTGGTAGTTTATTTATTTATTTATTAGATTCCACATCTAAGTCATGCCATGCAGTACTTGTTTTTCTCTGTGTGGTCTATTTCACTTAGCGTAATGCCTTCCAAGTTCATCCACGTTGTCACCAATGACAGGATTTTCCTTCTTTGTTAAGGTTGAATAATATTTCACTAAATATATATATGTGTATGTATATGTTTATTTCACATATTCTTGATCCATTCAACCATCGACGAGCACTTAGGTTGTTTCTGTTGCCGAGCACATGTTCGTGTGCCTGATGTACAGTGAGGCCAAACAAGCCAAAACAGCGGCGTTTGGAACAGAGAAAGGTCTATTGCAGGGCCACGCAAGGAGACAGGTGGCTCGTGCACAAAAAACCCCAAACGTCCCAAAGGTTTCTGCAAAACATCTTTAAAGGCCAGGTGAGGGAGGGGCGTGGTTAGTTGTTGCAAACTTCTTGTTGTTGGAATCCTCTGTTCTTGCGGCTGTCCATGTAGGTCAGGTCGGGGTGCTCCTGTAAGCCGCCAACGAAACAAATGTTATTCTCTGTTCTGCAGCTTTTTATCTCTATATGAACGGAAAAGTGTTATACACTTAAAGCTCAGAGTCTTGAGAATGGGCTGTCCTGTATATCTCAGGCTACAGGCAACATTGTTTTACAAAAGGTACAGAGCCAGCATGACTAAGCACAGGCAACAGAGCATGCGGGTTACAGTAAAAGGAACAGATCCAATATGGAGTCAGATTTGTTCTTACCTATTACATTTCCATACCTTGGCTGCTGTGACTAATGCTTAAGTGAACATGGGAGTACAGATGTCTCTTCCAGATAATGATTTCCTTTTCATATGTACCCGGAAGTGGGACTGCTGCATCCTATGGTAGTTCTATTTTTAATTTCTTGAGGAATCTCCTTGCTGTTTTCCGTAGTGATTGTACCAGTTTATATCCCACCAACAGTGCTCAAGGGTTCCCTTTTCTCCACAAGGGTTCCATTTTCTCCATATACTCATCAGCATTTGCTATCTCTCATTTTTTTGATAACAGCTCTCCTATCAGGTGTGGGGTGATATCTCATTGTGATTTTGATTTGTATTTCTCTGATGACTAGTGATGCTGAGCACATGTTTATGTGCCTGTCGGCCAATTGTATGTCTTCTCTGGAAAAAAATGTCTATTCAGTCCTTTTGCCCATGTCTTAATTGGGTTATTGTTTTTGCTTTTGAATTGTGTATGTGCCTTATATGTTTTTTATATTAATCCCTTATCAGATGGGTGGCTTGCAAATATTTTCTGTATTCCATAGGTTACCTTTTTATTTTGTTGACAGTTTCTTTTGCTGTGTGGAAGCTGTTTAGTTTGATATAATCTCACTTGTTTTACTTTTTTGCCTTTGTTTTTGGTGTCAGATCTAAAAACTCATTGCCAAAACCAGTGTCAAGGAGTTTACCTACTATGTTTTTTTTTCTTCTAGGGATTTTACGGTTTTGAGGCATATGTTCAAATCTTTCATTCATTTTGACTTGATTTTTGTGTATGATGTAAGATGGGGTCCACTGCCATTCTTTTGCAAGCTGATTAATTAAACATTTGTTGCATCATGGAGTATGTGGAACACATATGTACATAACTTCCCCAGAGTGAGACTTTTCCTAACCATCCTAAAATAATATTTCCTTCCATACAGCACTTTCTGTCCTTCACCTCTGTTTTAATGTTTTCTTTAACATGTTAGCTACCAGCATATTACTTACTTCTTTGTTTTTTGTTCATCTTCCTCATCTAGAATTAGAGTTCCTTGAAGTCCAGGACTTTTTATTGCTTGTGTTTACAGCTCTCTCCGTACTGCCTGGAACTGTGTCTGACTATAATGGGGTTCTGACTATAATGGGGTTCTGAATTAATAAATGATTATTATAATAATTATTATAATAATATATTATATATATATTATATAAATGATTCTTATTCTTATAATATATATAATATATTATTCTTATATTATAATAATATATTATATATATATTATAATAAATGATTCTTATTCTTTGCTTTTAAGAAACTTAAATGCTAGTAAGCAGAAATCTGACACACATCCAGATAATTATAAGGAAAAAAATGACTATATCAATTACTTTAAAAAGTTACAGTGTTAACCAAGGTAAATAAAGCAGAAAGAAGAGAGAACTAATTTTTGCTACAGCACTATTATGCCAAATGAACCTTGCTTACATTATTTTATTTATTTTAATCCGTAGAGAATCCCGGAGAATACGTGGCAGGTCTTCTATTTTATAGATGAGGAAACGGATGTCCTAAAAGGCGGAGTCATTTGTTCAGAGTTACAACTTGTGGAAACAAGATATTATTGCAGTCTGTCTGGCTTTTTAAAAATCTACACCAGTGATTTACAAACTTCTTTCTATCCACTCATAGAAATAAACATATTCTAATTGTAATGTTGTACAGACAAGCACTCATACGTGTGTGTGTGCACACATATGCACACATAGACACACACAGGTATTTACTTTATATGTGAATCTTTCTAACATACTCTATTCTTAGTCTGTTCTGTTCTATTCTATTCTATTCTTTCTATTCTATCCCATTCCATCTCATTCCATTCCATTTTTTTTCTATTTCGTCCCATCCCATCCTACCCTATTTCTTAATTTGATTTTGACCCATTAAAGTGTTTTTGCCCCAAAGCATATGAGTTGCAAAGCAGAATTTGAATATACTTACTCTTGTCATATTACCCGGTGTTGAAAGGAACTGGAGCTCTAGACCACATGCTGAGGATTAGGAAAGACGTTATTGAGAAGGTAACCTTTGAGCTATGCCTTGAATGATGGGTTGGGTATAAGGAAAATCTTACAATACAAATTTCACCCATTCAGGCAGTAGTACTTATGTAATTTAGGCTTCTATCAACTAATCCAGACGCTTGACGTTTTATGATAAGGCTGAAAAATCAAGATACTCCAGTGTCTTGCTTTATTCAGTTGGATACTCAGTCCATCAGTCAATTGATTACTATGCTTAGGGAGTCATTACTGAGCACTAGTTATATGTCAGGCAGTGAGTTCAGCACTGGAAACATGTAGACGTCTCCAGGGTGATATCTACCCTTAAGAAACATGTGTTTGCGTTTCACTTTCCATGAGCTGACCTGGCAACTAGGCATATCCTTTGCACTGGGCATATCCAGCTCTATTCCCTGTGCCCAGGGAGCTGGTGTTCTTCCTACTTGGCTTTATGCTGGGCATTTCTGGGGATACAGCATTGCCCTTTCCTTTCTTCCATCTCGAAAAGGGATTCATAAGTTAAAATGGAGCTATTCCTTGTGGCCTGATGACATATTGATTGGCAATGGCTTTTCTTTGTGAAAGCATTCCCTGTGAACGATGCTTCTAGACACTGTGAGGTAGAGTTATGGGTTTTGTCATCACCTCTTCTGCCTGAGATCAGGTTTTTTCCCCCAAGTCAGAAAAATGAAAGTTGCTTCATCCATTTAAATCAGGGATTCTCTAGAGAAATGGATGTGTCGTTCCATGGGCAGTACCTTCATTTTAACAGTTTTCTGGGTCTGATGAGTTGATTGCCAGTGGAGGCAGTTAGACAGCTGGGCTTAGACAAAAAGTGCTCCGACAAGGAGGCTTCTTGCAAAAGCCCCCCTATTTTAAGTAGTCTTTCGATGATTAAATCATAATACCAAAACATTAATATATATTTCCTTATTTCAAGCCTATTGCAATGAACTTGTATTATTTTGGAATGGATAATAAAATAGAAAGAGACACCACCTTCCTGACCCTGTAAACTCAGATATAGTGGGGCTGGAACATTGTGCACCATTTTTTGTTTTTTTGTTTTAATGGATGCAATAGAGTTTATTGGTACTATGATCAGTCACGGAGCTGTGTTGCTATATATGCTACTGCTGGTTTCCTTTTACAATATTCTGAACTGAAAGTCCTTTGGAATTAGTTCTGTGTTATATGCCTCATGTTATTCTCAGCGTGGCATCTTACAAAGAGTAGTTGCTCAAGAACCTACTAATTGACAAATTGGAATCAACTAATGTATCAACACAGCAGTTTGTAATTTGTAGAACACTTTCATATACATTTTACCATTTGATTTTTAAAAATCAGCAGCAGTGTATTTAGTGATTTGTTTTTATCGAGTTAACAACGTATTGAATTTACTCTTCATAGAATTAAATTACAGTGTGAAATTACAGTAGTTATACATGGCAGAAAAGAAGTTGATTCTTGGTAATTATTGTAGGATCAGAAAAGTGCTAATATACTAAAGATTAGTCTAATAACTTTGGACTTTCATTATGTTTTGCAGGCAAAATTGAGAGCATCAGTTAATCTGATGGGGTATTTAAATGAAAATTAGTTGAGAGGTACTAAAGTGTATTAGTCAGCTTTGGCTAAGTTATGCTGCAATAACAAATGTTCCCAATATGTCAGTGGCTTAAAACACTGTGTGCATTCTCTATCTATCTATCTGCCTATGCATACAGATGCGTGTGTGTGTGTGCGCGTGTGTGTGTTTTATACACATGTATGCACACATGGTCACACACAAACTCTCTCTCTCTCTTTCCCTCATTTATTTATTTAATTCCTGCTCCAAAGTTAGAAGGAATAGGTTTATTTGAGACATGCAGTATTGCTCCTGAGAGAAAAGAATGGCAGAATCACATGATGTCTCTTAAAGCTTTCATTTCATAGTGACCCATGAGATTTCTGTTCGCATTGCATTGGCCAAAGCAAATCAGATGTCCAGGACTGAGGTCAGTGTCAGAGGTGAAATATATGTTCCTTTCATAAGGAGAAGCTGCTTGGAACAATATAGCAGTTTACTCCCTACTGTTATTATATGTAACTGGAATGGTGAGGTCTGGGTAGAGAAATCAATCTCATATTGATTTAGATCCTCAAAAGTAACCATACGTTTGGCAAAATATATCTTATTCACTACGTTTTATAGACCAAAAAAAACCTAAGGCTAATTTTTTTCTTTAACGATTTGGAGTCTCATAGCTGGTAAATGGCAAATTCTAAATTTGAACTGAAATCTGAATTTGACTCACTTCCTAACCTAAATCTAAATCTGATACTCTTCATGGCCAGGCTGCATATGTGAATGTCTGCGTGATGGCAGAAGCTAGAATGAACAGAGAACGCTCCCGCTATAGGCTGCTTGAGAATACGGGTTGAAATTTCCGTTTATATAGTTCACATTTCTTTAAGGTGACCAATATTTGACTAAGGTTGTGCTTTCTGTCCATGGATATGCTCATTATTCTACATTATTTTTGTTGAGATTCTAATTTTTGGTGGATGTGTGTGTGTGTGTGTGTGTGTGTATAAAGTCAGGTCCCTTAAGCCCTCTTCAGGACCTTAACAAAAGATTCTTACAGATCTGCTTAAACTGCTGAGTTTCAAATCAGGAATCAGTTCTGATTCTGTTGTTGTAAACCTGAAAAGAGAGGAGAAATAGAATCCACCTTCCTGTGTTATTAAGATTTCAGATACACAGTTTTGATAAAAGCTTGCAAGTACAAAATTTGCTATCAAGCCTAATGTAGCATGGAGGATTTTGTGTGAGCTAGCAAAGGATCACATTTTCATCTCCTATGAGGCAGGGACTGAGCTCTATAAACTATTTTCCACATGCACGCTTTACTCAAAAAGAAGAAAAAGAGTATTTTGTTTTGAATCTTTGTCTGGTTTTAGAGTGCGTGTGTGGGTATCCTAAACCCAGTTACCTGATGAATCACAATTCTACAGGTGTGATGTACACACTGCCTAACCTGAGCAAGAACATTGGCCTCAGGTGCAAGGAAAACCCATACTGTACAATAGATGGGCCAGGTGACTCATTTGGCTTGATTCACGTATGCAGTGCGTTTAGGACTGTAGCGTGTACCATAGAGAAGACGCAGCACCCTTCCGGACGCCGAGGAGTCCTTGCTGAAGAGGTGAGTTATATGATCTTGCAGAGATGCTCTGGAAGCAGGATTTAAAAGAGCCTTTTTCCATCTGACCTGCCTTTTTTCCCCTAAGATGGAAAATAGATCATGTACTGTGTTGCATAGTTGAGAACGGTAGTTCCATAACAAGAGGCTCTGGTGTGGAAGTCAGTTACTGAGTCATTACTGGCCGTAGACAGTTGTTTTTCTGATCTTTACTTCATTTGGCACCCTCTTCTGATTATTTAGTAATTAATACGTGATTCACTAATTAAATTAGTTCAGCCCTTCATTTAATAAACATTAAATGAGGCCATTCTCTGTGTCCAGAGCTGAGCTAATTGACTGAGGGCTAAGGTTATGAGCAAGGCCCTTACCCTCCACCTTCAAGTCCACGGGAGGGGGAGAAACAAGACAATGCCATGTGGCAAAAGCTTTGTCGGATGTGAGCACAAGCTTTTTTAAGACACAGGAGAAGAATCCGTTTTCTAGACTTAAACATCCTTGTAGGGGTTTTCCAGAGGAGGTAGTCCTTGAAGTGAATCTTCTTGGGTGAGAGGGGGCTAATTGTCCAGATAAAGGAGGGCAGGTGTTCTAGACCTGTATCACCTGGTGGCATGCACATGAGAAACAGCAAGGTACGAGGGGTCATGACAAGGAGTTAAGGATGGTGGAAGCCAAGGGGATTGGGGAGGAGGAGAGGTGTTGAGGATGATGGTAGACAGGTGAGATAGAAGTCAAATTCATGAAGCACTTAGAGTCCATGTTAATTAATCTGTGTGATTCTGGACTTATGCACAGGAAGTGACTCAGTCTAATTTAGGCAGGAAGGAAACCAGCTTAAAAACACTGGATGCGAGGACTGGAGTGCCACCAGGGACCTCCATTCTGCTGTTCTCTGCATGGGTTTTTATTGCCCTTATTCTGCAGCATTGCTCATCTCCTTTCCCAATGCACATGATAGACACATAGGGTAAGACCATCATCCAAGACCTTATATTTTACAGATAGAACCACCTGGAAAGACTGTGCCTCTCTCTGTTCGTTTGTACATTCTCTCTGAAAGGAAATAGGTTTGGTGAGTTTGAGCCTGGTACCTACCCTTGTACCACTTTGTGACTAGAAGGCAAGTTGCGTTCCATGAACATTGTTTCTGTGACCATGAGATGACAGGGGAGGGGTTGCATTGGAACGTCCCAATTGGAATTTTACAAAATACACCTATTATCCAAGTGGGCTTCAAGTGACAGTACACTGTCATGATAACTTCTGGAGTTTTGGAAACATGCACCAGTGTATATCTGGGGTGTGCCTGCTTAACGTTCTGAGTCAGTGGATCTGAGGTGGGATCTGTGGGCTGGCATTTAAAAAGTTCAGTAATTGATTCTAATGCCCAGCTAGAGTGGGAACCATTTTAAGGAATGTTTATCTTATCTCAAACAAGAGAGGAAACCTCAGGAGGTAGAAGGAAAGGCCATGGGGTAGATTTCCATCATAGGACACCCGCTCGGGCAAGTAGTTTGGAAAGGAGAAGGTGAGGGTGTGGTGACTTTTTAGGAGTCAGTTATGTTCATCCAGGAGGGATGAGAGCTCTCATCTAAGGCAGGAGCCGTGCAGTAGAGAGGAGGGTGCTCAGAAGGTAGAACTGGCAGCTTCTTGTCATCAGTTATATCTGGGGGGCAAGGAATGCGTCTAGAACAATCCCATATTTTGGGCATGGGAGGTGAGGTAAATTAGGTGATAGAGAGGAGAAATGGGACTCAGGATGGAAGATGATGAGCTGAATGTTGACATTTTGTATTTGAAATGCCTCCAGGTCTCCAATTGTGCAAGGCCGGGGGCAGTTGTGTATATGGGAGTTCTGAGCTAAAGATGGCGCTTTTGTAATCATTGTTTGCAAATGACAGATGAAGACTCTGTGTGCAGATTTCCTAGGGTGGATATAACGGAGGACAGTAATCCTATGAATTTGGGGCACGTAAAAAATTGAAGGGCAGGTGAGAAGGTTGGGAAGGAGATTCATCAATAGAAGGAGAATCTACATCAGGAGAGACTGGCATCCTTAAAAAGTAGGGAGAGATTTTAAAGAAGACAGGATTAGCCATATGAAATTAGCCAAATTTTGCATGTCGAAAATGTCCGCTGGGTCTGGCTAGTAACAAGTCAACTATGACCTTGACGAGAGCAGTTTTATTCTTTCACGTTATTTTCACACATCTTTCGTCTCTTTCTGATGGTAAACTTCATTCATGCATTCATTGGATAAACATTCTGTAGGCAGGGCTAGAAGTCCTGAAATACATAATTTTTAAAATGAATGTTTTAATTTTATTTATTTTATTTTTGGCTACGTTGGGTCTTCGTTGATGAGCGGGTTTTCTCTAGTTGTGGCGAGCGGGTGCTACTCTTTGTTGCGATGCGCGGGTTTCTCATTGCGGTGGCTTCGCTTGTTGTGGAGCACGGGCTCTAGGCACACGGGCTCAGTAGTTGTGGCACACAGGCTCAGTAGTCGTAGTGCATGGGCTTAGTTGCTCTGCGGCATGTGGGATCTTCCCGGACTGGGGCTCGAACCCGTGTCCCCTGAGTTGTCAGGCAGATTCTTAACCACTGCGCCACCAGGGAAGTCCCGAGTTTATTTTTGAATGCCTCATCTCTCATCTGCGTTCGCGCTGCTACTGTGGTAGGTCAGACTCTTGTTTCTTCCCTGCCTTATTGAGACCAGCAGATCCCCCATCCTCTGTGCCTCCTTCTGGGTCTCTAAGCCGATGCTTCCACCACTGGTGACTCCATGTTAACTGTATGTGACCATCTAAGCAACTTAGCCAGTCGTGCAGCACCTTAATCTGTCTCCAGTCTAGGTCGATTCAGCAATTTAACAGAATTTTGTTTTTTCATACCATTTGCCAGGCACTGAGCCAGGTCCTGTGATAACAGTGCCCTGCTCTAATGGGGTTCACTTCCAGGGTGGATGACAAAAATGGAACTCGGAATTGAGAGTCCAGTGAGTAAAGAAGGGCCTGGAGGGTTGGGGTAGCATGGCTGTGAATCTTGGTTCGTCCGGGGCACGTGGTGGCATTGGGTGCCAGCCAGGGAGGCTTCTCAGAGGAAACCGCATCTAGGCTGAGGCCAGCACGGCTGAGGGGAGTTGGGCAGGTACAAGTCAAGGGGGGAGAATGGTGCTCGCCGAGGCCCTGGGTGTGAGGAAATGGGGGTGTGGGTGGAGCCACCGGCCAGGAGGTCCAAGGCTACAAGATGATCCTCGTTGGACCTCGGCAGGCGCCGGATCACGGAAGACCTCGCAGGACCACATCCAGGAATTTGGACTTTCTCTTGTGCTTGGGAAGGCGACTCTGACTTCTCTGAAGGCAATGGATTGGGTGAGACCAAGAGTCAAGGCAGGAAATGCAGCCGCCTAACTGGTCTCCTACGCTCCTGTCTCCTGGGCCCACTGCCCCGCATCTTCCACGCCCAGCACAGCGCTCAGCAGGCTTGTCCAGACAGTGACGTAACGCGTGATAAAAGGAGTTGATGCTGTTGACTCTTGACCTCCGCTGCGTGGGTTCCTCCACGGGAAACGCCCCTCTCCTTTGGCGCTGCAGACTACTATCCACCCTGTAGGAGGCTCTCAAATCCCACTTCCTGTTTCCTCCAATCATTACAGCCGCCACGTGAGGCAGCTGTTTTATCTCCACTTTACAAAGAAGGAAAAGGAAGTTCAGGAAGATTAAAGACTTGTCCAGAGTCACATAGTGGGGGATCTGGGGCTTTACAGCTAAGCCTCCTTGTCTTCATACCTGTTTACCCCCTGGACCAAGCCTCCTGGGAACCTGAGTGATTGAAGAAGAACAATCCCTGACTGGGGTCACTGCTCCAGCCCCAAGGTGACGTGTGCTCCCGGGATGTGCCTGTGTGTCCTCCTCTGCCAGGACCTCCTGACCATCCCTGACTCATCCTCCCCCCGGCTCTGTCCCTCTAGACGGATGGCCCCGTGCCACACAGCAGGCACTCATCCCAACCTGTCACTTGTCCTGTTTATTTGTCTTCTCCAACCTGAAAAACACAAAGCCTCAGGGTCACCCTTTAGGAACACTGTCAGCTTCGTCCTGGGCCTCACCTGATCTGGACACTCTGGGGACAAAGCCTGTGTTTCTGGGATATTCCCTGAGGTCCAAGGTCAGCATCCATCACTTTGCCTGCCTTCCTCGGGTTGCGTGTGTGGACGCCTGAGGGTCAGAGTGGACCACTCCACCAGTCTGTTCCCCCCGCCCTGCTCTGAGTGCTTCTACCAGGAACTCCCATGCTGTACCCCAGCCCCGGCCCCTGACTCTGTGGGGTGACGCTGACTCTTTGTGGGGACTTGTAGAGCACAGAGCCTGCCTAACACGTTTGGATGATTGAAGGTTCCAGATCGAGGCACAGGATGAGGTTGTCTCAGTCACAGTGACTCAGAAGGGGCTGCTGGGCGTGAACTAAGTACATACCCCAGCTGAGGAGTGAGGCCTGCGGGGTTTGCAGGCACCGGGGCTGCTCTAGCTGGGAAAACGTGTTCTCACCCTAGTCACCAAGTTTCTCTGAACTGCATGGGACACTTAAAGTGCTCTGAGCTGGCTTCCTGGCCCCTCTTCTTTCCCTCTCTCTGTCTTTCTCTGGTTTTTTTACTTCTTTCTGCGATGCAGGTGTCATCGTACTGGGAAGATGTCCTTGAATAAGTGCTCTGGCCTGTGGTTCCCTGGCGGCTTCATTTTTTGTCTTTCCAGTGAAGGCGGCTTCTAAGCTCAGCCCCTGTGAGTTACGAGTCTGTCTGCGGAACCTCAGCTCCCGCTGTTTGCTGGGTAGTGTCGGGACTTGGCATTTTGGTGCTCTGGGCACTGAGGACTGCAGGGCCACGTTCGGGGGCATTTCTCACGCCTTCCGCCTCCTCCCCTCCCCTCCTTCCGCACCGCCCTTCGCTCCCCATCCTTCCACCCCACCCACACCCGCCTTTGCTCAAGGCAGACCCCCGCCCCCGCCCCCGCCGGCCATGTTTTGTCTTTCCTGGAGGCCTTGTAAACGCACAGACCATTTAGACTTTAAGACGGTGGGGCTACTTTTCATCTCAGGCCAGGCTGCTGCCTGGTTTTACAGGGTCGTAAAAGTCCTGACAGGAGTCATAAAAGCCTCCAATTGCACTGCAGAAACCCTTGGAGTATATTTTAAGGGCCCCTGAGTTTTCATTTTGCTGCTTTTATGGGGACTCGTAAAAGCTGCGTGGAGGGAGCGCTCTGATTGGCCTTTCGGCACAGAGGTAGTTAAAATTACAGCTATAGACAAATTGTTCCAGTCCCAATATATCAGCAGTGGGCATGTGGGGTGGGGGGGAGGCTTCCAGCTGTGCCGCATTCCCCGCGGCCTCCACTTCCCACTTCTCAGGCTGCCATCACTCTCCAGGCCATTTCTGCAAAGAGAACCCTGGCTAATCAACCAGCTGCCTGTATGCATTTTACCAGAGAGCTGGTTGACTTGTTTACTTCCATCAACCTGATGGTTTTAAAACTGATTGATTTATTTTTAAATCAGTTGGAGTTAGAGACAACGATCTCAGGCTGTCCATTAGGGTGGCCACGGCATCCCTACAGAGCATCACCTGCTGTCTCCCCGCAGATCCTCTTGCATCCCATCTCCCCACATGCCCTTCCTTCCTCTACCTTCTACCTACCGTTGTGCTGGCGTATCTTCATCGCCCTGTGATGGGCCAGTGCGGGGCCGCAGTGATCAGTGAGAATGCCATTCTCTGGACCCATCCCAACTTTCCTCTGGTTGTAGCTGGCAGAGAACCAAACGACAGCAGGTATTGTGAGATGCTGTTTTGTTTTGTGTCATTATCAAGTTTTTATAAGCTTTTGGTCAAGTATATCACCAGTCTAACAACCTGAAGCTCCATCAGACTCTTCAACTGAAATTTGGACTTTAGGAAGGAAGGGACTAACCCTTCACCGCTTTGAGACTCTTCCTTTTCAGGCAAAGGAAGCTTTCAGGAGAGGCTGTGATGGTGGTAGAGCAAGGAGGCTCTGCTCGCGCCCCCTTGGGAGAAATGCGCTACTCCTGTTTGTGTGGCCGCCTCTGTTCCCATGGCAACCACCTCTCTCCCCTGCTATTTCTGAAGAGCACGTGCTTGTGGGAGTACCATTCTGAAAAAAAATGATGCTTACTCCTCCTTCTTTGGAGATCAGCCAAGTCAATACCTCCAGCAGCGCGGGGTATCTCATTACTTAAGAAATGGCCAACTAGGTGGAGATTGGTCAGGGAGCCAAGTGAAGCAGGGTGACAGGCTTGGGGTAGGGAAGAAATGAAGGGCCCTGCTGCCAGGCGGTGGGTTTGCCTGAGAAACCAGACCAAGATACATGTGAGACAAGCTCCACCACCATTTGTTCCCTTTCAGAGTCATGGGCTGGCAGATCAGCCCATCTAAGGCAGAGAGGAAAGAGGATGCAGGCATTGCTGCAAATTCCCTGCATAAGTCAGAGGAGAAAACAGGCTCTCTCCTGACACACGCCTCTGTTTTGAAGGGACTTATTCTTTTCTCAAAATAAATGAACCAATCACAAAGGTTACAGGCTACGTGAGAGGAAAACACATCTTCTTTCTGTCCTGCTCTAGTTTTATATAATTATTATATCCACTGTGGCTGATCAAAGCATTCATTAAAGAGAAACTATCTCTCCTGTGCTTTTTCATGCTTGATTTCTCTCTTCTTAACTCTCCTCCTCCCCTTTCTCCATACTGGTGATTTTTCACACAACGTGTTTTTTTTCCTGTTTTTCCTCTCCACCTGGCTTAATCATATCTCTGTGAGCCTAGGCAGCTCAGGGTTGCGTCTGTGACCCGGAGGGTGAGCAGAAGTCCAGTCCGAGAGAAGGGAGCCTGCACTTTACTAGGCATGGCCCTTGCTCCAAACCCTCCCTTTCTGGTGGCTTTCCCATGGACTCTGATTTCGGTGCCAGGCTTACTGCTCTGTCCAGGAGCTTCCTCTCAAAGTCAGGCACAGATTTGACCTCCCTTTGTCAAGCCTAGGAGGCATTCTGTGCCAGCGACGGACTTCCATTCATCAACTCTCTGTCTTTGCAAACTCTCATCTTCCAGCATCGTTTTTGCCGCTCTTCCTTTCCTTATTCCGATATGCTGCCCCTCCCGTGGAGGCTGCTCCAGCTTACTCACCATGGAGGGTTTTCCCCCAGGGATTTCAGCAACCCAATCAATTACGGGAGGATGTGACACTTGGAGAGCATCGGGGGTGAATGTGTGGAAGTACATTTTTCATATTAGCCTGCCTCTGTACTCCATGGTGCGGCATAATTGTATCCCACTCTCCACTGGGCTAATAACAACCTCCTTTACAAATTTATAAAAGAGCTTTGGTCGTCAGTCTGTATTTCATCATTTATTTGTTCCCTCCTTAACACACAAAGCACAGGCTGTGTGCCGGGTACCATGCTGGTGCCTGGGGACATGGCGATAAATAAACAATTCTGTCTTCTTGCAGTTCATAAACAAATAGGGCAGGAAGAAAATGCAACCAATTGCCTATTAACTGTTGTAGAAAGTGCAGTGAAACATAAGGAGGTGGTAAGGATAAGCAGTGGCTCTCTGGCACTGTTTAAACTTATTAGGATTTTCCTTAAGAGGAAAGAATAAGGAAGGGCATTCCAGGTAGAGAGAGTAACATGAGACTCTCCCAGAAACATACAACAGTGTGTGTGCAGCATTCAGGGTTCTCTGCTGAGGAACATGTGAGAGGAACACTGGGCAGCAGAGAGGGGAATTCAAGGATCAGATCTTGGGGGGTATTTGTATTGTTTGTTTCCATATCAATGTGGGACGTTGTCCCTTCAACTTAGCAAACACTTACTGAGTGCCTGCTGTGTGCAAAGTAGTGTACCATGTGTGGCAGAGATACAATGAGGCTATAAAGATGCATCTTAACACTGGCCTTCTAAGGATCCAAAAGAAATATTGTTGCAGAGGAAGGGCATAAGCATAAAAGCTGATCTGTAGCACTACACACACGCGCGTGCGCGCGCACACACACACACACACGCGTGCACGCTCACACACACACACGCGCGCACACACACACACTAGACATCGGTGGAAAGTGAGATGACAAGATCAGACATGAGTAATTGTCACGTAGTCTTAAGAACAGTTATGGAAGTAGAGGCAAGAGTAATTACATAGACATGGATGGTCCAGGGAGGCGGTATAGAAGAGGTGAATTTAAACTGAACCTAAAAGGGTGGGAAAGATTTGTGAAGGTGGAGTCTACACGGGTTGAAAGATTTGACTGAAAGGGTAATGGCATTCTATCTATTCATTCGATAGAATGAATAAATTAAAACATGCTGGGAAGAGAGTTGGTGGCAGTGCCTGGTAACTGGGACTGGCAGTGAGCTACCTTCAGATCCTGCAGGGTCTTCGAATGTTGGATTGAAGGGTGTTGGACTTCTTCCCTTTGGCAACAGGGATTCACAACAGGTAGGAGTAGGGAAGTGACATAGGGTTGGCCAGACTTCTCCTATGGGCTGTTTCTGGCACCTTTATTGTACAAAAGCCATCACATTTAATAATTCTTCTATCTGGAACATTACTATAGCAAGATATCATATCTTTTAATGGGAATTCAGGAATGGGAGTTTACTGATAAGCAACTGAATTAGAAGGATATCAGGAGGGAAAATTTTGGGCAAAGAGGATAAGAAGGTGAGTTTTGAGTGGCAATGGTCCAAGATAAGCCCTACTGTATCAATTTCTTCTAAGGGAATACAGTTAATACTCTGTAAACCACGTGCAGAAAAATGAAATGGTGCTTTTGTGTTTATTGCCAAAACGAGGAAGCTTCTGGCCATTACCTGCATAACTTTCTACCATTAGTGTGCACAGACTTACGCTTTCTTCTTTCCTTTTTTCTCTTAATACCCGAAATGGTTCTCCAGAATCACTCCTCTACTCAAGAATCTCAGTCAATCTATTAAATTTTATGGCAGCAGCTTGCCCGGGTTTGGACCCAAGTCTGCCACTTCCTTGCTCTGTGATCTTGGGTGAATTATGTAAACGTTCGGTGCCTCTATTAACTCGTGGGGAAAATGCTAATAACAATTTCATAAAGTTGAGGAATAAGTGCACTTCACTCATATGAAGTACTTAGACCAAGTCCTGAACTCAGAAAGCTCCTTCCTCAGATCCGCTGCTTGCAGAGCTGCTTCACTAAGATGCTTCTTGTTCAGAGTTTGTTTTTCAGCCACTCAGATTCTCTACGAGCTCGAGGTTCTCTTGTGACCTTTTTCTAGAGCATCCTTGAGCCCCTGGGTGGCCCAGAGCTCCTCCCCTCATTTTTCGGGTCTAATAGTCTCCTTCATCAAACATTAGCATGAGGTATTAGCATATCTATAGCACAATTATATTTTGATTACTCTAGTCCCAGTCTGACTAAAAGATGCCTTCAATCTAGATATAAATAATTTAGAATGTTTACACCAAGGGGAATTACAGAGGAGGGAAGGAGAGAGAATATTTGTGTGTATGGGGTTTGGTGGGTGTCAGGGTTGTGATGGTGGCAAAAGACACACGGGATCTTGGATTGTCACTTCATCCTGTACCTCTTCTCTGAACTGTCTCTTTGAGAAGGCATGTGTGTATGCGTGTGTGTGTGTGTGTGTGTGTGTGTGTGTGTGTATTCAAAATACAAACACCATTTTAAATTCCTTCAACTCCTCTCCTTCCTTTTAATGTCATTAAATCTATCGAAAAGTATGTCTCATTTATTAAGTAAAAACTGGTGGGTTTGACTTCTGTTTGTCCCCTGTGGCCAGATCCCTTTGTGAGACACCGTCCTAGGATTCGTGTTTTGGAAGCTCCCTCTTTCCTTGTGCAGTGGGCATCCTCACCTCATCATTGATGCCCGTTGTCGTTGTGCTACTTTATCGTCAGTATAGAAATGGGATTCCCCTTGATCGGTGTCCTCTGTAACAGACTATGAGAAATCTTATTATATTTTGGCTCTAGAGAAGTTGCACACACGCGCGCGTGGACACACACACACACACACACGCATCGTGTCAGCTGGTGGAATCACAATCATTCGGAGTCTGTGAAGTTCAGGTTACTTGGAGGCTGATTCGGCTTTCAAGTACCTGTGGATGGTGAGATCAAAGGACTGCTCTCCTTGGGGACTTCTAAGTAGTGACATTATTGGTTGTCCTCTGAGCAGCATGGAGAGACGTTTAAGGTCTGAAATGGAGACGGTTTTTATAGTTACATTTAGAATGGGTGATATTTGTAAACCCATCCATGAAAATTGTTGCTTTTGTACCTTCCCGCCCAGAATGACTACAGGATACTTGGGAGAAACAGATTTTTTTTTTTTTTTTTTGCTATTGATGATGGCTGGAATGGTATGGGGGCTAAAGAAGCAGGGGATGACACTGTGGAATGACATCACTGGCATGGCTGGTCATACGATTAGGGTCACCGAGGGCATTCTAAAATAATACAGGGTTCTAGGCCCCAAACCTGGAGATTCTGCACATCTGGGGCTGGAATTCCATCAGCTGACTCTGACAGCCTGTCAGGTTGGGGTCGTTTGGGTTTAGATGGTGTCAGAAACACCTGAGCTTGAATCTTCTCTTGAATTAATGAATATCTAGAAAAGCTTAGGCGAGATGCATGTCTCTGCATCTCAGTTCCTCACCCTGTGGTCTCCGTGTTCTAACTTAGTTCCTCACCAGATGGGAAACAGCTTGAGGGCAGCATCTCTATTTTTCTCTTTGTCATCAATTCCTTGCGTAGCGCCAGCCAGAGAGTAGGAGCCCAGATGATTCTTTTCGAATGAATGAACGAGTGCATGAGTGAGTGTGGGAAGGAAAGAAGGGGTGCATGAGATCTTGGACATACGTTGTGTGTGTTAAGTGAGCTATTATCGTATGTAATACTCTGGTGTGTGGTGGGAATTCTGTTTCCTTCCCCCTTTTCACTTGCATTTTCTACAGTCCAGCAAGTTCACTGTGTTATTCTTTTTTTCATATTCCTTTGCCTTTTCCCCCCTTCTTTAAAAGGGGAAAAGGTGCTCAGACTTTGTCCCAGCCTTATCTGTTTCACCTGCACACCTAGATTTCCAAACTGTCTTTCTGACTGAAATTCTTCTTGTTTCCCTAAAGAGAACAAATGCATCTCTTCCTTAGAAATTGGAAGACAACTTTAAACAAGAAATACATATTTTGAAGAAATGAAAAATAAAGGATTGTAACCCCCATCTGTATATTTCGGTTCCCAGTGTTTATCTTGCCCCATTAATGCAGATGAGCGAGGCATACTTGTGTAATTTTCTTACGTTCCTGCCAGAAACACAGCCCCTCTCCTTCCTCTCTGCTGGTCAGGTGTTCTGGTCTTCCAAAAACCTCATCCCATTTGGCTAATGCATCCTGACACCTCCTTTAGTAAGAGTGCTTGGTGTTAGCATTCGGGGATGTGTAGGAGTTGACAAAAATCTACCTTGCAATCTTTTCCTGGCTTGAAAATAAAGCAGTCACCCAGGGAGACCTAGCACCTGCATCTCTCAACCCAAAACGGTGAAAAAGCTTGAGGGGAGAGGTATGGCCACTGAATTAACAGAGACACTTTGATTTGCTTGCGTTTCTTTTCTTCCTTGTGAAAAGGCTGGTGGCAGGAGGAGAAATCTGGGAAGTGGAACCTGCTGCATCCTACCCAGAAAAGAGGAAAAATGCCAACAACAAGAGTCAAGGGAATGTGAAGAAGACAGCCTCCCTTTGAAATAGATTAAAGCTTCTATTGCAAGAACATCATAGGACAAAGGAAATACTGTAGCACTGGAAACCCCAGCAAGGCACCTAAGACCTGGTTCTCACATTTCAAGAGAGCCCTGGAGGAGGCATCCCACAGGGCGGGTGTGCCCAGGTACCTATGCTGGATTCAGGAGACCTCTACAGTCGTTTCCTTTGGGGACGAGGCTTTAAGGGGCTGATCTAATCAGGGGTATACTAAGACTCTTTCTCCCACAGAACGAATGCAGCCCAGGTCATCTAGAACTCCCTGCATTGCATCTCTCCTCCAGGGGCCCAGGATCTGAAGCACTTTGTGCTCTGTGGTCGTAGGATAGCCTGGGGCACCCCCGTGGGCCCCCAGCGATCACCAGTACTGCTCCCTGAATACGTTGGTCTCTCTGCGTCGTGAGCATTTCCTTTGGAAGGATTGCACGTTCTCTCTTGCCAGGGAGCACGAGCCACTGGTCCCAGCCAGTGAGAGGCAAGCAGAAGTGACATGTATCCCCGATGGGTGGGTTAAACATCTCTTTTCCAGTGTGGGGTCTCCCAGAGCTCTCTCTTCCCCTTGTCATGACAAACAATGGCTTGTGAGACTGTGGCTGGTCCATCAGCCTGGGTCCCTGCATGAGTGGATAAAAAGAGCCGTCCCCCCAGTACGTCCCACCTGCTGACCTGTGATGGACATCTAGTGTGAAAGACACAGAAACTTGTGTTATCTTAACCCCTGAGACTTTCCACTTGTTTGTTATTTCAGCATGGCCTGACCTATCCCGACTCTTACAGAGTCTGATTCTGATGCAGAACATGATCAGGAGTGGAAGGCTTACTCTCCACAGTGTCTGCTTATTCTTGAAGCTCAGCCTTCTGCAGGGTAGTTTGGTGACATGGAAATAAGGGGATAGTGGCAATCCCTACCAGGATGGCTTGTGTGCACAGATAGACTGGTGCCCGATGGCAGGGCATGAGCACAAGCAGGGGCCCCGGGACGGTCAGCGGGGCCTGCCTCCCGTCCCTAAACATTAGGAGAGACAGCAAGGGGTTGGGGCCCGGCAGCGGCCAATCGCTCAGCGAGGAGGCCCACGACGTGAGGTCTCCAGGCAGATACTTCTGTTGCTCCCTTTCACTGCTGTTGGCTTTGCTTTATTTATGCAAAGACTGTGTCCCAGGGGGAAAAAATCAAGTCACATCATAAGTGCATCAGAGAAGCTTAGTATTTAAGGAAGGCTGCGGTGAATCCTTTTGTGAAGGAATAATCACCCACCCTGATTTGCATTCACTTTGTAAACGGTGGGGTTTTTTGGTATGTGTAGCAGGTCTTAACGAATTTGGGACACATCGTAAGGCATAATGTCAGGCATAGAGTTCAACAGAGCTAAATTTTATTCTTAGGTCAGCTAAAGCACTTAATTTGACTTTGTAATGGGGGCAGAGGGAGGGGAGCCCTTTTTCTTGAAAAGCTCTGCAACATGGAAAGTGAGGGATGCGAGAGATGGTAGGAATAATCCTGACAGGGTTAAGCTGGATAAAAGGGAGGCCAAGAAGGGATGAAAGATGGGGAGCAGAAAACAAAGCACTGAGTGGACCGAACTCAGATTTTAGAGGTTTGTTTTTTTAGGCTTTAGTATTTGAAATGAGGAAATTGGGGAAACTCCACCCAGCCCTGGAGTCAGGAGGCAAGAATGCCCATCTGAATGTACTGAGAATAAATAGAGTGCTGGGATTTGATCTGTCCTTTTTTTTTTTTTTTTTTTTTTTGGTGGTACGTGGGCCTCTCACTGTTGTGGCCTCTCCCGTTGCGGAGCACAGGCTCCGGACGCGCAGGCTTAGCGGCTGTGGCTCACGGGCCCAGCCGCTCCGCGGCACGTGGGATCTTCCCGGACCGGGGCACGAACCCGTGTCCCCTGCATCAGCAGGCGGACTCTCAACCACTGCGCCACCAGGGAAGCCCTTGATCTGTCCATTTTTCCCTCGACTCCACTGAGCAGGGACATGAAATAGTGGGAAGAGTGTGGGCTATGGTCTAAGATTGATGGGAGGGAGGTTAAATTCCAGCTCTGACACCTGCCACTTCCTGGATGAATCTCTTTGAGCAAGACATATATTTTAATTTTATTATCATTATTTTCATCTTTCTGAGCCCTGGTTTCCTATCCATATGTTGAATGTCGCAATCCCTCTTTGCAGGACTGTTTTGTGCATCAAGAGCCCATGAACGTCAAGTGCTTGATACTATAGCTGACCCCAGACAGCACACAGGAAATTAAAACTATCAATATTGTTGACTGTATATTTATTTTTCCCCCAACTCCTACCTGTTAAAGTGTTAGTCATGGTGTGGAGTCCATGGTAGGGGCTTTTATACATATTTGTTGAGGGCCTGAGCCACGGTGCTGGTGCAGGGAGCACGGAGAGTGGGACCCAGGTGACAGTGCCGCGGGTGATGGGCCTGTCTGTATACCTTCTGTCTTTCTTCTCCAGCGTTACAGACACCTCCCTTTCCCCTCAAAACATGTCTATTTCACAGAACCCACATTGCTCAGAAAGATGAAACCATTTTTGGCGATTCCATGTTCTTTTCATTCCGTCTCTTCTGCCCCATCAGGCTCTGACCCTTTGATTTCACCAACTCAAAGAGCTCTCCCTTTTCTTTCCCTTTTCCTTTTTCCTTTTCTTTCTTTTCTTTCTTTCCTTGTTTTTTTCCCCTTGTTGTCAGAGCCCTAGGAGTTTCTTTTCCCTTTTTAATTAAGAGCGAATGAAGGTAAGGCGTGTTTTGTAACTGGAGAGAATTCCCCAGCGGGACACCGGGGTGGAAATCTGGGTGGTGAAAGAAAGGCAGGCAGAGGCACATGGGCCCATTGAGGGAGGTGGCCGCCGGGCCTGCGTCCTGCTGTCCCATTGCCCAGCCCTCCCTCTGCCTGTCAGCCTGGAAGCTTTACCTCTGACTGAAGTCCCCCCCCCCCCACCGTCTTCTGGTCTTTTGTTAGGAAAAGCTGCAATTGGAAGCTTGTTTCTAAAAAGCAGTTTTAAGCACACAGTGTGCTCTCCTGAAATATGCCTGTGTCTACAAAGGTCCCGCAAGTTAATTCTTGCTGCCCAGGGAAGTGTCCTCATTTTCGCTGACTTCACTCACCTGCTCCTCGCTGTGTACTTGGCTGTCTTTGAGCACAGCTATGGTTTGGGGTAGGAACAGCAAATCCCATGGAAGCATCTACCAGGTGTATACGCATGTGCGGTTGTAAAGCACAGACTGGGGGCTAAGAGGAAGCGTGTGAGCAGGGAGAGGGAAATGGAGGTCCTATTGCAGAGCCATGTGGAGAGAGAGACCCTTTCGGCACCAATGCTGTGCCCAGGCCAGTGTCATTGCCCTGCTGTCCTGGTCTCGTATTGGGAGAAAGGACGGGGTGCAGGTGCTCAGTGACGTCTCCGGAGTCCTGGGTCTGACTCATTGCTTTCCTGAGCTACGCTCTGCATTCTGCATTTGGAAGAAGGCATTATGGGATTGCTAATGAGGAAAGCGTGCTTTCATTAAACTCCTGGACCAAACTGCCTCCCTGTTGACCTCTTTCTTTTTCAAGAGACATGATGGGTTATTACGTGTGTGATTAAAAAAATTCGTCATCAGTGTGTCTTGCCTTTTCAGTTTTGTGGGAAGGTGATCATGACGCCAGTTCTTAGAGGAACAGAAAGATGGAAAAGAGAGGGCGTATTCTGATATTGAAGGGCTCGCACTGAGGGGAGGGTTGACCCTTTTGTTCTGCGTTCACTGTTGGCCATGTGGCTCAGATGGCTGTGGAGGGTCCCTGAGTCGACTGCAGGCACCCTGTACCAAATCTGCACGGCAGGAGGGAAGAAAAGAGGCAGGCTGGCTTCTTAAGCCAGTAACTAGACTGTGAATGTCCATACAGATAATTCTGGAATTTTTAGGAAACCCAAATGCTTATCCTTGCCATGTCTCTCACATAGTACCTAATCATGCTAGCTTTGTACTTACTATCTATTTGGATTTGCGTGTTTCGGAAATGACATTTTCCTATAAAATACATGGAACAAAAAGCCCGAGCATTTGAAATTCAACTAGTGTCTGATACTGCCGCAGCCCCAAACTTACAGCTCACCTCGGTCACTCAGATATCAAAGGAAGAGGGTAAGGATTCCGTTTCTCTGTGGTTAGACCACCCACTTAACGGATCTAGTTACGAATTTATAGGGATGATGGATACAGTGCAAAGGTCGATTTCCTTCAGAAGCCCCCACTGCTCTTCCCAACGACTTGCCTCATACTTGGATGGCTAGAATGGTGTCCTAACTCATTTCTTCATTTCCAGTCTAAAACCTCCCATCTGCTCTGTGTCCGGGTATAGTTCTTTGTGCTGAAAGAATGCCTTGATCGTGTCTATTCTCTCCTTGAGCGAACTTCAATGAATTTCCCCTTCAATGGCCATCCCTGTCTTATCCTGGCATTTGAGGATCCCTGTTAAGTTCCCACTTGCACTTCTTCTCGTCTTGTCTTCCACTCGACTGCACTTCATGGCAGCTGGGTGGTACTCCCAGCTATCATGGAAGGGGCCTCGTTCAGTTCCCCCAGCTTGGGACTTGCCCAGTATCTTTTTGTCTTCCTGTAAGTAAAACTTTCCATCCTTTATTTTTGTCTGTCAGAGTTGCACAGTTTTCTCAAAAGCATGGCCACATGCTGACTCTCTTAAGAATTCCCTAATGAAAGTATCATTTAGTTGTGGCTAAGAGACTCATGTTCTAATCCCAGCTCTTAGATACGACCCTTAGACTTTCTTTTCTTAGTCTCAGGTACTTGTCTAAATGTACTCTGTATAAGATCTTGGTCTTCGGTCTGTAATGGGAAGTGACCTAATGCATATATGTCTCACGTGGGCATTACCACTATGCAGACCATCTGACCATGAGTCGTTTGTATACCTGCTTAATTATATGATTGGTATCCTACATAGTAACTAGTTCTATGATTTATAAAATTTACTCCATAAATGTGTGAAGAACTAAGTGAAACCATCCCTAGTGAAAACTCTATAATGATCCTGTGATTTGAAAAAATAAATACATCAATGGAGATGAGGAACTCCTTGGGACAACAGTTTCTCACAGTGTTTCTAACATTTTCTTGAAGTATAAGTAAATGACTTTTAATAAAGCGACCTCTTTTTGAAGTGACCTGAGTGCTTGCAGTGCTCTAGAACGGAAGGGATTAGGCATCTCTGTTAAGGAACAGAAAACAGATGACGGCAGAGAGGTCAAATAAGTGCCTCACCGCGAACTGGATGAGTGATCCCTAAACAGGTGTCCTGTTGTTTCTTCAACAGGGGTGTTTATACTTAACATGCCATTTTTACTTGTAAGAAAAGGATATTTGCATGGATAGATTACAATTGTATTATCTACAAGATACCTGAGCTTTATAAGCATTATCCCAATTAATTCTCATAATAATTTTGTGACCCATATATTATGATACACATTTCAAAGTTGAGAGAACTAAGATTCAGGGAGTGCAAGCAACTTGGCCAAAGTTACGCTAGCTAGTAAGGGGCAGAGCTACTGTTCCAAACCAGACGCACCTGATTACAGAGCTCATGCTCTTTCTAGGCATCACTTGGTTTCTATGTGGGCCCTACCTTCTCCTGCATCTGTGTGCCTGTGCAGACTCCTTCCCAAGCCTGCACTGCCTTCTTCCCGTCCGCATCTGTATGGGTGCCTTCTCTTATCCCCAACTCCCGCTCGCCATCAGCTTGGAAATAATCACTTCTTTCATGGGAGTTCTCTCAGCACTTTAGATTTTTATCTAAAGCTCCTTAACATCATTAATCACTTTCATCCATATAATATAGCCATTTATGTACTGATTTCATCTTCCTTCCTGAACAGGATGCTCCATGAGGGAGAACTGATGCCCTTTGATTCATCTGTACCCTTCAGGAGTGACAGGAACAGTTACTGTGCTGTGTAGTCATCCCATACACGTATGTGGAAGATGGGGTCGGGGAAGGAAGGAGAGAGAGAGAAAGGAAGAAAGGAAGGAATTAGAGAACAATAGAAGCTGGTGTATAATTAAGTGTTAAATTGTGTGGTTCAGACTAATTAGAAAGCCTTTTAAAAGAAATGCAGTTTTATTACTTTCAAGAACATAAAGTTAATTAATGGCTAACACAGTGTTGTCAAGTAGTTGTCTTGTCATTCCCACTGTAATTAATCAATGCTTTTTTGCATAAATGCAAAAGTGGACTTAAGCGCAGCCCATCTCCATGTTACTGAGAATTTTAGATTAGCACAATCTGAGATAATGAGTTTTTTAGAGGGTAAGATAGAAGACCAAAGATGAAAGCATATGTTGATAAAGAAGGCACAGGACTCTTCTAAATATTTTTTCACTTTAACCAGTACTAACCAGGGCTTCATAATTGTTAAAGCACATATAGGACCCTTTTGCCAACACATTTGCTTAGAATTTTGACTTCTTTCTTCTCTGTCAAAAGTTCAGAAATAAGAAAAGTAAAACCAATGAATATCAAAGTGCTAATTTATAAAAGTTTATTGTGCACACAACAAATGGACAGTTTGTAAACCAGGAATCTTCAAGCCAAAACATGGGATGGGGCTCAGGGGTACATTGTTATAAAACAGTTTTTATAGTGAGAAAGCAGTGACTGTTTATTCTTCACAGTGATTAGTAATCATATTAGAATTTTCTTAAATGATAGGGAATTGGCTAGTGGTTACCTGATATCAACCTTGGGAAACAATGTTAAGTTTTGCTTATGATTTCCAGGGGCGTAAGCAAGAAATGACCCAAGTCAAATTCGTCTTGCAAAATAAGCTAGGGAATTTTCAAGGTTGGCCTCCATTTGTTGTTGTTTTTTAAAATTTTAACTCTCTTTATTTTGATTAATTGAATGGCTTATTCATTCATTTAAAAAAAGAGGTCTTAAATGACTACTTTAAGGCTATTTCAAAAATGCTAAAATGGGGCTTCCCTGGTGGCACAGCGGTTGAGAGTCCGCCTGCTGACGCAGGGGACACGGGTTCGTGCCCCGGTCTGGGAAGATCCCACATGCCGGGGAGCGGCTGGACCCGTGAGCCATGGCCGCTGAGCCTGCGCGTCCGGAGCCTGTGCTCCGCAACGGGAGAGGCCACAGCAGTGGGAGGCCCGTGTACTGCAAAAAAAGTAAAAATAAAAAGCTAAAATGATACAGTAATAAAAACGATGAGGCCAGTAAGGGGGCAGGGGTGGGTGGGAAGGAGAAGATAGAATAAAAACCTAGAAATAATAGGCTAGGACTTGGGAACAGTCTAGCAGAGGAATCTGGGAGGGAAAGAGCTGCTAAGCAGCTTCCAGATTTCTTCTTAGGTAACAATATGGAAAAGTTTCAGAGATACAGAAGGAGAAGGAGAAAGACATCTGTGAGGAAGAATATGGAATTTAATGTTGGACCGACTGTGTTTAGAGTGATTATGAGATATCAGATTATTCAGAGAGCAGGTGACCAATACACCTGAAACTCAGAAGTGAGAGTCACCTAAAGACAGCCTGTTTGGAGTCATCAACAGTTGTGGTAGGTCTTTTGCAAAGGAGGATGTGTAAAATTAGTAGAGAATGGACCAAGGAAGGTACCCCAAAGATTTAGGGTAAGACTTAGAGAAGTTTATCTAACAAACGGCTTTGAGAGTCAGAGAAAAGCCCAGAGAGAGTGGGGTCAATGGGCCCAGAAGAGAATATTTTTCAGAAGGGGTGTATTGAAGAAGAACTACAAAGCATCTGTTAGCCATCGTATGTAGACTGTTGTGGACCAGAGTAGCCTTGCTCTCTTGTGGAGGAGAAGCCCCACTGAAGCCAGCTGTGGTATGATAAGTGAGAAATGGCTGAGTCTATCACAGACCATTCTTCTAAGACACTTACTTAGTAGGAAAAGGAAGCAGCTAGTGGAGGATTTGGGAGAAACCAAGAGAGTCAGGAATAAGCAGGATCTAGAAAAAGTGTGATGGGAGTTGTCTCCAACAGGGCCAGCGAGGAATAGTTGCCCACGCCTGACGTCAGGACAGAGCTGAGTGAAGAGTTCAGCTCACTGTTATTTTGCTGTTGTTGTCTGTGATAGCTTTGTTAAGATGTAATTTACACACCGTGAAATTGGCTCACTTTAGTGTAAAATTCAGTTATTTTTAGGTAAATTTATAGAGTTTTGTAACCATCACCACCACAGTCCAGTTTTAGAACATTTCTAATCACTGCAGGAAGTTCCTTTGTGGCTATTTGCAGTTAATCTCTTTTATCCAGCTCCCCGCCTTACCTCCTCCAGCTTGAGGCAACCAGTGATCTGCTTTCTGTATCTATACGCTTTCCGTTTCCAGATACTCTATATACGTGGAATTACAGGATATGTAGCTTCTGCATCTGTCTTCTTTCATACTGTTTTTGAGGTTCATCCACGTTGTGGCATGTATCCTGTAATGCATTGTTTTGCATTGCTTAATAGTATGCTATTATAAAATATAACACATGTTTGTTTATTTATTCACCAGTTGTTAGATATTTGGATAGTTTCCAGATTTGGGATATCATGAGTAACGCTGCTATGAACATTCACCTACATGGCTTTATGTGAATATATGTTTTCATATCTCTTGTGGAGATTCCTGCAAGTGTAATCACTGGGTCATAGAGTAAGTTTATTTTTAACTTCAAAAGAAACTGCCAGGGCTTCCCTGGTGGCACAGTGGTTGAGAGTCCGCCTGCCGGTGCAGGGGACACGGGTTCGTGCCCCGGTCTGGGAAGATCCCACGTGCCGCGGAGCGGCTGGGCTCGTGAGCCATGGCCACTGAGCCTGCGCGTCCGGAGCCCGTGCTCCGCAACGGGAGAGGCCACAGCAGTGAGAGGCCCGCATACCGCAAAAAAAAAAAAAAAAAAAAAAACCTGCCAATTTTTTTTCCAAAGTGCTTGTAACATTTTACATTTCCAGCAGCAATTTATGAGCTCTCCATCTTCTCCACATCCTCACCAACACTTGTTTTTATCTCTTTTTGATTACAGCCATTCTAGGGGGTGTATAAACCACAAGGGGTATCTCCTTGTGGTTTTTTGGGGGGGGCTGCCTCTCACTGTTGTGGCCTCTCCCGTTGCGGAGCACAGGCTCCGGACGTGCAGTCTCAGCGGTCATGGCTCACAGGCCCAGCCGCTCTGCGGCATGTGGGAATCCTCCCAGACCGGGGCACGAACCCGTGTCCCCTGCTTCGGCAGGCGGACTCTCAACCACTGCGCCACCAGGGAAGCCCCTCCTTGTGGTTTTAATTTGAATTTCCTTAATGACTAATGATGTTGAACATCTTTTCATGGCTTAATGCCTTTCATATATCTTCGTGGGTGAAGTGTTTAGTCACATCTTTTGACATTTCCTTATTCATGCTGTTTTTGTTCTTATTAGGTTGTAAAAATACTTTATACATTCTAGATACAAGTCATTTATTAGGTGCGTGATTAGCAAATATTATCTCCCAATGTCTGGCTTGTCTTTTTATTTCCTGAGTGGTGGTTTTTTTTTTTTTTTAACAGTAGTTTTAATAAAACACAATTTATCATTTTTTTCTTTTACAGATCTTTCTCTTACTATTATTTCTAAAATTCTTTTGCCCAATCCAAGGTCATGAAGAACTTCTCCTACGTTTTCATCTAGAAGTATCATAGGGTTTTGGTTCTTATATTTAGATCTGTGATCCAATTTGAGTTATTTTCTGTGTATGATGTGAAGTAAGGATTTACATTCACTTGTGTTCACGTGAATATTCAACTGTTGTAGCTCCTTGTGTTGAAAATACTGTTTCTCCCATTGAATCGTTTTAGCACTTCTGCCAAAATTCAACTGACCATATTTGGGATTTATGCCTCTTCTTTTCTTCTTGTAAATGAGATTTATTTCTGGAATCTCAGTTCTGTTCCATTGATCTAAATGCCTGTCCTTGCACCAGTACTACACACTATTGATTACTGTGACGTCACAGTGAGTTTGAGATCAGGTAGCATAAGTCCTCCAGCGCCGATCTTCTTTTGTCCAAATTGCTTTTGCTCTTCCACATCCTTTGCGTTTCCATATATAATTTAGAAACAGATTGTCAGTGTACACCAGGCTGCTGAGATTTTGATAGGGATCACATTGAATGTATCGATCAATTTGGGGAGAATTGCCATCGTGACTGTATTTAGTCTTCAAATCCATGAACATGGGTTGTCTCTCCACTTATTGAGATCTGTTTTAATTTCTCACCACACTGTTTTATAGTTTTCAGGGTAAACATTTACTCCTAAGTATTTCATTCTTTTTTATACTATTGGGAATTAAATTGTTATCTGAGTTTCATGTTTGGCTTGTTGGTTGTTGGTATACAGAAATACAATTCACGTTTGTTTATCCATGCTGTTTCCTACAAGCCTGCAAAATTCTTTATTAGTTCTAATAGTTTCTTTGTGAATTCTTTAGAATCTTTATATTCAGGGTTCTATCACGTGATAATAAAAACTGTTTTATATTTCTTCCTTTCCAATCTAGATGTCTTTCAAAGTCTTTCTCTTCCTTCCTTTCTTTCTTCCTCTCTCTCTCTTTCTCCCTCCCTCCTTCCCTCCCACTTTTTCTTTCTTCTTTCTTTGTTTCTTTGTTTCTTTCTTTCTTTCTTTTTTTCTCTCTTTCTTTCTTTTCTTTCTTTCTTCTTTCTTTCTTTTCTTTCTTTCTTTCTTTCTTTGTTTCTTTCTTTCTTCTTTCTTCCTTCCTTCCTTCCTTCCTTCCTTCCTTTTTCTTTCTCTTTCTTTCTTTCTTCTTTCTTTCTTTCTTTTCTTTCTTTCTTTCTTTCTTTCTTTCTTTCTCTCTTTCTTTCTTTCTTTCTTCTTTCTTTCTTTCTTTCTTTCTTTCTTCTTTCTTCATTCCTTTCTTTCTTTCTTTCTTTCTTTCTTTCAACTGAGTAGAACTTCTGGCTCAGTGTTGAATAGAAGTGTTAGAATTGGACATCCTGCCTCTTTCTGATCTTAGGGGAGAAACATTGTCTTTCATCATTACTGAATGATGTTAGCTGTGCATTTTTCAGTCGCCTTCGTCAGGTTGAGGATGTTTCTTTATAATCCTCTTGGTTGAGAGTTTTCTTTTTTTATCATGAATGAGTTTTGAATTTTATCAAATGTGTTTTCATCATTTGTTGAGACAACCATGTGGCTTTTCCTTTTATTCTATTACATGATGTATTTCATTAATTGATTTTTTGATATTATATCAAGTTACCATTCCTGTGATAAGTCCCAGTTGGTGTTGGTATATAATTCTCTTTATGTATTGCTAGATTCAGTTTACTAATATTTTGTTAAATAGTTCTACATTTCTGTTCATGAAGGATATTCATATGTAGTTTTTGTGGGTTTTTTCTTGTGACTTTTTTGGGGGGGGTCTGGAGTTGATATAAGGTAATACTGGCCTCAGAGCATGATCTGGGAAGTATTCCATCTTTCTCCATATTTTAAAAGAGTTTGTGAAGAATTAATATTTTTCCTTTTAAAATATTTGAGAGAATTCACCTGTGAAACCACAGGGCTATTTTGTGGGGAGAGTTTTAATTATTTACTTACTTGTTTGATTTAGTGCTGTTCATATTTTCCATTTCTTCTTGAGTCAGTTTGGTAACCTGTGTCTTTCTAGGAACCTGTCCATTTTATCTAAGTTGTCTAATTTGTTGGTATAAAATGGTTAGTAATATTTCCTTCTAATCTATTTAGAGTCATATTATCTTAGGGTCTGTAGGACCATGTCCTTTTATTAGATTTTGGGATTTTTTTTTCTTGGTTACTCTAACTAAAGATTTGTTAATTTTGTTGATCATGCAAATAACTAATTTTTGTTTCATCGGCTCTCGCTGTTGTTTTTCTCATTCTATTTCATTGACTTTTCTCCAGGTCACTATTATTTCTGTTCTTCTGTTTAATTTTCATTTAGTTTTCTCTTCTTTTCTAGTTTCTTAAGGATAAAGTTAGGTTATTGATTTGAGACTTTTCTTCTTTTCTAACATAGGTGTTTACAGCTATAAATTTTTCTCCAAGGACTGCTTATACTGTGTCCCATAAATTTTGATGTGTTGTATTTTTGTTTTCATTCAGCTCAAAGTATTTTCTACTTTTTCTTGTTATTTCTTCTTTTATCCATGCATTATGTATAAGTGTATTGCTTACTTTCCAAATATCTGGGGATTTCCCAGATCTTTTATTGATTTATAGTTTAATTATGTCATTACTGGAAACATACTTTCCATGATTGAATCTTTTTTTTTTTTTTTTTTTTTTTGGCGGTACGTGGGCCTCTCACTGTTGTGGCCTCTCCCGTTGCGGAGCACAGGCTCCGGACGCGCAGGCTCAGTGGCCATGACCCACGGGCCCAGCCACTCCACGGCATGTGGGATCTTCCCGGACCGGGGCACAAACCCGTGTCCCCTGCATCAGCAGGCAGACTCCCAACCACTGCGCCACCAGGGAAGCCCATGATTGAATCTTTTTAAATGTTGAGACTTATCTTGGTCCACCATATACTGAGTCCTTGAGAATATTCCATGCACATTTGAAGTAAACATGTCTGCTACAGACATTGGTTGGAGTCTTCAAGGTATATCTTTAGGTCAAGTTGATTGATAGTTGCTTCAGATTTCTGGCTGTTCTATCGATTGTTGATAAATGTTAAGTGTTAAATTGTTGATGAACTTTCAATGTTGATTAGTCTATTTTTTTCTTGCAATTTTGTCAGCTTTTGCTTACTGTGTTTTGAGGTTCTCATTTTAGGTACATATATATCTATAAGTTTTATATCCTCCTGATATGTGGACCCTTCATGAAATATATCCTACATGAACTTCACTATGAAATGTTCCTCTTGGTCTTTGATAATGTTTCTAGTCTTAAAGTCTGTTTTGCCTGATACTAAAATTCTTCCTTACCAATCTGGATGCCTTCTTTTTTTATGGTTCCTGTTTGCATGATATATTTTTAGTCCTTCTACTTTCAACCTGTTTGTAGTTTTGAATCTAAGCTGTTTCTCTTGTAGATGGATTGTAGTTGGAACTTATTATTTTATCCAATCAAATCATCTCTGACTTTTGATTGGGATATTTATGCCATTTCAATTTCATTACAATTATTTTTATGGTTGGATTTATATTTGACATTTTGCTCTTTGTTTTCTTTATGATTCTTGCCTTTTAAGTTCCTCTGTTTCTTTTAAATTGACTTCTTTATATTAAATATTTTTAATGTATTACCTTAATTCTTCTATTGACATTTTTATCTGTATATCTGAGTTGCGTTTTCATTGGTGGCTCTCATGATTTTATGACTCAGTTTAGAGTATCACAATCTACTTCAGATTAATGTTAACTAAACTGGTAAAATATAGAAAACTTGCTCCACTAAATCTCTGTTTTCTTCCCCCTTCTTGTGCTATATATTGTCAGATCTATTCTATCTATATATGTTATAAACACAGTAAAATATAATAATTTTTGCTTTATTCATTTTTATATTTTAACGATGTTAGAGAACAAATTAGAAAATATTTATAGAGATGTTTGTATGATTCTGTGTTTCTAAGATGTTTATATGTATCAATTCTTGTGTTCTTCATTTCTTCTTGTGTATTCAAGTCACCATCTGGTCATTTCTTTTCATCCTGAAAGACTGTTTTTAGTATTGCTTGTAAGCTAGGTCAACTAACAACAAAGTATTTATCTGAGAAGGTCTGTATTTCCCCTTCATGTTTGAAGGAGAGTTCTTCTGGATGGAGAATTTCTTGGTTAACTATATATATATTTTTTTCCTTTCAGTACTTTGAATGTGTCATCCCCCTGCCATGGCCTCCATCATTTCAGATGAGAAGGCAGCCTCAACCTTATCACTGCTCTCCTGTCAGCAAAAAGATTTGCTGCTGTCAAGATTTTCTCTTTCTCTTTGGTTGCAGTAGTCTGATTATTATGTGTCTAGATGTGGATCTCTTTGTAGTTATCCTACTTTGGATTTGTAGAGATTTTTAGATATGTAGATTAATGTTTTTCATCAGCTGGAAGAAGTTTTCCCAGTTATTTCTTCTTTTTTTATTATATAATGGCTATTTTTTTGGCCACGCTGAACAGCTTGCAGGATTTTAGTTCCTGACCAGGGATTGAACCCAGACCTTCGGCAGTGAAAGCCCAGAGTCCTAACCACTGGACCACCAGGGAATTCCCTCCCAGTTATTTCCTTGAATATATTTTCTGCTCCTTTCTCTCCCTCCTCTCCTAAGACTCCCATTATGTGTATGTTGGTACTCCAGGCTCCGTTCATGTTTCCTCTATCTTTTTTCCCCCTCTGTTTTTCAGTTTGGATATTTTCTACTGATCCATTTCCAAGTTCAATGATTCCTTTTTCTGTCATCTCAAATCTGATATTGAGTCCTCCAGTTAAATTTTCATTTTCTCATGATATACGTTTCTACTCCAGAGTTTGCATTTGGTTCTTTATAATTTCAGTTTCTGCTTGAAAATCTATTTACTGATTTCCTGTTGTCATACTTTAATTGTAAAGACATGGTTTCTTTATTTTTTTAAACATATTTGTAAGAGCTGCTTAGAAGCTTTGACTACTCAACCCAACATATGGGGACACTCAGAGTTTCTCTCGCGTACTTTTTTGTGAGGATGAGTCACAATTTCCTGTTTCTTCGTGCATCTCATAATTTTTTATAAGGGACACTTTGGAAAACATATTGCGGCATATCTGGATCCTGGATCTTACTCCCCCCCACTTGAGAGTTCTTGTTTTCACTATTTTGTGTTTGTTTCTTTCTTAGGTTAGTAACTCAGCCAGAAAAATCTGAGAAATCTGTCTTCTGCTTTGGGCAGCGTGCCGTGACTAATACCTCTCCTCAGCTTTTTGAAACAAGTACTTTTGTTTTAGTGTTTCAACCTAGTCTCCTACGGTCTCTGGGTCTGTGGGGCTGAGTTGTCAGCCAGTGATGGAACAGAGGTTGGGCCCCAGCAGCTGAAGCCAGGAAGCCCTCTGCGGATAGATTTGTGTGTGGTGGGGCAGGGGAGCACATGCAGATTCCAGGCCATTTTCACATCTGTCCTGGTTTTACCTCCTGCTGGGGCCCCGGGTGTCCCTTCCGCTCAGGTTCACAGCTCAGAGTCAATGAAGGGTGCATGGCGGACCTGAGTGCCTTGCAGGCAGTGCACGCTCATCCCCAACCAAAGCCTCATTCCGGTAGGATCACTGACCTCCCTCCAGCCTTTGAAGGTGTCATTTCTTCCAACGACAGCGACAGCGGCATCGCCCAGCTCCAACTCAAGCGAGCTCCTTAAAGCTCGGCAGGGAAGCAGCCCGTCCTCAGGACCTGCCCTGCCCTGGGAGGACCTCCATGTGACTGTGTGGGGCCGCGGCCAAAACAGCACGGAGACCACAGGTCTTCGCCAAGTTCAGCAGCTTCCCACGGATGTGTGCTTCTCACATGGTTCTCTTTGCTCAGTTTCACATCACTTTGATGGTTGTTTCGGTCCGTTTTGTTCAACGTTATGGTCCCTTTTGTATTTTTTTTGTGGACAGAGTGTTTGCCAGTCTCCTTCCTTTGCCACAGCAGGAGTCACTGGCTTTTGTTCAGTACTGTTCTCAGACCTTGATACTTGTCACTTTGGATGTTGTTTCTTCAGGGTTCACATGACATTTGTTATCATGCTGTCGAAATTCGTTTAAGTAAACCTCGAGTCCCAGGAGTCCCTGCAGAAGACACTGTCTCCACTTTCTGTCAGTTGCCATGAACTCACCTAAGAGTCTTACACACTTAGCTTCCAAGATGCCACCTTTGACTGTGAAGTAAACTCAGAGGCTTGCATTTTTCGAGTAGGATGGAGTCAGTGGTGGTCCCCAATCCAAGCAACTCTTGAGGTCACTGGTTCAACTCAGGACAAACATTCCATAGGCAGTTTTAGCCCTGAAGTTGCCATGAAGACGGGATGCCAGGCCTGCACTGAGTGATGTACGGTGGGAAGAACCTAAGAAAATGTGCATCGTGGTCCTTTAAGATTTGAAGGCTGCAATTCAGGGGCTGCTAAGACCTTCAGCTGGTGATAACTGGAGTTGTGAGACAGTGCAACATGTGATAAAAAAACGCTCCGATTGGCGGGGATCCTAGTTTTCTTCTATCCTTCCTATTAATGTGATAAATGTTGCTGTCTCAGCTGATAGGGCCGTGTTGGATAATCAGATTGGAATCATGTTTGAGTTCCTCAGGCTGGCTCCATGTGAAGCTTGTGGGAAGACTTGAAAAAAAAAATGCTGTAGAAAATGAAAGGGGAGCCCGCATTTGCAGAGGGGAATCTGACTTTTATTACACGGCTCCGTGGTGCAGGGAAGACTCATTAACCATAGACTGAAGTCACGTGTGCGGCCTCCGCCTGCCGTGTCCCAGGGCGGCTGTGGGAAAGCATCTCCTGTGTTACTCACTGGGCATGTGCGTAGGGGATGCTGGGAAGGAGCAGTGTCTCGATGTGGGTGTTGGGCCAGGGAGGAGCCAAAATCATGTTGGAAAATTAAACCTCTCTTAATTAAAGCTGATGGCAAACAAACTCGAGTAATATGGCAGTACAGCTGGGAAACAGAAGTACGATTTGAAGCTGAACAGCTGTGAAATTGGGAGCTCTGGTCACAGCTGGGCCTGGAAGAAGGACAGACACCCTGGCAGAGGAGCTCCCCCTTCCTGCAGGATGGACCAGACTGCCTTCCCCACTCACTGCTTCTGAGACAGCAGACCCCACCCACATACCCAGCTCGCTGAGTCTCCAGGCTCGTGGGGTCTGCTCGCCAATAGCATCTCTCTGTCCCACAGGCTGGTTTAGGATTTTTTTCTGAACCGAACAGCATCATTGTGAGTGCTAGAATTGAAGAGACTCAGAGACGGGAGAAGAGAATTTGTTGTTTGTGTGCGTGTGTATGGTTTTTTTTTTTTTTCACTTTATTTTTATTTTTATTTTTTTGTAGAATTTTTTGTTTTTACATCTTTATTGGAGTACAATTGCTTTACAATGGTGTGTTAGTTTCTGCTTTATAACAAAGTGAATCAGTTATACATATGTTCCCATATCTCTTCCCTCTTGTGTCTCCCTCCCTCCCACCCTCCCTATCCCACCCCTCTAGGTGGTCACAAAGCTGATCTCCCTGTGCTATGTGGCTGCTTCCCACTAGCCATCTGTTTTACGTTTGGTAGTGTACATACGTCCATGCCTCTAAAACATTTTTATGTATTCATTTTCCTAAAGACCTCCAGGCTGTGCCCTTCACTGTGGGTATGGTCCACGGGTCAGTTCCTGCCCCTCTGCTCCTGCCCACCTGGTCCTGAAAGCCCTGTGTGGGGCCAACCCAGAGCTGCCATCTCACCAGGAATGGACTGTCCAGATGTGGTCTGGCTGCACACGTGCCGGGGTGGGTTGTTCTACGCTCTGCCCTGAAGTTGTCACATTCTCAGTCACATCCTCTCCTCTGAGGCATATGGTTCTCACTGTCTTTTGAATATTTTCATTAGGTCTCTTTCTCACGTTACGAACAACCCACAACAAAGTGCACTGATCATCACGTGTGTGTCAGGATGGGCTAGGCTGTGCTGTTGAGATAAATAAGCCCTGAGATCCCAGAGGCTAAATTCAAGAAAGTCAGTTCTCACCCCGTTTACAGTTTGCATGGACTCAGCGAGTGTCTCTCAGCTAACCGGTGACTCCTGGATCAGAGTTCTTTCTCTTGGGTGGCACCAAGGTTTTGGAGTTCCATGGCATCCAGCCACAGATAAGAGAAAGCGGGGGCTAGAAGACTGGGCAGTGGGAGAGAGGGAAGGTGGAGCAGGACGTTTCAGGGCATTTCTCCCCAGGTTCCGGTGTCTGGTAGTCAGTCAGTGCTGTCAGCTTCTCCCTGCAAGAGGAACTGGAGGATAAAGTCTTCCCCTGTGCCCGGGATTTGGCCAGTCTCTACCACACCATAAATGCTAATATTAGTCTGTCTAGTTGTCCAAGTCTTAGTGCCCAGACTTGAGGGGATCTTTGGAAGCAATTTGGTACTTTTTTCGATCTGCATCTAAAATACCTTAGACCAGAGCTTCTAAGAGTGTGCTTCTGGGACAAGGGTGGTCCTCAGAGTCACCTGGGAACTTGTTAGAAATGCAAATTCTCAGGCCCTCCTTCTGACACACTGTATCACAAATTCTGGGCCTGGGGCCAAGTAATCAGTGCTTTAATCAGCCCTCCAGGTGATTCCGATGCTCCTTAAAGTTTGGAGCCATTGTTCTAGGGCAGCAGTTCTCACTCAACCAAGGCCACCCATTGGGATTACCCAGGTGGCCAATCTTTAAAAAGTACTGAGCGCTGGGTCGACATCCGGAAGACTCTGACTGAATTGACTGGGGGTATGGCCTGAGCCAAGGATGAGAACCACTGACCTAGGAGGATTTTTGAGGAATGCTTTTCCTCCTGAAGGTTTCCATGAAAGTAGATTCTTTGTGGCTTCAGTGGCACTTAATAGCCAGGCGAAGGCTATGGGAGTGATGACATTCCATGTCCTAGGCACTCCCTTTGCCCGTTCAAGTGGAAGCAACCACCCAGCTTTGCAGAGAGTGAAGACAAAAATAGAGATTTGGGAACTTAGAAATGGAATCCTGATTGTGTCATGGACTCATCATGTGGCCTTGGGCAAGTCAACTTATTTCTCTGAGTCTTGTGTCTGTAAAACGGGAGTAGTAACACTTGCCCACAGATGTTGCCAGCACTATCTAATTAATTAGCAGAGCGTGTTTGGGAAATACAAAGTACTGTACAAATGCTAATTACTATGATGAATGCAGTGCATTTTGCTGATACAAAAGTGCTGTGTATATGCCCATAATTATTGTAATTATTGCTAATACCAGTAATATAGCTACTACTGCTACTACATTTCCCTTGCAGTGGGAGCTCCAGTGTGTCCTTTGGGTTAACATCTTGCCCCATGTTTTCAGGAAGTCTTGCTAGGCAGCTCTTGATGACCGTTGCTCCCCACCTCCCGGAAAGTGTCATTCATCCGGAGTGCAAATAGTCACGTATGCAAGCCATTCTGGGGTCCACTTACGAGAGGTCCCTGACTCTGAGGTCATTGCCGGCTCATGTTACAGAAGCTCCTCTTTAGGGTAAGGAGTGCCCAGAATATAGAGTTCAGCGATTCTCCTACTATTTTCATCTGAGGCAATTTTATTTTCCTTCTGCTGCTGGTCTTTTATCTACAATAGCTTTGCCATCTGCTTTCCTATGGTGGTAAATGTGCTGAAGAAAATCCTAGTGTGTGTTGCAGAGTGTGACTAGATTCCAGGGCTGACAGTTCACAGATATTATCAGCAGCAATTGGTGTTGAGAACAGGACAGCTATTTTTACTGTGGTTTTGCTTTGTTCAGTTTTAGCTTGGATTTTGATTGGGAGGAAGGGTCGTGGGGAAAGGCAATTGTGTCTCTTTTTTCACTTCTCGAGAAGGAAATGGTACTGAGAATTGTGGGATTGATTTGGGCAAAGCAGATTGGGAAAAAGAGGCAGTAGATGATTTTAGGGTACAGTTAGCAATGTAGAGGCCATTGCCCTGTATTCATGATCATTCTGACCCCCATTTCCTGGTCATAAGACATGGAAGTCTGAATTGCTTAGACTTCATCCCCACTCCTGCCTCGTGATGTATTCATAGCAGAATGGGAATGAAGCTTACAAAATAAACTCATCCGGACAGTTATTCCAGTTTAGTCCCTGGCCTTGGAACAAATATGGAGTTGCCCAGTTGTCCCTGCCAGAGACCCTTGCAGGCCCTCCAGTTATTATCACAGTTTCAGAACCCTGATGGCTGTCTTTCTTTTCCTCTTGGTGAGGACACACATGAAACTGAAGTGTCATTTTCCTTTTCTTTGAAGAACTTCTTTCAACACTTCTTGTAAAGCTGGTCTACTGGCAACTGGTTCCCTCAATTTTTGATTGTTTGAGAAAGTCTTTATTTCTCTTTCACTTTTGAAAGATAATTTTGCTAGATACAGGATTCGAGGTTGGTGGTTCTTTTCTTATAACACATGAAATATTTTTATTCCACTCTTTTCACTTGCATGTTTTCTGAAGAGAAGTCTGATGTAAATCATACCCTTGCTCCTCCATCCCTGCCCTCACTGGTTTCTTTCAAGACTTTTGCTTCTTTTGTGCAGTTCCAACATGATGTGCCTTGGTGTAGACTTTCAGGTGTTCTCTGAGCTTCCTGCTTGGTGTGTTCTCCAAACTTCCTGGATCTGTGGTTTGGTGTCTGTCATTTATTTGGAGAAATTATCTGTCATTATTCAAATATTTCTTATGTTCCTTTCTCTCTCTTTCTTCTCCTTCTGTATTCCCAGTACACATAGGTTACACCTTTTGCAGTTATCCCATGGTTCTTAGATATTGTTCATTTTTTTTTAGCATCTTTATTGGAGTATAATTGCTTTGCATTGTTGTGTTAGTTTCTGCTGTATAACAAAGTGAATCAGCTATACATATACATACATCCCCATATCTCCTCCCTCTTGTGTCTCCCTCCCACCCTCCCAATCCCACCCTTCTAGTTTTTTTTTGTCTTTTTAAAATCTTTCCTCTTTCCATTTCAGTTGTTTCTATTGACATTTCTTCAGATTTGTTGTTTTTTTCCCCCATTGTGTCCAATTTACTGATGAAGCCATCGATGGTATTCTTCATTTCTCTTCTGGCGTTTTCGATCTCTGACATTTCCTTTCGATTCTTTCTTAGAGGTTTCATCTCTCAGCTCACTTTGCCCATCTCTTCTTACATGTTGCCCACTTGCCTTCAGAACCCTTAGATTATTAATCATAGTTGTTTTATTTTCTTAATTTTATATATATTTTTATTGCAGTATAATTGACCTACAATATTATATAAGTTTCAGGCGTACAACATACTGATTCACAATTTTTAACGGTTATACTCCATCTATAGTTACTATAAAATATTGGCTACATTCCCTGTGTTGTACAATACATCCTTGCAGCTTATTTTATACGTTAATAGTTTGTACCTCTTAATCCCCTACCTTATATTGCTCCTCCCCTGTTCCCTCTTCCCCACCGGTAACCACTAGTTTGTTCACTATATCTGTGAGTCTGCTTCTTTTTTGTTACATTCACTAGCTTGTTGTATTTTTTAGATTCCACATGTAAGAGATATCATACAGTAGTTGTCGTTCTCTGTCTGACTTATTTTCCTTAGCATAGTGCCCTCCAAATCCATTCATGTTGCTGCAAATGGCATTATTTCATTCTTTTTTATGGCTGAGTAATATTCATATATATATATAGACACATGTATTACACCACATCTTCTTTATCCATTTATCTGTTGACATTTAGGTTGCTTCCCTATCTTGGCAATTGTAAATAATGCTGCTGTGAACATTGGAAGGCATGTATCTTTTCGAAGTAGTGTTTTTGGTTTTTGGCTTTTGGTTTTTGATATATATCCAGGAGGGGAATTGGTGGGAATGTAAACTGATGCAGCCACTGTGGAAAACAGTATGGAGGTTTCTCAAAAACCTAAACGTAGGACCAATCAAGTTGTTTTACATTCCCAGTCTGATAATTTCAGTATGTCTGCCATATCTGAGTCTGATGCTTGCTCTGTTTCTTCACACTGTGTTTTCTGTCCTAGTATGTTTTGTAATTTTTTTGCTGAAAGCCATATAAGATGTATGGGGTAAACATAACTGAGTTAAATAGGTGTTTTTAGCGTATGGCGTTATGTTTATCTGGCTAGGGGTTAAACACCGTTTACTCTTTGCTGTAGCTATAGGTGTCAGTGGTTAAAACTTCCCCCTGGTGTCCTTGTTTTTGTATGCCCTGTTGTCTTTGGGTTTCCCTAGAGGCTTCTTAAATAGCATCTGAGATGCACAGTTATTTCAATCTCAATCTCCTGTTATTACTATACAGGATCCCTTTTGATGTGGTGGTAAAGTGCAGAAGAGAGCAAGCATCCTGAGACCTATATGATTAGGTCTCAGTACTTTAGTGAGCCTGGGTCCCTGGACTGTGACCTTTACAATTGCTTCTGTTTTGTTTTGTTTTTTCTTCTTCCTTAAGTGAGATAGGAAGGCTAGAGTGGGATGCAGTTTGGTATTTTCTTTTCCCCCAGTCATTTAGACGCTGGTGAAATAATTTCTTATATGATCACGCCTTGTTCAGAAGAACAGGATGCTCTGGATGTAGTTTAATCTGGCAGTGTTTCCTCTCCTCTGACTGGAAATAAGAGGGGATTTTTTTTCCGATCTTCATTGTGAGAACCTCTTGGGGCCCCTGGAGGTAACATGGCAAATGTGTGTAGAAATACCGCTAACACTGGGGCCCTGGAGACTTTCTTTTTTTTTTTTTTTTTTTTTTTTTTTTGCGGTACGCGGGCCTCTCACTGTTGTGGCCTCTCCCGTTGCGGAGCACAGGCTCCGGACGCGCAGGCTCAGCGGTCGTGGCTCAGCGGCCATGGCTCATGGCTCCGCGGCATGTGGGATCTTCCCGGACCGGGGCACGAACCCATGTCCCCTGCATCGGCAGGCGGACTCTTAACCACTGCGTCACCAGGGAAGCCTGGCCCTGGAGTTTTTAACTTTCAAACTTGTCCATGCTGTACCTCCAGTGATTTGCTGATAGCCGTTTAAGTTTTCCCCTCCCAGTACTGGTTCCCACACAGTTCTTTCCCCCTGTAGGTTGTGATCCTTGGTACCCACCTGTCTGTCCCTTCAGTTTCAGGCAGCACCTTGTCCCGTGACCTTGGTTGTCTGATGAGTCCAAGGAGAGTTGTTGGTGTTCAGTTTGCTCAACCTTTTGCTTGTTGTGTGATGGGAGCGATCACTTCCGTGCTGGACGGGAAACTGGGCGTTCTGTTTGCTCCACTAATTATCATTCAACCTATCCAGTCTGTGTATTCCATCCGGCAGAAAATGATCATATGGGCCTTTAGCAGGGGAAAGGTAGGAAATAGAGTATAAACTAACTTATCACAAACTGTCTTTTTAAGAGAAAAAGAGGAAAGCACCTAAGGGTGGAGTGGTGGGTCAGAGAAGAGGAGTGGGTGTAAAATCAGTTCCTCCCGTTATTCATGGGGAAAGAATAATCAGCAAACTCATTGCACATCCTTATGTTTATATAAGAAAGTCTTATTTATGAGGTCCCAGCAGTGTTCCACATGAATGAATTTGTCATATCACTGAGCTATCATCCTTTCAATTGAACTTAAAACATTAACAATCCTTTTTGATAGAGTTCTTTTTCTAAAATATATTATTGTTCTGTCTTAGTGAGCAAAGCGTAGAGAATACCATTTATCTTCTCTTGTTACTAAGGTCATGATTGTAAACATCAGTCACAGAGCAGCTCTCAAGGGCTCTGGAGGTGACTGGGACCATTTGCAGCTGAGCACCCTGCCTGCTTTGCCTCCTAATGCGTCTCTCTACCATCCCTTCTCAACAGGGACTCTTCAAGTCCCAGCTCATCTACTCAACCTAAGTAAAATTAAATATATTTTATTTATATAAAATCTGTCCATTTATCTCGTAGAAGCAGCCCACATATCACTTCATGGTGCATATACAGCAGTTGGAAAACCACTGCTCTGTAGGATAGGGGGAATTGAAAGTCAGCAGGGGAATCTAAATTTATGTTTCTTTGATTACTGAGCAGACTGCGTGTGCAAAAGTAGGTTATAGGCTCTAGCCTATAAGCTAAAAAATAAATAAATGTATAGTACGTCTGTTGTATTACGGAGTACTATGGAAAAAAATAAACCAAGGCAAGGGGTAAGAGAGGGCTGCAGGTAGGGGTCCTGGAAGACCTCTTTGTGAAGATGATATCTGCATATCACCTGAAGGATAGTGAAGAAAGAGACCACTTGGATATTGTGGAGGAGGGAGTGGGAGCTGCATGTGCAAAGGCCCTGTGGCAGGAAGGTGCTTGGGATCAGGAAAGAGAAGAGGCAGATGTCTTAGGTAGAGCGAGGGAGGGAGAGGGAGGAGGGGCTGAGAGCTGAGAGGTAATGGAGGCTAGATCATTGCACAAGTGAGCTTTTGCCACAGCAGTGCTGCAAATAGAACTCAGGGACATACAACAGTGTCTTTTTCCCCCTCACTTTTGGGTTTGCGGATTGGCTGCGGTGGCTGAAGACAGCACATTAGGCTCAACGCCTCTTCCACTCATGTTCATTCATTTATTTTTCCTTATTTATTTACTACTTAAAAATTTTTTTTTGGCCGCACCTCGCAGCATGAGGAACTTCCCCAACCAGGGATCAAACCTGCAGACCCTGCAGTGGAAGCGTGAAGTCTTAACCACTGAGCCACGAGGCAAGCTACCCTCCAGATCTTTTCTCCCCAGAGTCCAGAAGCTACCCTCAGATCTCTTCTTCAGGGAGACCACCAGAGCCCAGAGCACAAGAGTAAAGCCTAACCACCCATGCACTTCACGTGCCTCAAGCCTGATCACATTCTGTCTACTAAGATCCCACAGGCCAAAGCGAGTCACATGGCCAAGCCCCACATCGACAGGCAGGAAGGTGCACCCAGCCCATAGCGGGGGTGGGGGGGGGGAAGAGTACAGCCGAGCCCAGTAATTCAATCGACCACAACCAGGGAGGAATTTGTCGACTGCTGAGAGTCTTTGACGTTTACTGTTCATGTGAAGGGAAGTCACTAAAGGATGTTGAGCCATGGAGTGACTTGTTCTGACCTTTGTTTTCAAAGACTAACTCTGGGAACCTGAGGAGAGTAGATTGTCTAGTTGGATGCAAGAAGAACAGAAAGGAGGTGCTGCCGTATCCAGATGAGAGATGATGGTGGCTTTGACCATGGGATAGAAGTGGGGATGACGTGGAAGAGCCATTTTCTGGATCTGTTTCACGGGTAGAGCCATGGGGATTGGGTGGTAGATTGGATGTTGCTTACAAGAGAAAGAGAGTGGGCAGGAAGGACTCCAGGGTTTTTTGTTGGAGGACCTGGAGTGAAGTAGGAAGATAGAACAAAGAACAGGTTTGAGAGCTGGAGGTGGGGAATCTGAAGTTCCGTTTGGATCATGTAAGGTTTTGATGGCCATTAGGCTTTCGAGTGGGGATGCCAAGGAGGCAACCGTATGTATGAACCTAAGGCTCAGGAGAGAGGTCCGGGCTGGAGATAGGGTTGCCTGAAAGCTTGTAATAGACTTAGGCCTGTATTGGTCTTGGCTGTTGAAAATACTGTTTCACTTAGAGCTGGACTCTGCTATGTAATCTCTTGTGGCTAGGGGTCCCTAGATCCTCTTTTTCTCTACTGGCTTTTCCTCCAAAACACAACTCAAGCCCAAGCCCTCTGCTCCCTCTCTTTCTCTTTTTCTGTCCGTTTATTTCATTCTTAAGTGACATTTTTGGAGTATAATATACTTTCTCATTTCTATTCATTCCTTAATCAACTGGAATCTATATTCCAACTGCTACTTCTGTTAAAACTGCTCTGGCCAAACTTCCCAAACTCTGCACAGACCCAAGGCTTATTTCACCACTGCATTCAAATGATTACCCCTCTCCCCTTCCCGAGAGTCCATCCAGCTGTGGCTTCTGCAACGCTGCTTCCTTGCTTGGTTTTCTTCATGCTGCTCCAGCTCTTCTGGCTTTGTCTCCTTGTGTGCACTTTCCCGCCGATGCTAACCCCTTCAACATTGGTTCTGTCCCTGACCCAAAGCTGCTAGCCCTCTCCATGGAAAATCTCATCCATTTCCTAGGTTTTCACTGTCTGCCCACGTTACCGTCTCTGACTCCAACCCCTTACTTGAATGTAATCAAAGTATTTCCAGCTGTAGGTTGGCACACCCAAATCCATGTCCAATAGGTACTTCACCTGCAGTGTGTCCAAAATAAATTGGTAATTGGAGAAGTAGAGGCCATCACTCTTTCTTTAAACTCTAGTGACTCAGACCTTCTTATAGATGTTGTACTCACTAGTCCTGACTCAACACCCATCTACCTCTGAATGTACTTGTGATGTTCCCATAGGGGGATGTCCTCTGAACCATCCTTTCCTTTCTTTCCAGCTACTCTACTTTAAGGCATCTGATTCAAATGGTACCTCCTCTGAGAAGGTTCCCCTGAGTTCATAACTAGGATACAGTGTTCGTCATCAGTCCTCTGCCAACATCGTGTCCACATGTCTCATCACACTGTGCAGGCATTCTGTGTGTATCTTTTTGCCTCACTTGATTAGTTCAGCTTCTGCAGGGAGGATTGCTGTATTCATTGGTGCACCTCAAGTACCTAGATCAGTACTCGGCTCTTGGTAGGATCTCAAGAAATGTTCTTGAATTTAACAGAAACGCCATTAGTATCAATGAATCCAAGCAAAGATAAGCCAAGCCCCGATACAGCTATAGGCACAGAAGCCCCGATACAGCTATAGGCACAGAGTCTTTTAGACCTCAGAGCTTCACCTCTGGAATTCATAATCACTTTGGTCCATTCCAAAGCTTATTCTTCATGCCTGCTATACACACATAATGAGAGTGTGCTCGTGACTGTAGGCAAAAGCCCTGGATGATTTACATGAGTTCTGACAACTCCTCAGAAAGAGAAAGTAGCCCAGTCATCCCTGGCTGGATGATGAGTGTGTCTCGTGTTATTTCTAGGCAATATAAGGTTTTATTTTTGTCGTGCACCAAATGGACTTGGTGTCAGGCGGTCAGATGCCTGGCAATCTGCCCAGCTGAAGAGAGAACATGAGTAGTGAATAGAACATTATTGTGTGATAATGATTTCCAGCAGCTATTGAAGATAAATTCCAATGCAAAGTAGAAAGCTTTATTTCCAGGGGAGGAGATATCGATCCTGTGGCCACTGTAAGTAAGATGAGAATCGCAGGTGTAGAGAGACATCTAGTTCCGTCATGGGCATTCGAGATCTGACCAGAGGAAAGAACTGAAGGCAGTGCAGACCCACGTGACGGGGAGCAGTTTGACTTTCCTTGACGCTGATACTCCCTGTAGGAACGTGTATCATGGGGATCAAATGCAGCATGAGAAGCATAGTCTCCACCGTAACCATTGCCGGTACATTTCTAAACGTGCACTCAGAGACGTCTGTGGATCGACCATGATTTGTCACAGTACATCCAGGGATCTTGATTGGTTCTTTGAGAGAAGACATTGTATGAGCCAGAGATAGATGAGGAGCCTAGATCACTGAATTACTTTATAGACTTAATGGTTGGTTAAAACATGCGTCTCTTATTCTTTATCGACAGCTTGAGATTGAGGATGTGATTATTCTTCATTAACTTTTGAAAAACTGATCATTATAGCCCTTCTAGTTCATAGACTGTTCAATCTAGGATGGACCTGAAGGGCCAGCTCATCTGACCTCTCTATTTTTTAGCAAGGAAATGACAACCCAAAGATAAGGAACATACACAAGGTCACGTCGTTAACGTGGACTTTTTTAAAAAAGCATTATCAAAATGTACAATTCTTTTTAAGCTTACTAGAATTCTGGTGGTTGTCAAAAATATTTTCTTGGAGATAGCACTGATTTATTCCAGAAAGAGAAAATCTTCACTGAGACCTTTTGGATTCTTAAGGGTCTGAAGGGGTGCTGGCCCCCTCTAGCTTCGGAGTCTAGAGGGTATATTCTTACAGTTCTTCCATGGAGAAGTGTCGTCTCCCTGGGGCCCTCATCTTCCTTAGCATCACCCAGAGACCAACCACTGGTAGGCACTAGGGTCTAAGGTTTGCACTCACTCTAGACCAAGGGAGTCCGTGCACCTCACACGTCAATGAAGGACATTTGCAGTGTAAATGTTGGACGTGGTGTGTGCCAGGGAGGCCAGCCAGTCAAAAGCCTGCTCAGTGCCAGTCCGATGATGGCAAATGGGTTTACACTAAATCCGGATAAAACCCAAGAGGCCGTTTTGACTTAACCTTTAGCAGTAGCTGTAGAGTACACGTTATCACGTTGCTGCCCCCTCGACACCGGTCATGAATCGGGATTAGAAGGTTGGGCGTTTAGGGGCCAAGGAACCTGGAGAGAGGGACAGGCTCTCTGTTTCTCAGAGAAATACCCACGTTGGTCCCCAGTGGATTGTGTCCTGTGTTAACCGGATGCTTCGATTAAGGCTTTTGCACTTTCTCAGCTTCATGACTGCAGTTCTCCATGTCTCGGGCTACTTGCTAAATCCTTAGGTTGGTCAGCAAACATTCCTACTGCTGTGGGCAGAATAGCTACATGTGCACCCAAATTATAAACACTCAAATGCTAAAGGAACATGGACGTTATGAGTATATGTCTGGCCTCCTTGCACCTGGGCTATACACACTTTTAAACTAGTTGATACTCATATTTCTGTGTTCCTTCCCAAGGTTTCTGTTTTTCCTTAATTCAAAAATATGTTTTTGTTGTTGTTGTTGAATTGCTTTTGGAGGACCCAGAGGACTGTGGATGTAGAGAACTGTGAAATGTCTCTTTCTAACAGACTTTGAATGAATGTGATATTTCAGCTCCCTTCGATGTTCATTTCAATCTGTAAGAAGCTATATTTATGATGACACCACCCCAAAGTGAGTTCCCTCTTTCTGTTATTTCTGTAGTTCTCGTGTCTGTACCAGTCATTTGGCAGATAATTATACACTGCCTTGTGACATTATAATTTAACTTTTTATGTATTTATGTTATCTGTGTCAGTGGACTCAGATCCTTGGGGGAGAGAACTGAGTATTACGCTTCTTTGTTTCCTCTCTAACACCTACCAGAATACTATATGCACAGTCGACTGTCAAACAATATTTGCTGAATAATCTACCACACAGAATTTCTTAATGCCTCTGCGTAATGGTCCCAGAGAGAATGTTGCATAAAAAGAGACAATATTCTTCCCAGTATTAAAATATTCGGTGAAATGCTCTAATACTGATGTTTCAAAGGTCTGCAGATTAAATGTTCCAGGGAGTGTAAATTGGCTGTTGGTGTCCATGCCTGTGCACTTGTGAGCATGTGTGTGTGTGTGTGTGTGTGTGTGTGTGTGTGTGTGTGTGTGCATTGCAGAGCCTTTGCATTTCCTCTCTAATTTGGGGAACCCTCATCGATCCCTCTGATGAAGGATGGAGAACACTGCCTGGGTAATGGATGTCTTGCTATGGATGGTAAGGCAGTCATATCTCAACTGGAAAATCATTAAATCCCAGATTTCAGCCTGTCTATCACCTATCAGCAGCAGCAAATCTGCGTTAAAAGCCAAGCATTCCCTTATCTCTCAGTGACTGTGGACCACGTGCGGCTGCTTTCTGTAGATGGGAGATAGAGCTGCATCATTACCCGAAGGTGACAAGGATATAATTTACAGGCTCAATGAGCTCTAGTTACCACGTAATTACAGAGTTATTACATGGTCATTTGTTCCTCATGGACACCGGCGATCTCTTATCCTGCTCTATTGGGGTCTGTTTCTTGTCTTATGCAACTAAGGACGTTTAACGTCTTCTGCATGGAGTGTTAAAGGTGTACGAGGCAGGAAGGACAGGAGCGGCGTGGGATAAGATGATGATTATAACAGCATCGTGTGCCTTTCCTCCCCTCAGCTCTGAGTTCACATTTGCTCCATAGGAAAGGATGGAGATAATATTGTTGTTGGCAGCATGGCGGGGGGCGGGGGGTGGAGGGGGGCGGGAATTGGGTGTAAGGCATATTCTGACCCGTCCCACCCAGAGGAGATGATAATACCAACCTTGAGATTATGTCACTGCCTCGTGTAATTTGAAGCTCATGTTAACACAGTGCCTATTGGAAGAAAGACTCCTTTCTATAATGAAAAGGAGAGGAAAGCATTTAAGGGTGTAATTCAGTATCATGGAGAAATCAAGAGAAGGTTCTGTAACCTGCCCAGTGTCACCAAGGGAATGCTGCATCTGGAACTCAAAGGACAGACCTAGGCTCCTTCCTCTCTGATGAATTTAAATGAATTCCTGTCATTAGGAGGCAATGCGTTTTTAAAAGCACAAGTACTAGAAACCATGCGAAAAAATTTGAATATTACCACATATTTGCTCAAACGGCTTAGGACAGGCTCTTTAACCCTGTGCTTGTATTTATTAATTACCAACTGACGTGTGTGACACCACTTCATTTTCTGAAGGTGTCTAATATGTGTGAAATTTTAATTTGAGGGGAAATGGTCTGTGTGGGACATTTCAAGAAGCGTGACAGACGTGCACCAGCATCAGCATGGGAATGCAGCCCAGGAGACCTGGGTTCTGGTCTCAGGTTCCCCACTAAACCGTGTGGTTCAGAGCTACTCCCCTCCTGCCCAGAATTCACTTGTCTTCTCTGTGGTCAGTGGGCCAGACAGTGGCTGAGGTCCTTTCAGCTCTGACAGTTGTCTGACTCCAGGATTGATGGCCTGCAGTTGACTCTGAAAGCAGCTTGGCATCTTGGGTGCAAGGTCACGGGAAGACAGTATTCACTGTTGTTAGCAGGAAAGCGTCAACCCACCTGGGAGGTGGGCAGGTGCTGGCGCGCCCGTCCCCTTTCAGTTGATAGAGTGCTGTGAATCACTAACGCTCTCTGCCGCTTCTCCCCGCTCTAAACACCTTGATGATTTAATTAAAATACTTTTTTTTTTTGCTTTCGAATGGCTGAAAACCAGGACTAATTATAAAGTAACTGCTATGTAACTAATATGTGCAGGTAATATTGTGATTATATACAGACAGCCATATGCTACGAGGCAGCCACTCTCCGTGCCGTTAAACTGCAGAAGTGGATGGCTCCGTGTCCGTGCACAAAGTAATTGCACGCAACTAATTTGTGTTTGCAAACAGATCCCAAACTAACTATGTAAATAGGCAGATCTGCAAACAAAGTATTAACACGTGCATGTGCGCACATGCCCGGGCCGAGTGGAGGTGATTTTCTCCTGCACAGATGATGTCGTCAGGAAGAACCGGACTCTGTCTGTGCCGTGGACTCCCTTCCTGGCTTGGGTTCCTCTGAATTCTTGGCCTGCGTTCGTGATCCCTGCATCCCTCTGTTCAAATGTAGTGACGGAGGGCAGTCTGAATTTGTTTTCACTAGGGGAAAAGGATTATTTCCATCAACCTACCTTTCTTGACCTCCCTTGCTACCCTCATGCATTCTTTGGCCAGGGGTGCCCCCAGGATGCCCGTCCCTGGCTAAGGGTTTAATATGGAGTGAAGCTTTTTTCACTGTAGAGAGAGGAGTCGCTTCTCTGACCTGGCATTTGTTTTTGCCCCAAGGTCTGCATGGTCTTTTGAGTCAAACAGGGCTCTTTGAAATCGGGATCCACCTTGGGTGAGTTCCCTAAGTTCTCTGAGTCGGTTCCCCCATGAAAAAGGAGGGGTGTGGTGTTGGGACTTGCCTCCTAGGGCTGTTTGGAGGAGTGAGTGTATGTGCGTAGTGTTAGCACGGGATCAGGGGTCCCTCGGGGCCTGGTGCCACCTGCGCGTGGTCCTCCCTGGCTACCCCGGCACAACTTCCTGTGAGTCCTGTCAGCAGAATTAAGACTGATTTCAGGCAGGCTCCCAACGTGGGAAATCAGCTCCAGAGAAGGAAGCCCCTGGCATTAGCCGGGGTTCTCCAGGGAAACAGAGCCAGTAGGGTGTATAGAGAAGCGAGATTTATTGTAGGAATCAGCTCCGGAGACCATAGAGGCTGAGGGATGCTGTGATCTGCCGTCTGAGCGCTGGAGACCCAGAGGGTGTAATTCAGTCCGAGTCTGAAGGCCTGAGAGCCAGGAGCTCCAGTTCTGCAGGGAGGAGACGATGGACATTCCAGTTCCAGAAGAGAGAGGGAATTTGGCCCTTCCTCTGTCTTTTTGTTCTCTCCGGGCCCTCGCTGGATTGCACGATGCTGCCCACATTGGCGAGGGGTCTTCCTGGCTCCGAAACACCCCGCCAGACGCACCCAGCAGTAACACTTAACCAGCTCTCTGGGCCACCCTCAGCCCAGTCAAGCCGACACGTAAAATGAACCATCACACCCCGGAAGGTGGGCCCTGCAGGGAGGTGGCAGCCGCCTGCCTCTCTCGTGTCCTCCATGCCCTTTGCCGTGTCCAGCGCCTCCCCTCGTCCGGCGAGGAGCTCGTGGGCTCGTGGCAGCGCTCCACCAGGCGAAGCCCTGTCCTTCACTTTTCTGACCTGCTCCTTGCTCTGTTCAAGACTTGCCCTGCCCCTGGGCGGTGGTTTTGAGGAGGGCGTGTGTAGGCACAGCGGCCAGGCCGATCTCCGGGGGGCCCTGCCCCGGCGGCTGCCCCTCTCTGGGTCTTCACTCCGACCTCACTTTCCCCAGCGCCGCCCCCCGTGGTGGCAGAGCAGTCTGCTCTCCACTCCCACTTACAGTCCGCATCCTTCTTTCCCTGCCCTAGGTTTTCTTTTTTTCCCAGCCATCATCACCTCCTAATATTTTATGTTTTACTTATTTATTTTGTTTGCCATCTGTTTCTCCTCACTTGCGTATAAGCTCCTCGAAACCAGGGTCTTTGTTTTGTTCATTAATGTTTGTCAAAGAGCTCTGTCTGTGCTTGACACCGGGAGGGCCCCTCATAAGTTTTCATCGCAGATGCACCAGCTCTCCGGCCGTGGACACATCACTCAAGCACCCAGTTTCCTTAAAGTATACAAGGAGGGTGATAACCATTCCCATGGTTGTTCCAAGGACCAAATCAGTTAGTTTATGTGGAAGCACCTAACGCGGTTCCTGGCACATTTTAGGAACCCGTGTTAGTTTTGCCCTTCTGTTCATAAAATAAACAGCTGGAGTCTTCCACATCCAGTACTTAAAAAGAAGGGTTTCAGTTACATTTATCTATATTAGGATCTTCCTTTGTTTAGAATGCACACATCAGCCTTGTATCTTTGTCGGGTTTGATCTTCGCTTTACGGTGTGTGTGCATAAAATGGTGGGGGCTTGTTTTTAGGGGAACCATTTTTTGTTTTGTTTTTGTTTTTCAATTTGTAGTTAAGGCAATAGAACTATGGGAGAATCAGGTGTGTAGCTGACGGTGGGAATGTGGAAATGAAGGACATTCACTAGACTCAGCCTGAAGTGCTGAGAGCAGAGGACGTTAGTTTGTCAAATCCCCTCAAATGGCTTCAGAATAACCTGAAGCCTATTTGGACAGTCGTGCATTTTATTTTTGTCTCTGGACCTTAACGTGCTGACTTGTGGGATTATTAAACCATCATTCCCCAAGATAGACGGCTGTCCCTCAGTGGGTGCGAATGTGCAATCACTAGCAAGCTCAAGGTTTAGGATTCTGGATTCTGAGCGTTAAATGGGAGCAGAAGAAGGAGCATGACTGGGGCCAGAAGCTGGGGCAAACACCCGCCATGCTACTGAATCATTGGAAGGTTCTGAGCGATGGTGGAAAGACTGTGGGATTTGGAACCAGAAAACACGGGGACCAATGCAGGCACAGCCATTTATCAGCAGTAGGACGTTGGGAAACTCACTGGACCACTCTGAGACTCAATTTCCTCATCTGTAAAATGGGGAGAATATCTGTCAGGTCGTGAAGATCAAGTACGTTACATATGTAAGCAGAGAAATAAACTGTAAAACACTAACTATGGGTATGTTGTTTGACGTTGGTCATCCTGAGTGAGTACTCAGTTTTCCAATTTTGGAAATGAGTACCGGGATTATTACCTAATTATTATAAGGACCTGCCTTTCTGTGGATCATGTGACGTCCATAGTTATGCAGAGTTTCAGTGCTGGTAAGTGGTTGGTCACTCACAATGTGACTGCTCTCTTACGCTACAAATGACAGGTGAGCATCTTAGACTCTAGAACCAACATGAAGAATTCAGTTGGGTCAGAGCTTAGAGGGACTGCTTTCCTATATATCAGCAATGAGCAAGTGGAATTTGAAATTAAAAACATAATACTATGTACATAAATACCACCAAAATGACATACTTAGGTCTAAATCTATGTGGAAGACCTGTATGAGGGAAACTACAAAACTCTGATGAACAAAATCAATGAAGAACTAAATAAATGGAGACATAGTCCATGTCCAGGGATAGGAACACTCCGTGCTGTCAGGATGCCAGTTCTTCCTGACTAGATCCATAGATTCAATGCAATCCCAACCAAAATCCCAGAAAGTCGTTTTGTGGATGTTAATAGGCTGATTCTAGAGTTTATATGGGAAGGCAAAAGACCCAGAATAGCCAAAACAATCTAGAAAAAGAGCAAAGTTGGAGGACTGATGCCACCCAACTTCAGGACTTACTGTGAAGCCTCAGCAATCAGGAGAGTGTGGTCCTGGCAGGAGAATGGGTCAATAGAACAGTGGAACAGACCTGAACTTACAGGATGTGTTCCATTTTGATCTTAGCTTCCAGTAGTCTGCGCCTCTTTCTTGTTCAGCCCTAAAGACCCAAGGCCTCTGAATTAGCTGAGGGGGAATAGGCGGGTTTCTACAATTACTATGGAACTGGAGATGCCCAAGGGATGTTTACCCTTCCTGAGGGTCAATCCCTTCTCTGCACGAGCTCCAGGGGCTTTTTCTTCCCACTCAAGAGGAACAATTGGACCAAACAAACAAAAACTACATCCAGCCTCCATAGTGAAAGTGGCCGTGCTGCTCTTAACTTCCCTTATGTAACCGGCACCGTAGACTCTGCCTGGCGTACAGTTCATGCTCAAAATAAATATTCTGAGCATCATTGCATTCCCTGAGCTTTGTCCTGCACTGGGCTAGGTACGTTATTTATGCCTCTGTTAACAAGAAGATGTGTGAAGAATCCTAGATTAAAGTGGAGGTGTTCTAGAGACAGGGGCTGCTGTTAGGATGCTAGAACACAGAAGTAGGATTCGGAAAGCCTTTTCCATTACTCTGTGGGCTGTGGGAGATTTGACAGCGATGCCTTTCGGTGGTGTGCTGAGGAACCCTGTGTTCACTCTCATGTTCTTGCTACTGCTTGCTTTCTGGTTTATATTTCTTCAATTTCCTGCATGGCCACTAAGGATCTGGGCTCTGTTTTTAAGATTTGATATAACTCTTCCTCTTCCAAACCGAGTAGATGCTGGTTAATGGGTTTGCCAAAAGCAAAAGGAACAAATCTTAACCACCTGTCGCTTAACAAAGGACACTTTTTTTTTTTTTTTTTTTTTTTGAGGAGCGCGGGCCTCTCACTGTTGTGGCCTCTCCCGTTGCGGAGCACAGGCTCCGGACGCGCAGGCTCAGCGGCCATGGCTCATGGGCCCAGCCGCTCCGCGGCATGTGGGATCTTCCCGGACCGGGGCACGAACCCGTGTCCCCTGCATCGGCAGGCGGACTCTCAACCACTGCGCCACCAGGGAAGCCCAAGGACACATTTGAAGGTAAGAACCACGTGCGTCTCAACCAAGGTGGGGAGAGGATGCTTTGGGCAGACTGTCTAGGCCTTGCCAAGCACTGTCCCTATATCCTCCATTGCTGTTCAATTATTGATGCCCAGCTTGCAACCAAGCACGGGACTCAGGAGCATGGGTGGCCGTGCATGGAGCCACAGACCCTGATTCAGGCAGTTTCCACAGTTTGTTGATTTGGGTTTATTTATTGCTTCTATGAGATTGGAAAGTGGTCATCCATTATGGCCTTTGGCTCTACTGCTGTGTCAGTTCAAACACGTGATTCAATTATTCTCCCCGGGGCTTCCCTGGTGGCACAGTGGTCGAGAGTCCGCCTGCTGATGTAGGGGACGTGGGTTCATGCCCCGGTCCGGGAAGATCCCACGTGCCGCGGAGCGGCTGGGCCCGTGAGCCATGGCCGCTGAGGCTGCGCGTCCGGAGCCTGTGCTCCGCAACGGGAGAGGCCACAACAGTGAGAGGCCCGCGTACCGCAAAAAAAAAAAAAATTCTCCCCGTAGCTGGGTGGCAGGGAAAAACCAGTCACAGCATCAGATATTCAGAGAAAGCTGGGATTTCTCTTGTCCTAGCAGCCTCAGCTGGTGTCTATAGGGAGAGGAGAGAGTTCAGATTGAAGAATGATGCAAAGATAAAAAGTGCTAGTCTAGTGAGCTATCACCTGGCCAACATCATTGTCCTAGAATCACTCCCCTGGTTAAAGAAGGTCCAATCTTATTAGGCTAAGTGGCAGTGCTGCCGTCCTACTACCTTAGAAAGTGTGTGTGTGTGTGTGTGTGTGTGTGTGTGTGTGTGTGCGCGCGCGCGATGGCGTTTGAAACGGGTCACCTGTGATGCGGCTGGGCTGTGGCTTACCATCTCTCATAATCTCAGCCCACAGGCAGGGCTCTGGGGATAATAACTTTGCCTATGTGACTCTCTCTTTCAAGAACATATAAGGCCTTTGCATGTTGGGATTTAAGACTGCTACAGTACGTGGACATCAGGCCAGACAGGATACTTTGTGTTGCAGAGATGGGAAACCTGGGGCCAAAGCAGTATACCTCGTAGAAATCAGTAAGCGGTTCGGTTTGGGAGAGAGGCTGCCTCCCCTGAGTATTTTCATTTCATAGAATCTCTTCTGTGCATCTTCTCATGGATCAAAACACTTTCTTCTTTCCGTGTCCCTGAGGGGGCCCACAGCTGTGCGAGAAGATGAACAGTACAGGACAGAAGGGCTGGGAAAGGAGAGAGAGCCAGGCTGTCTTGCCTACTGTCATGGGTGTTTCCTGGGGCTCTAGATGAATCAGTCTCCATAACTGGGTTCTAGGCGGTGCTGGTCCTGTAATGAGGTCCTACCGCATCGCTGTCTCTGCTCCCTGATCGTGTCTCCGTGGAGCCGGCCTAGAGGGGGGCTGTGGTGAGATGGGGGAAGAGGCACTTTTCATGTTGTAGGGACAGCTTTGAGTTGCTTGTTAGGTTGTTTGTGGTCCTGTGATGAGCAGGTTCACATCTCTGCAGGCACGGAAGGGTTAAGTGCTGGCACTGGGTGAGGGGCTGCAGATACGAAGAAGGTGGAGTGAAAGGTAATGCTGACAGAGTTGCTGGGAAGGAAGAGAAATGGAGAAGGATGTCGGAGAGACAGGAGGGGACCGGGTGGGAGTCATGGGCTAGCCCTCACGGATGCAATGGCAGTTAGACGATGCTCTTTAAGACTGATAACACTTCTTTTTTCGGTTTATAGTTCTGCACCTAGAGATATCTGAAGTTCTTTTTCTGGTGCATTTCCTTACATTTAGCTTCTTTTACAAACATAATATTACGATTTTCTGTGTGAACGGTTGTTGTTCAGACACATGATTTCAGTGGCCATTTAATATCCTATTCTATGGCTAGTCCGCCATTTCCTTGAATACAACTCAACAAGAAAGGCATGGAGGGTACTTAACTCCCAAGTTTGAGTGCTGCTAGGTCAGAGCTGGGGTTTCCTCAGGCCACGTTGCTCAGTGTGGGTCCGTGGCAGTGGGGTTGAGGTCTTCTGTTCTGGGGTCTTCTCTGGCCCTGCGGTGCAGTGGGCAGCCCTGCACCGTAGTGTCCCTAGGTCACCAGCTCACTTTCTTTGACTCGCTGGAAGAGTTGAGCCCTTTTTTTCTGAGCCCCTGCTGAACTTCCACTGTCTCTGGACCAGTGGGTCCCCAGCAGTGTTTGGATGGGAAATAAAAAGGTGAGAGGATACCGCTGTCCTGGTTCTGTACGGCTTGTTATGTAGGTAAGAAAAGTAGTTGCTTATATAAGTTAAGAAACTGAAATGGAATTTTATCTGTGCAGCTGTCTGTCTTTCCCACTGGGCTGTAACCATCCTTACTGCATGACCTTGGGCTAATCAACATACTTAACCCTCATTTTCCATAAAATGGAGATAAAAATAGTGTCTACTTCACAGTATGGTTTTGGGGATTAAATGAGATAAATAAGATCCTGTGCGTGAGTGCTTAACCCAGAGCTGGCATCCAGTAAGTGCCCAAGAAATGGTGACAATCTTTGTCATTTTTGTTATCATTCTGACCTTTTCTACAGCAGAGATTGTATAGTATTTATCTTTGTCGGAAAAATTCAATAAAGTGTTTGCTAAATTGAACTAACTGTTCTGAGTAAAAATAAATAAATAAGAAAAAGAAAAAAAAATCTATTCCTATGTAACAGCGCAGCACTTCCACTGGCCAATGAGAAAACATACGTCCTTACTGCTGTGAGCTATTATATTCTCTGAATAAACAGAAGCCTTTCATATGACCTAATGATTAATGACTTCGGCAAAGAAATTTTAATACCGTTCATAAAAAACTACGCAGCAAGCTTTGCCCACCTTTTTTTGACAGTGTCAGCCTTTCACCTGTTCTCCTGGGGACAACAGGTTTCCAGGAACATGCTGAGTACAGAACGTAGATCATTCCCAGATGCTGCTTCCTGTGTTCTCTGTGTCTTCCTGATCAGCACGTGGGATGGAGACCAGGCTCTCCTTAGAGAGAAGAGTTTGTGGCATGTGTTTGTGGCATGAAGGGGAGAGGGCAGCTAAGGGCTCACTCTGTCTGTCTGTCTACCTACAATCTATCATCTATCCATCCACTTATCCATCCATTTATCCATCCACTTATCCATCCATTTATCCATTCATTTATCCATCCATTTATCCATCCATTTATCCATCCATCCATCCATCCATACATCTGTCCGTCCGTCCGTCCGTCCGTCCATCCATCCATCCATCCATCCATCCATCCATCCGTCCATCCATCCATCTAGTATCCTTTAATCTCCTTTGCTAAGTCCAGTCTTCTATGCTCTTATAAATTGGGATCTGAAATGGACATCGGTCATTCGCGGAAGAATGAACACAATTCTGCCACTGAATGCTCAGGAAGGGTCTTTATCCAATTACCTAAATAATCTTTCAGTGTTGAGGCCAAATTTCACCCGGCACATCCAGGCCAGCCTGATGCTAATTCCTGGATGTCCCTTATGCATAATTGTCTCCACGCCTTTAAACAGCAGTGTCTCCACCTCAGATGTCATTTTCCTGTTCTTTCCAAGGCTTGGTCTCAAACCCTCTTGTTCATTTTGGAGCAACAATTCCAAATTTCCAAAACCAGAATTCTCAGACTTCAAAACTAGGGCAGTCTGCCAGAACCTCGCCATCACTGAAATTCCTGAGAAGATACGGCTTCCCTAGCCTCAGCTAGCTCCGTTCCTGACCCCGTGGACCTGCTGGACGGTACACATACTCAGGCAGACTCATGTCTTTGACAGACTTCCCGTCCCTCGGACCCCACTCTCTTCTTATGTCACTGTTCTGAGGCCAAGAGAGGAAAACTCTGTCCTTCCCAGTGAACTACACCTCAGAGTGGTCTTGAGGACTCCATCCCACCCTTGACCCATATGAGAGCTCCCTCGAGGTCAAAGTTGAGTGGACCAACTGCGTGCTGTCTCGAGTGTGTGATTGGGCTGCCTTGAAGCCCCGACTCCCTCGTTCCTCGTGCTGACCGAGCTTTTCATTTGTATTTAGTTCATATTGTTTCGTCTCAGCTGTGTGCACCTGTGTGTGTGCACCTTGCTTTATGCTCACACCTGCTCTTCTCAGCTATACTTGAACTTCTAGGAGGAAGAGGCCATTCCTTCTTTATCTCCCTTTTGGATGAGCACAGTCTCGGGGTGAACCTGAGGGTCTCAAACACACTGCTGCCTGATGAATCCACAGGCCTCCTCTCTTCTGCCGAGTCCGAAGGCATGCTCGTGGAGCAGCAATGCCCCCCTCCACATGGCTGCACCCCTCACCCCTCCATCCAGCTCCAAGCAGAGCCCAGGGGCCTCTGTGGAAGACCAGATTAACTTCCGTGCTCTATAAGGATCTCTGGGTCCACACCATGCAGAACCCGGGAACAGGTGCACCATTCTTTGGTGCTGGGAATGGAGGGGCCAGTGTTGCCTATTGGGGTGAAAAGCAGGACCACTGAAGCTTGTGAAACTTTGCTTGCTTTCACTCTGGAAACAGGAAGAGAACAGGCTCTTCTCACCCATCAGAGGGGAAGGAGTTCTTTGTTCCTTGTCATGATTCCAGAGTCCCTCTGAAGCTGGGTGTGAGGAAGCAGTGTGGTAGATGCTTGTGGGTGGTGGAGCCCAGGTGGCAGTGACAATGGCTCATGGACCCAGGAGTCAAGAAACCCAGCAGAAGTCATTTTGGTCTCAGAAATAGCATCCTGACATTCTCAAGTAGATAAACAGAGAAACCAAAGCAAACCAAACAACAACAATGACAACAACACAGAGAACTAACAAAAACTGTGGTCTCCACAACCGAAGAGCTACAGCTGTTAAAAACACATGACAGCCACCGGCTTTTGCTCGGGGCCGGGGGCGGGGAGAGGCATCCGAAGAGTCAGCCCATGTCCTATAGGAGACTCCATGTAACTAACCCAGGAGAGAAGGACTTCTGTATTATGGCTCAAGATTTCTGTTTTTCTTTTGTTGTTAATTATGAGCCCAAAAGAAAGGCAATGCAGTTTTTCAGATATGACCAGGTCACAGCAAGTGCAGTGGGAGGAAAATATAATTGGAGAATGATGTGCCTTCCTGACTTTGGGGTTACACACTTCACATACCTACTGACAAGAAGCAAACGAACAAAAACAACTGAGACGTAGCTGACAAAAAGGAGAAGAATCAGAGCACAAAGTATGTCTGAAAAAAAATTTGCAAGTGACCCCTGGAGGAAGACATCAGCAGATGGCCCTGGATTAGAGACCATATGGGGTCACGTGGGCACAGGGCGTTTCCGAGGAGAAAGGGGAGTGAAAGTTTTCCCCTTCACCTGCCACCACTGTTGGGACTGGCTATGTGTGAGAAGGTTCCCTGGGTCCTTTTATCCAGACAAGCTCCTGCCTGGAAGCAGAGCTGAGCTGGAGCAGGGATGGAGGTTGCAAAGAAGGAAAGGCAGGAGGCGACGTTTCCAGTGAACAGAGGACCGATCCCCCCTGAAACATTGCTTCTGAAGTCAGTAAAGGCTCTCTTGCAGCCACCGTTGGTGGGAGGAGTGTGCCCTTCTCCTGCAGCCTTGCTGGTTGTCAGCACCGCTGCAGGCGTGCGTTCCATCACGGTTGCCTGGGACCGGGTTTTACTTCTGTCGGTCATGGTACGGCTGGTGAGGCTCACTTGGGAAGTGGGCACAGCGAGGGGTTCGGCTGGCGGGCGGTGGGGAGACTGGAGGAGGGAGAGCGCAAACCAAGGACGGACGTGCATTTCCGTTTAGCTCAGTCGGGAAGGCAGCCTTTAAAGCTCTTGTGTGTTTGACGTACCTGCCACTTGCTGGAGGAAGAGCTGCCAGCTTAGGGGAAATCTGACACCCTTTTCTGAGTTTCTGCATCTCTTTCAGTACGCTGTCCAGCGGGGCTCCCAGGATCCCCAGACTCATCACCAGGTTATTTGAGAGATGCAGGCTCTTCCTCCCAGCCTTCCCACTGACCTTTTCTGAATTTCTGGGTTCGGCTGCCCCAAAGGCCATCAGAAATTTGCTCAGTGGCATTCACCTAGCTGAGGCCACTGGCAGTGTGACACGTTTGGGTGATTTAGGGTTTAGAGAAAAAACACTGGCAGGAGCATGGGGAGGGCAGCGAGGCTGGCGGGGGTGCACAGGCATCCTTTACTGCAATGCTGTGTGAAGCTCGAAGGCCAGCTGGTTGGCTGGTAAGTATCCAGCCAGGAGCAAGCAGCGGGAGACCCACCGTCCACGTCGGGGCTGTTAGAGAGAAAGGTAGAGCGCGGGGCTGAAGGCGGCAGGGCTCCAAGAGCTGCCTGCTTTTGCCCTGTCCTCCTGGAGCAGCAGAACATTCCACAGTTTGTCCTCACGGCCAGCATGGACAAGGCCAGCTCTTCAAGAGGCGTTCTGCTCCAGAGATTCCCGACATAGATTCATAGGAGACAAAGAAGGTGCGGGGGTGGGCGGGAGAGGGGCCCGGGCAGTTCTGTCCCTGGAGGCGATGCTGTCATTTATCCTTTCTTTGTATACCAGACACTGTGTGTGTGGTCAGAGCAATAGTGAAACTGCCCCACCTTCAGGGATGTTATTCTCAAGTGAGGAGAAGACGGACATCAGTACAACATTACACAAATAATTGCTTACAGTTGAGAGCTGGGCTTCAAGGGAAGTGTGTGCAGTGGGAGGGCTTACGGGCACCAAAGCCTAGACTGCAGAGGCCAGAAGCTCCACGAAGAAGAGCCATTTCATCAGGCACTGCAAGGATGGAGAGGGGGTGGTTAGGCAAAGGGGAGGGTACAGCATCACCATGGAGCAAAATGTCCCGAGGCCAGAGCAGCTGAGCACACGTACCTGAAAGGCTCCTTTGACTCAAGGGTAGAGCACAGGGGGCTTGCAAGGGCTGTGGGAGGACTCTTCCCTTTTGTCTTTATGTGTCTGCTCCTGCTGTTTCTCTTTTCATATTCACATGGGTTTCCTCCCCACGGATAGGTAAGCAACTTATACCGCCTGGTCCCCGTTCTGCATCACTATGCCTGACTAGTATTTGGAACTCTGTGAATAGGGCTTAATGGAGTCAGAGCCAAGCTCTGTGTCAAGGGGGTGGGAAAGATGTCTTGGTGCTGGCTGGTTGTTTAACTTTGACAAGAGAGGCATCTTGATTCCTGGTTAAGGGGTTGCCCTCTGGAGTCATATGTGTGTCAGTTCAAATCCTAACCCTGTGACTACTAAGTCTTAGTCTCAGTCGTAGAAAAATACAGATGATACCTACCTTTATTCATCTGCAAAGAATAATGATGATTATAATGACACTTTTATGCCAGGCACAGTTTTGAGTGTTTCACAGATATTAACTCATTCAGTCCTTAGACCGACGCGGTAAGGAAGGTACTATTATTATTATTTCCATTTTACAGATGAGTAAACCGAGGCCCTGGGGAGTTATTACACAGCGAACGTGGGTCAGGGCCAGAGTTAGGGATCCATGGACTCTGGATCCTGAATCTGCATCCTCAACTACCAAGTGTTCTTATATATTCAGTCTGTGTGGGGTCTGGAGTTGCGGGTAATGCTGTGTCCAGAGTGACCAGAAGGGAAGGAAGTGAGGCAGCCACAATCAGCCGACCTCCCGTCTTACCCCTCTGTCTATTGTTCTTGGGTCTAAGGTTATCATTTGTCTGTGATGTTGGTGTCTTGTGTCCCTGGGGTGAGGGTGGAGGGACCAGGGCGGAAGGAACAGAGCCCCTGGTGGAGGGTGCTGACGGGCTGCAGGCAGGACGGGCACAGGGCTCCAGGCGTCCCACTCTCCCCCGAGCATCCTCACGGGAAGAGTCCCCGCTAAGCCCCGGCCACCCGCATTGTTCCCCCGGCCACTCCATCTACCGTCTTGATTCAGAAGGCGGGGGGCAAAGCCATGTAAAAGCTTTCTCAAGTGCTGAGTCTATTTCAGAAATGATTGTTGGGCATTCAGGGATGCGGGCAGCTTATTGCACTGTGATCCCTGCAGACTGGATGCAGTGCTGTGGAAGCTGGTGGAGTGATGCACTGACCTCGCTGGTGGGGTCCCCGGGTGATGGCTCCCAGTGGCCGGGTGCCCATCTCCCGGGCTGCAGAGAGGCTGGGGGCAAGAGGATCAATTAAATTGGTGTGGGAGATTTCACCTTGAAAATGTGAAAAAAACAGGCTTTGTTTGTAGAAGTTGATGTAATTATTAAAGAAAAAATAAAAATATTGGCATGCTAAGAAAATATCCAACTGGTTTAGAAAAAATGTTTTCTAAATCCTCAACAGACATTTATCCAGAGGAGGAATAATCACTAAGCCAAATTTGCTCTTAATCCTTAATCCACAAAGCTATGATCCCCTCCTTCACCCAGTGAGAGCTGGCACGAATGCTAATCGGAACCCTCCCCCTTCCCTCCCTCCTCCCTTCCCCCCTCCCCTCCCCCCTCCCCTCCTTACTCTTGGATACCAGCCTCCTCTCTAAGTTTGGGCGTCCTGACTTGTTTTCCCCCTTGGAGACTTGTGTTTGAATGTGCACCCCACCACTCTCTTTGGCATTTGTAGTGTAAATGGTACTTTATCGGGTGAAAATGTGAATCTTGTCAACAGCCCCCAGCTCTGCCAGGCTTATCAGGGAACCAGAGAGGGAGAGCGAGATTCAGAGAGATGTACCTAGTCTGGCTCATTCCGGAAGAGTGATAGATAGTACCATTTCCAGGCAAGAGTGACAGGAAATCTGACGGACAGGAATTAAGGCGCCAAATGGAAAAGTCAATCGCTTATTCACTCCAGGTTTCAGATTTGAAGGAAATGTTATTTGATTTCAAGGCTCCCTCCTTCCCCTCTTTCTACAAGGCAGAAGAAGCGCAGAATTAATTCTCTCTCTTTACAATCTTATTTTCCGGGCTCAGTGAGTCTGCATGTGTAAATTCTCATGTAAACTTGTACTAATGTTTTGCAAATGTGTATTTCTCAACCACGTTAGGTATTTCAAAGACTTACGTAAGTAAAAGGAGGGATCTGTGATTCCTCTTCTCAGGATGTCTCTTGTCACCTCCAAGATCGACCCGAAGCAAGAGCGAAGTAATAAAAATTAAAATGATAACAGTACTGCTTTTGTAACGTTATCTGTCTTATTTGTACAGCATTTGATAGTTTTCTATGGTACTTGCATTGCATGTGATGGAAATCACTAATGGCAATGGTGTATCGGTTGCAACAGAAACACTTATCAGATAAGCACTGGGCATGCGTGAGTTAAGTTGATGCTTGCACTGGCCCTGGGACGGAGTCGCTGCCATGTTCCTCGTTTACCAATGGAGAAGCTCAGACTTGAGAGGCTGCTCTCGTCCCCAAGATCCCCCACCCACTAAGTGGTGGAGACGAGATTTGGTCCATGGCAGAGTGCCGCCAGAGCCTGACCCCTTAAAAGGTTCGCTCTCCCGATGCTCAAAATGGGGACAGGACACAAAAATGAAGGACAGATCCAGGCGTTAGATCCAGGTCTTGCTAACTCTTAGGGTGGCTCCTCTTACCCTGCCAAGGCCAAGGATAAAGGTAATCTAGTCACCAAAACAAAGGAATTCCAGTAGGGTGGGCACCTTCCAGTCCCCCTCTCAGTGCGACAGCAGAGGGTTCTGGGATTCTGGACCAATCTATAGATGTTCAGTTGGGATGTGGGGAGGGAGGGGGCGTTCGTGAGGGCCGGAGGCTGACCTTCTAAGTGTGAAATACCATGAAACAAACAAAGAAGAAATACTCTCTCCTCCCCGACCCCAGCCTTCCAGATAAAATTCTTGCAAAATTAAGCAAACACTTGCCTTAAAACCTCAAACGGAGGATTTGTCGTCTCTAAAGCTGCCCAGGTGTTCCCTAAAACAGAATGCACTTACTACATGTTCTTTCTTTTCCTTGGGCTGGTTACCCTAATTGGTGGGTCTCCTCCAGAGGCAGCAGTCACCTCCTCACCAGAGTAGCTGCACTCAGTCTTGGGGTCTATTTACAGTAGCAATGACAGGGTTACCAAACAAAATTCAACCAAGAAATAAAATTTTAAAAAAACAAAATAAGGTAAACTAGTGCCCCTTGGCCTCCTGCTCTGCAGCGGGCCTGGATTTGACGCATAGCTGTCTGCACTCCATAGAAGATTCAGGATCATCACCTTACAGTCGCGACTCCTTTCTTCTTTAAGCAAATCTGTAAATTTAGTTACAAAGCCAGTTGTCTGCACCGCCTATGGGTGAAAATGGGTGATTCCAGCTTAGAGCCGTAGTCACTGAAAACAGCCAAATGATACTGAGCACACGTCGACGTGAAATCCTTTCTCTGAAGATCTCAGGGCAGCTTTGTGTTGATCATGTCGTGTGTACTGGAGCATCCCTCCAAGATGGGAAGGTGAAACTGGTCGTGTGCACGTTAAGGCAACGGATGGAGGCGGCTAGTCTGCGATGCGCCAGAGGGATGCCAGCGTGTCTTTGATTGTGCTGGTGACTGCGGACCGGTCAGGGGTAGACTATTCCACCCGGACCCGCGGTGCAGTGGGCTGAGTTGGAAGCGGCCGGCGGCGGGGGTGGGATGGGGGGCACTCCAGCTTAGGACCCACTGGAGACTGAGGGCCGTCACCAGTCTCCCTTGAGTGGAATAAATAAATCTCTTCAGGGAGCCCTGGTGACTCTTCTAAAGTTAGTCCTTTAAGGAGAGGTTTGTGTAGTTTAGAAGAAACTTAGCTAAATAATTCTGCCCTTCCTGCTGGGACGGCTTTCAGGACCGCGATGCTAGAGGAGGTGAGTAGCAGAGGCAGGTGTTCCTGACAAGGGCTTCAAAGGGCTTGCGCCAGGCCTGTGGTACACGGTGTGGGGTGGACCTGGGCAGAGCCTCAAGAGCTCAGAGGGTATCTTTTTTTTTTTTTTTTTTTGGCGATACGCGGGCCTCACTGCTGTGGCCTCTCCCGTTGCGGAGCACAGGCTCCGGACGCGCAGGCTCAGCGGCCATGGCCCACGGGCCCAGCTGCTCCGCGGCACGTGGGATCTTCCCAGACCGGGGCACGAACCCGTGTCCCCTGCATCGGCAGGCGGACTCTCAACCACTGCGCCACCAGGGAAGCCCACAGAGGGTATCTTTGAAGGTTCTCTGCCCACGGCGGGAGACGCTCCTTTAGGGAACGTAGCTGCTGCGGACATTTAGGGATTCGGTTCTCTGCTGGCAAGGCAGACAGAACAGTGGTTGTCAGGAGGTGAAATCCACACCGTATGAAAGTGTTGTCTGTGTGGGTCTGGCTTGGGTGGTTTCATGGCAGTCCTCTAAAAGCCCCGCCCATGTCCTTGCATATCCAGTGATGCGCATACACGGTAATGAGTAAGGTACCACTTAGGGCACATTATCCCCTCATTCGACCTCCACGGCATGTCACCATCACCCCCATTTAGGAGGTAAGGAGGTCAAGGCTTTTAGACATCCAATAACTAACCCAAGGTCACACAGCAAAAAGTCACTGACTGCAGAGGACGGGACATAGCCACTATGTCAGGTCTTTTCTTATTAATGTATTTAGAAAGAAATTTAAATCTCCCATCGATTGGCTCATAGGCCTCAGACTGTGTCTAAAAATAAGTGTCCTTTGGTCAGTAACCAGCGTCGCATGTGGTTAGCTCCCTGGGTTCAACTCTGGATCCCTCACTCACTAGCTGTGTGACCTCGATCAAGTCATTTAACCTCTCTGTGCCTCATAGGACCCTCGTGAAGGTTGAATGAGTGAGTTTTTGTAAAACACTTAAAACAGTGTTATTTGACATTACGAAGGTTGGAGAAAAGCTGGCAGGACCAGCGGATGAAATCAGAGAGGGTCCAAGTTCCCTGCTGAGCTACAGAATGGAGTGTGTCCTGTGCAAAGGATGAGACAAGGTGGGCATGGAGGTGGGATCAGGTATGGCTGTGTCTTTGACTGTCAATTTCCATCCTCAGTCTTCTCACTTGAACACCTTTTATTGACACTAAATTTGTTTTCAGATAATGAAAGCAGATGTTCCGTTTATGCCCTCACCCTGCTCACCTCCAAGTCTCATCTCAAAGACACCTTCTTTCCCCCAGGGCTGCGTCTGAGCACAGGGGAGCCGTGTGTCTGGGGCCGAGGCTGGCACGGGGAGAACTCGTTTGTGGAGAGCCATAGCCTGGGAGGGGTTAACGTGTTTTCTGGGCATCCTCAAATAGTAGGGGCCCATCAGATAAACAAACACACTGACTCACAAGTGAATAGAAAATGTTTATTAGAGTGGAAGAAAAACAGCTTTTTGGCACTGCTGGTGCGGTGGCATCCAGAGCAGCAGCTGCAGCCTGGGATGGCAGGCTGGCAGGGGGAAGGAAAGTCCACGTGTACCTTCCAAGTGCCCCACATCAGGAGTGGATATTTCCAAGCAAAGAGGAAGAGTGTGTGTGTGTGTGTGTGTGTGTATGTGTGTGTGTGTGAGAGAGAGAGAGATGCAGAGGGACAGTGACAGAGGCACAGCAGGGTGGCACAGAGGTAACAAGGCAGTAGCAGGTGGACATAAGACCCAGGCGGATCTGGGTTTGAATCCCATCTCTTCCAGCCAGGAACCGGGTGGCCTTGGCTCAGTTACTTGACCTCTCTGAATCTTTGCTTCTTTACCTGCACGGTCCCAGTCGTAATCCATCCTTGGCACTCTTGTATCTCAGCATCCCAGCACAGGACCTGAAACACAGAAGGTGCTCAGTACATGCTGGTCCTCACTGGAATTGTGTGCTAGGTCTTCCAAGAAGGCCACAGGAGCAGGAGGTCTTCCATGCTGAGCACAAGGGCGGCTGTGCTTTCAGAATGGGAAGAAGAAGTGTGAGAGGTGCATGGCAGCGAGAAATCCGAGAGCATATTTTTATTTATGAATCCACCCTTGCTGGGGGTGGAGAAATACGACACACTCCTCTTTTATAATTAAAAATTTTAAATATTGATTTTTATTTTATTCACCAAACAGAAAGCATGACCAAACTATACCCTTGTCACCAACTTTGCAATTTAAAAGGGAGGGAGAGAAGAGAGAAGAAGACAGAGGTGATAGCAGTGGGATGAGAAGGAGTCCTGGACTGCAATCCAAGGTTCCTACACATTCTCCCACCCAGACCCCAAAGGAGCAGCTCAGTTTTCTAACTTGATGAATTTTCAATGTAGGATTTCATTGACAGAGAACATTCTACTAAAAAGCAATCGTGATAGTCGCTGTTGTACACTGTTTGGTATCTGTTCTTCCCCACGGAAGTGTAAGGAGCTCCACAAAGCCTGGATCAACGGTGCATATGGAAGGCAAGCTAACACAGAGGATGGGCTAGTGAATGCATGAGTAAAGGACGGGAGGACCACAAGGGTGGAGGGGGGGAGAGGAGAAGCAGACGTTCCTGGACGTAGGGAATGTCCTGTCCTTGAACAGTGAGATTAATCTCATTCTTGACCTGCTTTTCTCATTATTGGATAAGTCAGTGTGGTCTGTCATTTCTTCATTGGATGGGCCCCGATCTCATTGCTAGCCAAGTTCTTACACCGAGACAGGGGATCCTCCACCTTTGCATGCTCACCTTTTGCCCTGAAACTAAGTTGCCAGCCAGCAACATAGTATCAGAAGTGTTTAGTATCAGAAGTGTCAGCCTGCTTTGTCAGTGTAGCAGTTTGTACAGTTGTTTGGGTATTTTATCACGTTCTTCCTTCACCAAAAAATGGAAGTGCCGATGCTGGTGATAAGAAGCTTTGGTTTCATACACGCAACACGATGGAGGGGAAGATGGAAGCCGTTAAGCGGGCACAGAAAGCAGGTGCTTGGCCGCCATCCCATGCTAATCACGCTTGAGCTGACTCTGTGTGTTCAGTTGTGAAGGAAAAGAACAAGGAAAGAAAACACACACAGCGCAGTGCGTGTTGTCAAAGATTAAGCCTAAAATAAACGGTGCATTTGGGGATCGTGTGGTCTTTTTTTAGGTTTCTGGGAAGGCAGACCTAACTCCAGTGTCTCTTGCTCCCACACGTGTGTTTAGCTGTGTCCTGTGGCCATGCACGCACCTCTCGCCTGTCCCCCGTCCCCTTTCCCTGCCCCAACGAACGATTTCTGTGTCCTGATATCACAGTCATCCCTTATCGTGTCACCCCTTTACCATAAAGCTCCGCAGGTTTCCTGCTTCATGGACTGGACTAAGCTATGTGTTTTATTATCAAGAATTTTAGTAATGTCTTCTCAGTTGTCCAGTTTTTAGGAAAACATTCCTGGAAAAAAAAAAAAAAAAGCGCCTGCCATTTCTTCTACTTCTCTCAACATGAAATCTCCACTGTTTGCTGCCCTGTCTCCAAATACCGCCTCTTCCTCTCCTCACTCCTTCTAGATCCTGCTAGAGCTTCATGTTTCCCCTTAAACATGTTCTTCTTCTGGATCACCTCTGGCGGGGGTATGCTTCTGACACTGATTTTCATACACGGCCACCGTGCCTATAGAGTAGATCCTTAATAGACAGTTTAATTGAATTTTTAAAAAAATTTTATTGGAGTATAGTTGATTTACAGTGTTGTGTTAGTTTCAGGTGTGCAGCAAAGCAAGTCAGTTATACATATACGTGTATCCACTCTTTTTTAGATTCTCTTCCATATAGGTCATTATAGAGTATTGAGTAGACTTCCCTGTGCTACACAGTAGGTCCTTACGAGTCATCTACTTTTTAAAATTAATTAATTCATTAATTAATTTTTGGCTGCATTGGGTCACTGCTGGGCACAGGCTTTCTCTAGTTGTGGTGAGCGGGGGCTACTCTTTGTTGCGGTGCACGGGCTTCTCATTGTGGTGGCTTCTCTTGTTGCCAAGCATGGGTTCTAGGCGTGCAGGCTTCAGTAGTTGTGGCACATGGGCTCAGTAGTTGTGGCTCGCGGGCTCTAGAGCGCAGGCTCAGTAGTTGTGGTGCCCAGGCTGAGTTGCTCCGCAGCATGTGGGATCTTCCCGGACCAGGGCTCGAACCTGTCTCCCCTGTATTGGCAGGCGGATTCTTAACCACTGCGCCACCAGTGAAGTCCAGTTATCTCTTTTATATATAATAGTGTATATACGTCAGTCCCAATCTCCCAATTTATCCCTCCCCCCATTTCCCCCCGGTAACCATAAGATTGTTTTCTACTTCTGTGACTCTATTTATGTTTTGTAAATAAGTTCATTTGTACCATTTTTTAAGATTCCACATATAAGCAATATCAAACGATATTTGTCCTTCTCTGTCTGACTTACTTCACTCACTTTAAAGTATTCCTAGAATCCCCGTGTGAGCTGTTTGGTGATTCTTGAATGAACACTTATCTTTGTAACAGTGGACAACCATTACCCCTGCTGGCATGTGACTCTGTGCGTCCTTTGTGAGGAGGTGGGACGAGTGCCCCTCGTGGGATGTGCACGGAATTCAGTGGGAGTGGGGGAGGATGGGCAGTGCCCCTAGGCCTCGTGTGGTTGGTCTCTGACCCTCCCCAAATCACCAGCGTCAGGAGTTCCGCCCTGCGTGCTGGACCCGATCTCCATACTTGCTCCTCTAGCAGTGAGTAAGACACGCCTGGCCTTGCGGCTTGATACAGATCCGTCAGTCTGGATGCTCCCACTGTGGTGGGGTAAGTAACGCCACTCTGCTTCAGACCTTCTGCAGACCTCCTCCCCCTCTTGTCAGGAGCACTTGCCCACACAGACCCCGGTCTGTAGCCTCCCTCCGTGGTGTCTGCTTCGCTTTATATCATTTAGGGATTATTCAAGTTCTCGTGGGTTTTGTCTGGGGCAGCGGGTTTGGACAGGCAGGGAAGACTGTAGTAAGCCACGTAAAACTAGGAGTTACCTCCTTCTCTGGGTCTGAGACATGCTACTTCCCAGAACATCATCAAACCAGGGCTTCACTGCCTAGGACCTGGGTCACATTCTTTGGCCCCTGTCACCAGTCACGTAGATGCCATCGGTGCATCTCAAGTGAAAGAGGCAGTGTGCACGGTGATGCTTGCTCTCTGCGGGATGAGATCAAGCCAGCATTCCGCACAATAGGTGTCGTGAGAATGGAGTGAGGGGAAAATGAAGTGTGCTGGGGGTGTGAGGAGCACAAACTCTTCTTTAGGACGCCTTTCACAAAAGTTTTAAACTGATCGTTCCTAGGTTAATAATGTAAGATGTATAATACAGATAACCTACAGATGATGACATACACGTGTGTGGAATGCGCCTTTCTCCCAAGCTAGCGTTTTTCCTGCCTCCTTCCATTCCTGCCTGGACGGACCATCGACATTCGTCCTCATAGTCAGTGTGCTCCAGAATCAGGCCCTTGATCTCCAACTTCCATGTATCTGTCCAGTTGACTTCTGCCCAGTTCTGGCTTCTTCTGCGACACGGGCTAGCTTGACCTGTTGGGACATGGGCCTGACTACACAGAGCTTCCAGATGCTCTGCTGCCCGTGGCCAGCCCTCCTCACGGCTGCCTCTGAGACTCAGCATTTGAGGCCTTGAGAGCCGGGCCTTCGCGAAGCAGGAGGGAGACACTGGAGCAGGCTTTGCTGGCTTTGGGGGCGCAGTAGACTGAACTGTGCCCCTCCAAATTCATATGCTGAAGCCCCAGTTGGGCTAAGCCCCCAGCGTGACTGTATTTAGAGACAGCACTTTGAAGAGGTGATTCAGGGTGAAAGAGGTCATGAGGGTAGATTCTGATGTGATAGGATCGTTGACCTTTTAAGAAGAGGAAGAGAGAGAGATTTTTCTCCACCTGGATACGCTGAGGAAAGGCCCTGTGAGGTCACGGAGAGACGAGGATTCTCCCCAGAACTGACCATCCTGGTGCCTGAGCTCAGAAGGGTGAGAAAATACATTTCTGTTCCACCTGGTCTGTGATATTGGTTGTGCAGCCTGAGCCGGCCAGGACGGGTGCTTACCCTCCTTGGAGGCACAGAGCGGGGAGCAGGGGTGTGATCAGGTGAGGATCACTTTACATCTTACGGTAGAAGTGGAGACACTCAGGGCAGACATATTTGACTCTCCCAGCAACTTGGTGGCCCCAACCGGACTAGAATTCGGGTCTCGTGGCTACTAGCCCCTGAGCTGGCGAGCCAGACCTCAGCTCCCAAGCCAATGTCCACAAAAACAAAGCCTCCGCACGTGCCCTAGGGCAGATGCTCTGGGCCTGGCTCCCATGGGAATCGGTGTCTGAGCCCTTGGAGTCTCTGCATGAGCGCCTCCTCAGCCTGAGGGTCTGGGTTATTTCCTGTTCATGCCAAGGGCCCCCACCTTCTTACCCCCTTCCCTCCGCAGGCTTCCCAGCTCCCTTTCTGGGCTGGACCCAAGGCTGCACGTTTCCTCGCGGGCTGTATTCCTTGCTGGGTGCTCAGGAACCCGTCCGGCAGTGCTGCCATCTGGATGCATCTGTTTTCCAGGTCAGAGTCTCCTCCAGATGCCCATAAGCGTCCACTGTCCCCAGACAGGAGCCTCCTAGCACCTCCAGGCCTCCTCTCAACGGCCCGGAGCTCCGGGACTCTGGCTGCAGGGGACGGCTCCCCGCTCCACGAGACGCAGCCCGCTGCTGGTTCGGGGGCAGGGCTGCCCGTCCAGGCTAAAACCCAGTCCTTCCGCTTCTCAGGACCCCACCTTGGCTTTAGCGTCTCCCTGAAGATGCGGCACATCCCGCAGCTCAGGCGGCTGCCCATCCTGGTGTTCTCCTGTGTTCTTAGGCACCTGAGTGTCTTATGACAAGTTTCCTCCTTGTTGGGGTCTGGCGATGAGCTGTGTGTGAGGCTTGGTATATCCGGTGCCTTCAGAGCTGATGACCTAAGAAAGCACAGACAAGGGAGACTTTGACTTCCTAGTTCCTGCTTCCCTAAGTGAGTCTAGCCTAGAGTGAGAGCTTCCTAAATTTTAAATGCTGATGTGCCGGGGGTGAAGGTGGTGTTCACGTTTAATGGGACAGGGCATTAAAATAAAGTAAGATATTTGAACTTCTGTCCTTCACTCATGTAAGGTGGGGAGGGAGAGCTTTTGGCCACTGATAAAACAGTAAATTTACTAAAGTAAATGCAGAAATGTGGAGCAAGGCAGAAAACATTTCACCCCGTCACATGGGTGGTGGAAACTGTTCATAGAAACCAAAGGAGGACTTTGACTTCCAGTCGAGGGAGTAACACACTGCGTCGGGTTCCCTCAGGAATATACAATCTCTTGCGCCAACTCTGGCTGCTAGCATTTTCCTTCCATGAGTGAGTGTCTAGACCTGAGGTTGAAGAATAATTTAGACATTGGTGCATTGCCTAATTCACATGGTGTGACTAATCTTTTCTGATTTTACGTGTCTACAGATGGTGTTAGTGGTCATAACTGCACACGATCGCTATTTTTATTGGTCTGGAAAGTGAATATTTGTGTTAGAGCGTCTGCAAGAGCAAACACGTTTGCTATGTTGAAAAACTAATGAAGATCTAAATGATCTTAAGGTAGCATTTGTGAATGAACACTTAAATGCTGCTAGATTTTTATTTCTTGTACTGTTAATGCTGTATTGAAGATATAGTCATGCGGCAGCACGATTTTTTCTTCGTTTCTTCTTTTCCTTTGTCTTTCAAAACATCTTCATTCTAGCTGCAATTTTTCCTGTAAAATCCAGATAGCCATCAATAAGTTCATAAGCAAATATACGTAAAATAAAGCATCTCATAGCAGGATCAGCTGTTTCGTGTCACACATGAGTAATATTTTGCTTAGCCTTGGCATATCTTTGATGAACATTTTAAAAGAATGGCCAATATATCACAGTCATCTAAAAGTCCTGCCCCACACCCTCGGCGTTACACTCACTAATGTTTAGCATGTTTCAGGCTGCAATCATATAAGTCTCTTAAACTCTAACTGATCAATTATTTTAAGTTCATCGTGGGGAGGGGTTGTGTTTAATTTTCATACCAGCTTGTAACTGATGGACTGTGTGGTTAATGAATATATTGAATTAAATTGAAGTAGATGGAATCAAATTGAATTGAACAGAAAGAAATTGAATTGTATTGAATTATAAACCAGAGAGTGAAAATACATGGTGATCTAATAGCATCTGATAATAACAGAATACTGAATGCATATGCCCAACTTAGGAGACATTTGATAACTCATAAGTGAGAAAATTGCCCTCCTCCCATGTTATTGGGTATCCTTGCCAAATGGATATGAATGTCACAAGAGACCCAAGGCAATTACACAGTTCAAGCATCTTCTGTATTTGTGTGGTGGTAGATGGTGGCAGGAGGGTCGCAAGCCGGCTTTATTGTTCTGTGTGTCTCCAGGTAGGAGCTCCATTTTTAAATAATTGTAAAACATTTTCCTTTTGTTCGGCAGCAGCTGGCTCTTTGCAAGCACTTAGAATAATGTGATGTGCGTATGTGTGTGTGTATCAGATAGGGGGTTTCATTTGCTAGTTTTAACTGGTAGATTCAACATCTTCCGCTAGCAGGGCAGAAGCCACTGGCTGAGATGTTACCATGGTAAATCAAACCCTGGTGTTTGATTGGTAGTTTTCTGAAGCAGGTACAATCATTTTAATCAACTCCAGGAAAGTTGAGGCCATCTGGTTTTGCCTCACCTGGAAGTGATTTACCACCCCAGGTGCAAAAAATCATTACCCTGAGGTCAGTAACAGTAAACCTGCCTCAAGATGTTCCAGCAGGGCACGGAAGAGGAGCACTGTCACATAGTCATTTTTATCTGTTTGTTTTTATAGTTTTGAGCTGGGCAAAGTGAGGGGCTAATCATGAAAAACAAAGCCAAGAATAGATTTGGCAGGTGCTAACCCAGCTAGTTCCAAACAGCAAAACAAAATCCCTCAGTCTCATTCTGTAGCAACTATTTTAATGGTCCAGCTCTGAATGTCTAATACATGTGGATTTTTTAAAAAACCAACTTTCTTAAGAATCAAGCTTCTCAAGACTATGGCTGGGCTTCCCTGGTGGCGCAGTGGTTGAGCGTCCGCCTGCCGATGCAGGGGACACGGGTTCGTGCCCCGGTCCGGGAAGATTCCACGTGCCGCGGAGTGGCTGGGCCCGTGAGCCATGGCCGCTGAGCCTGCGCGTCCGGAGCCTGTGCTCTGCAACGGGAGAGGCCACAACAGTGAGAGACCCGCGTACCGCAAAAAAAAAAAAAAAAAAAGAAAACAAATATGGCTGAAGACCATGGTGTGACTTGGAGGAGAAAAGAGTGAAATGGGATACGTATGCAGTGAGGGACATCTTTCAAAAAGGCTTCTCCCTCCAAAAACATATTTTGGACATATATATTTTACATAGCAACTTAATATTTTAGATATTCCTGTGATCACATAGGGTGTAACCAGCTCTAACCCAAATATAGAGAGTGAGAAGACTACAGGATCATTAGCTCGTTGGAGTCCTTAGAAGGATTTATTTGGCTCATGTGACATTGATTTGTTTTGGCTGCACTTGAAATGTGTGGTCTTTGCAAGTCAGTAGAAATGAAGTCCTTTATTGAAAAAGAAAAAACTCCATGGAGTGACTTAACACAAAGGAACAGAAGGCCAAGGCTCTCCTTCTCCTGTGCATTTGTGGGAGTGGATGCCAGGGAGGATGGGTTGGGCTCTGGAACGGAAAGTGCAGGGGCTTGAGAAAAAGGGGGGGGCAGGTGGGAGTTGGAAAGGGAAGCCTTAGGAAGCTTACACTTACAGGGAAGCCGTAGGAGGCGTGGCTTGGAAGCTGGCATATGGAACATGTGGTCGTGGGGAGCCTGGGAGAAGAAGAGACAGAAGGCCACAGTGAACCCCTGATTCTTCCAGGAATGCCATCACCCTGAGGGCTGGGCCTGGAAAAGCCCTGCAGAGTCATTTAGTGAGATGCCTCATTTTATTAATGTGGAGGGTGGAGGGTCACAGGGCAGCCAAGGGAAAAGCTGATAAGAAGTGGTCAAGCAGAGCGAACCCCAGGAAACCTCCTGATCCAACGGGACCTGCTACACTCGTGGAATCAAGTTTCTCCCCACCCCCTCCACACGCACTGATGTTCAGTCATTTCAGAGCTGACCTCAGTCACCGGACATGATTCCAACATTGTGAAGATCGAGGTGGGACCTCTGGCCATCCACGTTTTCATGGAAGGTCAGCTCAGTCTCACAGAGGCCAGGGCAGGGGAGGAAGGAAAGTGCAGTTCTTTCTCCTGTCTCCCGGGGCTTTGTAGTGGAAACACAGTGAGAAATGCTCTTAGGGGGTCACTCTCCACTTGACCTTCTCTGCACAAAGGGGGCAAACGTAGTACTTGCGGTAAACCAGCCCCTCTTGGCATCTTCACCGCTTAAAATGCTGGTCCTCCCTCCGGAGTCAGACACACTGAGAACTCACGTAACTTGGCCTAAGAAGCAGTGAAGTTCAGGGGGCAGAGTGTTCTGTCCCAGAGCCCCGCGGGCACAGGCCGATTCGCTCTAAAAGCTCGAGTGTAGGGGAAAGTGAGGAGGGCGGCTGTGTGGGGAAAGACTGTGAGGAAGAGGAGAGAAGGGGGAGAGCACAAAGGAGGGGACATAAGAGAGAAGGGGAGCGGGGAGAAAAAGAGGGAAAGGTCAGCCTTTGGGGGTTACACACTATTTTTAAGAACCTGATAATGATGATCTTTTTCTCCAGGCAACAAAGCTCATCTATGTACCTCGGGTTAGGAGTTTTATATATATCAACTTTATGTGTGTGTGTGTGTGTGTGTGTGTGTGTGTGTGTGTGTGTGTGTACCACAATTTAGCAAAGTTACATATATATGTATTTATATATACATATATGTATGTGTCTATTTATCTATATATTTTTTTGCTAAGTTGCAGTTAGGTTAGGCGTTTGTTACCCAAATGGAAATAGGACACAGTTATCAGCTACAGCCTCTCACTATCTAAATTGTACAAGAGTGAATAATGAGCAGAAACTCAACAAAGACAAGTTCAAGGTGACCTCAGGAATGAGGAGTTAGTGGTGAGGCTCCCAGGATGCAGTGACTTCTTTCAGAGAGAGGATTTGAAGACACTGGTTTTGGATGATTTAAAATGAGCTTTCCTAAAGCCCCGGATAACACAGTGCAGGAGGCAAACCTGAAAATAGCTAGAGGGGCGGGAGGGGAAGGCGGATAGATATTTACTCTTTGAACCCCATGGTTCCCTTCCATTCCATTTTACTTCAAGCTAACACTGTTTTGTTTCATAGGGAAGGCAGCTTCAGTGGCCACCACCTTAGATTATGGGTCAGAACATCATATCTCACAATTCCAGACGGATGAACATTTCATAAAAATACTGCATTTCAGTTGTTTTCCAGAACGTGGCTCCCTGCATGTGGATTTCTGCGTTTCTGCTTAGCTGCGAAGCACAGTGTGACATTATGGATTCTCGATCACCCCAGGGAGGATGTACACATGTGCTGAGAGCATGTTTGTCTCTACTCTCAAAGGAACAGGTTAGGGACTTGCATGCTGCCGCTGGCCTCTCCACGCACAAGAGTGCACGCCTCTTGGAGGGACGTGTGCAGCTGTCCATCCACATCCTTAGAAGCCATGAAAGACAAGCTTTGTAAACATTGCACACGTTCCCAGCCAATGAACACGGTGGCGTTTCATAATCAGCTCCCTCAGAAGAGATGCCAAGCTCACATGTCCTTTCTGGAGTAGCCTGGCATAGCTAGGCTGCCCCCAGCTCTTCCCCGGCACAAACACGCCTGCAACATCTTTCTGCAGTTGAGTCATCAAATGTGCGCGGCCGCTCTTCTGCCTCCCAAAATCGTCTCAAGTCAGCAAGGCACGGGATGTGAAAATAGCCTTCTGGTACTGTGTCTACCGTTAATCAGGGCTTCATTATCTCCTCCCCGGAACCTCTGGCAGCAGCGTCCAGACTGGCTCCCTTCTGACGGATGTTCCCACTCCCAGATGGCAGTCCGTCTGGAACACAGAAACGTTTGTATTGTTCCATACTTGAAAGCCTTCCTGTGGGTTCCAGCTCGTATCATAAAGTCCAGAACCCTTGGCGGGTCATTCAGGAACTTCACATTCTGACTTGAACATAATTTTCTAGCCTCACAGTGGAAGAGTCTAGGTGGGAGTCTTCACTTTCTCTCTTACTTACGGTTACTGAGTACAGGGTTAAGTTCAAAGGGCTGTGTAGGTGTGTGGCGAACATTAGCTAATTGTCTTAATACACGGGCAAGGCAGATACTCTGACCTCCCTTGGTTAAACTAAACTCAGAAAGGTCCAGTAACTTATCTGTGGACACATAAAGGCACTTCTATCAGATGCCAACACCCCTTATACTACACTGTACTATACTAGGCTGTACTAGGCTATACTGCCTTTCTTTGTCTCTGCTTGCGTGTTCTTGGGAAGTGTCTCTTTTTCCCCCAACGTCAAGTTCAGGGGTGGGGAGTAGACCAGAAAACGAAACAACCAGTGGTTTTCAGTCTTTTTATAGTTCTCCCACATCTCACATAAAGCATGATTTGAGAGTCACGAGAACACCTTGAAGAGGATGCTTGCTGCAGCGTCCTAATTTTACCTCTTAGCCAGCTTTGGTGCTGCTGTACCGTTTCTCAGCACGATGGATCTCACGGCTCTTCCATGTGGAACACCGTCTTCTCTATGTCCCTGCCTCCATTCTCCTGCTCACTTCACATACCCTGCTCTCCGTGCATTCTCTCGACCCAGAGAACCTTCCCAAGTCCTTCACACTTTGTTTGCATCTTTATTGTTGCCAGTCCTGGGGTAGTTATCTGACTATTCATCTTCTACAGGTTCTGAGCATTTTGACGGAACGTCGTAACTTTTTCATCTTTGTTTTCCACAGAGTCTGTATTGGTTTCCTGTGGCTGCGATAACGTATTACCACCAACGTGGTGGGTTAGAACAACACAGATTTATCATCTCACAGTTCTGGAGCCCAGAAGTTCCAAATCAGTTTTACTGGGCTGAAACCAAGGTGTTGGCAGGGCCACACCCCCTCAGGGGCGTAAGGGGGGATCTGTTCCTGGTGGCTGCCAGGAGTCCTCGACCTGTAGTTCGTCACTCCAGCGTTTAGGGCCAGCATCTCTAAACCTCCCTGCTCCATCTTCAAATTGCCTTCTCTTCTCTGTGTGTTTAAATCTCCCTCTGCCCTCCTCTTTTGGGGATAACATGTGATTGCATTTAGGGCCACTTGGGTAATTCAGGATCATCTCCTCATCAAGATCCTTAATGTAATTACATATGCAGAGACCTTTCTTTTTAAAATTTTTCCCATATAAACTTACATCCACAGGCTCCAGGGACTGGGATGTATCTTTGGGAAGCACATTTTATAACGTATCCCAGATTGCCCACTGGTCCCTAAAGATTCACATCTGTTCTACATGCAGAATACCTTCACTCTACCCTGACATCTAACCAGTTAAAGCATCAACTCATGTAAAAAGAGATCTCATCTAAACATCACCAGCCCCCAGTTCCGAAATTTCCTCATCTAATCAGGTATGGGTGACACTCTGGGTGTGATCCTCCTGAAACAAAACCTCTCTCCATCTACAGACCTGTGAAATTAGAAAGCACAGCATCTGCTTCCCAAACGCAATGGCAGGACAGGCATAGGGTCACAGTTCTATAACATTCTCATTCCAAATGGGAGAAGAATGGAAGGAAAAGGGGGCCACCAGTCCATAGCACTAAAAAAAAAAGTCAACGGGGTCAATTCCATTAGGATGCAAGGCCTGGGAATAATCCTCTGTGGGTTATCTCTTCACCCCTTGGGCCCACAGCTCTGCCTTCTAGCCCTATAGTTCTGGCCTCTGGACCCCAAGTCTCCGCCCTCAGAGTCAACCTTCCTTTTTCTAGAAAGGTAGCACGTGTTTGCAACTTAGTAGTTTTAGCAACTTGTTTCCTGCCTATAGAATTTGGGGAGTCCAACAGCTTTCTTTCATTTTTAACTTCACCACTTTCAGCCCAAGCTGGCAATGGTTCTGCTTAAAATGTTCTCAAAACTTCGTGGGTCTCTTATGTATATCATGGGGATTCATACTATTAGGCAAAAGGTTCTTCCACTGAACTTTCCTAGGTAATCCCATCTCTGTGGCATCTGCTGATACGGCTAAGTGGTTCCATGAGTCATTAGTAATATCTTTAGTGCTGGCAAAACGTTGTCCAGGCTTGTTCTCTTCAGAGCACATTTTCCTGACTGTGAATCTCCTAACTTTAGCATCTTTTGAAATTTTAAATAAGCTAAAAATTTCCCAAATCATCGATCTTTTCTTTAACAGTTCTTTCCCCAATTTTTATTTTTCCTGTCATATTTTACCATAAGCAGGAAATAAAGGTCATGTGTCCCAGACTTTGTTTGGAAGTCTCCTCAGCTAAATATCCCAGTTCATAACTTCTGCTTTCCGCTGACTGTCGGATACAATTCAATTATATTTTCTGCCTCTGTATCGTGAAGGTCATCCTTCCTCCAGTTTCCAATGACATGAAATACAGGCTTTTTCTGTCATGCGCTAAGAATTCTTCCAGACTCTACCCATTATCCAGGTCCAAAGCCACTTCCACATTGTAAAGTATTCAGTCCCACAGCACCCACCTTCCCCATACCAAAGTCTTAGTAAGCGTTCAAGCAGAGAAACAGAGCCAGTAGGAACCGTATACTAAGAGTCTTATTGCAGGAGCTGACTTACATGATTGTGGGGCTCTCTAGGCAAGTCCAAAGTCCCCAGGGCAGGCTGTCAGGTAGGCAGTCTCTGGGGAGGTTGAAGCTGCTGTCCATAGTGGGATTTCTCCTGCCAAGAAGTCTGGTTCTCTCCTTAAGACCTTCCAATTGATTGGGTGAGGCCCATCCAGATTATCTAGGGTCATCCACTTAAAGTCAGCTGGTGGTGAATATTAATCACAGATTAAAATAAAATACCATGGTAGTAGACATTTGTCCTCATACCAGTGAGGAAATCATTTGGTGGAAGTACAAGACAACTGTAGTCGTTAAAGTCAATTAGACATAGTTATAATGGGAAGTAGGGGAAAACGTACTCAATGTTTAGAAGAAGTTAAACTTCAAATAAAGTGAAATTCCTTGCCTGGGGCTGATGGAGCCAGGTGGACTTCAGGACATTCATGAATTTCCTAGAAATATGAAAGTTGTGTGTGTGTGTGTGTGTGTGTGTGTGTGTGTGTGTGTGTGTATGTGTGAGAGAGAGAGAGAGAGGAAGAGAGAGAGAGAGAGGAGAGAGAGAGCATATGCATTTTTCTGCAGAGTCCATAGTTTTCATCAGATTCACAAAAATATGACTTTTGTAATATGTAATAAATACTAAAATACTACCTCACTTATATGGTAGCCAGGTTATCCGTCGATAGAAGTAGGCCTCCTTTAGGAGTCTGGACTGTGGGTCTTATAAAATCTTCTGTGTCCATAAACCCACACCAACCTGGATCTTCTCCAGCCAAGTCCTGGAGAACTCAGAGGTAGTGCTGAAAATGGTTCTTTTGTGGATTGGATAGGGCAGAATCATGAGCTGCTTATTAGCCTAAAACTTACTACGAGATGTTTTCCACGAATAATTGATCTGAGCTGGCCTCAGATCGATGGCTGGGTAGAGCAAGGTGGCAGGGATCAGGATAGCGCCACGAATGAGTCAACCACCACGCCTCCCCTGATCTAGAAAGGGGTTAATGCACACAGATGGCTGCAACCCCCCCAAGCAGTCAGCATACTGTAAAACAATATTAACATCACTGCCTTTTGAATACCATGTCTTGTAAACCCCAGGATATGACAAGCCTCTTTAGAATCTTCTTTGATTGTGTTACTGAGTCTCCCGTAGGGAAGTAGGGAAGGGTAGGGGGTAGATACCAGAGGAAACATATAATTAGATATCTCCTAGAACAATAAGGGTCCTCAAACACATATGCATGAAACTGCTTTGTTGCTTTGGCATTTCTGTTGGTGAGTAATTAGCCAAGTTTGGGGGGAGAGTGTGTAGCTTGGGCAATCCCATTGTTGTGAGCCATGGGGAAAGAATAGTTCCCTTTAGCTACGTTTTCAGGGAATCACTAAATGGAGATATGAATGGAGAGGAAAGAACAGACTTTCTGGAGAGATGCCATTGTGGTAATGTCAGAACTTCCTTTCAGACTCAGATAAATCTTTCTTGTTCTCATCCTTATTTTTAGTTGTACGGAAGACAGGAGGCCGATTTCTGTGAGAGGATGTTGTGTGATGCAGACCTCCCTGCCAGCCCCCCGACCCAGGAGAGATGCACGGCTGTCTCTGTGGGTCCCTCGTTCTTGTTTTTTTTTTTTTTTTTTTTTTTTTTAACTCTAGCGATTCCTCATCAGGGCACTGACTGTGGATGGTGGGGAGGCAGTGTTTTTATTTTACTGCTGAGAGGAGTAGAGGTTTTCTCTTGGGAACTCTTCTGAGAGAAGAACGAGTTTCTGACAAACACTTTCTGAAAGTTACTCTATGGCCAGAGTGGAATAGATCCGAGGATGGTGGTCATTTCTGAGAAATGAGGCTGGTTTAAGAGACTGGCCCTGCGGCTCTCTGCCTGTGGCCGCTGAGCCTCTCAGCTTAGAGACGCCCCAGCTCTGGTTGTCCTGGGGACCACTCAGACTTGCTGTCAATGGCATAAGGAAACAGTTTGTCAGTTCTCTAGGCTAAGGGTTGCCAAAGTACGTGGCCTCTGTGTTAAAAATAGGGAGCCAGAATGGGAATTTTTCCGTTTTTGAAGGGAATCTATCTAAGGAAAAAAACAGATTTCAATTTGATTTGAAGACCTTGGACATGTGAATTGTCTTCCCTGGGTCTCAGTTTATCTAACCGGAAGAACGGGAGCAGAGGTGCTTACTTATCCGTAGGAATGTTATGAGACTTACGATGCTTATGCAATGACGTTCCGATATAAATGGCCCCCAAAATGCATCACATTAGTTGGAGCAAGTTTTCCAGAGCACCTGGCGCCTCCGATGAAAGTGACCTTTTGGAAATGGCAGGTTGTGAACACTGTAAAAAGGAGAAATGGCTTCACCTGCTCTCCAGAGAAGTATTTGAGGAAGATAGGTCCACTCTTTAAGCACGGGAAGAGACTCAACAGTGCCCTGACCTGGAGCCGTCCGTAAAAACCACAGGCCAGAACCCCACGGTGAAATTCAGCAAGCTAACCACTGAGGTCAATTCAGTCTGGAAATAAATAAAGCACCATCCATTCATCTGTCTGGTAATTCAGGCTCCTGTGGGACTGAAGTGAGTGCTGGGGCTCAGGAACCACGGCTCCCATAAAGAGCTTCCACGTTCTCGAGGCAGCAGTCTCGGTGCCAGTCTGTGTTTCTTCGGCCTGCTCTCATCTCTGGCCACAGAGCTCTTTGGAGTTTGAGGGGCCATCGGCCGACACACACACCTGCTTGCCCATTAAGTCACAGACTGCGGAGGACGCAGCAGGTCCAGAAGGGGTTTCTCTGGGGGCTTTGGGGGGATTGATGTGATTCGAATGTGTGCTATCCGGTCACTGTCACAGTGGCGGTTCTTATTGGCTGGAGGATGAGTCTGGAAATGTCACAGAAAGATTTCTGTCTCAGCCCGGATTGTCCCTCAACTAATTGTGCAGCAGGCCACCAGATAATGGGTTGTTTGGAAAACAGTGCCCAGTCTCAGTGGCTTTTTGTTTTGGAACGAACCCGGTAGCCTTCTTGAAGTAAAGGAGCACGTGGGAATGGAAGCCATCATGGGTTGAGAGATGGTTTTGATTTGGGGCTTGGCTGTGTCGTCCTCCTGGTGCTGTCAGTGTCCTGTGGGCACTCATCAGACAGGTGGCTGGAGAGACCTGCCTCGGGAGTTAGGGCTCCTGCAGAAATATGAGGTTTGACATCTTGGACCTCTTCTGTCCTCAGCAAGGATTAATTTCAGAGGAGATATTTCATGAAAAACGGATTTCCCCCCCCCACTCTCTTCTTTTTTTAACTGTTGTTTTTATAAATTTATTTACTTATTCTGTTTTTGGCCATGTTGGGTCTTCAGTGCTGCGCACGAGCTTTCCCCAGTTGCGGCGAGCAGGGGCCACTCTTCACCACGGTGCGCGGGCCTCTCACCGTGGTGGCCTCTCTCGCTGCAGAGCATGGGCTCCAGGCACACGGGCTTCAGTAGCTGTGGCACGCAGGCTCAGCAGTCGTGACTCGCGGGCTCCAGAGCGCAGGCTCAGTAGCTGCGGCACACGGGCCTGGTTGCTGCGCGACACGTGGGATCTTCCCAGACCAGGCCTCGAACCCGCGTCCCCTGAATTGGCAGGCGGAGTCCCAACCGCTGCACCACCGGGGAAGTTCCCCCCCACCCAATCTCCTTTGGTGTCCCAGGAAAATATATTTTGTTGATTTGAAGGTGCCATGAACTGTAAGGTGCTTATTGATTTAATATCAGCTTTTCAGGGCTGGGAGAAGTAGGAGGATGGGTACCACGTTCTTACACACACCGATTAGAAGATACATTGCTAATTCAGAAACACTAAAATGTGAAAACATATTTTGTATAACAGTACAACAGAGGTAAAACATTATTTTTGGTGGCCCGACAGCCAAAAGTCCCACACGTATTTGCTCTAAAATCTTCTTCCAATGGGATTCCCAGGTCGATATCACATTTCTTAAGATAATGAAGGATTTTGATTTTTCACTGGTTGTTTTATACATGTGTACATCTAAGTAAGAAGAGAGTTCCTGATGGTTTGGGTTTCAGACAAAGCCCCTGTCATCTTTAAACAGCTCTGGATTTTCTGAGCTATTATTAGCCTGGAGAGTCTAGATAATTGCAATCCACACAGAAATCTAAAAATAAAGTGTTTATTCATTATCTCTGAAGATTTTTTTTTTAGCACATAGCATTTTTCAGAAGGGCTTACAAGTGCTTCGATTAAAGGATGGATGACTCTTTCCCTAGCCCACCCTCCCAGTGGACGTTTGAAGGAAAGGCCGAACAGCCAAAAGGCAGAACTCAGGAGAGAGGAGAAAGTCCAGTGAAGGTCTTATTAATCTGTCTCAGAATGGTTGAGAATTGGGTGAAGATCTAATTCTTCTAATGCAGTCGGTAACCTTTATCTTGCTGGCATTTATCTGTGCTGAGGTAAATGTTGATGGCATTGGTGGGTATGTAATCAGTGGCATACTCTCATCATTTATTTTTTTAAAGAACGGACACAATAGTATCGATCACCCCATACATTCCATGCTAAGTAGTTGCATTAATCTGACCTAATGAGTGTGTGTTGAAACAGTTGTCCTGCAGCTGTCACCTGCTTTCATCCATGGTCCTGCTTGCTAAATATGCCTTTTCTTCATCCATAATCTCGACTCGGTTCTTGTGAACCAAAGGTCAACACACTTTTCCGCAGAGGACCAAATAGTAAATACGTTAGGCTTTGTAGACTGTCCTGTCTCTGATGCGCCTCCTCAGCTCCGCCGTTGGAGGAGGTGCAATCACGTGGGCGTGGCTGGATTCCAGTTCGACTTCGTGTGCTTACATCGTGGGTGCGTGGGATTTGGACCACATGCTGTATCTGCTGACCCCATTGTGGTCCAAGGTTGGAGAAAGAAACCATATTCACCACTGTGACTTGTTGAGGGCCAACCATGTGGAAGGCATGGCTCAAGTCCATGGTGGCGAGCTGGTCAACTTTCCTGCTCTTCCGGAGTCAATGTTCTCATGGAGAATAGGGAAACAAAAAAGCAAATAAGTTAACAAAATAATTTCAGTTCTATGTAGAAAAGAGGTGATCTGATGAAGAATAACTTACGTTTTGGGGGGGGTTTGATTATGAACCCATGTGTTTGAGACCCAGACCATCATTTTCTAATGAATTTCGCATGATTCCCTTCAGCCTCACTTTCCTTATTTGTCAATTAATAGTGATACCTATTGGGTCACATTGAAGAATGAATAAGATTTATGAAGGGTCTTTTGTGCAGCAGTAAAGCCCCATTACGTGTTCACTACACCTTATTGTCAATATTGTTTTTGATGTCGTTTTATCACCCGTATCCTTATCATCCCTCACCTTTGCTTGTAAGTGAAGAAACTCTTCATGACAAACGTAACAGAATGCAGCAACGAAGAGACAGGGTGGACTGCAGTTCTTTGCCTTTTGTATCCACTTAAGAGAGAACTTCTCTAGGTCCATGGGCAAGTTGCAGCTGCTATCTTCCTGTTCAGCTGACGTGAGAAGCCAGTGTTTAGTATCCACACATTACCCTTACCGGAATATCTGTCATTGTTAGCAACCAACCCTATGGATTCGTTAACACTTGAAAAAGCACAGGGAGAGTTGGTCTAGACCCTCAGAGAAAGAGGGTGAGCAAACTTAGGAATTGTTCTTGCCTGTCAGAAGCTCCATAAACATCCATTGACAAATGTGATGAGTGAAAAACAGATAATTAAGCTTTTTCTGGCTCAGTCCTCTCTGACTCAGAATGACCATCTGAAATACGTACTCTCCGCTTACCGAAGTATGATTTCAAGGAAAGTTCAGAGTTCTTAGAAAATGCATAACTACAAAATGGAAACAGCGAGAAGAAAACACAATCGTAGCTAACCTTTGCTGAGCCCTTATGAGCCAGGGACTCTGTCAGGTCCATTGGATTCAACTTTATCCTAAGCCCCACAGTAAACTGCCACAAACTTTGAAGACAGTAAAATGTTCATTTTCCGAAGGAGGAGATGGAGACTCAGAGAATCGAAGCATCTTCCTCAAGGTCATCGGGCCGGGGAGTGGCAGAAGCAGAATTCAAGCCCAGGTCAGTCTGACCCAAGGCCGACACTTGGTTTCCCAGACAGTGAGCTTTGAATTGTTTGATTGCTTACATCCTCCAAGAGAAAAACAAGCCATACAAAATAAAACAAATATTTTTAAAAAATACGTATTCCCCCATTATATACGTGGGTGCATACATAACATATATGTGTGTATCATCCATAATATATGCATATTTCTTTCTTTCTTTATAAATTTATTTGTTTGTTTAGGCTGCCCCGGGTCTTAGTTGCTGCATGGGGGATCTTTAATTGCAGCGTGCAAACTCTTAGTTGCAGCATGCATGGAAGATCTTAGTTCCCCAACCGGGGCACGAACCCGGGCCCCCTGCACTGGGAGAGCGGAGTCTTACCCACTGGACCACCGGGGAACTCCCTATGCCTATTTATTAACAAGTCAAATCTCTGTACCATTATACTAATACATATTGAGCAAATTATCAAACGTTTACAAAAAAGAAATGCAAAAAGGATGCACTAAAAAGTAAGTCCAAACGGAAGAACTTTTCTCCCCCGTGTGAGTGGATCCCCAGCTGCGTTGAATGATGTGTGTACTTTGCAGCCCGCTGCACTGGACCACCCGGGCAGGCCAGATAGACGCATCAGGTCTAACAGTATTTTGTCTCCCTGGTAATCGAGTTTAGTCTCTGCGTGCAGCCCTGCCTATGTAGCCTTCATTTCCCGAGAATCTCAAATGATCACTGCATGGTGTAGTGAGGCTGGCTCAAGAGACTGGGGGCTGGCACCCACGGGTGCAGGTCTTTAGCCCTGAGCAGATCAATGGCACGTGTAGGGAGCAGAGCGCAGCCTCCCCCGAGCGGCTCTGGGTGCCCTGCTGCCATGCATTCAGCACTGGGGGCCTTGGGCAAGTGCCACCGCATGATCCCAGCAGCGGGCAGGCTCTGGCCATTTCAGAGATGAAGTGATTCTTCCAGCGCACAAATATCTCGCTAATTAGCAATTAGCCGTCAAGGGAGAAGGAAAGGAGGGAAACTGGGGATCTGAAATAGTCTCCTAAGAGAGGAGGAAAAAAACCCCAGCACTTAAAGTAAGCCAGATAGAAATGGGGAGCTGCCTCATCTGGGCAAGATTTTCGAGCTGTTTTTCTAAATGTTTCAGATTCAGCAAAGGGCCCCAGTGCATTCTGCCCAAGTGCTTTTTCCCTTTAATTTTTAAATGCATTCAAATTTCAAGGGGAATTTAATCCATATGTTTCTGGTTCTTTTACACTTAACTCATCAAAATGTTGTTCCTTAAGAGCTGTTTGATCTGTTAGGCTTATGAGCCTTTGTTATAAGCCTTTTCAAAACCTCTTTCCCCTTTTTGAATCAGCAAATGGAATTGTGCCAATTCTGAATGGGATTTGAGTAAAGAGAAGTCCAACTTTAGGATTAAGTGCAGAACCTCAAGGGTATCCGAGCCGACCCTGCAGAGACACACACTCGGCCCTTGCATGATAGTAGGACCACCAGCATCCTGGGTGCACTCGGCACGGGGAGAAGGGCTTGGTGAGAGCCCAGAGCAGAGAGGCGCTGCAGAGGGCGTGCACGTGTGTTAGGGAACCAGGGGGCCTTAGAATTAGGCCTAAGAAGCTACCTGGTCCATCCCACCCAGTGGCATCCGTGACACACAGAAATGAAAATCACGATACCAGTAACAAAAAGAGTTGATACTCAGGAACACCGACTCAACTGCCAGCTGCCCCTCTAGTGCTGGATGGGCGTCTTCTCCTTTAATCCTCCGCAGACACTGTGAGGGAGGCACGGAGGTCATAACATGTAGTGGGTGTGAGCTTAGGATATAGAATCAGCTGACCTGGCGTTGGATGCCAGTGTCAACATGATAAACTCTAGTATGTTAGGAAAATTCTTGAATGCTCCCCAGATTGTGCTTCCATCGCTCTTGGTCCTGTCATCGTTGGTGTGTTGATGCTGCTGAGGATGCTGTCGTGCTCCACTATCTCACGGGGCAGCCGCTGTTTCCATTGTCAGCTACTGTTGTTAGAAAGTTGTCCTTTTTTTGTTTTCATTTCTTCTTCTGTGTCAAAATCTCCTATCTTACAAAATATACCCGTTCGTTCTAAAGTAGATGTCAGCTAATTCCTCTTCTACGTGGCAGGCCTTCTCACGCTTACTGAGCAGTTGTGCCCCCGAACTTCTCTTTTCCAGGGTGCATGAGCCATATTTGATCTGCAGTCTTTGGAAGGGACCCGTTTCCTGACCTCTGTCTACCCCGGGCTGCACTGTCCTGATGCACTAGAACGCTCAGTGTGTTAGCTGAGGTCTGGCCAGGGTGAAGCACAAAGGAAGCCTGCTTGCTTTGGGTTTGTGTTTTATGCTCCAGTTAATACAGTCCGAGCATCCTTTAGCTTGCCTAATTCACATAACGCCTTTTTGTTGATTTAGAGTTAATGCCAATAATATAAGGTGTTTTTCTTTTCATGGATTGTGTAAGGCAACGCTCCATCTCCTGTACTTCTGCAGTTGATCTTTTGTTTCAAAATGTGGTGCTTTCTTATAGGCCCTGCTGAATTCGTAAAAACGAATAGGGGTTTAATGGGGAAAATGCACGTTGTGCTGAGTATTTGGATGTTAGGAGGGGCTGTGATCAAACAGGAAGGGTTTCATGAATTCCTCTTCATACATTAACTGATTCCTAGACCTCAGATCCCAAGCCTTCAAAGCCTCATTCTGGAGTCATTTTGAAGCTCGGTGAGTTTTACATGAAAGAGTGCTGGAAAATCAGTTGCCCTTGGCCCTCCCGTTGGGTAGGCGACTGAGAGTGAGCTCAGCCTGTGTAGGACATCTTTAATTTTGTCAGGTGACTAAGCGTGCAGCCACTGCAGCGGGCGTCCGCCAGCTGTGCCCACGTGGCCGCTCAAGTGGACTGCTTTTCAGAGAACAGACTGGGCTCATCTACCTTGTCTTGGTACTAAAATGCCACGCCAAAATATCATCACTGGGTTTGAACATGAGCATGAACTCTCCAGCCTCCAAGGGGAGGCGGCTTTGCTTGACAAAGGCCACTCTCCTCGTTCGGGCCAACAGGCGACTTCTGGGGAGGGCCGTGCCCGCCGCTGGGCGTGGTACAACATTGGCTAGGGCCAGGAGCTAACCAGAAGTCCTGCCGAGGAGGCCAGCCATCTGTCCGCTTACCTTTTAGCTGCACTTCCTCTCTGTATTCTCATGGGCGCTGGTAAGCCCTTTAAGCTTCACTGACCTATTCTGCCTGTGAGCTGGGAAGCCCCTGCAGGTTCTTAACTTAACCTGAGAGCTTTTCAGATGCATCTCCATGGAAATGTCTTCTCTTGCTAACAGGCCTTGGTCTGGATTGTAATCCCAGAAAACTGTGAAATGTGCCTGTTGTATATGCTGTTTCTGAGAGGTTGCATAGAGATCTAATAGTTGGGGAGCTTAAGACAAGCGGTAATGAAGAGAATTTATCCAGCAGCAGCATCTGCCGTACTAACATCCGTGCAACCCCGTTGCCGGACCTAGAAAACAACACGCGACTGGAAGGCGAGGACCCCATCCCGTGCCCAGTCCCGGTGGCTGTTTAATGTTGGGAAGGGACACAAGTTCAGTGCAAGAAGGAGTACAAGGTTGTAAGAGGTTATGCAAGTGGGTGCTCAGGAATTTGGTACAGGCTCTAGAGAAAGAATACCCTATAGGCCAGAAGGCAGTACAGCATCTGGGCTTTCGAGCTGCGTAGGATTAAGAGTGGTATGAGGAACGGTGAGATCTGGGAATGAGGATGCATCATTGAGGAAACCAGGCACACAGACATACAAGCACCTCAACACATCACAGAAGATAAAAGCCAGCGGTATTCAGTCCTCCCTTAATTTTCCAGTAACTAAAAGCTGCAGGACCACTGTTGCCAATGGTGATGGGACACTAGCATCTTTCTAGTAAGACCTTCTTTCACTGCCCAACAAGATGGACAGTATCCCTTTTTCCCAATAGGATGGACAGTATCTCTTTTCAAAGCCAGAGTAGCTATTTACATCTACTAACACTTGTCTGAAATAACATCTGGAAAAACCATCCAAATAGTGGGTGAAATATCCCAATGGCTGGCCCACAGAAGGTGAAAGTCACCTATATTGTTTATAATTTCTAGAGCCCTTGCCGTGTGCCGAACACTCTCCCAAGAGCCATGTGTATATGTGCATCGTTTCATCTAATCCTCATGACGACCTCTGAGGGCAGGTAACGTTATCATCCCCATTCACAGACAGAACGAGGTACTGAGAGCCTGAGGGCAGAGAATGAATAAATAATGAAATGAGGCTGTGAACCAGGCATTCTGACTCCAGGATAAGAACAGCATTTAAACAATCTTCTGTATGTCATAAAATCATCGAATCTGCACAGCGGTCAACTGCTTGCAAATAACTTTCTCATGTGAGGGCTCCTTTGTCCTTCACAACTTTTCTGGGAAATAAAGAGTATCGTGGTTATAAGAAGCCAGGGCATATGTGTATATCAATTCCTTTTTGAAGACCGTGAGTCTGTTTCTGTTTCGTAAATAAGTTCATTTGTATCATTATTTTAGATTCCGCTTATAAGCGATATCATATGATATTTGTCTCTGTCTCACTTCACTTAGTATGATAATCTCTAAGTCCATCCATGTTGCTGCAAATGGCATTATTTCATTCCTTTTTATGGCTGAGTAATATTCCATTGTATATATGTACCACATCTTCTCTATCCATTCATCTGTCAGTGGACATTTAGGTTGTTTCCATGTCTTGGCAATTGTGAATAGTGCTGCTGTGAACATAGGAGTGCATGAATCTTGTATAACTGAATCACCTTGCTGTACACCTGAAACTAACACAACATTGTAAATCAACTCTACTCCAATATGAAATAAAAAATTAAATAAAAAATAAATAAAATGTGTGAAAGAAAAAAAAAAGAAGCTGAGGCAGAGAGAAAGGTTCCCCCAAGGGTTGCAGTCTTCCCTCTGCTCAGGCCTGCATCGGGCCCTGTTTGGTGATGACTCAGCAGACACTGACCATTCAGTATTTTTACCTTCTCGTCTCAAGTGAACTTCACATCCCTTCCGTGTTAGCTTTCCATGCACGCTTCTCCGCTGAACTTCATTGTCATGCACAATTCTCCGGCTCTACCACGGGGTCAGATGCCCTGTGCCCTGACCACGCCTCCTGCCCTTCCCCAGCCCGCTCATCTAGTTCCTTCTCCTCCTCGACAGCACTGAAACTGAGGGTGCTTTGACAGCTCTACTTTCCTGACGCAGTCTCATCCTTTCTTCACTCCCTTCCGCATCCAGCAGAGATGGGACGGTCTGTGGCCTCATCTACAATCGCCGATATTCTCAGCGTCCTTATCCCACGGTCCCTGGCTCAGACTCTCCTGGCCAAACTCAATTCCAGAAAAAGAATTACGTCATCAGGGTTCACCCTGGGTGCTGTTGGAGAAAATCATAAAGTTATTTACAGTGGTGTCTCCGTAAAGACACAATCTCTGATCTTACCTAGACCCACAAGCAAACAAGCAACAACAAAAAACCCTGGCAATTCCGAACTTCCTGTTTTGTCACCTCTCCCATCTGTACAATGGCCGTTTCCAGTCTTCTCCATAATACTTAACCCTCCTAATCCTACTTTTCTCTCTTATTCCCAGAGGATTACCTTGCCTCGAACTTGGCCTTTCTTCCTTTGGCAAATTTCTTTTTGCTTAAACATCATTTTTCTCAGAGGTTCTTCCCGATACCTGTCTTTTCCTAGTTTCCTGATCCTCCTGATTATAACACCACATGTTTTTATTACTTGTTTAAATTTACCGTTACCTCTGTTTCAAGAGGTCAAAAGAGGTGAGTTGTATCCTCAGCAAGTACACTTTCTAGTAGGTGCCTAATAAATGTTTGTTGAAAATGGATGACTGAATACATTAATGAACGGAGGAAAAAAATACACATATGCCATCACATAAGAACTTTCTTAACCTCTTGTCACTGGAGCTGTGAGTCTTCCTTCCTTTGCATCTTTTGTCCTCTTAAAAGAAAAGGCTGCTCCCCTCCCAGCCAAAGCTCTGTCTTCCAGGGATGCTGGGGCCTCATTGACCCCCGTCTTCCTGGCTACCTTGTTTTATCTTCTATCCTCTCTTTCTGATGCCTTTAATATCTTACTTTCTATTGTTACTCTTCAGCAGTTGAAGGTGATCAAATCTATTTCATATTTAAAAATATCAATAAAGCCCTTTTCTTGATTCCACGTCCAGCTTGCATTTTGTCTCTTCCCTGGCTTTGTTTGCTCTGATGTCTGTCCTCCAGCTCACACTTGGTCCTCACTGTGCCTGGCCTTGGCTGCCACCACGTCACTGAAGCTGGGATCTTGGTGGCTCAACTTTCCGTGACAGTCGTGGACGTGTTGGTGTCCCCCTGGGGCTCACTGTTGAGCCTGGGCTCCAGTGCCATCTGCATGCTGATGACTCGCTGGTCAGTAGCTCCAGCCTGGTCTCTCCCCGGACCCTCCATCCCTGTCCTTGTCTAGGTAGAGGCCACAGACACCTCACACTCAGCAGGTTGAAACTCATTCCATAAGCTTTCTCCCAAACTTGCTTCTCGTACAGCGATCTCTCACCCCGAGGACCGAGTCAGAAGCCTTGGTATCGTCCCAGCTCCTCTGTCTCTTTTTCCCAAGTGTCCCTCAGCCCTGACGCTCTCCTTTCCCACCACCGCTTGCCTTGTTCAAGCGGCCTTGACCTCTCATTGGGACCGCCACCCCTGACTGATCTTCCCACCTTAGGCTGGATCTCATCTGATTCATTCTCCATGCTGCAGCCAGAGAGGACCTTTGGAATGGAATACCGATTCTGTCTTCTCACTGTTTAGAACTTTTCGTTGGTTTTCTCCTTGTATTCAGGATGAAGTCCCACCCCCGTAACGGGGCTTCAGGGGCCCTCGTCCTTTCACCATCTGACGTCCTCTTACCTCTCACCTCCACCCCCGTGTCTTTACCACCTCATGCCCCCAACACACTCCCCACAGCCCACATTCTCTTCTGGCAGCTTCCTCCCAGGCCCTCTCCTGCCTCTAGCCTTTGTGATGCTGATCTTTCTGCCTGGACACCAGTCAGAAGGTCTGTCATAGTCACACTGCTCGCTGAGTCCATGTGTTGCCCTTACCGAGAGCACGGTGCACCAGAAAGGACGCACGACTTGGAACAGAGATCTGGCTTACGGATGTATGCCTCCATCTGTCTGCCCAGCCGTGCAGCAGGTATGGGGTCGGGCTCCCTCCTTCCCTCCTCCAAACACACTTGACCCGGCTGCTTCCTGCTTACCTTCATGCTGCACCTTAGTCATCAGCTACTCCAGAGACCTTTAACGCACGCGCGCACACGCACACGCGCACACGCACGCGTGCACACGCTCTTCTCTCTTTTTAGGAGTTGCATTATACCCTGAACTTCGCCCATCGCAGAAGCTTCTGTCAGTCAACACACCTGTGTCGAATGGCTCTGTTGTACCAGCCACCATGGTGGGTGCTGGCTGCGCTGTACGTTGCATGTTCACTGCTGTGCGTGTCACCGTGGGACCATGTGCTCCGTGGGGGCTGTGACAGGGAGCATCCCACAGCTATACCGTGCCAGCGATCAGCCCTGCTCATGGACGATGGGGGTCACTAAGTAATATTTGTTGGTTGCTGGCTGGCTGGGCAGAAAGAGGGAAGAGTAAGCTGGAAAGCCCCGTCTCTGGTTCCACATTCCGCGCTCTTCTGAGCACCCCGGGCTCTCCGTGGCCCCAGGGAGCCTTCCTCTGACAGACCTCCTGGTTTCCCCCAGGGGCCCTAGCCAGTCTCCGCGGGGCCAGGCCTTCTCACCCCTGCTGCTCTGGTGTCTCTACGTCGTTTCTCCCGGTGAGAGCCTCAACCCTTCAGGATCTTAGCCCTTCTCTTTGGGGGGGCCTGGAAAGCAGCCTGGAGGGCCGTGCAGTGGGGGGTGAGGAAGGGCTGAATTATTTGGCTCGCATTCAGCATCCCCTGAGGACACACTGGACTCCAGGTGTTGGTAAATAGAGGTCCCTTTCAGCAGAAGCACAGCAGGCTTTTCCTCCTCTTTTATTGTGATGATTATTATTATTTTTGTGGTTCCCATGGAAACAACTAGAGTGAGAGAACAAAAAAGTCAGGGAGGTTAGAGTGATGAGACAGCCCCCATATGCTTGAGAAGACTAAGTGTGTGTGTGTGTGTGTCTGTCTGTGTGTGTGTGTCTGTCTGTCTGTCTGTGTGCCCTGCCCTCACTTTGTTCCCCAGAACACTGCTGGGTCAGGGGAAATTGTGGTGTTTATTTACAGCATTTGTTACAATCGGGCTGAACCAGCAGACAACTATCACCTTTCAGCAATTAGGGAGCATCGTAATGACATCTCCTTCTGATTAATAGCGGGGGTGGGGGGGGCAGAGATGGAGACATTCAGAACGAGAGCCAGAGAAGTGTCGGAGAAGAAGACATAACTCAGAGACGGAGTCATGACTCGGCATCCCGTCCCCTCTCCTTTCCATCAGGGGGGGTCTCTCTGGGTGCCTCCCGTTGGGTTTCAGTGGGACACGGGAATGCAACTGCCTGGCAGCCCCAGCCCTGGGGCCCTTCATCCATCGGCTGCTCTCTCTGCCTTTCTAATTCTTTACCTGATTTGGGGTTGGAAGAGAAGCCAGCCCAGGGCCCCTCGTTAGATGGTCGAGCAGATCGCTAACATCTTGAGGCACCGAAAGAGGGTCACAAAAACCTTTCCAAAGCAGCACCTCCACCCACTGTCTTTCCTGTGGATCCGGCGGGTCTAGCTGGGCGACCCCTTCAGTATTGTTTGTGGCCTTAATGATCAGGAGACCGTAGGATCTAGGTGGTTTCTCAACCATGAAAGGCGTAGAAACAGACCTGAAATCCCTGCACGGAGAGGGATTCATTCTTCTGGGCATTTGAGTGCGGAAGACAAAGACAAGAACCAGAGGGGGCCTCTGTGTCAGAGAGCTACCTGGCCACTGCAGCTGGCCTCCCTCTTCAGCCCTGTGCCCTGTGTCTGAAGAGCTCAGGGCTTCTTTTCCAGCAGTCCCTGCACTGGTTGTGGCCTGGTGTCTACTCCTCACTCACGAGGTTACCTGTGCCACGTTCAGACTCCCCACCAGCTGTTTATCTACTCGCAGGGCAGTCTTGGAAGAAAGATGCTGAAAGCACAAGGAACTGAGCCTCCCGAGCCCCTAGACTGCTCAGAGCAGAGGCTCCCTGACCCTGGCCCCAGTGACCAGGAACACCCACCTTGGACTTGAGAACAAAAATATTGCCGCCGTATCAGTAAACAAAGGATGTTGAAGCCATCAAGCCATCACATTACAGCTGCCCGGACAGTGAGCCCTGAGGGAACTCAGGATGAGAAATCACAGGACGCTGGCCCCAGATAGCTGAGGTGCACATCAAAGGAGTGATTTCAGTGAGCCCAGACTCTTGCATCTTCCCATATAAAGAAAAACTCTAAATTCCTTAACTTGAGATGTCTGATTTTCTTTTATTAACAGTCATCTTTTGATGGTCTGACTTCCTGGTCTTTTGTTGCAAAAACCCCTATATATCCTGCCCCCCTTCCCCTCACCTCTTCGGAACAGTTTTCTCAGCGTCATCTGAGATGCTTTGTGCCGGGTTTGAGGTCCTCAGAAAGTGCACTGAATAAAACATAACTCTCGACTTTTAGATTGTGCATTTTTCTCAGTCGGCGGACCTTGCCTGAGCCGAAGGCACTTTTGAGTTTGCTAGTTGCAGCCCTTCCTCCTCCCCCAAGTAGGAGAGCGCCTCACTCTACCGTGCGGGGAAGTAGGAGTCATTTCCTAACTGGAGCCGCATTGCCCCATCAGCCCCTTTAACTCCCCACAGCGCCTCTTGGACTGAGTGCAGGCAAGCCTGTGTGACAGGGCCCGTCTCCCGGCCCACTTCTCCTCCTCTTTCAACACCGTAGCCAGTTCTTTGCACCCGTATCTTTAAGGTTATTTTTTTTCCTCTGAATGATTTTTTTTTTCTTTTCTTTTTTACCGGTGGCCTTGGATGGCAAAGGTGCAACTCAGTTACACATTACCAGAGTAACAGAGTGTGTTGTAATTGGCCAGGACTCGGTCTTGAAATGTCAAGGAAAGATTTATTTCCTAATGCACCCTCTCTGGGTGCTAATTTTGCTACAGGTAGCTGGATAATGGTTCTCACTCACAATAGGCCAGAGTTCCTAATCAGAATACAGGGCTGTAATTGGGTTGAAGGGATTTTAAATCATTAAAGTTGCATTTAGGAAGGGGAATAGAAATAGAACCCCAAGACTGAACGACTCACTTAGTGGTTAATGAGGGAGTCAGTGGAGTATTACTTCTAATATTCTCTTAATGACCTTACATGCGATGTGACTCCCCCCCCTCCAGGGTCTGTTTACAAGGCACGATTCTGAAGCCTCCTCTCCAGCACTCTGGAGCAATTAATTACTGACCCGTCAAAGAACAGTCGGGCCCTGCTCGGCCGGCAGAAACACCAATGTCTGTCTCCTCCCTTTGCATCTCCCTGCCTGCCTTGTTCTGGGGCTGCCCGGAGGGGAATGGACGTTCCCCCGGCCATAAATCATCACGCAGTTTTTGGAAAGCCCAGCTAACCATGAGAATGAGAGGGTGTCAGGGAGTTCCATCATGGTGGGTTTGCAAGGAGGGGGGCATCGGGAGGGGGATGGGAGGCTGTGGGGTGCAGACTTAAGGTTTCAGACGATATTCTCTGGTGCTTCCAGCTGGGCTGGCGTGTGCTGGCTTATCCGATGTCAATCACTGATTTAGTTCTCTGACAGCTGGATGTCCATATCACTACTAACCATCAGAATCGGGGAGCAAACGACATAAAGGGAAGGGAATAATAGACTTTCTAGGCCTGTAGATCGGGCCCTGCCTCTTCCGAGGCCTGTGGCTTTGGGCGTGTGAGTGTGACCGAGGGTCGGGCACAGAGCAGGCACTAGACAAATGGTAGCTTCCCTTAATATGATTCTGACTAAGGTTGCCATCCCCCCAGCCCGCCAAGTAAATTTGCTTCAGGTTGTGTGAAATTCCAGCCCTTAGTCTGGATTTTGTCTCCAGGTAGACTTGCAAGGCTCCCACGCCCATAAGCAGCATTCCTTAGTACTTGGGCTGCAGAGGGGTGCTTGGGGCGTATGGACCTCTTCCTTCGGCAGGTTCAGAAAGGCCTGGCCCTCCAGAGGGAGCACGTGAGTGTGGCGTGTATGTTGGCTGCGTCATTGCCGCTGGGACAACGGCAATGTAGGACCCCACCTACTAGGGACATGCGGTTTGGAAACGTGATCCTTGCAGAGTGACCTGAGCGGCCCTAGAGTCAGAACGTCCTGAGTTGGTTACCCCGTGGCCACTTGGTCCCTGTCGGCCAGGCTGCTCTGAAACGCCTGTCCTGTGCCTCAGTGACCACAGTGTCCCTGGGTAAGAACAGCTTGAGCTTCTAGGTCATCAGTGATGCCACGTGATCCCTCCTGAGTTAGGCCCTTCGGGAGGTGACTTCGTCTCTTCTAGGACTAAATGGTAACTCTGACTCTCTCTCATACTTCAGTTGTAACTCCTATTGTCTGACATGCGGTTGAGGCATTGTGGTGAGCCAGTCACACTTACAGGGCCGCCCAGATCAGGCCCATCTGGAAAGATTCTCTGAGAAGGGAGTACGGGATTCCTAAACCTCAGGGAGAAGAATGAGGCCATGGGTAACACAGTGGCCTTTAGAGTACAGTGTTGTGTTGCACTTGGGTGACTTGCAGAGGACCATCCCCCATAAAAGGGCAAGAGGGAGACAGAGCTGACGTTGGTTGAGTTCCTCCTACTGGGCAGACAGCAGACAGGTCATTGCAGGAAAAGGAGCTGGTTTATTACGCCCATTCGGTGGTTGAGTCAGTTCTTACCCAGCTGCACAGACTTGGTGAGGACCTAACATGTTCCCTCTACAGTTCTGCCTTTGCCCAATTAATGCAAATAGAGATTGTGGCAAATATTTTGTTATAATATTTGTTATCCTTAACATCCACTGAGCCTACCGGAAGGAAATGTGCCCTGATTCAGAAAGTTAAAACGGTTTGGATGTTCTTTAATTATAAGGTGTTGACTGATTTCAGTTTAGTCACTGTGAAACCATCAGTGGTTAGAGGGGTAATTTACCCAAGGCGAAAGCCATACCGCAGGCTTCTTACAAATCAAAGGGAAAACAATGTATCATTGTGCATGAAAGAACACGAGGTCTTTTGTGCAGTTAGCTTCTTCCCTCCAAAACTGTGACATTTATGATAAATCTAATAATGTCTTAAATACGGGAAAATGTAAAGAGTCCTACAGAGACTCTTTTGTGTAAAGATTCTGGGCATCACAGCCATCTCTATTAAGTCGTCAGTTCGGAAACTTCCAGTGTCTGTGTTTTTCCTTCAAGGGGGCCACCTCTGTGCATTGTGAACTGGATGGTTAGAACATGTCCTTGTGGGCTGCAGTTGTCACCCAGGTGCTGGCACGGCAGGGACCGAGCCTGCAGACCACACGCCCTGGCTGCTCCCGGAAGGTGGCCCTTTCTGACTCTAACGCCGGTGCTTTGCTTTGGATTTTCAGTCCACCATTTCCATTGCAGCCAAGGCTGGCCGGCAGCCCAGAGGGCACCTTCTGAGAAGCAGAAAACGTGCCCCACACGTGCAAGGCCTGGTAAACCTACGGCATCTTTGTGCGAAATAGCTCGGGAGGTGGAGCCCCAACCCAGGCAACGTAGCTGGGTTCTAGCCCCTGGGGGCCCTTGGCCTGGCTCCTTTGCACGGTGAACAACTGTGCAGCTCATACAGGGCAGCCCTGCTCTCTTACGACCTGGACTGTTGTGCTCACAGCCAGAGCAACGTCCGAGGGAGGTGCTCAGTATTTGTGTGAACTCGATTATGTTTAGTCGGGAATGATAGTTTTGTCTTCTTCTATAAATGCAGCAGATCCCCCGAAGCTGGTCAGGACCCCAGCTGTTTACCGCCTGCAGAAGCGGCCGCTCATCACCCCGGAACAGCCCGCCTCTCAGAGATCGTGTCTTAATTAACTCAGTGCTATCGAAACGGAGCAACATCATTAAATCAAACTGTAAATGAAAGATAAAGGGTCAAGAGCTCTGCTGACCAGGGAACGGGGCGTAGGCGCTCTCTCCTGAGCTGGTCGCTAGCTACGGGCTGATTGGTGGCGGCCGGCTGAGATTCCGAGTAATATTTTGTTTCACTGGGAAGCAGTCTGAGAGCTCTTTTAATCCAGCGCCTTTAAAAATTTTATATCATATAACTTATTCTTACCATGTTCAATATACTCTGATAATTTCCGTTCTGTCCTATTGAATTCATTTAAAAATTGCTGGTTAAAAATCATCCGATTGATTCACGGCCCTCTACTGATTCACAACACGAAGACTGAATAATAGTGATCTAGTTCAGTCCCTAAATGTTAACGTTAAGGGCTGAGAGCCAGCGGGGCGAAGTCACTTGTCCTGGGTAGATCGTGAGCGTCAGACCTTGCGCTGAAACTCTTCCCAGTAGCTCTGTGCCTGCATCGCTGGACCCCGTCCCCGGGCAGCCTGCTCCCTTCAGTATAACACGGGCTGAGCACTTCCGTGACGTGCCCTTGGGGCAGACACGTGCTTTCTCATGTGCAAAGTATTGGTGACAACCACTGGGCCTTGGCACAAGGGCTGCGGTCCCACACCGGCCTGTCCCGCCCCATTGCTGCCCCGTCCTGTCCCTTTCACAACCCCTTCACCCACGCTGCGCCCTGGTTCAGTTTGGACTCACCTCCACTGGACCTGCTCCTTCTCAGCCGTCGGACTGACATGGTGAATAAAACAGGCAGTCTCGTGGAGACTACGATGCCAAGTTTTAAAAAAGAAAATACTTGGGACACCATGACGGACATGTCTTGCTTTCCGTGCCTAGGTTTGCATACTTTTAATGTTCTGAAAGGGGTTTTCCAATGAACGCCTCTTTGTTGATCACTGCAGCCATCTGATTCCTCTCGATGACTCTTTGAAGCAATCTATGGACCAAAACAACTTACAGTAAGTCCCCTGCATACGAACGAGTTCCATTCCAAGAGTGCCTTCGTAAGTCCCATTTGTTCGTAAGTCCAACAAAGTCAGCCTAGGTACCCAACTAACACAATCGGCTACATAGCACTGTACTGTAATAGGTTTATAATACTTTTCACACAAACAATACATAAAAAAACAAACACAAAAATAAAGAGAACATCTTTAATCTTGCAGTATAGTACCTTGACAAGTACAGTAGAGCAGTCCAACAGCTGGGTTACTGGGGCTGGCATCGAGTGAACAGGCAAGAAGAGGTACTGACTGGAGGAGGGAGAGGAGGTGGGAGATGGTAGAGCTGAAGGATCGTCAGCAATAGGAGACGGAGGGCGAGCTGCAGTGTCACTCACGCCTCACGGTGATGGAACGCACGTCTGCATCTTTGAAAGTTGTCAACTTGAAGGTTCGTATGTAGGGGACTTGCTGTAGTACCTTCCTAGAACACTGATGGGCATCGTGGGTAAAATGTGCACTCGGTCCTGTTTTCTCAGAGTTGACTGCTTCTCCCCTCCTGGCCTCATTTCCTCCAGGCCCGTCAGGTGGGCACACACTTCCCCTGAGTGGCTGCATTCACAGAAGCACCACTTTGTCCAGCAAGCTGTCACCGACCTTGCCGCCTTGGGATAGCTCTGTCCTCTCCTCGCTGGGGGAGCCCCTGCCTTTTCTTTTCTCGGAATGCTCACCACCAGCTGCTGCCCCCTCGCACACGTGCACAGATGCTGAGCCGTGTTTCCGTGTGTGAGGTGGGCTATCAGCTGTAACTTAATGAAGAGTATCACTGTCAGATTTCACAAAATGAAATTCCATCAGATGCTGAAGGAAGATTCTGCATAGAAACTACAGAGGGAAACTTGACAGCCTTTTCAGTCCGGTTATCAAAGCATTTGTGGTTCAAAGCCGTTGAAACAATAATGCAGTCTAGCACTGAATGCTCATTTGTATCTGAGGGTTTCGATAAAGAAAGTGGTGGGGGACATGAAAGCGGACCTGTTGTCTCCAATCCACTGTATTTAATACCCAGAGGATTGGCTGACAGCTTTTTATCACCATAATTAGTATGGATTGTTCCTGAGGCCGTTGATCAATCTTCCCTACCTCTGTGGACTCGAGTTGCTGTTTTCCTCCTCTCTTGCCCTCCCCACCTTTTATTTGAATATTGATCTTGCCAGTTGCAATCGGCCACGGGGAGGCTGCTCACTTAGACCAAGAAGCCTCGGGGTGTTGAAAGAGGCTGAGCAGTGGCTGGCCCTCCCTCACTGGTAATCCACCTTTGATGTCACGCTGCCTCATCCTCCGTGAGCTCCTGGCCTGGTCCTGGGTCCCAGTGACCTTCAGCTTCTCTGATGCAGCCACACACACGGTCTCTCCCAGCGGGTGGGGACCATGTGAAGACAAGCCCCAGAGCTGGTGGTCAGCAGATCCTCGTGGATGAATATCCCTTCTTTAATGTCACCAAGCTAAATAAAGGAGATTGGATAGACTGATAACTCAGTTGTGTGTGTGTGTGTGTGTGTGTGTCTGTGAAGGTAGTCTGTGCCGTATAACACAGACTAGAAACCCAGGACCACCTTCTTTCTCGTCAAGGTTTTCCAATGTGATATCCTAATTACTTCATTCCATCCGCCCTCCCTCTGTCTCGTCTCTCTCTGTGTCTCTCTCCCTCCCTGTCTCTCTCTCTCTCTCTCTCTCTCCTTCTCTGTCTCTGTCTCTGTCACCAGTGATACAGTTGATTCCTGACTGGCTCTCCTCTACTGTGATGATTGACCGTCCTGCCTCCTGCCTCCCAGCCTCAACCTTAAATCCTCTTCACAAACCTCAAGTAGATTTATGTAGAATACACATTTCTATTATGCCCCTTGTGCATTTCTTGTCCAAGCTCCTGGCTGTAGCACAGAAGCTTCTGTAACCTCGTCCCTCCCTTCCCCCAGCCCCAGCCCGACCCTCCAGGTCCTTGCCCCTCTAGGAAGAATTCCCGGAATCCCCTCTTCCGCACTACCTGTCTGACGCCCCAGTCTTTGCGCACATTCTTACTTTTACCCGTGATAACCTTTCTACCTTTGTCCCTTTGGCCTCTCTTTCTCATCGCTGAGGAATTAGCTTAGAAGGCGTCTCTTTCCAAAACCACTCTTTCAGTCCCGAGAGCCCCCGATAAATGCCTGCCTTCTGTCCTCTGAGATTTTCAAGGAATACGCGCATGTTTCTTTCCATGTGTTTCTGCCTCCTAGGAGAAGATAAACCCCTTGGGGACAGGTGTGTGTATTTTTCGTCTTTCTATCCTCAGTAATGTGGGACAAGACACCTGGCACCTTGATTATGTTTTTATCCTGGAAACAGGAAGAGAAGCAGTGGACTGCAAGAGCAGGGGCATCCTTTGTGTCCAACAGGATGTGTTCATGTTGTCTGTAACATGCTGTACTGCAGGGCTGAGCCCTGAACGAGAGCCAGGGAGGGTCTCGCTTGTCCTCAGTATTCCCACCCCTCATGCAGGTGGGGAAGTAACCAGGTGTCTTTCTCTGACCATAAAGAATCCAGGGGTTGCAGACAGGTTAGGTTACACAGTGTGAGAGAGCTTAGCAACCTGCACATTAAAAGGATGTTTCTCATCGGTCTTCCGAATGGAATTTCCCTCTGCCCCACCTCATAGCGAACATTACACCATCAGCATCGGTTTTCCGAAGGGCATTTCCTAAAGGGAGCAAACACTGGGCATTTCTCAAGGTGCCCGGGTGAGCCCTTATGGGCTGGCATGGCCTCCGTCACACCGTCTAGGAGACAGACCCCCAGCCCCCCCGCCGTGCAGAGCCTGCCTTCCCCCGATCCCAGGCACAGCGGCTCCCCACCAGTTACAGGTGTGAGCACACTTCACATGCCCCACATTGATACTTTAAACTGACTGCGACGCTCCTTCCTAAGTCAGCACAACAGAGCCAAGTTGGACGGCAAAGACCACACTGTCTGGGGGGTCCCAGGGAGCCTGGGCGTTTGCAATGCACAGTGGCCACGTAGAACAGCAGACAGTGCCAGGGCCGGCCCGCATGGCAGCCCCTCGTGCCGACTGTGGACACCAGCAACAGATGTTTCTGGAGCTGGTCCCCAGATGCACGCGGGCACACGGGCACCTCCCGCTCAGCCGCTCTGCTCTGTCTGGCTTCTGTAAGACAGACTTGACGGGCTGACACCGACTGGCACATCTCCCCGGCCAATCTACCATCTTTAGGGTCCAGGTGGCTTCAAGGAAATTGCACAAGGAGTGTGATTCTCAGCTGCGTGGCCGGTCCTCCCTTTGCTCCGGGGTTGGTGTTTCTCGTCGTGGGCATTTTGTGGCTGCAGAGCCCAGACCTAGTGATGCAGCCTCCAGCTTAGGGATGGGTGACGCCCGTGGGCACGTGAAAATGCCCTTTTCCTGTTCCTACAGCCAGTCCGCTTAATTTATTTTAAAGCAAAACCATTAAATGAGGTTCGGAGTATTGTTACTTTCTTCCTAATTTACTTCACTATGGCTGAGGACAGTGGCAAAGACAAAGGAGAGCACCTGCTATCTCCACCTAAGATTCCTGTGGCTTCTGCGTGTATGTCCTTTAGCCCAGAAGGACTATCAGTGCTTATAATTCGCCCCCTGGGCCATGTTTTGACTGTACCACAAACTGTCTGTGGATTTAGGCGAGACAGTTTTCCTGAGATTTTGTTTCCTCTCCTCTAAAGTCCTTTCTGGGTTGGTGTGAGGGGTAAACAAGGTACCCTGTGTGCAGCAGCCCAACACAGAGCGTGGTATGCAGCAGGAGCTCAGTGAATGCCATTCCCTCCCCTCCCAAGCCAAACAGGGTCCTTCGGATGGGCTTCCACCGGCAGAGCCCTACTCCAGGGCGCCTTTCAACGTAAGATAGTTTATTCATAGTACACTGCCATTGGATGTCGCACATATAATGTACACACACGTATGTATATTGTTTATGAATGCGTGTGAGGAATTGCACCAAGATGTTAATAGTGGACATTTCTTAGTGAAAACAATATGGGGTAATCTCTCTCCTTCCCGCTCTCCCTCCTTCCCTCCTTTCTTCCTCCCTCCCTCCCTTCCTTCCTGTTCATCTATTTTTGCCTATAATTAACACTTTATAACATCATAAAAGATATAAAAAACCAGCTTGAAGGATTCACCCAAGCCTCTAACAGTAGAAGGAGCCTGATTTGGGACCAGAGGTCTGAGCAGAGCTTAAGATGTAGCGTGATGTCCTGAAGTTGTGCAGTGTTTAGTGAGGATGTAGGTCAACTTGGAGCATGGAGCATTCCCAGGGAATGGGATGCTGTAAGTTCAGAATAAATAAATGTGTCTGCTTATTAATTTAATATGCCCTGTTAGGCCAGGAACCCATTTGTATTAGTGCAGAGGAGAGACAGGTATTAAAACCCATCTCTTAGGAGAGGAACTTGAGAAATCAAAGGAAAGGGGAAAGGAGTAACAAGGGGAGAGGGGGTCAGCAGAAAGTGGGGAAGAGCCAGGACAGGTGATGATCTGATTAAGAAAGAAGAGCAGGCAGAGAGAAAAAAAAATAAGAAAGGAAGAAAGAAAAAGGCAAGGAACCCAGCAGAGAAGCTTTCATCCTAGGTTCCCAGGGTCACGTAAAGCACAGGGTCCTGCTGCAGCTGGGCCGCATGGCTAATTGCCCTTAATGATCACGAGTTGACTCTCCAGGCCCCCAGGAGGGCCTGGTGTTCTCTGGTTGGCTGGCTGGCACTGCAGGTTCTGGTCATCACAGCCTTGATGGGCTGGCCATCGAGTGCTGAGCTGGTCGCTTCGTGCTGGGTGACACTGGCCCACCCAGCATGAAGGGTGGTGGGCCCACCTCCACCCTACCCATCTTTTTCTCCTTAACCCCAAAATGTTCTCGAGACCCGAGAAGAGGGTCTGTTCTAGGTGTCACCTGTGCCTGCTGTGAGCGGGGGCAGGGACTGAGGACCTTGTAAGTGGCTCCACTGACTACAAAGTCCTTGCTGTGAACCCAGCCCTTCTGGACGAAGGGATGTGGACGTGAGTCCATTCAAGGGGGTCTGGAGCACATGCTCCGTGGCTGCCGCGTGGGTGTTGGTCTGTGATGGGTCAGTGAGATAGCAAGTGTCAGTGATAGCCCTGCTTCCCGACAGAGACAGTTGCCGGCACCCACGTAATATGGCTTGACCTACATTTCACTTGAAAGCCTTGAGCTAATTACTTTGAATGTTGGGTTATAAATAACCGCATTCCTCTTCCTGAAGTGAAAGGGGAGAGGGGGCGTTCCCTGGCCCCCCCCCCCCTCTTCCTGCCCCTTTCCCTTTGCCTTTTGTTGGGTATTTCAGCTGAGCTTTGCCCATGGGATAGTGATCGGGGAGTTCTTCTAAAGGAGACCCATTCAGAAGTCACGAGGCAACCGGGCAAGTGGCAGGATCCTTGGTGCCGGGGAGGTTTGAGCCATCTGGATAAAAAGGGTCAAACGGTCCACTGGCAGCAATTAAGCTGCTCAGCGGGGAGAAGCCGTGTGACCACGCCAGAGGCACTGCCAAGAACAGGAGATTAGTAAACAAGCGTCCACACCAGCAGGCGTCCAGGCTGGCCCCGGCCGCGGCCACTTGGCATTTGCGTGGCTTCCTCCCTCTCCGGTGTCCCATCTGTCTGTGTCCACAGCCCACCTCTGCGCTGTCTGCAGAGAGTTGAAACTGACTCACCTCCGTCCGGGTTTGTTTAAAATGTTGGACGTCCAGAGCCAAGTGGATCCTGAGGGTGAATCTCAGGCATCCGCGGCAGCGTCCCTTCCCAAGTGCGTCCCTAGCGCCTCCGACGTTTTCGGCTGCGCCGCACTCTTCTGTCTGAGGAGCCGAAAGGCGTGGTGTCCTCGAGGGTGACGCTCACCTCTCCGATGGTGACCGTGAGCGCTCCTCCAGACATTTACAGCCAGGTTACGGCACGCGGGCCTGGGTTACTTGAGTGCACATCGTTGCGCATGACTTTCTGAGTGCTAGAAACCTTTTATGAAAAAATCCGTAAAGTCAGGCGAAACTCCCAAATGTATGCACTTATTCACTCAGCAAAGATTTATTTGCCAGGCACTGTGTTGTTGGTCCCTGTGGCTAAAACAGAGAACCACTTTCACACGTGCTACCTCCTGGTAAAGGAAGGATTCACAGGCCTTGTGAGTGTAGACTCCGCCCCCCACCATCCCTGCGTGGTGCCCTCCTTCTGATGTCCAGTTGGGGTCAAGTTCACATGACCCAACTCTGACTTTTCCCAATGATTTGTAACACCTCCAGGCTTGCCTGTCCTCTGCAGCGTGAGATGCAGAATGGTAGTTCAAATAAAGATCTATACTTTTTCAGCATGAATTAAAGACAGCTTACTCTACAGCAATCTCTGGTACATTCTCATTGTTCCTAGTTTTCTCAGTTTCCAGGACATATCACACCCCTCGTTTTCTTTGTCCACCTTCACTAGATACTGATCAGACCCCCGCACCATCTTGAACGTTGCCTTTACTAAGGGACCTAACCCTGTGTCTTCCATGGTGCCCTGTCTGCTCACATAAGCTCCTGATCTCTTTTCACAGTTTACGTCTTTGCATCCACATCTCCACTGAGCTCCAGACGAGCAGAAAGGATGTGATGGACAGTCCCGCACGAACCCGTAATGACAATGCTCACTCTTCATCCAAGGGGTGATTCCAACAGGCCGTTGTGTGTACGGGTCTAAAACAGAACTAGTGTTTTTTGCCAGACAGAGCGCCTCCCCTAACCCCCCCCGCCCGGCCACTCAGCCCCCATCTCTCCCTAGTTCATTGCCCCGCAGGTCTAGAGCACTCACCACTCTCTGAAACAAGCTAGCAACCTTGTTCAGTGTCTCTCCTCCACCCAGTAGGAGAGGAGAATCCCTGTCTTTTGTGTGCACACCCAGTGCCTCAGCTGTGCCTGGCTGGAACTCGGTGCCCCACAGACATTCGGTGACTTAGTCAATGAACGATGGAGCAAATGAATCATGAACTCTTCTCCCCATAATTTGGGTCTTCCCAGCACTGGCCAACTTGGGAAATACTATCCTCTTGAAAATTTCTACTCGCTCTATCTGTGCCAAGGACAGTTAGCTCTCTGGGGGGCTAAATTGTCAGCCTGGGCTGAGGTATGGCTGTGTGGACAGCAGGCACTGAGTAGATTCACGTCACCTGGTGGCCCGGGGGTTCGTGTCTTCTCCGTCTTTGATAAATGGCTCCACTGCAAATGTTTTTAATCATAGTCACACTTAGTTGAAATTTTGTGGCAAGAAGTACTTTAAGGAAATATGAATTTTTTAAATTTGGATTTTACATGCAAAGACACGATTATTTCTGGATATATTTTCAAGATTAAATGAGTAAACATAGAGTTGTTTCTTGAACTTCTGTAATCATGTAGGCTATAGTCACATGTCCTCTTCCTGAAGAGGAAAACCAGGAAGCTGAATCCTCACTTTGTGTTAACAAGAGAAGATATAGCAGGAAATCTCTAAAAGTTCCCACATATGTATGTGTATGTAAGATATATATATATATATATACACACACACACACACAGACACACACACATCTATTATCTTCCTATCTGTCTGTCTACCTACCTATCTATCTACAGTTTTCGATCTCTTGATTTTCTTTGTCCATTCCATCTCTTTTTGTTGGAAAACATCGGGGTTAAAAAAACTTCAAACCTAAAATTCTTCAGAGCAGGGTGAGTGAACAGAAGGAACATATTACTCTGAGCTACTTTTTTTTTATTGAAGTATAGTTGATTTACAATGTTGTGCTAATTTCTGCTGTATAGCAAAGTGATTCAGTTATACATATGTATACATTCTTTTTTAATCTTCTTTTTCATTATGGTTTATCACAGGATATTGAATAGATATAGTTTCCAGTGCTATACAGTAGGACCTTGTTGTTTATCCATCCTATATTTATATTAATAATAGCTTACATCTGCTAACCCCTACTCTCTCTCCATGCCTCCACCAACCCTGAGCTACTTTTAATAAGCTTAAACACAGCTCTAATACAGCCTAGAGATTTAAACACAAGCGTGAGCACTGATGTGTCGTTTCCATCTGCAGTCCTCTGGTCCCCTGCAGCACTAAGCAAGCCAGCAGTCTCTCTGTGCCGCCTTCTCCTCTGTGTAAAATGTACGTTGTTTTAAGAGTTCAGTAACCTGGCCTTCTGAAGCATTGCAGATGCCTCAATCATCGAAGTCAACTGAAGAAAAATAAGCCTAAACTTCGCGTTTATTCCCCTGAATGACTCCCTTATGCAAATTCTTCACTAGGTGAGATAGAAAACGTTTCTTCCAGCCGGTCGACACCAACTGGGATTGGAGTCTGCCTCCATAATCATGATTATTAATAAACATTCTTTAGTGCACGTTTGCATTTGCTGGCAAGGTTGTCAGCGATCCATGCTTGAGGCAGAAGGACACCCGTTTGATTCTAAATAGGCATTTTGGCAAAGGAAGAGGGAAACTTTACTTTTTTCAAGTGAGGCTAGAAATGACTCCGATTGCGAGTAGCTGCTCTCCAGGCAACAGAAGGTCACTCCGTCCTCTCACGTTTCCTTCCCCAGTTGTCTGGAACGAGGTCCAAGCCGTTCTTCCTTCTCCCTTCCTTCTCCTGTCCCCCTCACGGCCTTCTTCACGTGCTGCATTGTGGTGTGTGTGTGTGGGGTCCAGGCCGATGCAGATGGATGCCTCTGGAACAGACCACAGTGGAAGCGGTCTTGCACCATTGTCCTGTCCACTAGAAGGCATCGAATGGTGCATGGAAGAAACCAGTGCTTCTTAACATTTAGCCTAGTTCTACATCTCGAAAGACAAGTTGCATAGAAGGGTGCAGCTAACCTATCAGAGGGTGCAAATACAAAAGAAGAAAGGAAAAAAAAAGAGAGACATTTTCAGAAACCACTCACTTAGTAAATAACGGGACTTCTTAGAAAATCCCTTGAGTTTCTCTAAATTGATAGAAAGTGATGTTTCAGTCTTGGTATGGGGCGTGGCTGGCTGAGTCAATAGCTGGGAACCAGACTCCCACTGGGAGAGTCAGTTCTGTCCTGCCCCTGATGTGTCCTGCTAAGCTCTACGTGGGCAAAAGGGAACTCAGCCCACGGTGCCTCCTTCCACCAGAGAAGGCCCTCGCTCCCTAACCCTAACCTCCCCAGAGGCAAGGCTTGGATCTGAACACCCTTGTTGGCATAGTAAACATCCCCTGGCCTGGGAAGTGTGTCCTTTCCATGCAAATACATATTGCAGGACAGCCGTCTCCCGTTCAGGGGAAGGGGCTGCTGGCCATCCACCACCCCGGGCTTCTGCTCAGGCCAGCTTTGAATGAAACAGTAGCAACACTGTTTTCTTCTTGTAAAGATTACAGGGATAATCTTCCTTGGTCACAGTTGGTGAAACAACCAGAGGAGGTCTTGTTACCTCCAGGAAAGCCCTGGAAGGCACTGGAATTCCTGCTGCGCCAACTGGACCATCTATTATGTTTTCGGACAGAAGGAAAGGTTATCCTGGGAGAGATCGTGAAAGCTGCTCTTCCCCGTTACCCTCTCCTAGTTGTTGTTTATGCTGCTTCATCGCTGTGCCCATCCCTCAAAGCTTGTTCTTTATCGTATACATTGTGCAGATCGCATGGTTGCCTCCACCCAGTTAAGGATACGAGCCGGCTGGGCTCTCTCCTTGCCGTGTTCTGTGGCCACACAGCCTGCGCCCGCCTCACTGAGGGACTTCACCCGGGCAGGTGGTAAAGATAGTCAACCTGTGACTTGCTTTTTAGATAACTTTGGAATCATAACCACAGTTGTAATAAATGCTTCTGTGATTTGCATTTAAATAGTGTGTTCAGCCGCAGATCACAAAGAGGGAAGCTATCTTAACTCAACATCACGACCTGAATTCCCTTCATCTCAAAGCCAGCCCATGTGTAGCCAGTACAGATTTTCCCTCCGTGTCGAATGCAGATCTGTGAACCCCGCTGATCAAAACAAGTGTTTGCTTGAGTTAGGATGGGAGGGTCCAAACGGCTCAGGCGTGCCCTGGGTTCTCTGCCTCAGACACACATCCTCGCCCGGATCCAGTGAGCTCGGGATGCAGCACCTCCCTCCCCGTCCCAGACGGGATGTGGGGCAGGAGACGGGGCGTGGCATCCTTGAGGCGCAGACGGTGCACTCAGCACCAGGTAGTTAAGAAGATCATCTCTTGGGTTGTCAGGGAGGCTAGTTTGACCTGGAAGTAGTTCCTGGGCAGTAAACACAGACCCCCACCATCACTTTTAGCAGTCACCCTGCAGAGCAGCGTTGCTCTTTGCAGGGGCTCCCATGCACTTCCTTGGGTTCATTGGCTTGTCAGCTCCTGAGGAGACAGGAGACAAAATGCTGGCGGGATGCAGAGCTGGGGAAGGCATCTGAGTGCACATCGGGGGCAGGCCAGGACTGACTTCCGCCCCATCGGTGACAGCTCCATCCTGATTACCCACTTTGTCGTTTGCCGGGGCCTTTCTCAAGTCTTTTTGTTCCTTTTCATGTCATTCTTCCTCATCTTTTGGCAGGAACTTTTTTTTTTCATACTGTACCGTTGAACTCATTACATCATCAACACATTTTTCTCTGCCCCATGGATTTTTTTAAAAGGCATCCTTTGAAGATGTGCTTCTATTCAGACACAAGCTTTTGTTTCAAAAAAATCATAAAAGAGGTGTAAATATGGAATTTTATTGAAAAGGTCTTGTCTTGCTTTAGACATGACATCTAAAAATGCGTTTAAAATAAAGAGCAAGTGTTGTACAAGGCATGTGTCGCGGCAGTTGGCATCCTGGTGGGAGAGCCTGGGGCGGCTTTAAACGCATCCCTGCCCCTGCAAAAGCGTTTCATGTATGAGGTCCCTGCAACCCCAGGTCCTGGTCAGGACGTGTCCCTTCCTGATCTGCCACCAGGGGGCCAAGCAGGGCCCTGGTTTGCTGCCTGTCTGGATTACCACAGTTAGCCCATTTCAATGAGGTAAAAATAGTTTTCAGAAAATAATGTCATTCTCATAAGAAGCAGACTCTTCCTGACCTCATGCCGCCCTCTTGCTTTCACCGTCCTGCCTTCCCACACCCCTGGGCGTTGGCATGTAGCACATTCATAAATCTGTATGGCAGAGAAGAGTACGGGGAATTGAAATGTGTTCTTTACACCCTGAACTGCAGTCGTAGGTAATTGTAGGACCTTGGAGAAAGATGAGGCGACCCGAGCCCAGAAGGGTGGTCTGTTTTGCTCAGGGCCATATGATAATTCCTGGTAGCCCCTAGTTGAAAGTTGTTCAGTGGGATGTTCTGAGTGTCTTTGGGGCCAATATTTACCTCCCCAGGTGCACACGATCTTCTTTTTTTTTTTTTTTTTTTTTTTTCCGGTACGCGGGCCTCTCACTGCTGTGGCCTCTTCCGTTGCGGAGCACAGGCTCCGGACGCGCAGGCTCAGTGGCCATGGCTCATGGGCCCAGCCGCTCCGTGGCATGTGAGATCTTCCCGGACCAGGGCACGAACCCGTGTCCCCTGAATCGGCAGGCGGACTCTCAGCCACTGCGCCACCAGGAAAGCCCCACACGATCTTCTTACCTGATGTTTGTTCAATTCCAGTGCTTGGGACCTTGAGTGGACTTGCCTTGTAGATAAAAGTCAGGGTAGAAATATGTAACATTTGCTGTACAAGCTTCAAGAAGCCGTCTCTGAAAGAGCAGGCAGAACAGGCAGACACTTTTGTGGCAGGGGGGGATCACCTCCATCCATCTGGACTTGGTGACATTCCCCCTGGTTGGTAACCGTGCCTCGAGGGCAGCCTTGGAAACCAGCACTGGCCCGAGATCTGCTGCAGACACCACGGCCTGGAATCCCCTGACCACATGCCCTCTTGCTTTAACGTGAACTTAATTTCCGAAACGATGATGTGCGTTCCTCTCCCGTCATTGATTAGACCCATGCCTTCTCGGAGTCTGGAAAGGCAGACTACCCTAGAGGCTGCCCAGCACAGCTGGTGGAGCTCAGCTCCTCTGCAGCCCGGCTCCGGGACCGTCCTCTCTCTGTGGCACCGCGCGCAGACACGCCGGCCACCTGGACACACCTTCACGCCCTCCGGTCCTCCTGTTAACGCTCTTGTCTTTTGGCTCAATGCTACAGGTTCTTCCAACTTGAGCTCAGGGTGGTCTTCTCCTCTGCTCTCTGAGCATTTCCCCTCCCTCCTCAACCTGAGGTAGTGCCCGTCCCAGCCAGAAACCCCCTCCGTGTAATAGGCATTGTTGGTCGCACTGGTGATGGAGGGAGTAGGAGAGCCGGGGGATTAAACAGCAGCCGCTTATACCCCCCTCTTCCCAACCACGCGCATCTCCAGGCTGGAGGCACACAGGGAGGCGCCCTGGGTCGAGCTCGGGGGCCAGACCCGGCCGTCAGGAGGTATGCCATGCAGGGAGGGGCCGGCGCCCCTGGGAGACGCAGCCACGGCCATAGATGCCATCCAGACAGGAGGGAGGGTACCCCCAGCCCCTCCTGCCCTTCTCCCACGGAGCCTGCCCCGTGCTGAAGCCTGAGGTCGAGGAAGCCTGGGAGGTGTAGGGCTGTCGTTCTCTGGATCAGAGCCGAAGAGGAGGTGGGGAGATGGATGAGAGGACAGACGCAGTGACGGCTGAGCCCCTTCCCTGCACTCAGAGCCTCAGATCTAGTGGCCACCGCGTTACAGGTTCATCGTGATTAGAGGGACCTCTGATATTCCTCAGGGACCTAGCACAGTGCCTGGCACGGAGGTAGTAAATGAATGAACGCTGAGGTCTGGGAAATGATGACATCCTATAGAAACGCAACTGACTGCCATAAAGATCAAGCCAGAAGCAGGGATGTGATTGAGGGTGGCTGATCTCCAGACCTTTCTTCACTACGAGTAGCGGACAGAGCTCAGCTCTTTTCCCTGATGCCATCCTTGTTTGTAGGCTGGAAGGTGAAAAGTAATCCAGTTAATTAGGAGACTGCGAATGAGTAAACTACCTGTTTAGAAAAGAAAGAAAAGTGCTGTGACCAGCCCAGGTTAAAGGAGAGTGAGAATAGAAGTGTCCACGGAGGACCCTACAGAGCTTATGCTAATATTTTCTCAAGAGGTGAGACGCTTTCCTGGCAACCGTTGACTGAGGAAGGATGTCCCCTAGCCCCGACCAGCCACAGAAGTTCAAAGTTCCTGAGTGACTCACATTTATTTCAAATTATGCATTAGAAAATTTCCGTTAGAAATCAAGAGTGTTCTGTTAAAATGAGCATTTCTTTATATTACAACTGTATTCTACCAGTCTAGTTAAGCCCTCCAGCAATGCAAATGGTATTCAGTCTTGCTACATGAAGACAAAAAGCGTATTTGCCAAGCTCTGTATAAGGGAAGGAAATAGCGTTTTTGTTCTTTCTGTTGTTGAGATGAGCAGAGTAGAAATGTCTGTCAGGCTTTAGGTTGGGGCGCAGTGAGTGTGCCCCCCTTTGCCTGGTCTGTGTGTACCTCCTGGTGCATCTTACTGGCCAGATCACCACGATCCTCTGGCTTTTCCAAGCTTCTACTGGTAGAAAGAATGACAAGTCATTCCTCTCAAGAGTGGAGGGCTGTGCCTTGGCCAGGGGCTTGAAATACCCTGACGCATAAAGCATTCCTATCATTAGCGTAATTAATGCTGGAGCCTTTGATTCCTCCCAGGAAGAAAATCCCAAAGGCAGTGGGCTGTGCTTGGCTGAGTGACGCAATGATGATAAAATAGTAGCACCACCCACGTTTCCTAGCCTCCCTTCACTCATGTATTTTTCTCCATTGAACTTATCCTCCGATGCATTTGTTTCTTTAGTTGTTTGTTCATGTCAGCTCCGGGAGAACAGGGGCTTTGCCTTTTCTAAGTCACTGCTCCATTCCTGGCTCTGAAGACAGACACACAGTAGGGGCTTAACACGTATGCACCTACATGATGTACGTATTCTAGACATCTGCCCCCCTTGGGGCAAAGCTTGGCCAAGAGTATAGGTGTCAGTCTAGTTCCACGCCTGTCTCAATACCCCAAGTACGTCATTCAACACGGAAGATGAACTGGAACCAAGACCTCAGAACTCTCTTGATTTAAAACCATCTTGTCGCTCCCATGTCTGCCTGCCTCCCTGTCAGTGTAGATTAATTACAACATAATATAACACACATCATATAGCATGTTCACAGTAGTCCTGGGTCCTTTACAGTCTTACCATCGAATTAAATTGTAGCTTCCAACACGAACTTCTTTAGTTTAAATGCATAAACTAAGCAGATAGACCTCTTTTTTCAACTTCCCTGTTCTAAAACTGAAAGACCAGCTGATTTCAACATCCCTGAGTATTATTAATTACCCGTGGCTCAAATCAATGCACAGGGTTTGTCTAGAAAGCTATTTCCTCCTTAGGTGAGTGGCTGAGAATACATTACGTGGTAAGCAATGATTTGAGATGGATGTAGACGGAGGCTGAGAAAAGGCTGGGGTTTGGCACTGCACTCCCCTCCCTGTGCAGATGGCAGAGAATGAACGAACCCTGACTTTGCAAGGAAGGCAAAGGTGGAGGTGTTTTCCTTGCAAACATACAGGGCAGAAGTGGCAGAGAAAAGATAGATGCCCAAACATGGGCTTCCTTTCTAGGGACCCCTATTGGCAGTTTGGAGCAAGCTGATCTGTACTCCTTTCACCAAGAAACTGCCCTCCTGAGGAGCTGCGGGGAGGGGCTGGGACTCGAGAGCCCACCAGGAAAAAGAATGATGAAGTGGCCCTTTAAATATCCATCCCGGTGGATGTTCTCTTAAGTATTCAAATGAGATTGCGCCATCAGATTGGTATGCATTAGGCTGGTTTCAATGAAAATTAACATGTAATTGCTTCAAATGAAGTAAGTGAGGAGGTAATCTGTTCTTAAATTGGATTCCCAGAATTTTGTGGTACCATAATGCAGCTGTGAAATGAAATATATTTTAAGGATGATGTCCTCCAGGGGGTGCAGGGGCTGGCGGGGGGCGGGGAAGGAGCAGAGAGAAGAAGCTGCAGAAGCGCCCCTCCCCCCTGGCCCGCCTCACTCCCTGTCAGTCTGGTTCTCCAACTGCCAGTGGCTGAAGAGGTACTCCTCCACCCTTGGGCGGCTCCTGTTCTCTGCTTCCTAAACCGAAGCCATCTTCCCCGCAGGCATCAGTGGGTCCTCTCCACCTTCTTACAGCATCTGGATTCCCAGTGGCACTGAACACTCCTGGCCCTATCGCTCTGTGGTCTTCCCTCAAAGCTGGATGGAAGATGCTCATTCTGGGTGTGGTCCCTACTGAGACCTTCCATCCTGAGGTTTCTGCTGCCAGGGTTGGTCGTATCGTCCAGAGCACATCGTGCAGCGGTCAGATCACGGCTCCCTGTGTCCTCCTGGTATCTGAATGTGGGGAGGTGATGCCTGACCCCATGACTGACCCTTCTGATATCAAAGACTTAGACTGGAGCAGCAACAGCTAAATTCGTGACCACTGCCTCCTGCAAAGCCTGGGTCCAGCCAGACCAGTCCCCCCTCCCGTCCCCCACCCCCAGCAGCCACGATATGGTCTGTGAAGTCTGGAGATGAGCCTGGGAAGAATTAACCTTCTTACCCTTCAATCAAGTTGGGAAGCAGCTGGGTGAAGAGTCAGCACAGGTTAATGCTTTAAATGGTTTTGCCTTTGCCGCCCGAGGCTGAAATGGGATTTTCAGCCCCCTTTGAAATGAGCTGACAGTCCTCTGGTCCCATGGCCTCAGTCCTCTTCCCAAAGGGAAGCCCATCTTTGATGGGCTCTAGGGACCTTCTGCACCGAGGCCAAAGACGGGCAAAGCTGTTAATGAAATGAATCACCTGTCAGTGGAAAGGCAGAGCTGGAGTGAGGTTCAGGCAGCACTGCTGCTGGTCTGCACCGAGTTCGCCCATCCAGGGGCTTGGGACCACGATGGCAGACCAACTGTGCCTCAGCTCATGAGGAGACAAGGATTTATAACAGGCTGTATAAAGAATATATGTTTCAGTAAAGGAGCCCCCCATCAGAGCTACGGAGCAGGGAAATTAACAGGAAAGGGAGAAGAATGAGGTTCTGTGAACTCACTGATGCTGCGTGGCATCGGGCCCCAGCCAGATCCCGGCTTGCCTCCGCCCGTCACAGCTTGGTTTTACAGCTCAGCTGATGATGTTTCTAATTCCTGTCTTTGTTTCTCTCTCTGTTTATGTTGCTGTTTTCTTTCTGCACATGTTGAACAGCTCTGGCTTTAAAACTGATCAGAGCTAATGGCTTCTTCAGATGCACATGTTGTATTTCTCTCTCAGTACATGTGACCAAGAAGATGCTTGAAAGGATGCCAGGATGGTTCCCTTCTCCCAAGGGATTGCTGGGCTGGTGGATTCAGAGAAGGTGAAAGACAGCAGAGAGTGCGAGGGAGCGGAGGGGACAGCACCTGGCCAAGATTTGGTCTCCCTGGAAACGATGGCCTGAGACCCCTGAGACACTAGCTAGTGATTTTTATTTCCTACTAAAGGCACGGCCACAAGGTTGCAGAGGAAATCAGGGTCTTCGCTGTGGGAATAAGGGGGATTGCCTACAATGTTGAAAATTTCAATCACTGCATGTAGGGAATTAAATCTCTGGCTACTTTTAAAAAGAGAATTTGTACACTACATTAGACAAATCATCTACATTGATCGGTCCTTTTCTTTCCTCATCTGGCAATGGGAGGAAACTATTATTTGCCTATCTTCCTTGGGTTCTGCAAGGACTCATAGCCATCTCGTCCCCCAGACTCCCCCAAGAGGCAAGCCGATCGCAACAGAAGAGCTTGGCGTACTTTTCTAGGTCGTCCGCAGACGCAGCATCTACTTTATACTTCATTTGTACTCTAACCCCACTGCCAGCCCTTGATAGAATCTGACTGGGCTTCTACAAGCTGAGCTAGGTTAGGAGAGGCTGGATGGAAATGGACATTGTGGGGGGTGTGTGTGTGAGTGTGTGTGTGTGTGTGTGTGTGTGTGTGTGTGCCCTAGTCTGTTTCCTGATGATCTGATATCTTGTGTTAATCATTTTGACACCCTTTTCTGCTGTCAGAATCTGTCACATGGTCCTCTCGATACACTTCTCTGGTTTAACTCTCTTCAAAGTTTGCAGAGTCCACGGAAAGAAAGTAGAAAAAGTCATGGTTTTATTCTTATTTTAGAGACAGAGAAGTAGCATTCACTCCACGAGCCTGAGGAAGTGTAATTCATCTTAATCACCAGATGGTCTATGTGATGACACCCACACGCCCTTCTTCCTGGGACCTCATTTGCTTTGAATATTAAATCGGGGTCATGGTGTTAATGCCCTGCTCTTAAAACACAAACCAGCATCAAGGACCAAGTATAAAAAGTAAAATATAAACCCAAACGTATAAAGCCACAGTCGCCAGGGATACTGCAGTCTAACAGGGAGGGTCACCAGGGGCACAACGAGATGCAGGCGGTGAGGGACTACATAGAAAATGCCTGGCTCCTTTTATTTAAGTAAAAGGACTGTGAAGTACAGAAAATACAAGTGAAAAGCTGGTCCATTACAGGATCCTGTTTCGAGCTCTATTCTTGCTGTCCCCCCTTTGACCTATGAAATCCCCTCCCGTTTCTCTCTTAAATTCGACCTCAGAAGCTTTAGTTCTCACTTTATTTTCCTCTCCCACGTGTAATCGATGTCCCCACAAGCTCCGTGGTCCTCTTTTCCAACCAGCGGACCCACTCATTCTGTTCATCCTCTCTCTCTAAGGAGCCCAGACTGACAATTTTGCCGATAGTTTTCATACATAATAACTTAAGTGCATCACTTTTCTGCAAACATGTTAGCGTTAGAGTTCAATTCTTCTGCTCCTCGCCTTTTGTACCTGGTAAATCTATTCCTCTGACGTGTGTTTAGGAAGATGGCTTCGTTCTCTGCCTGTGCCATTAGTGGCAATTGCACAAAGCAGAAACACAAATTACCTGCCTTCCGCAGACATAGCTCATAACCTAGACACCATGGGCTGGCATTCAGTGCAGCCTCCGCCTCTGTGCACGAACCTGAAACGGGACACCTGCCTATTCATTTGAAATGTAGGTAAAGTGCCGTAGGCACGGAAGAGCCTGTTTGGGGAAGCTCTCCGTGCCAGTTGCTGGGGGCTGTGTGCTGGCCTCAGCCCTTGCCGGAGATGGAGGGCCCAGTGCCAGCGTCTCTGGGGAGATCTGGGGCTGGGGAGCTTAGGACCCTGCCAAGGCTGAGAATTCCCATGAACGGTACTCCCTGCCTGAAACGGAACAGCGGGATGAGCTACACAACAGGGAGGCCAAGGAGGGCGCCTCCCGGAGTTCGGACCTGGAGAGGCGCGTGTGGGTTCCCACGGCACCGTTCTGTAAGACTCTCTTCCGACTGGCTTTATTTAGGCAACTCTACAGTCAGCAAAATCAGCCTCCCCTGGGGCTGTTAAAGTCAAATCAACAGGGTTTTCATGGGAACAAATGTTTGTAACAAAAAACCTGGGTTCCTCCAGCGCCACCTGCTGTCAGACTTGAGGAATTTGTTAAGGGAGCCTAAGGATGTGCCTCACCCACCCGGGGGGAGGAAACAGGGGTCCCCTCTGTGAATGGGCTCGGGGGCCCCTCCCACCCCCCTGCGGCCCTGGGCAGCCAGTACAGACACCGGCGGTATCAACAGTGCAGCCCCAAAGCGGGCAGGGCCGGCGGGGCTGCCTGGGAGATCCCGGGGATGCAGAGCAGACCAGCCCCTTCCAGCACCGATGCCTCCTGACTCAACCTCAGGCGCTGCTTAGCTGGTGTTGCTAAAGGACGCTTACTCCCAACCTTCTCGGACTTTCTCCAGGTGTAGGGCTTGTCGCAGCGCTGCTCTGAACTGGATTCTTTTCTTTTAATTAATTAATTAATTATGTTTTTGGCTGTGTCGGGGTCTTTGTTTCTGTGCGAGGGCTTTCTCTAGTTACGGCAAGCGGGGGCCACTCTTCATCGCGGTGCGCGGGCCTCTCACTGTCGCGGCCTCTCTTGTTGGGGAGCACAGGCTCCAGACGCGCAGGCTCAGTAGTTGTGGCTCACGGGCCCAGTTGCTCCGCGGCATGTGGGATCCTCCCAGACCAGGGCTCGAACCCGTGTCCCCTGCATTAGCAGGCAGATTCTCAACCAGTGCGCCACCAGGGAAGCCCTTGAACTGGATTCTTGATGCTTGTCTCACACACACACACACACACACACACACACACACACACACGACACACACACACAGACTCTCATTCATCCAACAGGAAACAAAGAAGAACCCAGAGAAGGGAAAAACCTGTCTCTGTTTTCTCCTTTCTCCCCATTAAAACATCACATCCTTGTGGTCTCGCTCTCTGGCCTTCCCGTACAGCTTTTCTCTTTCCCACCTGAGTCCCGTCCTGTCAGCCGCCCGCCCCTGTTTCTCCACCATGACTCCCCCTTTGCTTCTTCCTGTCTCTTTTCTCTCATTTGTAATGAGGCTGCTCAACGCCGGAGGGTCAGTGCTGTAAATCACCAAGGGATCAGAGCGAGGGCCACACTGACAAGGAAAGCTGTCACCAGGTTTTACAGCTTCATGTAAAATGCACTGTCCACGCGATGACAGCGAAGGGGCTGGAGGGTGCGGAGTGGTTTGGGGACAAGGGTGGACAGATGACTGCCTGTGTGGCGGGGAGGGGGCACACCTGTGTGCTTCCACACGAATGTGTGCCCGGAGGTGAATCTGCCATCTCTCCCAAACCAGGCACGTCCCTGCAAGACTCACCGGGAGACCCGCCCACTTGTAAGAGCTCCGGTGATGAGCTCTCTCTGGGTCTCATTGCACAGAGCCACGGAGACAGCTGGTGCGAGCTGTCTGAGTGCAGAAGAGCCGAGGACAGTGCTCTGGAGGCGACCCGCAGCCCTTCCTCCTGGAGGGGCAGTAGGACTCGTCCTTCCATAGAGAGCACTGTGTGCATGTCCCGTTCGCCTGTCAACAGGTGTCTGCCCACCTGCCAGGGGACCAGCTGGCGGGAGCTGCCTCTGAGGCTCAGCTGAGAGGCCCCCGTCCCGAGGGCTTCGATAGGCTGGGTGAGGAGGCAGGGCCAGCCCATGGGCATCCTCAGAGAGCGGCACATGACATTAATGTCCCAGACGGAGGCCCCTGCAGCCACGGCCCATCCCTTGTTTGAGGGCCCTGCTGTCACCCTGCCACTCCAGCCAGAGGCCAGTGGGACCTGGCTACAGAGTAGGGGTCTCCTGGAGGGAGGCCACCAGACATACATGAAGCAGAGACGTCGCCGACCATGGCCTAGCAGGGCGGCTGGGCGGGTGGAGGGAGTGCAGAGTCCTGGTGCCCAGTGCCCACTGGTGCCCAGGACTTGTGTGCCGCTCTTGCTACTGTACCTTCCTCCCTTCCCCGCCCCTCCCGCACTCCCCATTCTGGGGGAACATCCCTCGTGTCCGTCCCTCCCCTCCAGCCCGGGCCCTGCCCTACCTCAGGCTGGCAGACCTGGTGGGATGAACCACTGGAAGCAGATGCTCTGTGCTTCCCCCCAGTCTGCTCTCCTGTGGCAGCGAGGCGCTCTCAGGCCACAGATCTGAGCACATTCCCTTCCTGTTTGAAACCCTTTGAACCATAAGTTAAATTTCAGATTCCTCAGGGTCAGTGACATGGAAGACCCTTTTTGAAGGTGCCTTTGCTCACCTGTCCAGGCTTTTCACACATCTGATTACTACCCAAATCCTGCTCTCCAGCCACTCCCAGTAATGGTTCACAGCTTTATTTATCAAAAAAAAAATCTGTGGAACTTATTTGGAATTTGTGGTTGGGGGTCTATTTATAAAATGCAGTGGTTTTTTGTTTGTTTGTTTGTTTGTTTTTTGAATTCCACAAGTGTGTCTGACGTGCATTTCAAGCTCCAAGCTCGGAAGCATTAACACCGCCCCAAACACGCCCTGCCTTTGGCCACACAGCAGGCAGGCACCCTGTCCTATTCCCCTTTGTGTACCTAGCCCCTAGCACATTGACTGGTCCGCAGTAGGGTTGCAAATTATTTTTTGGCAACTTAGTGATGATAAATAAATAAAGGATATTTCCAGTGATACCAGAGAGAGTGAGACTAAGTCACATATCACAGTCACCCACAGGGTGCAGGAAGGGAGAAGAGACTGTAGCGTGTGTGTGTGTGTGTGTGTGTGTGTGTGTGTGTGTGTGTGTGTGTCAGAGCGGGGGAAGAGAGGGAGGGAGGGAGGGAGGGAGAGAGAGAGGTGGTCTAGGCTTCGGAGGGAGGAACACAGCCCAGGAAAGGTGCAACACCACATGTGGTAAGCACCGAGAGTCCTCACAGGCACTCTTGCATGAAGCGGGTGGTGGGAGACCCATTTCAGTGGGGGGTTGGCCATCTGTGTACATGAGTGGATGTATGTGGATGGAAACAGAAATACAGACACAGCCAAGATCAAGAGCATCCTGAATCCATCCGTTCTTCCCAGAAGAAGCGTCTGGTGGATGGAATCTGTAGGTGCTAGAGCACTGCGGACAGTAGAGCTGCAGCCCAGCTGTGGCCGGTGACTTCTCAATGGGGAGGTGGCGAGGTGCAGGGACAGAGACACCTGCACCAGCCATTCGTTCCGGGAGACAGAGGTGAATCCTTCTTTTATTCCTTCCATCACCCCTTCTCCTCTGTGATAGATGGGGCCGAGCTGTTTGCGGTGTGTGTGCAGAGGCTGACAAAATGCAGCGATCGGATTGGAAATCAAAGCTCTCCCCAGCGCTGGCTGTGTGCCTGCCTTCCCAGAGACCGCGGTGGCGGCGCAGCAGAGGGGGAGGAAGCAGCTGCTGTCCTTTCCCCCCAGGAGTTGTTTTGGGTTTTACTTTTATTTTTCCCAAGACAGAGTTGCTGGAGAGGGTAGCCAAGGCAGCCAGAGAAAGGAAAGGAGACAGAGGGCGAGCATTGGAATGCAGGGGGAGAAAGAGCTGTGCAGACGGGGAGGAGAGAGAGAGGCAGGCGAAGGGCAGCTGATGGAAGTCCTTGGAACCTGCCTTTTTTTCTGCTTTTCTCTGGTCTCAACCTCCCATCCTGTCTCTTTCCCAGCTCCCCCTCCTTTGTCATCAGAGGTGCTCCCTGCACGCTGTGAAGCGTGATTTAACTTACGGGTTGTGATGGAAATGATTCACGAGTCTGCTCCCCAGACAGGCTGGGAAACTGAGACAGGGCACGTTCAGGGCGCTTTACCTGGCTCCTCTTTGGCCCTACCTACCCCCAGTCTTTTGTCCTGAGAGTTCTAGGAAGCAGCCATCCCCACATCCACCTTACAGGATGAAGAGTTGATTCTTGTCTTTGCTTTTCTCACCCCTTCTCCCAGGACATCTTCTGCATCGAACTGCCCCACAGGGTCCCGGAGCCTGAGTCTTATGGGTTGACTCTGCCCTCTGCTGGATTAAGAAGTGGAAATGAGGCAGAAAAGGGGACTAGTTCCAGAAAACATACCTTGGCGTATTTCCCAGGAAAGTCTTTGGTTCAAGCAACCCAAACCCTAAGTGAATACAGCTCAATATGCCTGTGATGTATTAATACCCTGATAAGCCAGTCAGAATGTGTTTCCAAATAGACCTATTACGTAAGAGGCGATAAATACTAACCGTCTCTCCTCTATCCGCATTTGTGCATGGAGAATGGCCTTGGTAGGGGATCCGGGGCTGTGCAGACGGAGTCTTGGCCGTTCTGACCTTCTGACTGATGGCGAGTCCTGTGCCCTATAACGTGGTCTCCCATGTCATCCGCATCGTGCAATCCTGCCCTTTGCCCACCGCTTAATGACTTTCTATTTTGTTTTACAACCTGCAATCTGCTGCATGTCCCAGTCAACAGTATCTCTTTTTCCTGCTGCTGCTGATGCCTTGGATGCTTTTATGGGCATCGATTCCCTTCACTGGTTCCCCAAAGAGGTTCTTTTCCTTGAGCCGGAGCGTCATTCTGGCGGATTACAGCGCCTGCCACTCTGCACTCCGATTTATTGCCATCCTGGGTTTTATTCTCCCCTACACTTGCAGCCAAGCCTCATTCACTTCATTTTCTGGGGTGAGCAGAATAGAGGAAGATGTTATTAATAGGAGAAAGGATGTCATCCTGGCGGGCTTAGTGATGTTCACGTTTATGTTCTGCAGTTCCAGAGCCTAGCTCTGGCCCAAGCACCACCCTTCTTCCAGGAAGTGATGAACCCAACAGGATTCTCCCTTAGGAATTGACCTTCCGAAAGCTTGACACTCTTTTCAAGCTTTTGTGGACAAATGGTGTTCTTGTGTTTGGGCAAGCTCACCCGTAAGTCCCTCGCTTTCCCCTGCTTGTGACCAGCAGTTTGCACTTGGAAGAAGGCTGGACAGTGTTGTAGGTGAGGTCTGAGTGCAGAGGGGTGGGCGAGAGGGAGGTGGAGAGGAGATATACGTGGTACGTGATACACCAGGTCCTCTTAGGATGGCTTTTCAGGTTTCCCAGACACTAATGTATGTGAATCCAATTGAAGTCACTCTACAGGTTTTATTTACTTCGATAAACATGTTTACTGATCACTTATCACAAATCAAATAGTAGAGCAATTTCTAAACAATGTCCTACAGATAATAAATGTCTCTTGCATATACATACAAAATGTTACATCTCACCTCCTGCAAGTCCAGCTCACTCTCTCAGAAGTAGAATTTAGAAACCACCCAGGGGCTGCAGAGAGCAAAAGGGCAGGAGCTGCCCCTCCAGGGACCTTCCCCAGCCAGTGTGGACTGACTGGCTCCACACTGTGTAGGTTTAGAGCTCCTTCATACAGGAACAGGAACCACAAAAAAATCTTCCAGTGGGTTATAGTTGTGGGTGTAGGAGTTCACCCAACCAAACTGACTTGCCAGGAGATCACATAGATAGAGACAGCTGGTGAGGCTGGAGATCACCAAGGACAGTGCTGGGAAGGTTTCCTTGGGGTGGGTTGGTGTTGACGGCACAGAAGCCTTTTCTTTACAAAACGCTCCTGGGAAAGTACAGTTTGCCAAAGCAGCATGGGGGCGGGGGGAGGGCAGTGAGGTAGCATCTGTTTAGCCATGTATTTTTTTTTTAACTGGGGTATAGTTATTTTACAGTGTTGTGTTCTACTGTACAGCGCAATGGAGTTCCCTGTGCTATACAGCAGGTTCTCAATAGTTATCTATTTTATACACATCAGTGTATATATGTCAGTCCCAATCTCCCAGTTCATCCCACCACCAGCACCCCGCTTTCCCCCCTTGGTGTCCATACGTTTGTTCTCTACATCTGTGTCTTTATTTCTGCCTTGAAAACCGGTTCATCTGTACCAGTTTTCTAGATTCCACATATATGCGTTAATAAATGATATTTGCTTTTCTCTTTCTGACTTACTTCACTCTGTATGACAGTCTCTAGGTCCATCCATGTCTCTACAAATGACCCAATCTCGTTTCTTTTTATGGCTGAGTAATAGTCCATTGTATATATGTACCACATCTTCTTTATCCACTCCTCTGTTGATGGACATTTAGGTTGCTTCCATGTCTCATGTTTGGCCATGTATTCTAAAAGAGAAGTTCAGAGGTCATCATAGAGGGACTTGGTGTCCAAAACTGTGCATTTCTCAAAAGGGCAACATTGTTCAATGCACATGATTGTGTGAGAAGCATTGTTACTGCTGGGTCTCTAGTGACAGTTTTAGAGCCAACATAGAACGCACTTTTCCAGCCTCTTGCACGAGTATTGATCCAAGGCGTCTGACTTTACCCCCAGGAAGATAACACAGGGGCCGCAAACAGACCCCGGGAGTCTGAGTTCGGCTTTGTGGTTTCTAAGTGAGCCTGTATATCAGAACTCTGTGAAACTTGACCCAATCACTTAGACCACGTGGGTTTCTATTCTCATTTTGAAGACAGTAGGAATATATTTTCAGGTGGAACTCCTAAATGCAGACCTTAGGTGGGTTTCCTATGCCTACCTAGAAGCAAGGCCAGCTTTGGATGACTCTCAGGCTTTGCACTGAGAATAATCTTAGCTCCTGCACATACCTGTATTGCCACCCCCCTTCTCTCTGGGTGTTCTGCTGATCACTGAACATTTTAAACTGGTTTTGATGAAGCTAAAACTACCAAAGGGCATCCTGGTCTTAATTAGAAGAACCCAATTTCAGAGCCTGTTAGGACTCTTAGGAGTGGAGATGCGTTTTAGTACCAAACATTCTCAGAAGGAGAAAGGAACCCAGGGATGACAAAGAAAAGGGGCTTACTCTGGAAGGCGGGGCCACTGCCTCTGGACTCTGTTGATTCGTGGGGAAAGAAACAAAGGCTCAGAGGTGAGAACGGGTCAGCTTTGTTGAGGAGATGCTAGGACATACCGCATAGGGCAGAGAAAGCCACAAGGTCAGGGAGCCTGGAAGAGTCCAGTCTCCAAGTGGAAGGAAGGAGATCCTCCACTTTCATCCTCCGACTTTCTGTGATTCTCTTGATAATTACCGTCAAAGGAGCCATCATGTTGCTGATTCTACTCAATGCATTTAAATTCTAATTCATATTATTTGATCCTTCTTAGAGGTGAAACTAAATGTGCTTCTTTGCACTTATACCCCTCTTTCTCTCAAGAATTTGCATAAGAAGTGAAGGCATGTTTGCATTTATTGCATTTCAGTAATTGGCATTTTTGCCTTCCCAGTTTTGCTCCACTTTCTGTTCTAACCTGCTAACCCTTCCTCTCTGTTCACCTTGGCAAGGAGAGGGACAGCTAAGAGTGTCAGACAGCCCTGCCTGCCAGAGGACGGGAAATAGTTATGGGGGCTCAGGCAGCGGACCTGGGGAGTCCCGCCACGCTGGGGTGCCTGTCTTGCACAGACGAGGAAACTGAGGGTCAGAGAGGTGAAGTGACTTGCCAGAAATCACACGTTTTAGGGTCCTGGCTCTGAGGTTAGAGATATGTCTCTGCCTCTGGCTTTGTTTTGATGATTCCATGAGATATAATTATTCGTGAAAGGATTTTGCATGCTATTGTGAATCGGAAAGTTTGAGCTATTATTTTTCTGGTTAATTAACAAAAACACCCCAAAGCTCTTATGAGATGTCTGCTGCCTCCTCCCTTCTCACTTCGCAAGCTATCGTGGAGCCTGAGCTGTGACGTGGTGACCTCCGGTGGTGCGGCTCGCCGTGTGCCACATGTGGCATGCCCCTGGCAGCATGGTCTGAGTCACCATGGAGAACAGTTGGAGAGATTCCCTGTTGGGCTTGGTCTCAGAGTGTACTGGCAGTGTGCCTTCCCTTCGGGCAGCGGACATTCACTGACTGAATGCGAGCATGGACTAGGTACCGTGCTGGGCATGACAGGGCTGAGGGTTAAAAAAAAATAAAGAAAATGCACAGGCTTTGCCTTCACAGTGGCCGTGTGGCCTGGGGAGTGATGGGACAGAGGTGCTATGGGCTGGGGGTGTCGGCGTAGACCTGGCAGATGGAAGGGAGCCTTGGAAGGAAAGGTGTGTGTGGTGAGGAGGTAGGGAGACAGATGGGGCAGCGTGGGACATGGTTTGGAGTCCCGGGAGAGCATCCACATTGCGGAAACTGCAAGAAACCCGCAGGCACACCCTGTGATACAGCTTCTGTGCAAGGCGATGGGTCTGATGAGGATGGGGCATCTTGGTGAGCTGTTCTGAACTGTTGGCCCTTCCTATGGAGGGCTGTGGACACCAGTGAAGGCTTTGGAACAAATGAGTCTCAAATGGATTTGCTAGAAAGGTCCTTCCAGCAGAAGGAGAGGGTGGAGGCTGGAGGTTAAGAGAGGCCGGCATGGCCGCCATCCAGGTGAGGTAAGGTCGGAATCTCCCCACCCACCCCATTGCCTAGATTCAGAAGGGGGTCCACTTGAGTGAGATTATGGGTGATTTGAGCTGCTTGTTGAAGGGTGAAGATCAGGGAGTAATTTATGCGGGGGAAGAAGGAGCTCTCCTCCAGCACAGTGAGAATCCCTTCTTACAGAGACCAGCTACTAGAGAGTATCGCAAAGGCACCAGGGGGTTCTGTAAAGGACTTGCATAACTGCTTGCCCAGGGTTGGTTGAAGGACATTGCTTCGCTAGGCTCAGCTGATGTGGCTCCAGCCAAGAGAGGGCTGACTGTGGCTGCATCTTTGCATCTGCACCCCGCCGCCTCCTCCCCCAGCCCCCCTCGCCCATCAGGGCTGTGCCTGCTCCGGTTGCTGCTTGGGGAGGTGGCCAGAGGGACGGAGAGCGCCCCCCTCTCAAGAGCTCTCTGCTTCTGGTTCAGGGCCGGGCACTGTGCTTTCAGCATTAAGACTGCATCCGTCTTTTCCGTGTCCATCCAGCGTTTGTCACTGAATTGCCCGTGCAGGTACCCTGCTTTCTTTCATTTCAGTGGCTGTGGTCTTCTTTGTAGGATAAGCCCCGAAAATATAGACAGTAAGGAAGATGTTTTGTTCTAAAAAGTGAGCACAGCATCCTCACCGGCGTAGAAGCACAGTGAGTAAATGTATAATGTTGAGCGGGGTGGTGCAGGCACGTATTCAGTTACTTGGAAAATAATATTGAAGAGAGGGGACATCTGTATTTTCACACAGAAGATAGTAAACATTAACACCTCCCTGTTCTTCCAGAGTCCTTTATACTTTTCCCTTGTGTGTTACTTTCCTCTGACAGCCATAGGGATTGAGTGGACAGACTAGTTTTTTCCCCATTTGACACATAGGAAAACTGAGTCACAGGAGGACTGGGGACCCAGGCTTGTCACAGCAGATTAGATAATAAGACGAGGACCTAGCTAGCTTGACTCCGTGGAAGTCAGGCCAGCAGCTCGGGGCATGGCCACTGCTTCTCTTCAGTATGAACGTGCAAGCTGAGGTCCTAGTAGGTGGAATATACCAGTGCATGGCAGCTTCCAGATGGGAGAGATGATGTTAAAATCTGAGTGATACCCAATGCATTGTCAAGCTTTCAGAATGCTCAGTGGAGAACCTTTCTTCAAATCCACCAACCCCAGAAAACACAGGTTAGGGACTCAGGAGATGCAAGTTCCCATCCCCACTCTTTTCTGAACTAAACAGCTGCATAGCCATAGTCTTAAGAAGGAAGCAGCTGTACGTCTGTGTCTCTAGGGTCTATATCTATAGGTGACTTTGCAGGTCCCTCCAAGCAGCAAATGTACACCATCTGCAAAGTTCTCAGCAAAATACCTTCCCTGGTCGCTTAGACCACGGTGGGTTCCTCAACACCTGTTTATTTTCTGTACAAAACCCCATTGTATCCGCTCATAAAAGTCCTCATGCTCGACAGTGATCTGTCTTAGCTCTACTTAGGCGGGAGCAGAATGTCTGTGTCTGTCTTATTCACCCTGTATCACACCCCTTAAGTGCTTAACACCCTGCATGGTGCATAATAGATCCTCAATGCACGTTTGTCAAACAAGTGAATAATTCAAAAAACCTATTTTTCTACACCTCAAATTATCTACGTCTTCACTTCTCACAACTAGAAGTGAAGTTCACGTGATGGGAAAGAGAAGGACGGGCCTGGGATAGGAGCCTTGTGAGAGGAAAGGCTGCAGACCAGGCCTGAGGAAGGAGGAGGGATCCTGTGACCACCGACGCCCTGAACAGCCCTCCTGTCGGCCCAGGTTCAGTAGGTCCTGTCTCCGTAGGACAGTGTTGGGTCCGATGTCTGACACTAGCAATGAGCCCCAGCACACTGTGGGAGGAACCCCTTCCTGGGAAGGGAAACCTCGGCATTCACCTTGTCTCTGTCCCCCCGATCTTCTCTCTCCTGCGTGAAATCCTGATAATCCTCAAGTGTGGTTTGCGTGTTACGGTCTGGCTGCCCCAACCTTCCTAACTGGCTGCGGATGAGAGCAGCCCCTCCGGGGCCTCCACAGTGACCGTGGCTTCCTCTGCGTCTGTCAGACCAGACCCTGAACACGGGCCCTGTGGCCACGGCCGCGTCTCTGGACTCCCTTTCCTTCCCTCTGCTCGTGCACATGTATGTTCAGTTCAAGGCGAGCTCAGGGTTCACTCCCCTGACTTCCAGTCTGCGTGCCTTCCTCTACCTCCACCCTCCTGACACCTCCAGCAGGGGTCCCTTTTGGCGCTCTGGCCTGGCTGGATTGCCCTGGCCACTGTGCTGTGGCGTCGGTGCCCCTGGGTGGTCCCTGCTCCCCGTGTCCTCTGGCGGCCGGCTCTTCTCAGCCCCCCTCCCTCCCCACTCCGCCGGTACCCAGCTCTTCTCTGCAGCCTCCCAGAAGCAGGCCCTGAGATGCGAATTTGTGTGGAAATGACTCCTTAAGGGAGTGCCCCCCGGCGAGAGACCACGGAAGCGGGGGACAGCCAGGAAGCCACGTGGAGGCTCAGTTTCAGGCAGGTGTCCTGAGGGTGGCTCCCATGGGACCTGCAGCGAGACTCGGCCACCTGCTCCCGTGGCCAGCCCGCGGCCGCCACCCTGGGAACACACACATTCCCAGGCACCACAGCCCGGAGATAGTCTCCAGGGAGAGCGGCAGGTGTGGGCTCTTGGCACAGAAACCTGGCAGCAGCACAGACACGACACGAGGGCCCTGGGGGCCTGGGCTGGCTGACTGCAGCCGTGCCCCGCACAGGAGGGGACGTCCCCTTGGACCCGCCCCTCCCTACTCCAGGGTGTGGTTTTGCCTCCTAAGCCCTGAGATCCTCCCCACACTGGTGTTTCAAGTCCTCACTCTAGGGGGCTCTTTTTGATGAAAAGAGGGGCCTTGGGGGCAGGATCCAGGTTTGACTCAAGTGTGTCCAGACAGGGAGCTGGATCTGGAGCTAGCCCCAGCGATGGGACCGGGAGGGACACAGATGCTTCGTCTGAGCTGCCTCTCAGGCGCAGGGCCTGCCAGGCTGGCACGTCTTCCCCAGCCCTGGGCTCGAGAGGAGCCAGGTACTTCCCAGACCCCTTTTCCAGCATGACAGGGCATCCTGGTATGCACCGTCAGTCCCAGTTTACCTGAGTGAGTCTTAGTTTTCAAAGTGTAACTATAAACAGTGTCTGGGTTGATCAGCTTCCCCCTGCTGCTGTCCTGCCAGCTGGTCCACCACCTCCAGGATGAAACCCCATCTCAGGTGTGGGCTTTACATGGTCTAGCTGTAAGGACCGGATGACAGGATCGATTGGAGACACAGACAAGAAGAAGCAGAGATTCACCTGCCGGGATCCGGGCTTCTTCTCCCCAACTCCTCCCTCCCACGGAGGGCCACCCACTGTAGAAGGGGGAGGGGCTCAGGCTCGTGCCTTCACGGTCCTCTGTGATTTGGCGATTCTTTCAGGTGGCCGTTGCAGAGCTCTTCATTTCGGTTCTCTGGTCCTTCTTGTCCTCAGGATAAAGGGAATAGTCTGTCACACGGGTGCCGCAATAGTTCCTGCAGGGAAAAGCGGGCACGCTCAACTGGGCAATGGGAGGAGAGTTCAATCAAAGGTGCAGCCAAAGTGCAGGAAAGACCACAAGGGTTAGTCCTGACCCCGGGGCTGGAACAGGAGGGAGTGGCTAATGCCTCCAGGACTCAAGTGAAGAAAAGAGGAGATCTCGGCTCCCACCAGGGACAGAGAACCCCGGCCAGGAGCTGTGACCTCTGACAGGGACGTGGACGGCCTGTGGCATCCCCTCTCCTTCCCATCAGCTGACCTCAGTGGGAGGCCGGAGGTCGGGGAGCCAGCTGATGTGGCCCACGCTGGTCAGTCTGCAGTGGACGGAGGGGGCACAGAAAGAGTAGGACACTCCTTCACTGGCCTCAACTCGCCTAACTTTTCTCTTCTACCAAAGCCTTACACTCTGCACAGACCAAATTTCTATCCTTCTGCAAATATGCTGGTATCCTTTCACAGTTCCACTGTGCTTTTGTTGTGCCCTTCCCTCCGCCTGAAATGCTGTGCCCTGCTCTGTTGTATGTAGCAAGCTCCTTCCTACCTCCAAGGCCACCTTAACTCTCACAAGGCCCAGATTGCCTTGTAAGTAACCAAGAATCCTTGCAACAGAGAAACACATGGTATATGCCTCCTCCCCCCACCATATTACAGGTAGATGGGGGATGGACAGACTGCCGTCAACACACACCAGGATAAAGTATGTCTAGCCAACATTCATGGGGGATTAAAATTTGCAGAGGAAATATGGTTGGCATACAAAATAACACCTAATGTTGCTCTGATAGGGAAATAGGAATTTATCTAATAAACAATAGGGAAGGGTGTTCCCAGTACAGGGGGTCCCTGAATTCTGATAGTGAATGGTGTGCTCTGGAAACAGTGAGAAGCCGTCCAGTATATCCAGTTCCTGTCCCATCTGGAGCGTGTGGGGTGGGAGGTGAGATGGGGCTTTGCAGGAGATTGTGCGCTGGAGCCCAGGGTCAAAGGGCAGATGAAGTCCAAAGTGAATTTCCACTCACCTCTCGGCCCTTCTGGGCTCTCTCCCCTGGGAAACGTTGGTCCCCACGCAGGGACTCAGGAGACGCTCATCTGTGTTTGGAATATTTGGGTACGTTAAGGGAGGGAATGGAAAGAAACCGCCCCCCCGGGCTGCCTGGCTCTGGTCACCGAGGGAGAAAAAGGCGCCACTGCTTTGGTCTGTGACAGGATCCAGATGCCTTCACCAGGATCGTCAGTTGGTCCAGAGCTCTTCCTTTCTCACCACATGGATGTAACACCCTGCTATGAAATGAAAAAATGGCCTTTGGGCGCTGTAGCTTACAGATGTGAAATGACCTGTTCAACAGCCCCAAGCCTCCTCCAGCGCTGGAATCAGTATTGGGCTTTGTCACCAGTACAGATCTCAGCGGCGCACCATTTGTCTCAGAGGAGTCATGGCCCGCCTGACTTGGCAAGTCTGCCTTGCGATGGTGCCGCGTCATTCGACTCTTACAGGACGGGCAGAGGGGTGGGTGGGTTTATCGAGAGCCCTCCTCAGAGGTCCACACAGCCAGGCCTTCTTGATTCATCCCCAGGACATTAGAGTGGTGAAAGGTGACGGATTCCCACCAAGAGCAAGCATGTGTGCAGGGGTGTGTGTGCAGGGGGCGCGTTTCTAAGTGCAGGTTGGCGCTGACTCATGGCCTGGGCCTTTACTGGGCATGGGCTCCTGCTCTTTCATTTCTCAGGAGTTTGTGAAACGTGGGAAATTTTAATTTAAAAAAAATAATCAGTCAACAGATATTTATTGAGTGCTTATTTTGTGCTCAATATGACATATAAAGGCACATGAGAAACATAGGTATGGCCCTTGCCTTTCTGGGAGTTACCATCTACTGAGCAATGTAATGAACATGTAGATCGGAGAAGGCCATGTGTGTGATAGATTGTGTGATCCATTATTTGTTGAGTTTCTACTCCATACCAGGCAATGCGTTTACATGCATACTTCCGTTTAATCTTCCCATTAACCCCATGCAGGAGGAAAATTTATTTCCGGTCCAGGCGAGTAAAGTGAAACTCAGTGAGGTCGGGTGACTTGTTGAAAGGCAGCAGAACAGAGCCGGCACTTGGGTTCCAGCCGCGCGACTTCAGGGCCTGGCTCTTTCCTCCTCCCTGCCCTCCACCGGCAGTGTGGACTCACGGGGCACCGTGGACACAGCCGAGGTTTCCTCTGGTCCTTTCCCGTGTATCATAAGCTCTCCTTCTGCTTCTACCGAGGCGTGGTCAGCCTTGGCCTTATTTTCATGACTAAGAGAGATTCCATAGCACACACCCCATTTTCCATGTGAAGCAAAAACAGTAGTGGTTGAGAGACGTGAGGCCGGTGTGGATCGTGTGAGTTCAGTGTTTGTGTCTCTAGGTAACCCAAGCCAATTTCATACATAGTGACACGAGCTTAGATTCCAACAGGGTCAAAGTTAGCAACCCCACCAGGTCAGCCTGCTCCTCCAGCAAAGAGCTCAGGGGACAGGTGCTTTTGCTGAGTTTTCCGCAGGCCGGTGATGAAGCATCCTGGTTTGTCTGTTTGTTGGTTTCCCACAGAAGCAGACCTGGAAGATGCACAGGCCAACTCCGTGGAGCTGGGTGTCAGTACTTCCGAACCAACCACCTGTGATGCTTTGCTGTGAAGCTTGAGGGGAGGGGCCGGGCACAAGCCAAACCCTCAGAGAAACAAAACTTAGTGGGCAGCTGGACCGCGGGACCATTTCTGAGCGATAAGAGGAGATTGTGATCAGGAGCAACAAAGGGCAGAAACACTTACTTCTTTGTAGGCTCAAATGTTGCTGGAGATGTGTTGCTTTTCAAAGGCAGTTAAAGGGCCGTTTGAGAGAAGGGATGGTTGGAGTACTCACTGTTCTGGTCCATTAGAGTCCTCAGATCTTCAGGCAGGTGCGTTTAAGAAAGGCCAAGCCGGAATTGTTCCCTCTTTCTTCAAGAATCCTTCTCTGTATTTCAGCACCCTCTTTGTCTGTCTTGAGAAGGTGCCAAGCAGTTACTTCTGCTTTATTTTTCTTCCAATTTCCAGGTTCCTCTTTCTCTCTCTGTCTCTGTCTCTTTTTCTCCTTTCCTCTAAAATCCAAAAGTAGCTCGAGGCCCCGAATCCACACTTCCATGTTTTATCTCTGCCGCACTCATCCTGGCCTTGCTTAATCATTTTTTTTTGCTACTCCTCTATGTACAAGTGCAGCAACTGTAATGAAGCCACTGTTCATCAGCAGGAGATGAAGGGCACAGAGGGCTGCATTTTTAGAGCTTCCGCACAATCGGCGCAGCTGCAGAACATTTCAGGTGTGTCGGTTCTCTCCACCGTGCACTGTGCTCAGGTGCCTGTTCCGGCGTGGCTGCACGGGGATGGTCCCATTCTGGTCAGCCACACCTGAGGCTTCTCATCATCATGGAGAATGCACTGATGATCTGTGCAGCCTGGATGTCCTTGACGGCCTGTGTTCAAGCAGGCCTGTTCTCTGTAAGAAGCAGCTTCTCCAAGGAAGGGAGCAGGGTGCAGACAGACAGACTGAGAGGGACACTCGCTCGGCAGTGGAATGGTAAACAAGCCCGTCCCTCCCAGGCACTCTCTCTCTGTCTGGATTCTGTCAGGATGTTGCATAGGCCAGGCTGTGGGCTGTCCGTGGGGACCGCACACTGGAGGGAGAGCCGCCAGCCCTGTGGGAGGGGAGGATCGCTTACAGATATAGGGAAGGTTGATGGCCCCTGGCTCGAGTGTGGATGCAAGTGAGGTCAGGCATTGAGGCTCTGAGAGGAGACGTGTTTGGAGTTTGGGGAGTTCCAGGGCTCAGTCCAGAAGCCCTGTGTGTGCAGAGGTTTCTCCTCTGCTCTTTGCATATGTGGTGGGACGGACGGAGGAGAGGATGCTCAGGGTGGGTGCCTAGTGCATCTGAAGACTGGGGGGGGAAGGGGTGGAGAGCTTCAGGGTTGGGCCAGGGCATCTCCAATCCTTTCTGACTCTCCACTTCTCTTCCTGGCCTGCCTTAGGCTGACCTTTTGACTCTTTCCTCAGTGGCAAGTGGCCATGTCTTGTTACACTTATCTGGATTAGTTAGGGAGGGTTGAGTTTGAAACCTTGCTCACTTCCAGTTAATCTTATAGTTGATCCCCTTCCTGAGGGAGCTGAAATGGCATGAAATACATGTGTTTTAGGAGTAATTCTGTAGAAGTGAACTAAGGGCTGTCTCTGGAAAAAGGGAACCTGTTGACTGAATTTCCCACCTGGTCTCCCCGCCAACTCCCCACTAACCAAAGCATCAACTCTGCCTGAGAGTGCAGTTATGCTCACGTCCACTTTTTTTTTTTAATACTTGGAGAATTGTCTCCTGTGTATCGTTCTGTAAATGAGACGGATAGATGAGGGCAGGTATGAGGAGGCGGCAGGAGTTGGCCACCAAGTTACCTTTGTGATTCATCTCTCAGAAGCCACATTAATTCCATGGAGACACAGCAAGACTGATACCCAGCAATGACAGTTTGGACCTCTAATCATGACCTTCGATGTGCCCCAAACCAGGGCGGAAGCTATGCCAGCTTTTCAGTGTAGTATATCACAGGGGCCGCATAACTGTGCTGAAACTGGCCGTGTCGGAGCACGAGTGCTTCTGCAAATGAACATCTTTGGCCCTGTGAGTGCGGTGCAGTGTGGTGAGACCACTTCCGTTGCATTCAATTTCCAATCATTAGACACTCACAAGGAAGCCCAGGACGGTCCTCTCGTGTTCACCGAGAGGCTGTGAAATGCCCCCATTGTGGGCATCAGAAACAATTATTCAAGCAGTTTAGAGGTTGTTGATCAGCATTTCCTGCCCCACTGCCACTCACCTGGTGTTTGGTCAAATTTCAGCTGCCGGAGGACAAAATAAATGGGACTCTGCTTCCGGCTTCCCAGGGCACATTGGTTGCAAGAAAGTTCTCTCCCGTAAAGTAGTGGAAAAGTGTTTCAAATGAGAGTCACTTCCTAGTGCCCACTTGCGCTGCGGCTCTCGTGTCACCAGAAACCAGTGAAATGTCTAAATTAATGGTTCTCAAACTGGGGTCCCCGGACCAGGTAGTGGCCCAGCAATCTGTACTTTGTCAGGACTTACAGATAGTTGAATTTAAATGTTGTAGGGACTTTTGGGAAGCCCTGGATAAGGACATTTAAGATCACTGACTTTGGGGGAAAATAAGCAAACAAACAAAAACTGGGTTTGAATCTTGGTTCTGCAGGGTGATCTTAGTTCATTTGGATAATATTTCTTAGACTCAGTTAACCTCATCTGTAAATTGGCCGTAGTAGGTGAATGCAACCAAGTTTTTTTTAAGATGATAAAATAGCACATACCATAGACTCACAGGATACCTAGCATACAGTAATATGAAACATCAGTTGTGAATATGAATTTCACCAATTCCTCCCCTTGGATCCAAGCAAAATTCGGAGCAGTGACTGCCCTTAAAGTCATGAATATGAATGACATCCCAGGTACATTGCTAGCAAAGCGAGCTGTGGAGTGTGTTGTTCTTAAGGGGGTTCACACCATGGTGGCTCACATCCACATTTTAGTGAGGTAGCCTGAGAGGACGAGCATCAGGTGTGCAAGGCAAGTACAGCATCAGGGAGGCCCAGCTTCCTGCATCAGCTGCTCTTCCCTACCTCTTGCTCAGTCTCATGGTATGTTCAGGATATTGTTATCACAGCCGACAGCAAGTCTTGGAGTTCACTCTAGACCAGTCCAGACCACATGTGCATCCTGGTTACTGGAGAGCTTATGAAAATGCAGATTCGTTCATTATATCTGAGGTGGGGCCCGAGTCTGTGTTTCAAACAAGCTCCCCAGCGATGACGACCTGCTGGTTTTCTGGTCACACTTTCACATAGTGAAGGGCTAGCTCAGTGCTTCTCAAACCCTCACGCGCATACAGTTCCCTCTAGCTTTATGCTGCTTAAGTGATGGTCTGGGGGCCATCGGCATTGCCATCTCCTGGGAGCTTACGAAAAATGCAGACTCTCGGGCCCCACCCCAGACCTTCCAAATCAGAACGCATATTTAAGTAAGATCCCGAAGAGAGTTACAAGCACAGAAGTGTGGGACATCCCTTCAGGGTGTGTGTTTATTCGCACAGGACCCTGCACTTGTGAAATGCCCGGCTCTCACCATCTTGAAATTCTTAATAGTCCTTGAGCAAAGGACTCTGCCTTTGCGTTTTGCACTGAGATCCACAAGGTATGCGGCTGGTCCTGGATACCCTGCTGTATACCCCAGTGCTTTTCAAACTGTGGTGGGTGTCTGACCCAGCTGGGGTATTGTTAGAAATTCATGTTTCTGAGTTCCCAAAGATTCTGAATCAGTAGGACAAGAAAATCGGTAACAAAGTCACCTCCTGTGATTCTGATGCAAGTGGTCCACGCCCGCTTTCAGAAATACTCCCCTGGTCAGGTTTCCCATCATTTCTATCCTTTGTTGTCCAAAAAAACACAGTAAGCAGCACAAAGCAAGCTGGACAGCTGAGCAGAGGTGTTTCTGGTTGAGCAGTTTTCCCTACAGGGCCTCTCACCAAGCCCTTCTGCCTGTGCCTGAGAGGCCCGGCAATGATCGTGTGACATTTACACAAGTACGCGTGGAAAGGATGCACAGCGCTGGAGAGCACATCTCGAGAGGGACTGCCTGGGGAAGCTGCTGTACTCAGCAGCAGTTCTTAGGCTTTTTATGGTCACAGACAATTAGGAGAATTCAGTGGAAGCAACCGTCCCTGAAAAATTCACCTTTGCACATCCTGAGGGGCACCCAGGACCAGGACTTAGAACCTGGCTGAGGGGTCTGACTCTCCATCACTCCCTAGCTCCCTATCCTGAGGCAAGGCACCAGACCATTTCCGGCCCTGGAGGCCTGATCTTTAAAGTGGAGAATGGGTGGGTGAGATCATCTATCTCACCGATTTGCTGCAAGAATCACGTGACACAGGGTGGATGTAAAAGTACCTGGTACCCTGCAAAAGCATGATTACGTTGGAGGCAACACTGTACCTACCGTGGCTGAGTTGCTATTTCCAGCATTCTAGCCAGGATCAGGACACTGTGTCTGTGAATTTAGCCTCAGGCCGTAAAACATACTCGCTGTGGCTAGAGAGGGAAATGAATGCAGACAGATTTGATGAGGATTTGGCCAGAGTAGCTGGGAAATTTGAAAGTGTAGGAAAAGAGAAGGGAGCTTCCACAATTTGGGGACTCCAGATGCAAAAATAAAAGAAAGAAAGTCTATTTTTACATGTACGAACCATTTTGAGATTTTGGAAAATGCCTTTAGTCTAGCAGTAATTGAACATTTCTGCCCCTGGGTATAATGAGGAGAAATAGCAATGGTGGTGGGTCCATATTTAGTTTTGACTTCAAAAGCCTTCTGTTGGAGTTCGCTATTCTGAGATGGGAGAAGGAATGTTTAGTAGTTAAAAGCTGGGTTTCTGATCTAGCGCACGTTATCTGTGCCATTTGCCAGAAGCGTTCAGTGTCTCTGTTCTTCAATTCTTTTTACCAATAGAACCTTCCTCACAGGGTTGTTTTGAGTATTGGGCAACTTAGTACACCCAGAACATCTGGAAAGCAGTGTGAGGGATTATCATATGCACATCATGGAAATCCCAGGGCGGGGGGAGGATGGGGGTAGTCCCAGGGCCCAGCCATTCCCAGGATGGTTGATGGTTCCAGGCTATAACTAGTGAATGGTTAGGGGTATTGAAATAGTCCTGTGCTCAGGGGTTTTCAGAAGCACAGAATCACTCAGGACCTGGAAGTCTGAAACAGCCCATGTTCTGAGGCTGCAGTTCTGCAAGACCTCTGACGCTGAGTTCCAGAAAGTTCCACCCAGGCCACAGCAAACAGGAGGTGTGCGTGTACACATTGGGGGCAGGGGGCGAAGACAAGGCACGGTGACCAGGCATCTCAGCCTTGCCAAGAAGACCCTGATGGCTCCCGTTTCTCTGCGGTCCCCTGACTTACCTGTCTGGTCCTCCCTCCAGGTGCACGATTGACAACCGGGTCACCCGGGTGGCCTGGCTGAACCGCAGCACCATCCTCTACGCCGGGAACGACAAGTGGTGTCTGGACCCCCGCGTGGTCCTCCTGAGCAACACCCAGACCCAGTACAGCATCGAGATCCAGAACGTGGACGTGTACGACGAGGGCCCGTACACCTGCTCCGTGCAGACGGACAACCACCCCAAGACCTCCCGGGTGCACCTCATCGTGCAAGGTAGGTGGCCTGGGGGCAGCCGGTGCAGGGGCGGCTGAGAGAGCCTGTATCCAACACTTTCACTGTGATTCTCAACTGAGATGAGTCTGTCTGTTCCATCTGGCCAGGACAATTTCCTAATTTTCACTTTGCCATCTGATGCTAAAATTTCAAATCATTTTCCCATTGAATAGGACTAGGGTTTGTTTTTTTGTTTGTTCTTTGCTTTTGTTCCAATAATACATTTTCTCAGAAAATTAGCTCCTGATTATTGCTTTCCTTGGCTTTTTTCTCCTCTAAGTTTTTTGAAGGTTCCATCCACTGCTAAGCTCGCTTTATTTTAAGACCAGCATTTTAGCTCTCTGGCACTGCGCATATGCCATCCCTCACACAGCCTTCAAAGAAGGCAGAGCCCACTGCAGATGCTCTAAACACCTACCTGGGACATGGCCGTCACAGCCACCTCTGTGGTTTCCAGCTTGTTGGCTTCTTCTCTCACCACCCAGCCCTGGGTTTCTGATGCCACATCTCGCCTTTAATGCCTGTGTCTGATGTCCTCTGTGTTTTCCTTGCACCCCATTCCCCTCCCCTTCCTCTGAGCCTCTCACACCCACCCCCAGCTTTTGAGGTCTGTTTTTGCATCTCTTGCTTCCGCTGTCTCCATGCTTCCCAGGCCCTTCTCTGCTTCCCCATAAGCAGAGCAGGTGCTGGGCGTTCAGACAACACGCAGCCGTGCGGCAGATTCTCAGACAGGGAGCAAGTGCTCAGAATCAGACTCGGCCACTTTCTGGCTGTGGGACCCCAGGTTCCAACTGTGACTCAAAGTTTCTTTTTGTAAAACGGAGTCAACGTTGCGAGGGTCAGTGGAGGGGATTATATTTGCCACGTACTGATGTGTAAACATTCAGGAGAGGGCCTGGCACACAGAGGTGCTGGTTAAGTGTTAGCTAGTTTTTAAAAAATACAGCTGCTGTTTTTTTAAACTTTTTAAAAACACATATATATGGAATCTAAAAAAAGAAAAAGAAGAAAAATGATCAGAAGAACCTAGGGGCAAGACGGGAATAAAGACACAGACCTACTAGAGCATGGACTTGAGGGTATGGGGAGGGGGAAGGGTAAGCTGGGACAAAGTGAGAGAGAGGCATGGACATATACACTACCAAACGTAAAATAGATAGCTAGTGGGAAGCAGCCGCATAGCACAGGGAGATCAGCTTGGTGCTTTGTGACCACCTAGAGGGGTGGGATAGGGAGGGTGGGAGGGAGACGCAAGAGGGAGGAGATATGGGAACATATGTATATGTATAGCTGATTCACTTTGTTATAAAGCAGAAACTAACACACCATTGTAAAGCAATTATACTCCAATAAAGATGTTAAAAGAACAAAACAAACAAAACAGTATTTAACTCTGTACCACATCCTTGCTCCCTTACCTCAGAGGGGAAGCCCCCGAGCAATGGCGCCAGATCCTCTGCTGGTCTTTTCTCCAGCTCTCATTCCCAGCTCTCTTCATCCCCCTGAATGGCAGGTCCACAGCAGTAAGCTCCAGGTCCAGAGGCTCCTCCAGCCTCCTCTCCCCTCCTTTCCAGCAGCCCAGAGGGAAGGGGAGAGCTGTGGATGGTAGGTGAGAGCGACAAAGAGCAGGGAAGGGAGAGAAGGGAGGGGAGCTGGGAGAAGGCAGGACAGAGGGCAGCTTGGGTCAGGGTCCCGACTGTGAAGGGCGAGGTCGGTGGGCAGTGGTGGGAAGAGGACAGGCTGGAGGGAGACCCACACAGGCTCCGGCGGCTGAGGGATGAGGCCAGTGGGGTGGGCGGCCCCCCGTGCTATGACACAGCTTGGTCACACCAAGTTGTTTTTATTTTATGTTATTTTTCTCTCTTTCTTTCTAAAAGGAAATGATGATGGTTGTTTCCTCTGTTGGTTCTATATATGAAAATCTTCAAACTGCTGGATACAAACAGCATTTTTTAAAGGAAATGGAATTGCATAGACAGTATCAGAATGTATCACAAATAGCAGAGTAGGTATTGTTGCATGAGATGGCGTTGGTGGGCGAAAGTTTTATTATTGGCCAGAAAAAGACTGAGAGTCACACTGTTCTGTGAGGGAGTTTGATGGATGCCCTAGTGACCCAGTCGGTAGCACCAGGGGGTACGTTTGCAGCCACGCCCCATGCCCCCCCCACCCCATTCCCTCCCCCCAGTGCACACACTTACTGCTGAGAGTGCCTGACAATGACAGACAGACCTTAGGAACTCTACACCATCACAGACGCTGGCCTCAGGAAGCAGGACCTTTATGGAACTGGAAAATGGAAGGAGTCGTGAAAAACTCCGAAGCCTCCTTGAAAACAAGGATCATGTGTGCGTCATTGTTTTTCCTTAAGGTCCCCTCCCCTTCCTCGCTCACACCCATACACTCCTGCCCTGAGCACCCGGAAAGTGCCTCGAACAAAGTGCACTTTAATAAATGCCCCTTGAGGCAAATGGCTGGGTTATAGCCCCAAGGACTTCCACAGGCTCAAAGAGGGAAGGTTGAGAGTGTGTGGCGGGGGGGGGGGGGGGGGGGGGGGGGGGGGGGGGGGGGGGGGGCTGGGAGGGGGGATGGGGTCTACATCAATCCTCACTCGTCTCCATGGGGATGGAAAGTGTCTAATCCCCAGCTGGGCGTTTACACCTGTGGCTTGGCAAGGTGGCCTCTGAGCATGACATACCACCTCAAGTATCAGAATCTCATCTTGGGCTAATTTTCAAATGCTGATGGGTGTATTGATCTGGAAACAAGCTGGGTTAAAAAAGATTCTGGTCTTGTCCACAGACTCAGCCTGAGCGAATCTGCTGTCGATATGCCTGGACCGGGCATTATTGACACTTTAATGAACAGAGGACCATGGTTTCTCGGAGCCAACCTGTCCCTCCTCTTAAAAGCAATCAGACAAACTAAATAGAGCCAGGCTCCCCTGTTTCTGTATTGGAAAGAGGATACATCACCATCCAGGACTTAAAAAAAAAAAAAAGAAAGAAATGTATTTATCTTGGAATCATTTATTGTACTGAACGTAAACCTTAATTCCCAGCAGAATCGGACTGCTGGATTCTGTAGACATCCCTGTTCAGCCCTTTGCAGCACGGTGTTGGAATGGAAGACGTCTTAACTTTTCAAAATGGTATTACCGTCATTAAACACATACTCACAGACAGACACACACATGATAGCAGCAGCAGAAAATAACGAAACTCATATTTCCACCCATGAGTGTGTGTATTTGTGTCCATGTCGTCAGCTTCATACATAAATAAACGCACACAGAAGGAAAGTAATATTATTTTCACAGAATTAAGTGAGCTTACTGAAGTCTGAGATTATATTTTCCCCCTTTCTAGCAAATACCCCTACTGCCCCACTTGTTCTTTGTACTGGGTCTTCTCTCTGCTTGCGGTGCTGTGTGTTTAACTCCTGCTGAGACCTGGTGCCACCCGTGCACCTGCCTAAGTACCAGCCCCTCAGCCCTCCGTGCCTGCCCCACCCTCGCCTTCATTCATTCACACATAAATCGCCACTGAGAAACAACTCTGCTTCCCAGCACCCTGGCCAAGCATTCAGCACGTGAAGATGAACGAAATGCTGCCCCTGAAGTATTAGTTGCCATTCGTGGGGGGAAGATGGACTTGTATGCCACGTGCCCAAGTCCTCCCCAGGAATTTAGGTTCTGCGAGTGTAGCTGTTGTCTAAATCCTTCCGGAGCACTGAGTGCCTCCAAACCCTTGGGTCCTCTCACCCCCGTGGTGTTTGATCAGACATTTTAATAGAGTTCAGGATGACCTATACAGAGACCAGGCTGGTCCGCTTACACGGCAGCCACATTTCCTGTGGGCCCCTGGGCACTGGCCCGTCCTCTGGCTCAAGCCTGGGCCTCAGGGCCGGGCCTTCCTTGGCCTGGGTGCTCTGGACCTTAGCTCTTAGTGCATCTTCAGCCCTTGCAACCCTCAAGGCGAGCCTTTCACTGGTGGCAAGTTCTAGATTTGTGCTTCGCTCCCTAGGATATTTTAAACATCTGTTGATAGCACATCGTGTCCTCATAGTAAAGGAAAAGGGAAATAGGGGATGCTTGGTTCCTTTTTTGTTCGTGGGTCCATCTCTTCTCTTCTCACTACCTGTTGCTGTTGCGTTGTTTCTTCCCTGTATCTTTTTTTTAGGAAGATCGCTCTGGGGCTACCTAAATTCTCCCAAATCTTTCCTGTGCTGTTGGGGGCGGGTGGTCTCCAAAGGTCTCGGCAGGACTGGTGAAGTAGCTGGAGTGGGGACAGTGGTCAGGCAGGCCTGGGCTCCAGAGAGAAGCCCCGAGGTGGAAGGCACAGGGGTGGAGAAGCGGCTCTGAAGTCGAGCCATGGAGAGGAGGGGAGAGTGTGAAACCCCAGAGGACTCAGGCTGCATGGCCAGGGCTGTAAGACCAGCCTGCAGGACAAGGCTGACGGCGCTTCTGATTCACACCGTCCAGGGGCAGCGTCCGGGCAGGAGCGGGCTCAGGGCTGCAGACAGAGCCCGGGCAGTCACGTGGGGCGAGTGCCAGAGGCAGGTCAGGAGCAAGGGGCGGCCTCAGGAGGAGAGCGGTCCTGCAGCCAGTGTGGGAGGGAAGCGAGGGACAGGACATCTGAGCTAAGCAGCTACTCTGCACAGTGGTTATTTAAAATTAAATGTAAACTAGCTAAAACCAAATACAATTTGCCATTTACTCCTTCAGTCACACCAGCCGCATTTCAGGTGCTACAGCAGCCGCTGGGGACGGGTGGCTCCTGTGTTGGGCAGTGCGGATAGAATATCCCCGGAGGCCTTGAACTGCCGGCTGGGCGGCAGGTGCTGAAACAAGAATGGGCATCATTGACTTCGAAGGCCGGCTGTGGGGTGTAAAGGGGGATGGGACTTTGGAGAGAAGAAGGAAATTAGAAAAGATGGTGGTGCTTTAAAAACAAGAGAGAAGTGAGACTTCCCTGGTGGTTCAGCGTTAAGCCTTCGCCTTCCAATGCAGGGGGTGCGGGTTCCACTTCTGGTCTCGGGAGCTAAGATCCCACACGCCTCGGGGCCAAAAAACCGAAACATAAAACAGAAGCAATATTGTAACATTCAATAAAGACTTTAAAAATGGTTCACATCAAAAAATCTTTAAAAAGAGAAAAACAGGAGAGACTTGTTGAAAAAGGTGGAGGCCTGGAGTTCCTCTGATAGCTACACAGAGTAGGACATCCGGAGTCCGAAGCTGTGTCCCAAGGAGCAGAGGCAGAACCTGGGGACTGGATAAGTGGGCAGATGCAGAAGGTACATCCCCCAGGACATCGAGACTCTGGCCTTGCAGCCGGGGGAGGGGGACGCTTATTGCATCTAAAGTGCCCTGTGGTGAAGCCGCAGGCAGCGGCAGGGGGCGGGGAAGTGGGGAGGTGTTCAGATGCTTGGACTTCGTGATTTTCTGATGCCTTGAATTCTCCATTCAAAATGTGTTTGTGAAAAGTAAGAAATACCACCCAGGGGTTCGCATGCCCACTTAGGCAGCCGGAACGTGATCTTTTAGACCAGCGTGAGGGCGACCCACCTCCGATTTATGAAAATATGGGTCTAGCGCTTTCCACCTCTGTGACCTCAGGGTGCCCTGCTTTACGAGTGTAATTAATAAGAGGCTGCTTCTCCAGTTCAGCTGCGTATGTATTTTAATCCTTTCCCCTTCTTGATCCTGCTGCCAAACCAGGCTTCTCTGCATATGGAAAAGCTCTACCCCGTCTCCATTGTTTCTTGGAAGAGGCCCCATCCTGGAAAGCTGAGTGAATAAAAATGCTTTGTGGGACTGAATTGTTTGCCAGATTCAGGACAGTACGGAAGACATCCCCAAAGCCCTAACTGTATTTGTAAAAGCCCTTATGTGGCAGTGCAGGAAGACTGCCCTGGTGGTCTTCAGGGACGTTAGGGAATGCTCTCCTTATCAGCATGCAGAGCCCGGCCTGGCAGGTCTGCTGCTATACCTGCTGGGCTTCAGTCTCACTTAGGGACCTACCTGCGTGACAGAGGAAGGTAGAATGCAGTGCTTATAAAGATGGGGGTATTGGTGTAAAAATAACACTAACAAAAGCTTTGGGCCCTGTATCAGTTTTCTAGACTCTATTTAGGTCTCCCTTTTGTCATTGGAGCATCTAATTACCCCCTCCCTTTTGTTTGGTCGAAATGAATTTTCCTATTTCTTCCTGGGCAGAATTAATCTGAAAATCCCTGCTATGGTTTGATAGTTAATTACCTGCCTTTTGGAGTCAAACAGCTCTGAAGCGCACGTGAAGGGGGTCCCCCGCTAATGTCTATGGAATAAGACAGGGATGAGAGGAGGAAGCCAGGATGTGGCCGTCCATTTCCCTGGGCTGGTGGGATCCCGGAGAGAAAGGGACCAGGCCGGGGAATAGCCAGCACCAGCAGGTGACTTGCCAACAACAGAGCTTTGGTGGTACCAGCCCTGCATTTACCTGGTATCGTCTCCCTGCTCAGAACCCTCCCCTCATACCCGCCTGATATGTAGAATCGTGTTGCTTTCTAATCCTGAATAATTAATTGACCTTGTCAAGCCAAACTCATTATTATGATTAAGAGAACAGGAACAATAACTTTTAATTTCTAGATACCTACGCCCCATAGACCCTCCCCACCCAGAACCTGAACAAAAGGGAATTTGAAAAACAACAGATCAAAGGGAATAATGTGCTCTAATCCTTACACTGAAAGCAAAGACTTCTGTCTCTCAGACAGCCACATCCCCCGCTGAAAGCAGCCTGCCCCCTGGCCCTGCGAGGCTCCCGTGGTGGAGCTGAAGAGACCTTTGCACCATCTAATTTCCATTCGGGCTACATCTCGCTGAGTCCATAGTAGAGGAAACACCACCGTCCAGCCCTAAGTCCACAGAAGTCGCCTTTTGAGCACATCTGCATTCTTCAGCTGCCAGTGGCCTTGTGTGACAGTAGGTCACATCTGCCATCCCAAACTGCTCTCCAAACCATCTAACCTCTTCCTTCCCCCGTTCAAGATGTAGCTCAAAATGCACGTTGGGCCTGGTCGTAAGACTGTACCTCTGAATTCGGCAGAACTTTCAAAAAGTCAGGCAATGAAATTCCACCACAAAATTAAAGTGCTCCTCAAAGCACCCTAGAGAATGACAAGGAAGTAGGGCATTTTACCTGAAATTGATTTACAGAATTTCGACAGCATGCAAATGAGGCAACTCAGTTTTACCTGCTGAGTTTTTAATTTTTTTGATGCAGTTATGGGCCGTGGAGAGGCAAAAATTCTTCGTGAGTTTACTCAATTTCAGTAAACCCCCGGAACGTCATCCATCTGTTACCAAGTAGGGTAGAGTCTATGATACTAAAGAAATCTGAGAAAATAGCTATAGTAAAATCTATACAGGCTTAATAATGGCATTTTCTGTGCCCTCTGGTGTTGCTGGGGAGGATCTGTTTCCTAGGCAGTTGGGAAAACTCGGCACCTGCCTGCTGGTGCTTCCTGGTCAGTACAGTAGGTAATAACAGGTCCCCTGTCCTGTCCTCCACACCACTCAGAGCTCTAGGGAAGCAGGAAGCCCGGGTGACCCTATTGCTTCACAGCAAGCCTTATGGGAGTCAGGCAGCATCCCTCCAGGTAAGCAGTTAGGGCTCCCAAGGGGGGAGGTCTTTAAGCAACCACAGAATTCTTGTCCCTTAGGTGGTTTTCTCCAGGGAGTCTGTGCTGCCTCAGATTCCAATACCAGAGGGCTGAGGAAAGCAGCTCTGACTCCTCCTGGGTTGTATGTAGCCCTGTAGCCTCCAAATAAGATGTGTTGTCATTTTCTACTGGGGAAGGGCAAACATGGGATTCTGAGTAAGCGGCCCTTCCTAATGCATTCCTTTAGATTTCTGTTCCCGTATCACAGGCTCCCTGTGGCTTACTCAAATTGAACTTGAAGCAGATATTTTTAACGAAGGATTGTATGAGGTGTCTTTATGGTTTTGTGATCCATTGGATCTGGCTCATGACTATATTCCTAAAGATTCTGGGTGTCATCCCTATAAGGGTGTGTATAAAGTGATATCAAGGACAGCATCATTGATTTGAAGGCCATGACTTTTGCAGTCGACTCAAAAACGTCTAAACCCTCCCTCTTCTTCTTGCCAAATTGAAACGTCTAGCTTCTTATGGCGTGGGGAGACGTTGGTGACCAAGTCCCTTAGTCCATCTGTTGTCACATGAGGATTGTCAGCTGTCATCTTTCAATTCCATTTAACAGTATTTGGAAGCCAGGCCCTGGGGACCCACACGTGTTCAGAGTCCCCGCCCTGTCTAGCAGAGGAGACTGCTGTATTATTTGTTAATAACCCTCTTAGAGGATAACAGGGGTTAGGAATTAGGATGTTTATGCGTAGAAATGCCATGAATACACCGAAAGGGAAGAACTGATTTCATCTGCAAGATCAGGCAAAACTACAAGCTTGTGTTTCTCCAGGGTCTTCAGAGGTGAGCAGGATTTTCCAGGGGATCTGGAGAGAAGCGTCCTAGCACTGGCGTGCACAAAGCTGGAAAGCCTGGCAACGTCTGACATGGAGGAGGAAGAGTGAGGATGATACGAGGTCCTGGGACAGGGCACTAATGATGATATTCCCTCGGTGTAGTTAAGGTGCCTTTCTTGGTACACTAGCAAACAGAGCTGTTGGCACTGGGGTGCTTAGCTCTGTCATAGTGATGATTGTGCCAGAGAGGTTGAGGATGCTGCCAAAGGTAAATGAGAACCGCAGGAAGGGGTCTGCAGCCCCTCGGGTCCGCCAGACCCGCCCACCGCTGGCAGCCACCTCTCACTGGTACCCAAGAGCCGTTGGGTAGAGGAGACCTGGTGTTTCGGATGTCTCCAGGCCAACTTAGGGTAGACGGTGTCACCCCTTGGAGTATATCCTAAGATTTCTATTCCTGTTGAGCGTTGTCTGTGATAATTTAGTGTCTGGTGTTGGTAAGAAATCTAATTGGCTTTTGCTGGAGTTCGGCTTAGTGGAGAACGCCTCCTGGAGATGTTGGAACAAGATGTTTTTTCTCTTGAGAGATCTTCATTTCATGTTATTTGAGGAAAAAAACTATTGATTTAAAATTAGGGCAGTTTAATTTGGTGGCGTGTCTCTTTACGTCTCAATTATACATTCACGTCTTTGTGGTGAAGTCAGCTGGTGGGGGGATTAAGAATTCAAAATAGAGGATGTTCACTTGGCAAATAGTGCTTTCTACTGTGGTTAATTGAACCCAGTGTTGGCTCCTTTGGGGATAGAACAGCTTAGCAGAAAGCAGTAAATTTCAGGATTTAGGAGTCCTGGATTCCGGTCTGAATTTTGACACAAGTACCTGGAAAAATGACCTACTTCTGTAATCTATTTCAGATTAGACACACGTTAGAGAAATGTTTTGATGTGTCACCCAGTCTGATTTGGAGGAAGGTACCAAACAGAAGGAAGCCGAACGTCGCTAGAAAGTAACGTCCTTCATTTGTGTGATTGTCTATCAGCATAAAGGTTTCCAGCCTCTTCCGTCCCTTTTCCAGGCTCTTCCTTCCCTGTGTCTTACGTGGGCTACTTTAAACAGTCCCGGTCCTCTGTACCAAGAATGCGTACGTGTCCTGTTGCGGATTTGGGTCTCTATTCCCAGGAGGCTGTCTGGGTTGCATCCCCCTTTCCCATCCTGGTCCCCTCCTTTGCACTCTGTGTGCCTGGTTTTCTGACCTCTGACCTGCTGACGTTCCCCTGCTCTCTTGCCATCACCCCGTTTGCTCTTATAATTCCACGGGTCTGGTTTATGGAGGTCTTAGACTGCTATCGTGTCTGCACTTCAGAAGGGGGACTTGTGCTCACGCTGCCCCTCACTCTAAGCACCCAATCTAGCCACGACCTTTCTCGCGACCTTGAGCTGAGGGATCAGAAAATTTGATTTTCCTTTTCCCCTTTCACTCACACGTAGACTAGCGCGTGTTGAGTACTGAAATACGAGTTGGAATAGATACAAAGATGACTGAGACCGATCTCTGTGATCAGGATATAAAATGGGGCTGAGGCAGCAATTGGGGTTTAAAGGGGGAACTGCTGGGACAGAGCTGTTCACGAGCATCCTGGGACTAAGAGAGATGCTCCTGCAAGCTGGGGAGCTGGCTTGGGTGTCCGGGAAGGCCACACAGATACAAGTCTTCTGAAAATGATGGTCTGACAGTTGAGCTCTCAGCTGTTAAAATGAAAATAAAACAGCTAGTCTGCCCACACCCACTCTGCTCTCCATCACCCCCACTTTCTCCACGCGCAGCCAAAGTGCTCTTTTCAAGCCTGGATTCGATGGAACCTCAAGGGCTTGACCGAGGGCTGCACGTCCCGGGACGCCTCTTCTCCAGTCCCTGTTCACCCCCACGCTCCTGCCTCACTGCTCTCATTGTATTTTACTTGACTTGTTCTTTCTGGTCGTGGAAATGACCAGAAATGGCCTCTCCATTCTCTGCCTTCTGCCTTGCAGCCTTTCCTCTTTCCACTCAGTTAACCCCATTTATCCTGCAAACAGTAACTTGAATGCCACGTCCTAAGGGAGCTTCCTCAGACCTCCTGTCTTACGGTAACCTCCACCCCGGCCTCCCCCAGGACTTAGAATCATGCAGCGCTCTGTATCTCTCACCACAGTTGTAATTCGGCATTTGTTTTGTGATTAGCTGATTGTGTCTGTTTTCCAAGGAGCCTGTCTGCTCTTGCATTTTATCCCCAGGGCCTAGAACTTAATAGGGGCTCCCAGGCTACTTGTTGGATCATGAATGGACCCATAAAGCTTCTTTTTTCAATCATTAAGCTAATGGACTTACTGTGTGTTGAGACTGGCTGTGCTAGGCTAAATAATGAGCACCCAAAATATCAGGTCCTAATTTTTGGAACTGTGAGTGTTACCTTACATGATGACGTCTTTGCAGATGTGATTAAGTTAAGATCTGACATGGAGAGATTAACCTGGCTTAACCAGGTGGGCACTAAATGTGATCACATGTATCCTCGTAAGAGGGAGGCTGGAGATTTGATACAGACACACAGAGGAGAAAGCCACGTGAAGATGGAGCAGAGAGAGACTCAGAGTTGCTCTCCTTGGCAACTGGAGTGATGTGGCCATGAGCCAGGGAGCAGCCGCCAGACGCTGGAAGAGGCAAGGAACAGATTCTCCCCTAGAGCATCCAGAGGCGGTGCAGCCCTGCAGGTACCTTGATTTCAACACAGTGAAACTGATTTTGGACTTCCCGGTCTCCAGAACTGTGAGAGGACACATTTCTGTTGTTTTAAACTGCCGAGTTTATGGCACCTTGTTACAGCAGCCGCAGGAAACTAATACACTGGCCTTCAACCCTGTGAATCCCTGGTGGCTGAAAGTCAGAAAAGGTTGGGATTCCAAATCTGTCAGAAGTTCAGGTTTGGCCAATGTGAGAGCTGAAGAAAGAGTCATCTTGCAGGCAGGCTGTTTATTTCTTCTTTAAAGACTCTCTTTGGACAGCCACCCTTGTCATGTAGATGTTTGGACAACATCAGCTCCTTATCCTTGGGGTACCTACAGGAGGTGACGGAATAATCCAAATGCCGAAACAGAGACGCTGCTTCTTTTTTTTTTTAATTTAATTATTTATTTATGGCTGTGTTGGGTCTTCGTTTCTGTGCGAGGGCTTTCTCTAGTTGTGGCAAGCGGGGGCCACTCTTCATCGCGGTGCGCGGGCCTGTCGCTATCGCAGCCTCTCTTGTTCTCTGCGGAGCACAGGCTCCAGACGCGCAGGCTCAGTAGTTGTGGCTCACGGGCCCAGCTGCTCCGCGGCATGTGGGATCTTCCCAGACCAGGGCTCGAACCCGTGTCCCCTGCATCGGCAGGCGGACTCTCAACCACTGCGCCACCAGGGAAGCCCGACTCTACTTTCTGATGTTGAAAATAACTCCCACCAGGTTCCGGGGGTTGGAGGAGCCACATGTGACTCCAGTGGAAGGAGGCTGGTGACGTGGCCCAGCACTGGGCCCTGAGATGTGGTCTGGGGACCTGGGATTAGAATTGAAGATAAAGTTGCTAAGTGTTCTCTTGTTAGCTGGGGGGGCCTACTCCTTGGACTTGATCACTACTATTTGTCTCACCGGTGCCTCAAACTCCAAAGGTACAAAATCAAGCCCTTGAATTCTAGCTGTCTTTGTGATGGCCCCCGACCGTGACCCCAAACGTCTCCCTTCTGTGGGCTTCCCATCGGTCAATGGCAACTCATTCTTCTAGGAGCTCCTGTTGCAAACCTCAGCATCGATCCGGACTCTTTTCCTTCTCCCCTACTCCTCTTCCGGCTTGAGCACTTCCTATTAGAGTTGCTGAAATTTGAAGTTTATCCAGAATCCCACCACTTCTCCCGACATGCAGTTCTACTGCCCTGTCCCAAGCCCCCATCCCTTCTCTGTTTTCCACTCACTCCCCACGCTCTGCTCTTCACACTCAGCAGGACTGGTCCTTTAAAGGTTTCCTCATCCCTCTGAGCGGGCCTCCCAGTCCTTCGCCAGCTCCCTCAGAGTAGAACCCGAAGTCCTTACTGTGGCCTGACAGGTCCTATACCGCCTGGCGTCTCTCCTCCCTCTTCTTACCCCACCTCTTCCTCTGCTTGTTCTCGGAATATGACAAAGGGGCCCCCACCTCACGGTTGTGCCCCCTCCCCTGCTGGAGCCCGTGCCGGGTGTCCCTGGGAGCAGCCCCCCATTCTGCAGGTCTCTGCCCCAAGGTCACCTTAGAGAGAGGCCTCTCTGACCACCTGTATAAGGCAGAGATCCCACCCACCTGCTCACTCTCTAGCACCTTTCTCCTTCGCTTTTCTCCGTAGCAGAGCTCACCTGTTGGCATAACATATATTCACATGTTTGGAGTCGTGGTCTGTTTCCCTCCACGAGGACACATGCTCCAGTGGGGGAAGGCAGGGACGTGGCTGCTTTGTTCACTGTTACATCCAAGTGCCTAGAACAGGGTCTGGCATATGGTAGGCACTCAATCAATGTCTATTGAATAAATAAATGAATGAAAACTAGGGTCTGACAGTAAATGAAAATCTTCCCTCCTCTGCCTCCAATTCCAGGGTTTATTCCGTTCCCTTGCTTGCGTGTGAGAGCGTGAACTTTTCTGTTATTTCTATCAAAATGCTGTGGTCACCCTATTCTCAGACCAGGTGACATTAAGCTGACTTTACAGGGTGGATTTTCTTTTTTTTTTTAACGTCTTTATGGAGTATAATTGCTTTACAATGGTGTGTTAGTTTCTGCTTCACAACAAAATGAATCAATTTTATATATATATACATGTGTTCCCATATCTCTTCCCGCTTGCGTCTCCCTCCCTCCCACCCTCCCTATCCCACCCCTCCAGGCGGTCACAAAGCACCGAGCGGATATCCCTGTGCTATGCGGCTGCTTCCCACTAGCTGTCTACCTTACGTTTGGTAGTGTATATATGTCCATGCCTCTCTCTCGCTTTGTCACAGCTCACCCTTCCCCCTCCCCATATCCTCAAGTCCGTTCTCCAGTAGGCCTGTGTCTTTATTCGTGTCTTACTCCTAGGTTCTTCATGACATTTTTTTTTCTTAAATTCCATATATATGTGTTAGCATACGGTATTTGTCTCTCTCTTTCTGACTTACTTCACTCTGTATGACAGACTCTAGGTCTATCCACCTCATTACAAATAGCTCAATTAGGTTTCTTTTTATGGCTGAGTAATATTCCATTGTATATATGTCCCACATATTCTTTATCCATTCATCCGATGATGGGCACTTCGGTTGTTTCCATCTCCGGGCTATTGTAAATAGAGCTGCAATGAAGATTTTGGTACATGACTCTTTTTGAATTATGGTTTTCTCAGGGTATATGCCCAGTAGTGGGATTGCTGGGTCATATGGTAGTTCTATTTGCAGTTTTTTAAGGAACCTTCATACTGTTCTCCACAGTGGCTGTATCAATTTACATTCCCACCAACAGTGCAAGAGTGTTCCCTTTCTCCACACCCTCTCCAGCATTTGTTTCTAGATTTTTTGATGATGGCCATTCTGACAGCTGTGAGATGATATCTCACTGTAGTTTTGATTTGCATTTCTCTAATAAATAGTGATGTTGAGCATCCTTTCATGTGTTTGTTGGCAGTCTGTATATCTTCTTTGGAGAAATGTCTGTTTAGGTCTTCTGCCCATTTTTGGATTGGGTTGTTTGTTTTTTTGTTATTAAGCTGCATGAGCTGCTTATAAATTTTGGAGATTAATCCTTTGTCGGTTGCTTCATTTGCAAATATTTTCTGCCATTCTGAGGGTTGTCTTTTGGTCTTGTTTATAGTTTCCTTTGCTGTGCAAAAGCTTTGAAGTTTCATTAGGTCCCATTTGTTTATTTTTGGTTTTATTTCCATTTCTCTAGGAGGTGGGTCAAAAAGGACCTTGCTGTGATTTATGTCATAGAGTGTCCTGCCTATGTTTTCCTCTAAAAGTTTGATAGTTTCTGGCCTTACATTTAGGTCTTTAATACATTTTGAGTTTATGTTTGTGTATGGTGTTAGGGAGTGATCTAATATCATACTTTTACATGTACCTGTCCAGTTTTCCCAGCACCACTTATTGAAGAGGCTGTCCTTTCTCCACTGTACATTCCTGCCTCCTTTATCAAAGATAAGGTGACCATATGTGCGTGGGTTTATCTCTGGGCTTTCTATCCTGTTCCATTGATCCATCTTTCTGTTTTTGTGCCAGTACCATACTGTCTTGATTACTGTAGCTTTGTAGTATAGTCTGAAGTCTGGGAGCCTGATTCCTCCAGCTCCGTTTTTCGTTCTCAAGATTGCTTTGGCTATTCGGGGTCTTTTGTGTTTCCATACAAATTGTGAAATTTTTTGTTCTAGTTCTGTGAAAAATGCCAGTGGTAGTTTGATAGGGATTGCATTGAATCTGTAGATTGCTTTGGGTAGTAGAGTCATTTTCACAATGTTGATTCTTCCAATCCAAGAACATGGTATATCTCCCCATCTATTTGTATCATCTTTAATTTCTTTCATAAGTGTCTTATAATTTTCTGCATACAGCTCTTTTGTCTCCTTAGGTAGGTTTATTCCCAGATATTTTATTCTTTTTGTTGCAGTGGTAAATGGGAGTGTTTTCTTAATTTCATTTTCAGATATTTCATCATTAGTGTATAGGACTTTCTGGTTGCAGGTTTTTCTCCTTCATCACTTTCAATATGTCCTGCCACTCCCTTCTGGGTTGCAGAGTTTCTGCTGAAAGATCAGCTGTTAACCTTATGGGGATTCCCTTGTGTGTTATTTGTTGTTTTTCCCTTGCTGCTTTTAATATGTTTTCTTTGTATTTTATTTTTGACAGTTTGATTAATATGTGTCTTGGTGTATTTCTCCTTGGATTTATCTGGTATGGGACTCTGTGTGCTTCCTGGACTTGATTAACTATTTCCTTTCCCATATTAGGGAAGTTTTCAACTATAATCTCTTCAAATATTTTCTCAGTCCCTTTTTTTTTCTCTTATTCTTCTGGAGCCCCTATAATTTGGATGTTGGTGCGTTTAATGTTGTCCCAGAGGTCTCTCAGGCTGTCCTCAGTTCTTTTCATTCTTTTTTTCTTTATTCTGCTCTGCAGTAGTTATTTCCACTATTTTATCTTCCAGGTCACTTATCCGTTCTTCTGCCTCAGTTATTCTGCTATTGATCCCATCTAGAGTATTCTTCATTTCATTTATTGTGTTGTTCATCATTGTTGGTTTCATCTTTAGTTCTTCTAGGTCCTTGTTAAATGTTTCTTGCATTTTCTCTATTCTATTTCCAAGATTTTGGATCATCTTTACTGTCATTATTCTGAATTCTTTTTCAGGTAGACTGCCTATTTCCTCTTCATTCGTTAGGTCTGGTGGGTTTTTATCTTGCTCCTTCATCTGCTGTGTGTTTTTCTGTCTTCTCATTTTGCTTATCTTACTGTGTTTGGAGTCTCCTTTTTGCAGGCTGCAGGTTCGTATTTCCCGTTGTTTTTGGTGTCTGTCCCCAGTGGTTAAGGTTGGTTCAGTGGGTTGTGTAGGCTTCCTGGTAGAGGGGACTAGTGCCTGTGTTCTGGTGGATGAGGCTGGATCTTGTCTTTCTGGTGGGCAGGTCCACATCTGGTGGTGTGTTTTGGGGTGTCTGTCGACTTATTATGATTTTGGGCAGCCTCTCTGCTAATGGGTGGGATTGTGTTCCTGTCTTGCTAGTTGTTTGGCATAGGATGTCCAGCACTGTAGCTTGCTGGTCGTTGAGTGAAGCTGGGTGCTGGTGTTGAGATGGAGATCTCTGGGAGATTTCGGCCATTTGATATTATGTGTAGCTGGGAGGTCTCTTGTGGACCAGTGTCCTGAAGTTGGCTCTCCCACCTCAGAGGCACAGCACTAACTCCTGGCTGCAGCACCAAGAGCCTTTCATCCACATGGCTCAGAAGAAAAGGGAGAAAAAGTAGAAAGAAAAAATTAGTAGAAGTAGAAAGAAAGAAAGAAAGGAGGGAGGGAGGGAAGAAGGAGTGAAGGAGGAAAGGATGGAGGGAAGGAAGGAAGGAAGGAAAAAAGAAAGAAGATAAAGTAAAATAAAATGAAGTAAGATAAAATATAATAAAGTTATTAAAATAAAAAAATAATTATTAAAGAAAAAACAAAAAAACGGATGGATAGAACCCTGGGACAAATGGTGGAAGCAAAGCTATACAGACAAAACCTCACACAGAAGCATACACATACACACTCACAAAAAGAGGAAAAGAGGAAAAAATCATAAATCTTGCTCTCGAAGTCCACCTCCTCAATTTGGGATGATCCGTTGTCTATTCAGGTATTCCACAGATGCAGGTACATCACGTTGATTGTGGAGCTTTAATCCGCTGCTCCTGAGGCTGCTGGGAGAGATTTCCCTTTCTCTTCTTTGTTCCACAGCTGCCGGGGTTGAGCTTTGGATTTGGCCCCGCCTCTGCGTGTAGGTCGCTGGAGGGCGTCTGTTCTTCGCTCAGACAGGACGGGGTTAAAGGAGCAGCTGATTCGCATTTTCTGGCTCACTCAGGCCGGGGGCAGGGGGAGGGGCACGGAGTGCGGGGCGGGCCTGCGGCGTCAGAGGCGGCGTGACGTTGCGGCAGAGGCCGGCGTGACGTTGCACGAGCCTGAGGCGCGCCATGCGTCCTCCCTGGGAAGTTGTCTCTGGGTCCCGGGACCCTGGCAGTGGCGGGCTGCACAGGCTCCCCGGAAAGGGGGTGTGGAGAGTGACCTGTGCTCGCACACAGGCTTCTTGGTGGCGGCAGCAGCAGCCCTAGCGTCTCATGCCCGTCTCTGGCGTCCGCGCTTTTAGCCGCGGCTCGCGCCCGTCTCTGGAGCTCCTTTAAGCAGCGCTCTGAATCCCCTCTGCTCGCGCACCAGGAAACAAAGAGGTAAGAAAAAGTCTCTTGCCTCTTCGGCAGCTCATGACTTTTCCCCGGACTCCCTCCCGGCCAGCCGTGGTGCACTAACCCCTGCAGGCTGTGTTCACGCCGCCAACCCCAGTCCTCTCCCTGCGCTCCGACCGAAGCCCGAGCCTCAGCTCCCAGCCCCGCCCGCCCCGGCGGGTGGGCAGACAAGCCTCTCGGGCTGGTGAGTGCCGGTCGGCACCGATCCTCTGTGCGGGAATCTCCCCGCTTTGCCCTCCGCACCCCTATTGCTGTGCTCTCCTCCGCGGCTCCGAAGCTTTCCCCCTCCGCCACCCGCAGTCTCCGCCCGCGAAGGGGCTGCCTAGTGTGTGGAAACATTTCCTCCTTCACAACTCCCTCCCACTGGTGCAGGTCCCGTCCCTATCCTTTTGTCTCTGTTGTTTCTTTTTTCTTTTGCCCTACCCAGGTACGTGGGGGGTTTCTTGCCTTTTGGGAGGTCTGAGGTCTTCTGCCAGCGTTCAGTAGGTGTTGTGTAGGAGTTGTTCCACGTGTAGATGTATTTCTGATGTATCTGTGGGGAGGAAGGTGATCTCCGCGTCTTACTCTTCCGCCATCTTCCCGGAAGTCCTACAGGGTGGATTTTCTTATCAAGTTAAAGACGAGGACTAGTGCCCCAGACTGAAGGAACCACACTCAGAGGGAAGGGCTTGAGAGACCTCCGAACGGGTCACTCCATCCAGCAGCTGGATGGAAAGCACAGGCTGTGAGGGATGCCCACGGCCCAGAGGAGGGAGAGGACCATCTCTCAGCCAGCCCATCAAGTCCAGATTTCATCTTGGAAGGGATGGTGAATTTTAGGAAGGTTTTAGGCAAGAAAACGACAGGACTTATGTTTTAGAAGGACCTTTGGCATCAGAATGGAGGATGCCCTGGAGGGGTGGTTTCTGAGGCAGGGATTCAGAGAGAGAATGTGGTCTCTATCGTGTTATCCTTCGTTCCTGGTCTGGAGAGACCCCCTCTCTCTTTTTTTTTTTTTTTTTTTTTTTTTTGGTGGTACGCGGGTCTCTCGCTGCCGTGGCCTCTCCCTTTGCGGAGCACAGGCTCCGGACGCGCAGGCTCAGCAGCCATGGCTCACGGGCCCAGCCGCTCCGCGGCATGTGGGATCTTCCTGGACCGGGGCACGAACCCGTGTCCCCTGCATCGGCAGGCGGACTCTCAACCACTGCGCCACCAGGGAAACCCGAGACCCTCTCTCTTGTTGAGCAGCTACACGTGTAGAACTTTAGGGCATCTGACTGAGGACAGAAGTTTGTGCACACAAGTAAGAGTGGGCTGGTCCCAGGTTTCCCAGATGGTCCTTTTCCTAAGAAACATGTGTTCTCCTCCATGTGGGATTTGTTAAGGTTGGAAGTAAAATGAGGTTAATGTTTACATCTTCGTAAAAGTTTCAGGTTTATATGTTTATAAATAAAGGGAAAAGAGTGTGCCAGGCTTTGTTTCGGTTTGGAAATCTGAGAGTATGGCTTTTGGGTTATTGAAATAAAACCAGATCACCCAGTGGAGGTAAGATTTACAACAGGCCAGGAGAAAACGGTAATGGTTAAAATAAGACAGGATAAGGTGGAATCAAGCACCCGGAAGTCCTCTCACACAGGAGATGTTTGGAAATACGAAGGTAGTAGGTTCAGATAATCCCCAAACATGAGATACCAAAACTGCATGAGACCATCCACGTCTGTTGTCTGCCTCTGAATCTCATGAGGCACTTTCTAAAATTAAAAAAAAAAAAAAAAAAAAATGGGGAGGAGAAGAAAAAGGATGTTGAAGACCTCCCAGACCGATTGAATCACCCAGGGGAAGGTATGAGTAGGGACCTTATGCAGGTGGGTTTGGGAATCACAGATCTGGGCCCAGAGGAGCTAAGGGCAAGAAGCAACCGAAAGTGCAATTGAGAGCATATTTATATAAAATGCTAGCTTCTGTCTGTGCTTGTTAGCGGGAGAGGCGTCCGTCAGGGGAGCAGGCCTGTGCCACGTTTCTGATTACAGTGTGGCTTTCCTCTCCCTGAGCTTGTTGCTGTTTGTTGTCCAGATGAAAACTGGGAAACAGAGACATAAAGAAGAGCTGCCCAGCTAAGTGAATCAGCACAGACTTTCCCGTGTCCCCTACTTGATTTTAGAATAACTTCTGAAGAGTTACTAGGTTCCGCCTTCATTGCTGTGGTCATACACTGACCCGTCTACAGCCCCTCTCCTCCCTGTGGGCGGGCGGGGAATGCATGTCCAACCCTCTGCTGCAGCTCCAGGGGCTGTTTTTCCAGAGCCAGGGCTCACAGGACCAGGAATCGAGGGCGGAAAGGGAAGGGGGTGCCCCTAGGGACCCACTAGTAGAAGTTTTGCTTCCTGTTCCCCTGGCCTTCTACTCTTCTGGTCTAGAGACCTTAGTTCCAGGGGGAGGGAAGCTTCCATAAGGAGACAGCAATGATTCCGTGGAACTGGAAGTTAAGAGGCCTGCCTGGCCGCTCTGGGCTCCTCTGGCCTCTAAATCAGCAGGCAAAGGAGGGAGTGATGATGTTGGCTGGGACTCCTTAGGGCTTCACCATGCCTGTGACCGAGGCCGATGGGAAATATAACAACCCCATCCAGGCAGGAGGACGAACGGCCCAGGCCCTTCAGGGATGAAGGTCCGGGTCACACCACCAGGGAAAGAACAATGACTAGCTGAGGTGCTTGCTAAAGGCAGAGAGAATGCAGGGTAGTTAGTGGAAGAAAATAGCTGTAAATACGGGCCGCAAGCTTGTGCCCAGTTACAGAAATGTGGACTCTAATTGTCATGAGTATTTCAAATAGTTCCCTCTATTTTATTATGAATATGTGTTTGTATGTGTCTGTGTACATATATTAAGCGACTGTTTCTGTTGTCTCTCTTCTCTCATTCCCTTATCATATAATGTAACATGTATTGACTTTATGTCAGTATTTGTGTTGTTAATTTTATGTCACAGTATTTAAGTTACAGGATGTCAGGAGAAGAGTAAACATCACTCAAGGACTCTACCTCCTCTTCTGGGGAAGGGATTAGGGCAGGTTAGTTGTATCAGACTAGGTGGAATTAGGACCTTATTATTGTCTTTATTTGGAGACTAAGTATGTTTTAAGGAGCTGCGTATTGGTACCAAGTTAACAAGGGATGGACTTGTGAGGGTTGATTTCATGTGTCACCTTGTCTGGAGTAAGGGATGCCCAGGAAGCTGGGAAAACATGATTTCTGGGTGTGTCTGTGAGGGTGTTTCCAGAAGACATTGAAAAAAGAATCAATAGACTGAGTACAGAAGATCTCCTTCACCAACGCAGGCGGGCAGCGGCCAATCTGTTGGAGGCCTGAATAGAACCAAAAGGCAGAGGAAGGGGAAATTTGCTCTCTGTGCTTGAACTGGGACGCCCGTCTTCTCTGACCTCAGACACTGGAGTTCCAGTTCTCTTACCTTCAGACTAGGACAGAGTTACACCACTGGCTTTTCTGTTTCTCCAGCTTGTAGACAGCAGATCACAGGTCTGGACTCCATAATTGTGTGAGACAATTACTATTCAATATAAAATAGTATATCTGTCTATCTGTCTCTCTCCCCTATTAGTTCTGTTTCTTTGGACAACCCAGGCTAACAGAGATGACAGGTGCATTTTTCACAGTAAAAATCCTGCATAGATTGAGAGGAAGTTTAGCCCTACTGGTGGTAGCTGATGACACTGGAAATGTAGGCCAGGGTGGCCCATAGCACTCAGAAGAGCAGGCAGCCCACCGGCGGCACCACAGAAGGTGAGCTGAGACAGGGTCGTTAGCATCCCTGCCCCCCTCTGACACACAGTATCTCCTGCCTCACCTTTGGCCCAGGCCCTGGGTGAAGAAAGAAACATTTGTAACATAAACTTGTCCTTCCTTCAAGCATTCGCTTTTCAGATATTCACTGAGTTCCTCCTATGAGCCATGCATTATGCTAGACTCTGGGGTAGAGCACAAAGACCAGGTACTTGTCCCCAAAGACAAGAATATTGCTAGCGGGTGACAAGAGAAGTGAAGGGTTCATTGAAATATAGGAAGAAGGTCGGGGCAAGGACCGGGGTCTGTGGCAGTGCCCCGGAGAGACCCTTACCTCCAAGAACCCCAGGGGACCCCCAAAGGCAAGCTTCACCTTAGTGAAGCTCTGAATAGGGTTCGCCAGGTGAAGTGGGGCAGGTGGGTGGCCCCAGACAGGTGACAGCGTTTGCCAAGGCCAGGAGATGGACGGGAATGTGGCCGATTCAGGAAACCCATAAACATCCCTCAGGCAGGCTCTGAGAGGAGGGGAGAGAGGGTGGCAGGTGAGACCGGACAGATGAGCTCCAGCCAGGTCCCACGAGGTCCCGGAAGCTGGCTACAGAGTTTGGAATTTTTCTCAAGGGCAAAAAAAGCCCAAATGAGAGGAGAAAGGACCCTATTCAGGAAGATTTCTCACAGGGTTTCTGTTTTTCCGAGAGGGCTCCTGGGAGCCAAGTGACGGCAAGGAGGCCTTGCCTGGGTCATCAGCCTTCCCGCATTCCTTCCCCTGGGCTCCCAGAGCTGCCGGGAAGCAGAGGCCATGTCAAACCCAGTGCGTAGCCTGTATCCTAGCCTTGAGCGGGTGTAAACGTTGACTGATGCTCCGACTTGGCTGCAGTGAGTTCCCGTGTGGAAGATCAGTGGGGTTGGTGTAGAGGTGAGATGTACAATCTGTCCTCCCTGGGATCATCTTGCCGTCTCCCATCTGTCTCTCTGAGGCTGTTTTTCGTTTGATCTTACCAGCAACTTCTGTTTCATTGCCGCCTGTACTTTTTGTTGTCTTCTGCCTCTTGCAGCATTTTATCTTTTTTCATTTCCACACCATCTTCACTTTGACCTTCTGGTCTCCGTCCTGTGCCCCCTTGTGCTCATGGGCTCTTTGTTCTCATGTTTTTCTGAATCTCCTTGCTCCCCTATGTTTTCTTTCTGTCCCTCTTCCCTCTCTTCTCCTTCCTGGCCCCTTCTCCTCTGGCATCCCTCAGTGGTGCCCATGGTCTTTTCGTTCCAGTCCACAGCCCCATACCAGCCAGCCGACCACCCCCTCTGGCTCCTCAGACAGGCCGCCTCTGTCCTCTGACCTGTCCACTAGGACATTTTCTCCTGTAAGTGGCATCCGTGGATTTCCCTCCAACACCAAGAGCTCACATGGCTTCTGTGCAGAGAATAAGATAATCAAGTGCACCTTTTATTTATGTATTTTCATTTTGCTTAATAAGCACATCTTGAAATTGAGCTGCATGTCACTCACACTGTATCACTTCCCCTGGGGAGTTCGCATTCAGTCTCACTTGAAATTCTCTCCCTGCACAGCCCAGGGAGGGAAGATGGTGCATTTAAAGTTTCTTTGTTGAGCTTCAAACATGGTGTGTCTCTGTCCTTTGTCCCTAATGTAGTTGTGTGTGTTGGAGAGGGGGTCGCATCTGTGTATGAGGCAGAAGGAACTCGCAGCTGATCGTGGTGTATTGGGTTTGTCATGTTTATTAGCCACAGCGAATGTGAAGGACCACAGAGGGAAGGAGGGCTCAACCCTGGGGCTGGGAGCTCCCAGGATGACTTTGGAAGAGGGACCGTTCTGAAAGGCTGCTGCTTTCACTCCACCTGACTCTCCACTGATCCACTCAAGAGAATGACAAGTGAAAGTACCAATTGTCAGAAACATGCTCCACTGGCCGCCTGGCCCCTTCTCTGCAGAGAGGCACCGCCTGTTACCAGGCCTGGCCTGGCCCCAGGCCAGAGAAGCAGGAAAGAGGGGTTTCCTGCAGTGGGGCAGTGGCTGCAGTGCAAACATCTAAGCTGAGTTCCAGGGTCTTCCCTGGACCCCTCTGGGGTGGAGGGGTCTTCTCAGAGGCTCCAGGCTGGTGTGCTTTACTGGGGTACAGTGTGTCCATAGATGTGCTGATGTTGGGAGGTTGTAAGCATAGCTTCTCATCTAATCTCACTGTTAGCGGCAGCTGGAGGAGAACAGGGCGCCCAGGCTTTTCATCAAGTTGTGATCGTGATATTTACAGCTGTACGTTATTGAACCCTTGCTACATGGCAGCCAGGAAGTGGGTGAAGCCCTTTACGTATATCATCTTGTTTAACGCTCAAAACAACCCAGTGCAACAGATGCTGTTTTACCCTTACTTTAGAGATGAGAAACAGGTGCTTGCTAGCTTGGGTAGTGTTCCACATTGGGAGGCAGCAGAGCCAGAATCTGAGCTCAGCCATTCTGACTACACAGCCCAACCTCAGGCACCGTGCTCCCTTTCGTGAGCAAAGACTCAGGGTAATCTGACTCAGAGGAGTCTGATTCCCAGGTGGGAATGGGCCCCATGAGCATGGACCACAGGCTCAGACCATTTCAGCACTAGAAGCACCTTGAAGGCCACCTACCAGCGGTTCTCAGCTCTGTTGCATATCGCTGTTACTTGTGGGCATTGCTAAGCAGCAGCAGTGTTGAAAGCCTCCCCGCTCCCAGAGATCTGATTCAGTTTACTGGGGATAAAGTCATGGCATCCTTATTTTTTTTAAAACACGCTGGGTGCTTGTATATTTCACCCATGTTGAGAACCACCGTTCTAATAATACAGATGGGAAAACATGAAACTTCAGAGGTTAACTGGCCTGTCCAAGGTCACACAGGTTACAGGAAGTTATGAGGACCAATCCCAGTCCTGCTGCCTCTCATCCAGTCTTTCCCTTGCCCCTGATGAAAGACAAATCCCTCCTTATGTGTGTGAGAGAACACAGTAGACATGATGGGTAAGAATTTGCCCTGACACATGATTGGGTTAGGATAGTAGCTGTGACCTTGGGCTTCAGTTGTCTGTGCTTTGGGTTTGTCTCTTCTGCAAAACGAGCAGTAATAAGGCCTGTCATAGCGAGTTGTTGTGAGGTGATAATGTGACATGATACCACCTAAAGGTTTCATAATCCTGCCCAGCATATGGTAATTAGTTCATCGTATGGAAAGTACCCTTCATTAAACATCAGTCTTGCTAGCCATTCTCAAAGTAGTCTTAACTTTAAATTAGAAAAGAATAGTGCATAAGTAAAAAATGTTTATTAGACTATAAAATCACTGAGGATGGCTTGTGTTATTCAACTGTACCTTGAACCCAGTCAAAAAATGGACAGAAGACCTAAATAGACATTTTCCCAAAGAAGACATACAGATGGCCAACAGGCACATGAAAAGATGCTCAACATCACCAATTATTAGAGACATGCAAATCAAACTATAATAAGGTATCACTTCACACCAGCCAGAATGGCCATCGCCAAAATATCTACAAATAATAAATGCTGGCGAGGATGTAGAGAAAAAGGAACCCTCTTACACTGTTGGTAGGAATTTAAATTGGCACAACCATTGTGGAAAACAGTATGGAGGTTCCTTAAAAACCTAAAAATAGAGTTACCATATGATCCAGCAATCCCACTCCTGGGCATATATCAAGAAGAGATGAAAACTTTAATTTGAAAAGATACATGCACCCCAATGTTCATAGCAGCACTATTTACAATAGCCAAGACATGGAAGCAACCTAAGTGTCCATCAACAGATGAATGGATAAAGAAAGTGTGGTGTATACATACAATGGAATATTACTCAGCCATAAAAAAGAATGAAATATTGTCATTTGCAGCAACATGGATGGACCTAGAGATTATCATACTGAGTGAAGTAAGTGAGACAGAGAAAGACAAATATCATATGATATCAGTTATATGTGGAATCTAAAAAATAATAAAAATAAATCTGTATACAAAATAGAAACAGACTCACAGACATAGAAAACAAACTTGTGGTTACCAAAAGGGGGAGGTGGGGAGGGATAAACTAGGAGTGTGGGATTAACAGATACACACTGCTATATATAGATAGATAAACAACAAGGATCTACTGCATAGCACAGGGAACTATATCCAGTATCTTGTAATCACATATAATGGAAAATAATCTGAAATATATATATATGTATAACTGAATCACTTTGCTGTACATCTGAAACTAACACAATATTGTAAATCAACTGTACTTCAATAAAATTCAGAAAAAGAAGTTGAGCAGGTTGGCATCACCTGCAGGCCCTTGCTGAGCGCTTACCGATGGCATGTCTGGCCACCTGTTGGCTGAGGTGGGCCTAGCATTCAGATCTAGTGTCACCATGTTGCCCCTAGCATGTTACCACAAATGGGGCTGCTGTTCTGTCTCCCCTGGTTCTTCTCAATGTCATCACCAGAGTAGAAGTAAAGGCATTTGCAATGCTGATGCTGGGGAATAGCATTAGCACTTACCTTACAGACTAACTAGGCCTGTTCTCTATGGAATTGTTACTCTCAGGAGGCATGACTTTTTTCTCAATTCTGTTTAACAGAGAAGTCATGGTAGAATGATGTTTCCTCTTGTCCTTGTCCCTTAGCTGATGAAACGTTATTCCTCCCAAGTCTCCCCTTCCCCCATTGGTCCCTTCCTATATGGCTGTTTTACTCTCAGCTTTTTCTCACCTGTTGGTGTCCACACCTTTACTCTTCCATTCTTTTCACCTGGGCTACATCATATCCGATGACTTGCCCGAGCCCATGACTTCAACTACTGGGCTTTCACTAATGACAACCAATCACATCTTTGTATTCAGTGCCAGCAAGACTGTATCTTCAAGAGCCTGTTGGATTCACCTCTGGGAAGTTCTGTGATGTGTTCAACATTGAACAAATCATCTCACCCCACTGTCCTCACCACCCCAAATTCTCTCCCTTGGGTATTAGCGACCTTGAAGAATGGAAACACTATATCCCCATTGCCAAGGACAGAGAACTAGAGGTTGTCCTTGATTCTTTCCTTCCTATAGCACTCCTAATTCAGTCAATCACCCGATCCTATAGATACCCCTTGTTCATATCTCCCCATCTTTACTGTCACTGCCTTGGTTCAGGATCTTATCTCATTTTACCTAACCGATTGCCTTATATACAACCTCTGTCCTCTACTATACATCCTCTGTCCAGTGGTCACAGTAATAATAATAGAAACATTTATTAGGTTCTTACTAGATCATGGGTACCAGCCTTAGCACTTACAAAATCTCACTTAAATCCCACGATAGTCATAGGCAGTAGGTGAGAATACGATATCTACACCTTGTAGATGAGGAAACCAAGGCTAAAAGGTCTTACAATCTTGCTGGAGATCATAAAGCTTTCACGTGGAAGATGGGGTTTGAACCCTTATCTGTTGTTGAAAGGATGCCTGTGGGTGGTTTGCCCCCTCCTCGGGAGGCTGAGCTTTTGCTGTACTTTCTCAAAACCATCCTCTTGCTAAGTGCTGCTTCTTGCAGAGAAGAGTCTTTTTTCTTTTATTTTGTGGGATTTCCCTGTTTCCTCAGCAATGTTGATTTCATTGTATTTTCATAATATTTCATGCTTTAATTTAATTTATTTAGTGCTATTGTGCAGTGCCCTGGGCACCTCTGGAGAAGCGAGAATTTTATAAATAAAATTATTATTACAGCTGCTCTGATAGCAGCCCCTGAGCTATTTAGTAGATATATCGATTACTTTCAGTGTTGAAAACTTTCACCTAAAGCCCTTTATGGCCCAAGTTCTCCCTGTCTTTTGCTGCTGTATCCTGCTTGTTGGAGTCTAGACACAGTCATGCAGCTTTTCTCCTCACTCTCCCCAGAGTTCCCTGTAATGTATTCTGGAAAACATGACCTAGGTTTTTTTTTTTCTTTCATCTTTTTGAATCTCTGAAGTTCCAAGACCCGTTTGCTAGACCTATAATGTCAGTTTTGCAATGATTCAGCCCTCTTTTTCCACTCAATGCTAAATAAGACTGCGTTAGTTATTAGACTGCGGCAGAAATCTCTTCCAGGGTAGTCTAGGACTGGATAGGAATTGATCACGACACTTATTTGGAACTGAGAATTTCAGAACTCTAAACTTATGTTGAGAGACTTATGCAGACACAAAATTTGTCAGTCTTGGAAGGAAGTGAAGCCCAAACAAGAGGAATAGGGTGAGAGTCTCTGTGTCCTTGGCCATCATTTTTCGCATTAAGGCTACTTTCTGAAACCTGCCTGCTACCTCAGCCTCATAGCTCTTTACTTGCAAGAGATATGAGAGGGCCATTGTCTTCTATTTATAGAATGTCTGTGATGTGATGAGAAATTCACAGGATAAACCAATGGCTGAGCTGTGGTTTCTTCCTGGACATCTCCCAAACCATGCTATTGGATTTGACCTTCTCTCTCTCAACTCCCCACACAGCAGACTCCTTTTTCAACAAATTATTTTCAACAAATTTTACTCATTCATTCATTCAGTAAAAATTCACGAAAAAACCCAAACGAACATTTTGGCCAACCCAATACATCCCAACTCTATGGCTGGCGTGTACCAGGATAAGCAAGTCCGACCTCATTCCTTACTGTTTGGGCTTTGGGTTCCTCACATCTTCTCCTCCTTTCATATTGACTTGTTTTCGTCTGAAGCAAATATTTACAGTTGCATTCAGGATTTCTGAAGAAGTTTCCTAATTAACGAAGAGCAATACACTGTGCTGTCTCCACTCTGTTTTTAGAGAACAAATGGGAGTAGCCAGTCTGTCCATTACAAATGAGTTCATTCCTATTCAGGCAGTGGCTGGCACATACCTAGCCTGAGTCTTCTTAAGTTACGAACAACATACTGGCTTGAGTTGTCTGTACTTCTTCCCAGCTACACTGGGAGCCCTAGATGAATGGAAGACACAGTAACTCAAAGAAGTTATTGCATTATACATGGTGGCCATGCATAGTTTCCGTAACAGGAAACACAATGAGCTTGTTCAGGGTGGATGTGTATAGCCTTCTCTCCTCACCAAAGGTTGTTGGCCATCTAACAACTGTATTTCCTTCTAGCCAAATAAGAATATGAAATGAACTATGACTCTCATGTCTAGGTCAATGAGAAATAAACAGGATGAAGCGTGTTTTGCCCCCAAAGGGAAGAATAATTTCCAATGAAAAATGACTAACCAGAAATATTTAATTTGCTACAAAGGAGGCAGCCTAGAGACCTAATTCAGTTAAGTTTTTCTGCAGCTCAGAAACACCTCACAATCCACATTGTAATCAGAGAGCACCCAAGAAACTTTGCATTCCTTGGCCCCGTCTTCTCCAGATACATGAATCACTCAGTGGCAATCTGTATCCCTACTAAGTGCAAGCCACTGTTGACAACATTGCTTGTGCTGAGTAAGCACATTCCACCCTACTGCTGATTTTACGATGAGTTTGGCTGGAACGACTCATCTTTTGTTCCCTCTCTGGAGTCCATCTAAAGAGGTACAAATCTAGGCCCATCCTCACCCTCCCCTTTCTCCAAACAGACTGTGAATTTAGGAGGCCCTCTTGCCTGGGTCTGGACAGTCCTGGGCTGCTGATTGAAGGCTGGCTTGGTCCGTCTGTCCCTACTCTGTTGGGTGTCTTATAGCACTCTCATCATTATTCTATGTCAGTCCTTTAATAAAAATGGCTAGCCCGCCCAGAGATAACAGAATAGGCATCAGTGGGACCTGCGATTGTCTGCATGCCGGCCTCTCTTGTCAACCTCATCTCCAGTGCGTTCTGCCAAACCAACGTCCTCTGGGACCGAGACATTTGAAAACAGTGCAGCAGCCTCATCTCCTGGGCAGTGTTTTTCTCCATCATTTGCTTTATTAAATATTGATTTTCTGTTGCATTATTAAACCTTAAGTCTAGAGCATAAATTCTGGGCTGATACTTTAATCTGGCTCTCCTCAGCTGTTTTTGGCTTTTGGAACTGATTTTCAGGCCAGATCTCCTGGGGAATCTTTAAGTCAACCCAAGGCCTGAGAGAAATCTGTCTGCAGGACGGGGAGGAGCCCACACTTGAGAGTAGCTCGCTTCCCAGGGCAGGATAAAAAAGACTGAGCTTGTGTAAAGCAGATCTTGGCTTTATACTCATACCAGACCCGGAAGCCTGGCCCCCTTGGGATTCAGGTGGTTGTACCAGGAAGGTCTTTTGGAGTCACACCACCAGAACTACTGAGCAGACGACTGGTGTGCTGAATTGATTTTGGAATCAGACATCAGAGCTCTTCAGACATTATCTAATCCATTATCCATTCACCTCCTTTTGTTTTGGTCTCTATTATTCCTAGGATTTGAGTCATCCATTCTAATCACGCAGTCCTTTGGCTTTTCACTTATTTTGGACCTCTGGTTCATTCTCATTTCATCTTCCTTTCTTTTCTTTCCAAGGGCCAGTGGCTGAGTGGTTAACTTCGTCAATCCATCGTAGGATGGAGCCATCACACACTTTATAAAACACTTTCTGAGGGATGCAGACATCTCCAGCCAGCTGTGTTAGCTAGGGCGATCTCCATGTTTAATTCCCCATCCTAAGAATAGCCTCCTGGACTGGCATTGCCACTGGCCTGAGCCTGGAGATGAGACACAGAGGGAGCATCATGTCTTTGCTTTCAACACTGACAGACAAACAGGAGAATAACTGGAAGTAAATATTGATGGGAGTTTCCCTGGCAGGACTGGAGCATGTCAGTGTCTCTCTGGAGATTTGCAGAGAGCTGTGACCGTCTCCTGCCTGGACTTCAGCTCATCCCATCTTTCTCTCTGTGCCCTACTAGGTCCTACATCTTCAGAATTCTAGTGTTAGGAAGTTATGCCAGGAACTGTCAGAGCCTCTGGTAAAAGGCTGGGGTTTAGGAGAAGGGTGAGGACTGTCTCACTCTGGGACAGAGAGGGAGACAACCAACCCAGGCTGGCCCCTGACATCTGCCGAATGTTAACCTTTAGATGCTGAGGGCCAAGGGCTGACTAAGCCTGTGTGCCCACAACATGTGCAATTGAAAAAGATTCTTGGGGAATATTTCACTGAAAATACATGAAGGTCACGGTAGAAGACACTGTCTGCTTCATTTTCCCCAACCTCCCTCATATCCCCAAAGAATAAAGGACGTGCTCTTAACACACGTAGAAACCCCAGGTCCTATATCTTCCCACAATTCCTTTCCCCAAACCTGAGTCTCTCCATAATAGGTAGGTAGGTGGGTAGTAGATAGAAACTACCACTCATTTGAAGACTGTCAATGATGGGGAACCATCTAGTCATGTAGGTCCTATTTCCTTTAGAAGAGCTCTAGCTTTTTTTTCTTAATATTAAGCCAAAAATGTGCCTCCTTCTAATGTCTGCCTCTTGGTTATTCTCCTAGAACTACATAGAATAAGTTGAATCCTTTGCAGTAATAAGAAGTGCTTGGCTTTGAATAGAGAGATGCAAATTTTGAATCTTACTACCCATGTAAATTTCCATAAGTTATAGATCAAAACGGCTGAATATTAGCAGTTGTGTATGTTTCAGTCTGATACTTAATCTCTCTGAGTTCTGTTTTTCTCATTTATAATGGCCTGAGTATAACCACTCATCAGTTTATTGTGAGGGGGGATTAAAACTAGGTGAAATGCCCAATATTAGGAAGCATTCAGTATTTTTTAAAATTCAATTTGACGAATACTTGTTAAACTCCTGCTATGTGTCAGCCACCGTCCTGAGTGCTGGAAGTAGGAAAATGAGCCCTAAATGGTCCTGACCTCATGCTGGAAATTGTACTATTTGACGACGCCTGTTAACGTTCCTTAAGTCTCCCCTTCTCCCCTAAGTGGTAGTTCAAGCATTGCATAGGTTTCTCCTTGTACTTACCTCATTATATTCTAATTATCTCTTTACCCAGAAGATGTAACTCTTTGGGGCTCAAGTATCATCCACTGAATGTCAGATACTGTTCTCAGTAAATGTGGGTTGTTGAATGAATCTCTAATTCCTCATCATTCATCTTGTGAGAGATTCTAGTGTCTCTACTTCTCTCTTTAGATGTTCACTAACTTTCTCCCGGGGCAGCCCAGCTCATGGAGACCAAACACACCCTCTGACCTTCATCCAGTCCCCGCCTGTCCTGTTGCTGACCCCTTAATAAAGGATAATATCCTTTCATGCCTCTGCCTCTATTGTCTGTTTGCTTCCCTCACTGACAGTTTCTCCCAGCCCACTCTGTGCCATGGTTAAAAACTCCAGTTGAATTGCAGGAATTCACTCAAATAGTAGAAGAGGGTTTATTGGAAAGATGGGCAGGTGCTGTGGAAACCGGAGGAACAGCAAACCCTCTAAGGAGGGCCTGGGATCCTCTTCGCTCTCTATGGGGGCTGTGGTCTCCTTATGTTTGCTTCTTTCCTCGATTCTCCTATGACCTCTTGAATGTTTTCCTTAGGGTTTCTCTGGTCCCCCTAACTTCATCTCACATGCGGCCCTGGCCTGCCTCTGTGCACATCCACACAGCTGACAGATCTCAGCCAAGTGACTTGGTTTTGGTGCCTCAAGTTCAGATTAGCAGGCTCTCAAGTCAGATGGTCTTCGTTTGAGTCAGGTGACCACACTTATTCCAATCACCGAAGGCTGGGGAGAGGGGAGAGGTAATAGGGTATGTGTCTACTTAGGGTTCTGCTCTTGCAGAACTTGGTATGGGTAAAGGGTTAGCAATTGTCGACTTCCATAAAGAGATGTTTTGTGATGTCTACACGTTAAAAACCACGGGTGGTTTGCACGAACTGTGTCTGCCTCCCCCTGGTTCCTCTCATCTACTTTACTCCCTTTTCTCAGCACTCTGGCTGAGACACAGTCAGAAAATGTGTTCAGAGAACACAAGGCTTCTCTACAAAAAAAACAGGACTTGGGGAAAATCTGTTCATTGGCTAGAAATCACCCTAAGTTTGGTAGGGTGATATAGATATGTTTTGGCCTTACAGAGGAATGAGACTATTAAAATCTACTTTAAAAAAAAAATCAGAGACAGTATTGCAAAGGCCAGCTAATTCCCAGGTCCCCCGAGCACGCAGCCTCATGAGATGTGTAATCCTACACAGATATGTATCTGTGCATCGTGGAGGGCTCCAGGTCCCATAGGACTATTGCAAATGGGTTGGGGGCCCAGGGTCTTTGGGCTATTTCTGTCTCAAGTTATTTTGATTTTTCCATCTGAAGCTGTCAGAAACTGATCATTTGTGCTGGAAATAGCACCACTTGTGCCCTTTGTTTCGATTGCGTTTGCCATGTTTGATTGGCGAATTTGATTGCATTTGTGTCAGGAGCATTCTGAACAGATCAGTGCAGGAGGAGGAAACCAGGCAAGATCAATTGTAATACCAAAGGACTGGTATAAAAAGTCATGCCCCTCACATGTCCTCCTGTAACTCTCTGTGTCTAAACATCTCCCAGGTTATCTAGAAGAGAGGGAAATAACTCCCCGTCAATCCACCCGTCCTTACGCAGAAAATGTGCCAAGAGTGAGACAACCTGTAATACTACAAATAATTATTATAATTGCTCCACATATTTTCCAGATTCTGTGTTCTCTCCTATATGCACATTTCTAATTTAAACTTCAGTAGAAGCTTTGAGTTCAATCTCTTCATCATTACCCTTTTATGACCATGGAGTCAGAGGTTAAGTAGTCTGTTTATGACCGTTCCTGAGCACAGAGGAGGTGGGGTTTGGGACTTCTGTTCTGACTACTCCAAATCCTATGCTTTTTACTATCGCTTTCGTTTTCTTTGTATTTTTAAACCACAACGCTGGTTTACACCGACGTGAATAAGCATTATGATTGCCGCCGCTACTCTTTGCTATTTTGGTAATTCGACCAGAGGTGTGTAGTTGGTTCGCCATTTCCTCCTTTCCGTGAGGGGATGCTGAGATCCTCAGAGGACAGTTTCTCAGACTCTACTTGTATGCAAGTGACTTAATAAAGTGTCTTTCCTGTCTTCTATCACCAGCAGCTTATGAAGCAGGGCAAGTATTATCAGGCCCATTTTCTAAGTGAAGAAAGTGAGGCTCAGAGAGTGTAACTAGTGTCCAAGAAAGTAAAGAGGGAAGCCCCCTGGCTACAGCGCTGCTGGTCTTCTCACTCCCCTCCCTTCTGTAAGATGAAGCATTTATTTTTAACCACAGTACAGCCTAAATGGGCTGAACCTTTTTCTTAAGTGTTGGACCGTCTCCATCCCTGCTCTCTTAAAAGCATGAAACAACACCTGCAATGACAGCATCTACCAAAAACATTCCAGAATGCTCTAGCCAAAGAGTGTGTCTTCTGTTCTTTGGGGTTCAACGATAAGCGGTTTGGTCCTACCTACTTTGACCCTACCTACCTCTTAATAGATTGCCTTCAACAGAGAGAGGCCTTGGATAGAGGACTCCACTGGCTACTGGAGGACCAGCTCCGTGACTCAGATACTGAATGATTTAGTCTCATCACGCTTTATTACCAAAAAATGTTTCCTGATGGACTTCTGCTTTCTAGACCCTTTGCTGGGCACTTAACCTTGGCTGACCTTGGACAAGTCACTGAACTTCTCCAGGCCTTGATTCTGTCGTCTGCTGAATAGACATAATAGTGATCCTTTCCCTACTTCAAATAGTTATTGTTAAGAATAAAATTACAACACTGATGTGAACTGGTGAAATACAAAGAAATGACTCCTGTACTTACATCCCGTGATATGTACTGTTAAGCTCTCACAAATGTTTGGGAATGGATTGACAAATGAAGAATGTGCTTTTCTACATACCCCAAGGGGTAACCGAAAACAAGGCTGACAGAGTGACATCATGGACTCAGGTGTGTTGGATGAAGGGCTGGGTAGGACGGAAGTTGCCATGTCCTGCCTTTTTCCCTCTGGGTGGAGGGAGCTGCCTTGGCGGGATTTATCGACTCATCTCTGCTTTTGGAACTGCTTTTTGCTCTGAATGGTGTGATTTCTGTGGCATTTTCTTCTTTCTCTTTCTCTCTCTGGCAATGACGCTTTGAAATATTATTTTTGCTTCCTCGACGGCAGGGCTGTATAGTTGATGGCCTCTCTGGGTTGCTGGAGCCCTGCATTTAAACCACGCTCGCCTTGGCTCCAGTGTCTCCGAGTTCATTACTTTTTGAAAAGCCTCACGTCTGTTTGTGTTCACATGCTTGTTGCTCTGGAGAGGGAGGTGACTGTGAGGCAGGAAGAGGAGTGCGGAGCAGAATTCACGGTCCTCAAATCCTCTCTTGTCCTTAGATGGATATTTCTGAGTAACAGGACTTCACGTTTATCTGACGTGGATGTTCTGAACCAGGGGACCAGGGACCTGCACCTTCCCTGCAGCCTGCTGGAGGGGCTCTGCCACATGCAGTCCTGGGAGGTAGGAGGCTGCGGCTTTGCAAATAAAGTGGGTAATGAAAGTGTCCAGCTCAGGTACTAGAGAATGATTTAGTGCAGAATATATACATGTTAAGATTTCTAAGCAAAGGTGTGCGGTGACCTCGGTTCTCAGTGACAGAGTGGGTGGAGGCACGTTTCCTCCCCACCTCAGCCTGGGGTCTTCTCTCTGCTCTGCAGGGATCACCACATCCCTCTCAGCCCTGCTCTCTTTTTTAGCCCACACTGTTATCCCCCCATGTATGTCCACACTCTGTCTCCTGCCCTTCTGCTCCATAAGCATTAGAACCTCAGATTTGGTAAAGTCAACCAAGTTTGTAGAAATTTAGAATATAACATAACATAGTCTTTATGGCAGATGAAGAGTAATTCCTCCACTTTCCTGGAGATGGAGATGCAGAGACTGAGAGTTGGGAGTGGTTGTGAGAGGTATAACTGAGAACCTTTAGTTAAGATCCCGCCATTCTCTGCAACTTCCTTCTCAGCCTGAAACAAACAAACAAACAAACTAGCCCATTCTCTAAGACTGAAATTAACTGCCTTCTCTGAGAAGCCACTCTTAGAGTACCACTCCCCACCCAACCCCATTTCAGGAAAGCTGTGGGTCTCCGTCCTTGAACTTTCAAAGATTTTTGTTCCTCTCATGACTGCAGCACTCCCTACATTGTTTTGGGATTATCCATCTCAAGGGTGCTCCCTTTGCCCTCATTTCACTCCGGACAAGAGCCAGGCAGGTGTTTTGTTTATTTCTGTACCATTACCCTGTAGTGTGGTCCTAACGTATGCTTGGCATCAAAGCACGTTGAGATCGTCCCCCCCCCAGGTTCATGTCATTGTGTGCAGAAGTGAATCTGTGTGGTGTGCAGAAGGCGTGATCATTCACCGGCCCTTGGGAAACTCACATGGCTTCTCACTGCAGAGGGAGAGGGGTCAGGTGATGCGCCTCAGGTGGGGCTGTGTGCACAGGGCTAGGTGATAAAAGGCGGGCATTTGTAAAAGATGCGTTTTGGGCATTTTGGTCAGTTAGAGAGAGTCATCCTTCAAAGATAAAAAAGAATGCACACATAGAAAAATTAGTTTCAGGAAGAGTTTTCGTCTCGATAGGAGATGAAGTACGTTTAAGTTGAAGGCAGTTTCTTTCCCTTTTGCAATATAGCGAGTAGAAGATATTGTCTCACCTTGTCATTTGAAGGGTGTAAAACTAGATTATATAAGTAACAAGAGAGATCATGCTTTCAGTGGTGCTGAACAAATAAATATTTGAGAGACTTTTCTCTATAAATGCCAAAGGACTTTCCAAAGAAGACACCAAGCAGTAGATGTCCTCACAGATTATGCTTGACATGCGGTATTATATCTATATATGCCCTAGTATTCGGGGAGTGAGAAAGGATTTAGCCTCTCTGAATCCTGGTCAAGTATATGAGCCTAAAGTCTGTTGTTTCTTTGTTGCTCAGCCTTCTCCTTGATGCGTTCCTTGCTAGATTGTGTGGGTTATAACAGCCTAAAGCTCAACAAAGTGGAGGTGATTATCAGAGTTTGAAATGCTGTGACGTTTTGCTGCCAGAAAGTAATTGATTTATTAGAGACATCACAACACATGCACAATTCCACATAAGAGGTTCCTTTGAACTTGTTCAGTATCGAATCCTGTGGGATTTGACTAATTTCTTTCAGAACCGTGGACAGAAACTCCCTTTCATTCTGATTCAATTGGCTTTAGACAAGTAAACTCCAGTCCAGTAACCACGGTATGACTCAACTTCATAGCTTCAGCAATTCCAGCTGTCGAGTACCAGAACATTAATACATTATCGTGTGCTTACGTTACCACAAAGTGGAGCAAGGGACAAGATAGGCTGACTTCATGTTATTATCCTTACTGTCGTTTCGTTGCTAAACATAAGGATATTTTACAGCAAGTCAGATAAAATACAGAACATTTCAGAAGACATTTGAATTTTTCCTAACAAGCAACCTCTTAGTAATGCTGTCCTTCAAAACTCTATGCATGGAGTCATAATTGAGTTCAGTGGTTCCACACCTGAGCAATGAACCAAGCAGACTGACGAAACACCGAGAACTAGTGAAAATCTTGTTGTTGAAAGCAGTGAAGCCCCAGTGGGGGATGGGGTAAAATACTGGGAAGATTAGGATCTCTGCCTTAATGGCCGTGAACTAATATACTTATCCTGACAGTGAACCTCAGTTAATTCCCAGTTGCTTCAGGCAACTGTTCAAAACCTTTTTAAAAATAAAGACACAATCTTAATCCAGGATACTGTTTGCTTCCTTATTCAGTGTTAGATTATAAATGTTCCAAAGCAACTTTTTTTTACTCTTCACACACGACAAAATAAATGAAAACTAATAATGGAGTAATTCAGAGACTTGACTGACTAACAGTAAGCTGGATTTTAGAAACATATCCATGTTGATGCCAGAATTTAAAATTTTTATGGAACATAAAGTGATACAGGTCTTAGATAACATGGAGTACATGTCACAGATAGGAAAAGTGTCTTCTTATAGATGGGGAAACTCTGGACCATCAGAGCCTCATCCCTTGGCTGAGGTCTCAGGGATAAACACACAGATCATACTTAGTACCTGTTTGAAAAAAAAAAAAAGGCGGGGACAAACTTTAATATGATGTAAGTTACCTGTTTTTTTCTTTATTATCTGGAAAAGCTGCAGTGCTTCCTTCTTACCTAACACAGCATTCATATCACTGAATATCATTGCCATTTTGCCCTTTATCGAAAAGAAATTTAAAGCTTATCATCAGACTGTGTGTTAACATTTATGATTGCCATTTGAGGTATTCTCCTTTTCCTTGGACCTTACTTTATGTGTTTACTTACTCTTGTATCTTGTGTGTCCATTGTAAGATGTCTCAAGTTTATCATGGAGATTGTGGAATATAAATAATTATGAATAATTTGATTTATATCTATAATTGAACATATATAAATGTATACAATATGTAAGTATGTATAATTTAATGTTGTTTTAAATATGCCCTGGACAGCTGACAACTTGTGTTTTTTATGCATGTGGATCCTTTGTCTATTTTAAAACTTGAGTGGGGTAGGAATGCTCGTCATTTGTCCATCAAGAAAACATGATGGGGAAGAAGCGATTAAAAACTGAATCGAAATAATAAGGATTTCATTAGTGTAGGTACAGGCCATCTAAGAGAGCAAAGATTTTTATTCAGAACAAAAATGATTTTTCAGTATTATGGGAAATGTAGGTTATTAGAATTTAACTTGTCGGTTGGATTGACAGATTCAAAGCAAAGAAAAACTTGGGTGTTTCAATTCAAACAATTACATTAATTAAGTAAGCTGAATTCACTTTTTAGTCCTGATTTTATATATTTTGCCATTCATTTATTGAGTACCTGCCATGTTTCAGGCGCTCTGTGCTGTCTGCGTATTAAGAGATAAAAGAGAATTGCTGTTCTCAAAGAGTTTCCGGGATGCCCCACCCTTTGTTAACGTCTAATGCAATGAACTGTTGTAAGATGCTGGAGAAACAAAAAAGAGGGTTAAAACTGACCTGGTTCAAGGTAGAGGAGTCAGGTGAGGCATCTAGATTGGATCTAGAATTAAAGGGCTAACAGAAGTTAGCTGTGTGATGATAGAGCATCTGCTGATCCAAGGAGCCAGAATGGATGCATGAGAGAAAATTCTGGGGAGAGGAGGATGGTACAAGGATCCTAATGCAGTTTATGGGCGCTAAGGGTTGCAAAGTAGGGGTGGATAGGCAAAGGCTGTGAGTGTGTGTGTGTGTGTGTGTAGGGGGGTGAGAGAGAGAGAGTGATTGAATGGGCACCTTACAGTAAAGAAGAAGCTTGCAGAGGTGTAAACGTGCCAGTCCTAAGGGTCCTCGGTTTCTACACTTAGCTAAAGGTTTTACACACCGCTAACCTGAATGAAAAGGGACTACTTTAAAAAACAAAGAAAAGAAAAGGGACTACTTTAAAATATTATACGCCAAGGAGATTTGCATTTCTGAAAAGATAACTTGAAGTCATTTTGGAAGATGGTCTGGAGAGGGTACAAAACTGGCATACCCCAGTCTAGTAATTTCAGGGGAGCAGTGAGAATGGCCTGAATTAAGGTAATTAGCCATGATGATGGATAAACTAGAGTCAGATGCTTTTTTCACCAGTGAAGATCCATAGGACTTGGTGACTGGCATGGAGAGTAAGGAAACTGAAGCAGAATGGGAAGATGCCTCGATCGCGGGGTAGTATAGCATAGTGGTTTAGCACTGAGAGCTGACTGGCTGTTTTAAAATCTGGCTGTTTGACTGTGACGTGTGTCTTAAGCTCTCTGAGTCTCACTTTTTTTTTTTTTTTTTTCCCTGCGGTACGCGGGCCTCTCACTGTTGTGGCCTCTCCCGTTGCGGAGCACAGGCTCCGGACGCGCAGGCTCAGCGGCCATGGCTCACGGGCCCAGCTGCTCCGCGGCACGTGGGATCTTCCCGGACCAGGGCACGAACCCGCGTCCCCTGCATCAGCAGGCGGACTCTCAACCACTGCGCCACGAGGGAAGCCCGAGTCTCACTTTTTTCACTTGAAATCGGAAGTCATAATATAGCCATGTTACTTCACGTACACTTTCAAAAAGTTATTGGAAAATCTGATACTCTTCCTTAAACCTTTTTAAAGGTCCATGGACACCCGTTTAAGAGCTTTTGGAATATAAAAGGAGACTGATTGGGTCTGGAGAGAAAGGTGATTCATTCAGTGTGGAACTTCACATTCACTTTGTATCGTGTATTCACAGTCTAATAAATTATTTCACAATCTGTGATGATGAAAGAGAATTAAGAGCATCCTGAAAGAGGATGAAATTATCCAATAAAGAGATGTTGGAGATGATGAGCAAGGGCATTTGGGAGGCAGAGAGAAGTTGACAGCCATGTTAAGTCAAAAATGACTTTTAAAGAAGCTACTAAACAGTGATGGGTTATTATTAAAAGCAGAGATTAGCCAAGAAGTGAAGCAGACAACTTCAAAGGAACAAGAAAAAAGGGGAAAATGTCTTTAAATCTTTAAAGGAAAATGACAAATAGTAGAAATTTTATATAACTGAATAGCTTCCCCTAAACAAGTAGTTTTGGTCTGCCCTTGATTCCAGAACTGCAAGCTCTAGGTTTCCAAGCCCAAAGGAGAAGAAAACAGAACAAAACAAACCCTCTCAAAATTTTCTGTAAGTTGTGTCCCGGGCAGCTGGACACAAACACAAAGACCTGATTTACTAACCTCTTACAAGTTTGATGCCTTTATAGTCACCAAAGTGAAGAGTTCAGATCACCACCTCCACCCCACTTATCCTTAGAGGATGAAAAAGTAAATCTGGTGAAGCTTCCTGTTGTCAGGTTGCCTTTCCAGTGTTTTCTGCTGCTACCAGTCCCAGGCAAACATGGGCCCCTTCCCGGAAAGAGTTTCCGAAAAAAGAAGGAGATGGAGAAAGAAAAGCAATAGAGGGGGAGAGGAAGAGGGAGGAGAAGAAGAAGAGGGAGAGGGAGAAGAAGAATGGAGAGGAGAGAAGTGATAAAGCTGGTCCGTCACTGTGTGGATATGGTCTATCATCCAACCCTGTGATTAGTATTACCCATTTTACTTGAGGATCTCAGAATAAGTTACTAAAAGGTAAGCTGTTCTTCTAAGGACACCAGTAATTTCTTAGCGTCAACTCCCAGGGCGTCTTTTCAGTACTCTTTCTGCTGAAATTGATGTCGTTGCTACCACTCTCTTTCTTGGTATTTTTTTCTAACTTTTCATAAAACAGCTCTCTCCTGACATTCACCCAGCTCTGACCCACTCCATCTCAGTCCCCTTTGTTTAATAACCTGAATCCTTCTCATAAATCAAAAGTGCTGGCATTCCTCTGGGTTTCAACTTTGAGTCTCTTCCTTTGATGTTTTTCCCAGGTGATGCTACTCAGCTATGGCATTAGCTGGAGATCCTCATGTGGACAGGCCTCAGGGTGTGCTCTGCCTCTAAATTCCCACATGATTACAGGTTGTCTGATGAACATCTTAACATGTATATTCTGCAGACAACTTGAACTCAACATATTTCAAACTGCCCTTATTATCTTCTGTACCTAACTGGGTTCTTGGTCTCAATCGACAGAAATGGACTCGGGTTGACTTAACAAAAAAGGAATTGATTGCAGCTCTATTGTAGAACTCATGAAATTCACAGAGGGCTGATGCAAAAATGTGAAAGAGGTCAATACACAGAAAACAATTCCCAATACAGGAAGAGTCTCTCCAGGGCGTTGTGGCCATAACAGCTAACATAGGAACTGTTCTTGGCACCTTTGTGGTCCTTCTGACGCCTCTGAGCGCCAGACATCCCAACAAGAATGAATTCCAAAGTGTTCCTGCCTGTTTTCATCGCTTGCTCTAGAGGCAGGGTCCTTGGAAGGAGCACCCAGCACACAGAGACCAGATGACATGTCCATTCTCCAGCTACTGGAGTGTAGAAGCACAGCTTCTTGGCCTCACCAGACTTCAGACTAGACTCGCACTATCTAGGGCTTCTGATATATAGGAAGAGGGTTCAGAGTCCAGGTCATATCTTGAAAGAATGAGAAGTGCCCACTGCATATTCCATGAGATAAGTCTACCCAACTGGTATGTTTCATCTCAACAAATGACACCAGCATACATTCAGTCAACCAAGATCAGAATCATCTGCAACTATTTCTTTTAAATATGTCTCATTATTATGGATTTATTTATTTATTGGCCACACAACATGGCATGTGCGATCTTAGTTTCCTGACCAAGGGTCAAACCCATGCCCCCTGCAGTGGAAGCGTGGAGTCCTAACCACTGGACAACCAGGGAATTCCCCAGTATTTCTTTCTCTTTATGGTACGCATCTGTTTTGTTGGTGTTGTTTATTTAAGTCACTAAGTCTTACAATTTAATTGACCAAATATTCCTTAACTCCTTTCCACTCTACTTTTTGCCATCTTAGATCAACCTATGCCATTTCTCGAGGACTTTTAATACTTTCAAGCAATGATGAGGTGAAGGGTGTAAAGGCTGTGGACTCCGCTTGTACAAATCATACTTCTGTCACTCACTAGCTGGGTGACCTTAAGCATTTTCCCTCAGCTTGCTCTATGTTGTATGTGGAATAAGCTTAATAATAATACCTGTGTTCTGGTCCCACTACTGGGCATATACCCTGAGAAAACCATAATTCAAAGAGAGTCATGTACCAAAATGTTCGTTGTAGCTCTATTTACAATAGCCCGGAGATGGAAACAACCGAAGTGCCCATCAGCGGATGAATGGATAAAGAAGATGCGGCACATATATACAATGGAATATTACTCAGCCATAAAAAGAAACGAAATTGAGCTATTTGTAATGAGGTGGGTGGACCTAGAGTCTGTCATACAGAGTGAAGTAAGTCAGAAAGAGAAAGACAAATACCGTATGCTAACACATATATATGGAATTTAAGGGAAAAAAATGTCATGAAGTACCTAGGGGTAAGATGGGAATAAAGACACAGACCTACTAGAGAACGCACTTGAGGATATGGGAAGGGGGAAGGGTGAGCTGTGACAAAGCGCGAGAGAGGCATGGACATATATACACTACCAAACGTAAGGTAGACAGCTAGTGGGAAGCAGCCGCATAGCACAGGGAGATCAGCTCGGTGCTTTGTGACCGCCTGGAGGGGTGGGATAGGGAGGGTGGGAGGGAGGGAGACGCAAGAGGGAAGAGATACGGGAACATATGTATATGTATAACTGATTCACTTTGTTATAAAGCAGAAACTAACACACTGTTGTGAAGCAATTATACTCCAATAAAGATGTAAAATTAAAAAAAAAAGTAATACCTGTCACATAGGGTTGCTGCAGTGATTGGTTGAGGCAGTATGGTTAAAGCACTGTGGGTGCTCACAAACAGTAGTCGCTGCCTACAGGTAAAGCAAGGTTAAGAGTGAGGAGCAGGGCCTTCCCTGGTGGCGCACTGGTTGAGAGTCCACCTGCCGATGCAGGGGACACGGGTTCGTGCCCCGGTCCGGGAGGATCCCACATGCCGCGGAGTGGCTGGGCCCGTGAGCCATGGCCGCTGGGCCTGCGCGTCTGGAGCCTGTGCTCCGCAATGGGAGAGGCCACAACGGTGAGAGGCCCACGTACCGCAAAAAAAAAAAAAAAAAAAAAAAAAGAGCAGTGGTGGTGAGGTGGTGAAGATGATAATAATGGTGGTAGTAATAATAGTAACTTCCTCTAACCAGTACCCTCCAGTACACAGTCTATATTGCTGTCAGCATTATCTTTCCAAAACAAAGATTTGATGTTGTTACTCTCCTGCTTGGAATCCTTTGGTGGCTGCCATTCCCTGTGAGATAAAAACCAAACTCTTTAGTAAGGTGTATAAACTCCTGCAAAACGGGACCTGAAATTATCTTTCTACCACTGTCTTCTGCCACTTGTCACCACTCAGGTTACAAATAGAGGGACATGGACCAACTCATTCCTCAGCATCTCAGAGATTGCACTTCTCCTAGTTTTCACACACATGCTGTTTCTTCTTCCTATAACACTCTCCTCTCCTTTGCAGCCTTGGAAGACCCAAACACATGGCAGCTTTCTTTGTATCCCCACCCTTGACCTCCTCCCTGTGTGCCCATCACACTTGATCCATGCACATCACATGGTGGCGCTGTACAGTGTTTGTTCCATATATTGTCAACCTCTACACCTGCTGGCATGCCCTTGCCCTGAATGCTCCTGTCTTATTCATTTCTACCTCTGTTATGTGGGACTGGCACATAGTAGGTGCTCAGGGAATGGCTATTTAACCCGTGCATTAATGCACACATTTGTAAGGACTCTGTGAAGACCCAGAGGACTCCAGGGAGAGGTGTAGCAACTTGTTCCCGACGAGTGCACTATGTCCCTCCGGCTACACTTGGCAGTGAAGCAAACAGAGCATTTGAGGTCCTTGACTCCTGCAGCTCTGCTTTAATCATTTCCAGTTGGTGCTTGGCACCAGGCACCTTGCTGGATACTTTAACATAATACCGGGAGGACACAGTCTTCCTTTTTCTGAAGGAATTTTCATTTCAGTAGACTCTAGTCTACTTCTTCAGTAGATTAGCGGACATCATCCTTACGGGACTCTGGAGCCAAATTTGCAATCACCATTCAGGGGAAGAACCCATGGGCTGTGCCTTTCCTAGTATCATTTTCTAAAACTGGTATCACTACCTTTATTAAACACAGGTGCCACATGAAAAAGCTCTGTGTTCCTTGGGAGAAGCAGGACAAGTATGTTTTCTCTGGATCTAAGAAACTGTAGAAACTTTGCATCCCTTCTCCAAGAAATAGTCACTCACCCTAATTAGGCTAACTGCCACTCTCTTTATTGTATTTGAAAACAGTAAGTACTATTGGGTGAAACTAAATTATCTAATTGGTAGAAAAAAAAAACCCAGCTGAATTCAGAAAATAATTCTTACAATATTTAATTATTGAAAAAGAATAATTTTATACAATTGCATGAACTTTTTATTTGTTGAATATACCACACTACCCAGAAGGAATTCTGTTGGAATATTATATTCTGAAGACCAGAGTTGGGAAAATCCTTCTGTAAAATGCTTCCAATCCCAGTCACCATGCTCTGATTCAAGAATGAAGGATTTTAGTGAGTATTTGGAAATTATGAATCATTATCTAATAAGCAAAGGCGCACCAGCAAAGGCAGAGCGCCTTCATTTCACTGATCTAAAGGATTGCACTGATTTCCCTGTAGTCAAAGCAAACAGCCTCAAGTTCTCCATTGCTGAATGGCAACCATCACTGCTCTAGAATCTGATGCCCACACCCAACTATCCTCCTGCAACACCTGTACCCTTGCCTGTGAGCTACTTGGTGAATGTTACCTATGTTATTACTGTAGAAAATCATTTGATCTCAGCATCTCCTATGCATGCAGTTGAACTAAAATAGGAAAGAGAGCCTCTCTGGAAAGGACTGGCTATAGGGGTAGCCATGGTTCTTCCTGCATCATATCCTGTGTCAACCCACCAAAAGGGGGAAATTCCACCAAAACGTCTGCCTCCTTGCTAGGGCTGGAGAAAAGGATTTGTCCCTTCTCTGCCCACTTTACTGTCTTGGAGAAGAAAGGGTGATACTGAGTTGACCCCTAGTTCCTTGAGCAGTTCCAGAGCAGACTCCTCTCCCTTCATTCTCTTTGGACTCTCCTTTGCCCATGTGTAGAAGGCACTGCAGTAACAGGCAGGTGGAGCTCCGCTCCCTCTAAGACTGTCCACCAACTACTGGCTAGGTAGACCAGATGGCTCCAGGTGAAGAGCTGCTCCTTTTCAGTTCAGGTCAGAGGAAACAGGAAGTCCCTTTTCCTGCAGGTCTGCTGCACTCCAGATCCTCCCACCTGGCAGTAAAGCTGGTGTAGCCATTGATCCCACTTGAAGCTTGTTCCATCCCTCGACTGTTGTTAGTAACTGAAAGAAAGGCCCAGGGAAAGATGAACACCCTAAAATTTCAATGCTGCATTTTTTAAATTTAGGTTATTTGTAATTCTGCCACATGAATTCAATGAAACATTAGCTACACATAGTTTTCTGGCTAAAAAATATTCAATTATAGGTATTGGGTCTTTAGGCAGGTTAGCACAGCATTATTAATGTGAACCTACGCTATACATCATCACATCATCGGGTCACGTGTTGCAGTTTAGGAGGCGACATTCCTGTGAAACTGTGTGCCTGGGCTTCTGTTTCCTGCTCGTCTTTTGCGTGGTTTTAATTTCTGTTGATTTGGATTTTTACTGAAGTCTGCCTCAGCACAGCAGATTCTTTGCCTGAGATTGTTTATACATTGTGACAGTCTTATGATGATATCTGGTCGGTTATTCTCCCAGTTCCTCTAAAAAAAGTCTTGTGTCTGTGTTCAGTGCTATAGAAATAGCAGAACTTCTTGACAAAAACGGAAAACAAAACAAAAATCTCTTATGTGCTGGCTGTCGGAAGACATTACACGCTTAAACATCACGTTCCCTCTCTGTTGCTCTCTGCTCACTCCTTCCCAGCACGTGTGCATGAATACAGATATATACACAGAGGCGCATACATGTCTGTGTACATGCAGACACGCCTATCTACCGACACACATGCATGAACACGTATTTTGCGGGCGATGTTGAACTTTCTGCTGTTCCCTTTTAATGTACACTTCTCACTTTTCTTTCTCAAGAGAGGAGGTTTTCTTCCATCAGAGCATCTCTCTGAAATTAGCCCTGCGTTTATAATGCACGTAAAGATTTTTTCCAGTGCTGGTCTAATGAAAAATGATACCCAGCATTAGCACTTGCCGCCTCCCAATTATCCCATTGCTTGTGATTCGGTTATTCCACACATAGTTATCTGTTTCCCTCCCCAGTAGCTACATAAGCGGGCTGTGGTAATCTACTCCAAAATAAATGACCAGGCATTGTTAAGTTTGCTGTATACAGTTTTTAAATGTCAGTTATTAGAAGAAGAATATCTGGTTGGAGACTCTGGTCCCAATCACCAAAGGAGGCTCCAGGTCCGTGGCATGGAGGAGGGTTGGAAGTTGGTTCTCCAAGAGCACGGCTTCTCTGAAAGCTGGGAGAGGGCCCAGGAGAGGGTGGGAAGGGGCTGCTGGGTCCAGGAGCATCAATCACTTTCACGTTATTTTTGGGCTAGGATTTTCTAATGCTGACCCTGCTTTGTGCTCAGGCAAATAACGGGTCATAGCACTTACAAGCAGACAGCTGCACTGGACTTGATTCATTCCCAATCACAAATAATGGCTGCACTTGCCCATGAATCTCTTTTCCACCCAGAAATAGAGATTAGGCGAAGAAGGAAGTCAAATCTAAATGGTTGTGCCTTAGGTGGTTAAGAGGACGATAGAAGTCAGTCAATCCCAGGCTTTTGGGAAGCCCACTGGATTCCAAATGGACGTGACAGAAAGAAAGAGACAACTGCAGGAGCCTTGGTGACCACACTGGACCACCGGGCTGTTCCCACAGCTCTCTCCCCACGGGGACCTCCTGGCGGGAGCTCATTACATCCTGCCCGTGATGAGCGCCCATCATAGTGAGGGTGGGCGTGATCGAGCAAATCGGAAAACAGAGCAGCCAAAGTGGCAGGACTTGGTCAGTGGCCAGCAGACCCGCCAATACGTTAGTTTGGCGTTTCTAACAGCCCAGACCTCTCCGTGGAAACCCCATCAAGTCTCAGGCTGTTTAGGTGGCCTCCCATTTTCAGTTTGGCTTTGGTGTCATGACTCCCTGAGGAACCCGCACGATGACAGCAGCGGGTGGAGACCCTGCTACTCACCCACGTGGCCAGTGCATGGGACAGACCGCTTCCCCTCCCCCATCCCACCCTAAATGGTCCGGCCTTTGGGTCAGAGCATCACAGCCATGCCTCATAGTTTTTTCTTTAATGATATGAAAACATTTTCACATAAATTGCCTAATTGATTCTTAACAAAAACCCTATAAGGCAAGGCAGTTGTAATCATTTCTAGTTTATAAATGAAGACAGTAAGCCCCGAGACATCAACCCTTTGGCGCCGAGTGCACTGGGGACTGGAGCTGGGAGTCCTGCGCTTCTGCCCCGGCTCCGGCTCCACTGCTTCAGGCGCCCTGGCTGGGGGTCCCTGTGACCTCACGCAGGAGGGTTTGAGAGCTCGGGTGACTGGCCATGGACTGCACGTATGTCATCCTCTCAGAGAGGGTGCATTGCTGGCTGGTATGTGGACACGGCTGCTTGGCCCCATGTCCAGGGGAGCACTGTGCATCCCTGAAGGCCACTGTCCGTATCCATCCGTGTAACAGCCTCCACCGTGTGCATGACAGGAACGGAGCCGGCGGGCCTCTGGCCTCTCTACCCTCACGAGACAGTCCCACAGGAAAATGTCCTCCTCTGAGGACCTTCCCAGAGCCTTGCTTCTCTTTCCTTCATCCTCGCTGGGAAGGAAGTTGTTCAGATGGTGGGATTTTTTTTAGGCTCGGGTGCCCTGGAAAAAACCAGATGAAGTCTGCAAGTGTGTTCAGCACACCCGTAGCTGCTGCTCTGCGCCCCCCACTTCGTATTTTTCTTAGCTGTTCTGTTTTAGTTAGTGCCAATATAGTCTCCCCTCCTACATATCCCTTTAGGGTGAAATGCCTGCTCAGTAAGCTTCGGAAAGGCAGTATATTTTAGGCAGCCTGATAAAAGACTCTAATCGCCCCAGATTAATGCATTCATTCCTAGCCAATTGAAGGATTCATTACAGTGCTCAGGCGGAGGCTCCTCTGACAAATCTGCCCTGGGTAATGAGCCATTCAGCAGCTTCTCCCCTGTATTGCTGGCAACCTGCAGAGGGGGCCTGAGAGGGAGCCCAGCAGAAGTAGGTAAAGTGCAAAGGAGAGGGTCAGTCTGGGCACCTCTGGCCCTGGAGGGACGTTGGGAACAAGAGGTGCTTGTGGCCACGATATCTGCCTCTGCAGCAGGAACCGAGGAGCATCTGGTGCAGGTGCCAAGGAAGGTGGCAACTCAGACGGCACCGCTGAGCCCTGGAAGGCTGGGGAGTGAGGTTCATGGTGCACAGAGGACGTCTGGGCTTTGAAAGCGAACCCCAGTTGGGCAACCAGAGAAGGGTGTATATGGGAGGAGCTTACAAACAATTGCAGTCTACGCCTCTAACTAACATCTCTACACGGAAATGTTCAAGGAGGGAAAGACAGACATAGAGCCCAAGAAAGTTAGGAGACATCCTAGAGATTGGCTAGCCCGTGACTCCAGGGGTGGGCGTGGGGTGTATGACAGTGATTTTACCCTCCAGGGGACATTTGGCAATGTCTGGAGACAGTCGTGGTTGTCCAGACTCTCAGGTGGAGAAAGAGACGCTCCTGGCACGTAGTGGGTGAAGACCAGGGATGCCGCTCAACAGCCTGCAATGGACAGGGCAGCCCCAAACAACACAGAAGCGGCCAGTCCCAAAGGTCAACAGTGCCAAGTGTGGGAAACCGGCCAGCTGAAACCTGCCCTACTGCAGATGAGAAAGGTGAAGTAGGACAAAGGTGACGGGCTCTAGGTTACACAGAGGGTGGAGGAGCTGGGAGGGCAGCAGCCTGCAGTCTTTCTGTCTCGTCTCTATGATGTCCCTAGAACCGGGAGGTCTGCTTTCCAGTTCTGCACTGATAAGTACCCTCAGAAACAAAGTTGTTTCCTCTCCTTCTGGACCACAGAGCACCCTTCCAGCCCACATCTCTCGTAAGGAAAATTCCATCGCCGGCCTTTATGAACACACGCCGGTCCCTACCCACTTCGGTCTAGACAGATCTCTTCTGGGGAGGTAGCTTATTATCTATGTTATGCATTTAGAAGCGGATGGTACTGCTGATAAAAATAGGAATTGCCAGAGGAGCTAGCACCAGGCGTTATGAGATGCTGATGTGCAGTGTTGTTGCCAGCAGTTCCCCGCGAGGGTGGGAAGGAGACCCCTTCGTGCACACATAACTATATCTAACCATTATTAAATATTGATTCACCTCAGCTGGGCCCTGTGCCTGCTTCCAGATGGAGGCCAGTGCATTAACTGGTGCTGATCTCATCTGTACCCCTGGCATTGCACCCATGGCTGTCGCTGCTGACCCTTGTTCCTGAACTGACAGTGTACATGGGGAGTGATTCCTTGCCCCCCTTTTGACTAGAGAAATAAGCACATACGAGTTTATATCTGGAGTCTAGGATTCGTGGGGGTGTGAGCGCTAGAGCTTCATTAAAAAAAAAGGAAAGAAGTCTCCTATGCTGAACAGGCATTACAGGGACGTAGACTCGTCTGAGTATCTGGAGCAGTCGTAAACATTTCCCTGAGCCGGTGTTTGATGGTGGGGGAAGGTTGAGGCGGGTGGGGGCAGATAGAAGGAAAGAGGGGCCGAAGTTAAGAACAAATATGCAAGTCCAGAGTGTGTGCTTAATGGAACCGAGATTTATTTTTCTGTGTGTCTTCCTAAGCCTCTAGATAGATCACAAAAAATACAGCCAGCCAGAAAAGAAGTAGCCCAAATGTAATTTAAAGGCCAACTTTTTAACCAATACTTCAGCTGGGAGACACTTTTCCTGTGTTCCTTTAAGATTCCCAGCTCAGATCAGCGTGCGGCACGTGGCGGCCTGGGAGCTCCGGAGCCGTGCGGAGCCCTTGGGTCACGGCACTTGTACCTGTATGAGCCCTTCACCTTAAAACTGCTGGAGGCGCGGGAACAGCATGTGCAAAGGCCCGGTAGCGGGAGGGAGTGAGGATCCCATTTAATCATCATGTCTCCTTCGGTTCCTCTGGATTGTGCTGGTTTCTCAGACTTGTCTTTGATGATTGTGACAGTTTTGAGGAGCACTATTCAGGTCTTAGTTGCAGCACGTGGGCTCCAGGGTGCATAAGCTCTGTAGTTTGCGGCACGCGGGCTCTCTAGTTGAGGCACCCAAGCTCAGTAGTTGTGGCACGCAGGCTTAGTTGCCCCAAGGCATATGGGAGTCTTAGTTCCCTGACCAGGGATCGAACCTGCGTCGCCTGCATTGGAAGGCAGATTCTTTACCACTGGACCACCACGGAAGTCCCCAAGATATGTCTTTTTGATAGAACCTGTACTTAAAAATGTTTCCCCAGGGAGTTCATCCTGGTGAAGACCCAGGATAGTGGGTAAGACCCCACCTTATCTGGGGCCCTGATTATTGAAAGACACGGGAGAGGGATGCTTTGTTCCAGATGAGGATTGGAATCCCTGGCCCTGCCTCTTACCAGCTGTGTGGTTTTGGGCAGGTCACATCACCTGTCCAAGCCTCAGTTTCCCCATCTATAAAATGGGCTTAAGAAAAGCACTTACTGAAGAAGATGTGGCACATATATACAATGGAATATCACTCGGCCATTAAAAAGAATGAAATAATGCCGTTTGTAGCAACATGGACGGACCTAGAGATTGTCACACTGAGTGAAGTAAGTCAGAGAGAGTAAGGGAAATATTGTATGATATCGCTCATAAGCAGAATCTAAAAAGAAATGGTACAAATGAACTTACAAAACAGAAACAGACTCACTGACTTAGAGAACAAACTCATGATTACCGGGGGGAAGGGTGGGGGGAAGGGATAGTTAGGGAGTTTGAGATTGACATGTACACGCTGTTATATTTAAGCCTGCGAGCCACAACTACTGAAGGCTGTGCGCTCTAGAGCCTGTGTGCCACAACTGAAGGCCACATACTCTAGGGCCTGTGTGCCACAATTACTGAGTCCGTGTGCTGCAGCTGCTGAAGCCCACATGCCTAGAGCCTGTGCTCAGCAACAAGAGAAGCCACCGCAATGAGAAGCCCTCTCACCGCAACGAAGAGTAGCCCCCGCTCGCCGCAACTAGAGAAAGCCCGTGCACAACATCGAAGACCCAACGCAGCCAAAAATAAATAAATAAATTTTAAAAAAAAAAGATGCCCAGTGCAGGGGAGGAGTATTAAAGTTACTGATTTATCTTCAGTAGCACAGTTATTTTTATTGTCTTGCCAGTGACAGGTTTTTTGTTTAGCTTTTCTCTGCAGTTCTATACACCCTTCTCCATGAAAGAAGAGCAGGCCATAGGCCATTGTTTTCTTTGATGTCCTGGTGCCTCCGAAGACACGGAGCCTGGCCATCTCAGAAGCACATCAACACTTTCTCTGGCTTCATAACAAGCAGCAAATTTTGAAATAGTAGATACGGCTGTCCCGCCCTCTGATTCACAACAGAGAGGTGTGTGTGCACACGCAGGACACGTGTGTGGCTTTGGGGGTGCATGTGGCCATAACAGTTTGTCCATGGAAACTTTTACCAGAAATATGTCTTCTACTACCAGGGAGCCACAGGAAAGATTAATAAGTACGATTCAGTTCAAACATACGAGTAAACAATCATTTGTTGTGTCCCTCCTGTCTGCAAGGAACCCTGATCCACATTGGGACATGCAAAGGTGAAGCATAGAAAAATAAAAATATGAAAGAGCTTTCCTTATGGGTCACATATTCCAGCGAGGATGCAATGTCCGTGTACCAGCAGTTACCAAGGCAGAATATAATCTGCTGTATGGGAGTGTTTTTTGTTTTTTTTTAATTTATTTTACTCAAGTATAGTTGATTTACAATGTTATGTTAATTTCTGCTGTAAAGCAAAGTGATTCAATTATACACATATATTCATTCTTTTTCATATTCTTTTCCATTATGGTTTATTGCAGGATATTGAATATAGTTTCCTGTGCTATACAGTAAGACTTTGTTGTTTATCCATTCTCTATATGACAGTTTGCATCTGCTAATCCCAAACTCCCAATCCTTCCCTCCCCCACCCACCCCTTTGGCAACCACAAGTCTCTTCTCTATGTCTGTGAGTCTGTTTCTGTTTCGTAGATAAGTTAATTTGTGTTGTATTTTAGAATCCACATATAAGTGATATCATATGGTATTTGTCTTTCACTGTCTGACTTACTTCATTTAGTATGATAATCTCTAGGTCCATCCATATTGCTGAAAATGGCATTATTTCATTCTTTTTTATGGTTGAGTAATATTCCACTCCATTCCATTGTGTATATGTACGACCTCTTCTTTATCCACTCATCTATCGATGGACATTTAGGTTGTTTTCATGTCTTGGATATTGTGAATAGTACTGCTGTGAACATACGGGTGCATGTATCTTTTTGAGTTATGGTTTTGTCTGGATATATGCCCAGGAATGGTATCGCTGGATCATATGGTAACACTAATTTTAGTTTTTTAAGGAACCTCCACTGTTTTCCATAGTGGCTGCACCAATTTACATTCCCACCAACAGTGCAGGAGGGTTCTGTATGGGAGTGTTTTGAACAAAGGGCTGTGAGAGGTTGAAGATAAAAGAAATTGATTCTGACCAGGAAAGTTCATGTATTCAACATGCATGTACCGAGTCCCTACTGTGTGCTGGGCACTGTCCTAGGTGACAGGGATACAGGGGGGAAGTATGGAGTTTAGGTTTAATGAGAAGAGAGAAACAACAACACTAAACAAATAAATGGGAGCTTCAGAGAATGGACAGGGGCCATAAAATAACTAAAGCACATACTGGGATGGGGCCGGGAGCTCTCCGAGATATTGTGGTCTGGAAGGACGCAGAGTAGGTGACAACTGAAATGAGAACTGAGTGACAAACAAGTATCCACGTGAAGATCTGGGGACAGAGCATTTCAGGCAGGGAACAGAAACTGCAAGGCCTGGAGGAAGGACCAGCTGGGCACCTTCCAGGGGCAGACAGCAGGTCCGGGGACTGGAGTTGAGTGAATTCTGGGCAAAGCAGTCACGCTAAGGTCAGAGTTTGTCAGGGGCCAGCTATGCAGAGTCTTCGAGACACAGTGTGAACTTTGAGTGTCATTCTAAGGGCAGTCAGCTGCCATGAGAGGTTTCTAAATAGGGGGTGATATGATTAGATTTATGTTGTTGTGGTTTTTAATTAGTCCACCTGTGATGCAGAAAATGGAATGTAGAAAAAAGGAGGGAAGAGAATGTATCAAGGCAGCATGAGGGTTATTTTTGAAATAAAGCCAACAGGACTTAATAACTGGACGTAGAAATTGAAGGAAAGGGAGAAATGATGGGTGATTCCTATGTCTTTGTCCTGGACACTTAGGTAGATGATGGTGTCATTAACTAGGATGGGTCAATTAGGAGAAGGAGGTGAGGAATCTAGAACTCTTTTTGGGACATAGTAAGTGAACTTGTCTATTGAACAAATAAGGAGGCCACATTGCTATCCTTTGTTGAGCACACACTGTATACCCAGTATTATTCTAGGCTCTTAGGTGTATGACCTCACTGAATCCCCAGGGTAACCTGGGGAAGAAGGAGAAGGTGATGCTCTTTCATGTGCACAGATGAGTGTTATTCAGAGACACACATCTCTTGGAGATCTTATGGCTGAGGGAGGATGCTGGCAAGGAGGCCATGCGACCGTATGTCCCACAGAAAGTGGTCAGGTGCCCTCGTCCCCCCCGTACCAGGAGAGGAGAGCTCCCCTCCTGAGGGGTGCCAAGGAGCCAGTGGCCTCCTGTCAAGACTCACTGACATCCTGATGGGCCCACTTCTGTCTGCTGTGAGCTGATGAGGGAGAAAGAGAGTTATTGTCAAATTCCCAACTTGCCCTTTTTGATATGAAGTTCGCTTGTGATATTTTTTTAACTTAGGTAGCTAATGCATTTTGTTCTCCGGAGTGTGAGAGACCCAGTTTCCCGAGTAGCCTTTAATTAGTTTCTGGATGATGACATCTCCACCGAGAAGCAACCAGTGGCATTCCCCAGTCTCAGGGGGGAGATAAAAGAATCTAATAAAGACATTTGGTGTTTCTAGGTGATGTATTTGACAAGCTTTGTATTAACAAGAAGTCTTGTTGGAACTTTATTCTCTTTCCAACCGCGCTCCCTCCCTGGCCCCGGATCCCTGCCATTTCACAGGAGGATTCACAGAGCGAAGAAACTGTAGATTCAAACAGACCAGCTGCATCTCCACCCCTCGTTCTAGAGGGGAAGAGGTTTCATCTTGATCTGTTCACAGACCGTAACCTTTATGAGGGATTTAGTGGCAATAAGGCCTCGGAACAAAAACTCCACTTAAAACCAACTGACAAGTTCTTTTGCACAGCAGTGGGGCCACTTCCTGGGCCTCTGGATTCAAGGCCAGATAATGAGGTGTTCCTTCCACTAGCCTTAATTATTGCCAAAGATGATGGTCACAGGGAGACTGGGTATAACTCACAGCTTCATTTCAATGTTGGCACCATTGCTACTTGGATGGAGAGAGGCAGAAACTCCCCTTCGGGCTGTCCACCTTCCTCTGAACTTAACCTTGAGGGTGCTTGAGGGAAAGAGAAAAGTCTGTGGAAGAATTTGGACCATACGGTGGTCAAGGCGGGGTGGGGAGGCCACTGCGGCCACCTTCCCGCTGCAGTCAGCACAGCTCCCCGCTGCACACGTTTTATAGCTTGGGCTTGAGCGTATAACCGCCAGTGCTTCCAGGCAACTAGGAATTAAAGTGCTGATGACGCCATCGAGGCAGCTGAGCATGGACGTGATCTTGGCACCATTGGCAGCCTGGAGACGCCGGCTTCTGCAGAGCTGAGCACAGGGCCCCCAGGAGGCAGGGCTCCGTCCTTGCCGTGCCCCTTTGACCCTTTGCCTCCATCTGACCTGGATGGGGCAGCCTGGGAGAAGGGACCGATTGGAACCTGCTCTCCTGGGCAGCTCTTAAGGGCACGAGGAGAGTCTGAACAAAGAAAATCTTTTCCAGGGGTCTGGGAGATTATGGTGACGTGTACAGGCACATTTGCATACTGTTTACTCTCAGGATGGCAAAGCGTGAAGCTCATCCTTGGGTCTGGTGACAGCGCTATCGTGGAAAGACCGTTCTTCTCTCCACACAGTGGGTTTCTGAGCAGAAGGAAGGACATCCAAGGGGCAGAGGTACATCCTCCTGAATGGGGAGAAGAACGAGCCCTGTTAAAAACGCAGTGGCAGCACAGGAATGGAGGACTTAAAACTGCAGTGTGTAAAGGGTCCCTCTAGCCAAGGCCCAGGCTGTCTGCGGGGCCCGGCAGTGTGTCTTGAGCCAGATGGGGGCTAGGTCTCCTTTCTCTGCAGATCTTCGCCAGCTTGTGGAAAAAGTGTGTCTGGAGGATGGGGTCTGGGATACGGCACGAGCGGCAGTCCCACTTGGGTAGCTGTCCTTAACGGGCCCCTCGAGTTTCGTGGGCATCAGCTTCATGCCTGCTTTGGAAAGAGAGAACCACTGAAAGATGCTGGATGCCAAGGCAGAAAAAGAATCCACTCGAAGAGGCTCTAAGGCAGGGCCTCCAAAGATGTGGCGAGGCTCTGGCTGCTGCGACCAGCAGGAGTAGACAACTTTTGGTGAAGAAAAATTAGAATCAGGAGAGACCAGAAGCACCTTGCCAGCCACTACCTCTGAGACCGTGGGAAGAAGCCTTGTCCTAGGTGTCCTGTCCCGAAACCCTGGTCGGCCCTTCTGGGTTGGCTTCTACGGCAGGCAGTAATGCTCTTTACCTGGAATCGATTGGACTCTGCGTTATCTCGATCATAATAGCATTCCTCTGCAGCGCGGTAAGCAGTTCACTAAGTGCTTTCGGTTATAGGACATATCTCATCTGATTCCAAAACCCTGTAGGCAGAGCTTAGGTCTGAGATCTGCCACTTCCTAGCTCACTGACTTAGGGCAGGTTAGGAACTGGTTACAGCCTCAGTGTTCTGGCTTAAATAGGAAGAGAAACGGGCAGTATCTAGTACTTATTAGGTATATGACAAATATTAATTCTCTTCCATGAGGAATAATAAGAAAGTAATCTTTTTCTGGGTTTCTCTTTTTAATTTTTTTTCAGTTTTCCTCATGAAGTCAGGTAGCTGAATCAGGTTCTTAACTGATTCCATATTTTTGTACTATCATTTTCATCTTTGAGGACCCGTTTGTGTACATTTTAGTTGATTTCTGTAGGGACACGTTATTAAAGCATCTGCAGTCTGCCTGACTTCCTGTATGAGGACCTTGGGTTCACTGCATTACCTCTCTGAGTTTCAGGGTCTTTACTATACAGTGGGGGGGATGCCTGTGAGCTACCAAAAGGATTTAAAAGGAAGCAGCAAATGTTAAGCCTCTGGCAAAGTGCTCGGCGTACAAGGTGTCCATGGACCTTCCCTCCCCGTCCCGCCTCTGCTCCCTTCCTGAACTGGTCCCTGAAGAGCTGGCCCCGATCGGGGGTGTGGAGGGTGAAGCCCGTCACGTACCTTCAGCCGCCATCACGCTAGAGCTGTACAGTAGCTCGCCCTGTCTGGATATCGTGCTTAGCAATAATTACCTTACATCCCCCCATTAAACAATTGATGAAGAGAGCATTCCCGGCAATTTCTTGGATGTCGCCAAATATAACGGAGCTCCGATGGTGACAAGTAGGTTGCTGTGAAATTCAATTTACTCGAATATGCCCGAAAGCAGTGAAGTGTGGAGTGGGGCCTGCGTGGTGTTTACTTTCCTCTCCAACATCTCTATCAGGAATGACGAAACTGGATCAGGGAGCAGAGCTCATAAAAATTTCCACATTTCAGCTGATCCTGAAAGGAACAAATTCCGAACTTCAGAACCAGTGGTTTATGACTAATCCCAAATAAACCACTAGCGTTTCTCCCCGGGCTTCCTGATTCTCCCCCGTAAACATGAATGGTTTTAGTATGGAGAGAAAGAAAGAATGAGATGGAAGAAATGACAAAATGATTCTGGTAAAAGAACTAACAAGCCGCCCGAGGCTGTGTCATCAAGGAGCTCTCTGCATGGTCAGGCTCGCATTTGGGCTTCTGAATCTCTGGACTCTAACCTTTCCCTTCTGGAAAGCCCAGCGCTGGCGAGGGGGGAGGGTCCTATAGCAGACCTCCATCCCCCACTGCCTCCACGCAGTCACTTCAAGATGCTGTTTATCTCAGAACCACTAGCACATCTGAAGAAGTGGTCAGCACCCACCTGCGGGGGCAGGCAAGCCCATCTCAGCCTCTAAACCAGAGCATCCTCCCGGCCCCGCACTGCACCTGACGTCCAAATTTAGCCTCATCCTGGCCTCTAGAAGTATACATTTTTAGTAACATTAATAAATCGCATTTGAATAGTACTTTATGTTTAAAACGTGATTTCTCACAGTTTCATCTGATCCACAGAACATGTGTTTTAAAAAGGCAAGATAGGTATTGATATAACTAAAATAATCAGAGTTAAAGGATTTACATGAGTTTATACAGCTAGTAATAGTCGGGTCTGGGCTTCACATACCTGGTCTTCTGATGCGACGCTTAGAATTCTTTCTCTTAAGAGATCCCACAGATCCCACAATACTGGTGTCCTATTATACAAACATTTGTATTGGGAAGAAGGAAGAAGGGAAAAGGGAAAGAAGAAAAGACAGACTGACCAGTCTTTTCAGTCAAAATGAGCCAAAGAAACACCTCTCAGTGGACTCAGCAGTGGGTTTGATTGATCATTCCTCTGTCATGATACGGGGACAGCTGGGACCCCTGGTTACAGGAAGCAGCAGCTACAGCCCTGCCTCAAATGAAAGCTCCCCGGAAGCCACGGCTCCCTGGTCCAGTGCACAGTGGGAGGACGATGAACAGGCGGAGGATGGGTAGGAACTGCCCGTGACGGAAGAGGGAGGAAGATGAGATAGTCATGCAAATGCTGGATGGTCCAAAAATATATTGATGAAACCTCCCGCCCACTCTCCTGATAGAGAGCAATGCCGTGTAAGAACGACAGAGAGTGCCCCCTTTCCTAGATGCCCTGTGGGCAGACGGGTGGTCACGTGGAGGTGCAAAAGCAGGGTGCCCCACGTGGGAGGGTGAATCAGCAAGACTTCAGACCCAGAGAACCCCAGGCGGGGTGTGTGCACTCCCCTGCACGAACTCTCTATGGAGAGAATACATTTGGGATCAGATATAATCTGTATTCGGGTCCCACCTTCAACACTTGTTATCTGGGTAACAGGAGCACATCACTAATAGCTCACAAAGCCTTAATTTCTTCATCTGTAAATTGGAATAGTAATCGTACCACCTCATAGGATTCTTGTGAGATTAAATTAAATAATGGAGTCAAAGTTCCTGTAAAATTTCTAACGCACAACAGAAATTCACAGTCTCAGTTCATATACGTACATAGTTGGTTTCTGTTTATTTTTATGTATGCATCCAAATTTCAACATGCATTTATTGTTTTTCTAACCCATCTATCCCCTCATTAAAAGAAAACACTCTGGAACTCTGCAATTTTCAGTTGCATGTCCTTGAATATATCCTTGACCTCTCTGAACAGATGTATCTTCATCTGTAAAATGTGGGAAAGGAAACAATTAGGGTGACCAATGGCTTGGAACTTTCTGGTTTTAGCGCTGAAAGTCCTGTGTTCTAGGAGACTCCTTTAGTTCCTGGTAAACCAGGACAGTTGGTCTGCTTAGAAATAATATCTACTTGTGGGGTTCATGCAGGGGTAAGATAAAGTGAGGGCAATATGTGTAAAACAGCGGTTATACAGCAGGCATTTAATAAATAGTAACCATTGACGTTATTATACATGCGGAGAGTCTTCGAGGGCTATTCAGAGATGTTGAGGAAATGCAGTCATTTTGAGGTGCTTGCATTTCCATACAGCCTTGTCAAAACACTTTCATTCATTCATTCAAAAACTACGTGTTGAACACAAACTGTTCAGACATCGTGGTGTGCGCGGAACGCTTCAGTGAACGAGACCACCAGCTGGGCTAACGTTTTACTGGGGAGAGCAGACCATATGCAGCAGTCTGGTGTGGGGAGTTCTACTTCAGGAGAGATGGTCGAGGAAGGCTTCATGGAGGAGCTGAGTTTTCAAGAACAGGACAGACCTGGCCAAGTGAAGATCAGGGAGGAAGGAGACTTTGAAGAACCAAAGACTGGCCTGAGGTGTTTCAGGAGGAAAGGAGGCCAGTGGAGTGGACATTCATGCACCAGGTTAGGACCCAGGCCTGGATGTCTCTGTGGGGTCTGGACACCAGGAAAGTCGAGGGTGTTTCAGACGGCTCCTTTAATTCTGTAAAGACAAAGGTGCCAAGGCCTTAGCTGTGGCGCAGCCCTTGCTGTGGAAACTGTCCCGAGCCCCCGTGGGCATCTCAGACCTTCACTGCAGAGAGGAGGTGGGTGGGGGGCAGGGGGAACGGGGAACATGCCACCAGCACCAGAGGCAGCACCTGGGATGCATAGATCTGCGTGCGTCCTGTGGAGGAACCTGGTCCAAGCCGCTTCTATGCATCCTCAGCTCCACGGGACCGTGAAGGGCTTAATAAAACATCTCAATTTGGATTTAATAGGATATCTACTGTGTGCTAAAAACAGCAAAATTGCTATATATTAACGACATAATTATTAGAATTTAACACCTGGGCAGTGGAGGCTACACGAAGAGTGAGGAAGTTCCCTAGAATACTGTTTTAATAATTATGTTATTTAATTATTTACACATTTGAATTAAAATTCAATAAGAGCCAGATTAAACCTTAACATAATAAATTAAATGTGGAACTCTATCCAAAAAGCATGGCTCAGGGGGTCTCTGCCTTTTTCCAAACATAATCTAACCACTTCTTGATCTTTCTAGATTCAGACCTCAAAAGTCAGCAGAGACATCACATCCATCAATGTGGAAATAAGCTGATGGCCTTTTTTAAGGAATCTTGGACTCTTAGCAGGTCTCAGACTCACCCCAGACCTTTGGCTGTGTGATCCCAGCTGCTAACAGAATAGTTCTGCCACCCTGCTGGCCCCTTGTCATCTCATCAGCTTGTCTAAAACAGAATCACACTAATGTTCTCCCCCAGAGACGTTATTCATATAACATAAGGGATCTGCCAGCTCAGCCATCCAGCTGCTGTTGAACAAAATGGCCTTCATTTGACTCCGTGTTCCTGAATCCCCCATCCAGGCACCATCAGGCACCCGCAGCTTGTCCTCGGCTTTGCTCTTAAACCCATCCTTTTCTTTCCACCCTTACAGAGCCCACAGTTTAACCCAGGCCTTGAACATCACTCTCCGAAATCCAGTGTCTGTCTACCCAGTCCCTCTGACACATTGTTACAAGCTTATTTTGCTTAAAGTATATTAATATATTTGTATATTCACTATATATTTATATATAGTATTTCCTTTTTTAAACAATTTCAAATGCTTGCCATTGCCTATAGGATAGAGTTAAAACCCAGGAAGGACCTGGCCATTCAGGCTGGTCTGTAATCCGGCTCTAGTTTACCTCATTGACCTCGTATCCCATTCTTCCTCGAGTCGGTTAGAATTTGTCAACCTTCCATTCTGTGTTGATGTGACATATGTGTCTGCCAAGCACACGATATACGAAAACTCACTTATTGCGTACTTCACATCGCTTAGCGCCTCTATAAGTGCATTTCATAAACTTACCCCTAAATCCTCAGAGGGATCCGGTGAGATATGTGCAATTGGCTTCACGACCTGAGGACATGAGGCACAGAGAGGTGAGGTGACTGGGCCAAGGCTGCACAACTTGAATGTAGCAGAGCCGGGATCTGGACCACTGCTCTCCATCACCTCTGGTGCGGAGTAGACTTTGCATCCTCACACGCATGCTGGATTTCTGCCTTCCCAGCCGTGCCCATGCACTTCTGTCCCACTTGAAGCAGCTTCACTTGCTCTGCAGACATGACCGTTTCTCTTTTGTTGGCACCCGAACTAGACTCTGTAGCCCAGGAGAAGCCGTGCCGACACCCACACTCTTACTAACTCACAGAGTGCAATGTCTATACCAACCTTCTAGCATCCAATCCCACACAACCCTGTGACGCGGTGGATCGTATATATGCACTGTTTCTCCAAACAGATTGTAAGTTCATGGAGGGCCAAGAAAATGTGTGCATTGCTGCACGTCATGGACGTACCTAAGCCACAGTGTGTATATAGGAGGTGCTCACTCAGGACCTGAGTGACTTTTGGCCATGTCTCCTCCAGTAGCTATCCTTCCACTAATAATTATGCCTGGCCACCAGAAGTCTTACTAAGAGTATTTTTCTAACATCACCTGCTTTGCCCAAAATGCCTTTCCTCCTCAGAACTGATTCATTTTTGCTTGTCTTCTGGGGATTAGCTTAGGTGTCTCATATCCAAGGAGCCTTCCATGACATGCATCTCCAGGCTGGCTAATGCGTCTCTCCTCTGCATTTCCTCAACACCTTATCTGTCCTTCTGTGTCACAGTGCACTAAAGGGGTTTGCTTCTGCTCCTGTCTTTGCATCTCTAGACTGTGGACTCCTTGAGGGTAAACACTGTGTCTTCTAGATGTCTTGCCCCTTAGGGCTAAGCACAACACTGGTATAAGGAAGTGCTCAGTGAGTATTGATGAATGAATGAATGAATGTGTGAGTGAATCAGTGAAAACAAAGCAATCCTAGTGTGTTTCCAACCACCTGCATGATGAGATGAGATAAGATGCAGGAGGTATCCATGGAAACAGTATAAAAATGTAAATAGCCCTGTCTCAGTGGGTCAGAATTTTCTTATGAACATGGATTAGCTGAGACCACAGCGCATCCTTGTCAATTCACTTTCATTTTAAATACTGACAGCATGTTAGAAGTTGCCGCCTGGAAGATGGTACTTCTAACCTCCTAGCATCTTCGGCACTGTGCCGGTTTGCTTCTGGTGATTGGGATTGCACCTCTGGTCAGACCGTCTCAGCTCTATGGCATGAATGGTCTGCCTTTCAAAGTCATCTCGAGGCAATTTGCCACCTTCAAGCTACACCCTGAGGCAGGATTGAAAGGCCAAGCATTTCACCAACTGCGACTTCATGAGTTGGACATGTTCCAGTTGTTAGTGGAGGGAGAGAATTCTAGATGATTCTTCCAAGCATGAGGTGTGATGGTCTCATTTTATATACTTACTGTGCCAACAGCTTGGCCCAGACTACCTTCTCTTCTACTTGGGGACTGTCCATTGTTCTCTAGTGTATGATTAGCAGATTAGCTATCATGTAAGAAGCCAGGAAAATGAACTCCCAGGAAGCCTTTCCAAAGCAAGAGTAATTCATTACCCTGCCTGATTTCCACTTAAAATGTACTTTGAGCACACTTCCAGCTACAAACCCTAAATCACCCTGTGTTCACAAAGTCCATCATTTTTTTAATTTTATTGCATGGCATTTTCGTGACATAATCCCTCGCAGAGCATCTCAGAGTGCCTTACGGATCAATAAATTACTTACCTGCAGAGTCAAAGCGATGTCTGCAAGGCCAGCACAGCCATTCTGCAGGCAGCCTGTCCTCTGGGAAACAGGCAAGGCTGTGTGAGTGCCAAGGGTGGGCAGGATCAGGGCCAGGCAAATGTATGGCTTGGGGGTGAGGTGGGGTTCAAGAAGTGCAAGTCCCAGTTAAAGCTCTGCGAATAAAATACATCAAATTCAAATGATTCTAGAACTTAGAGAGCTCACAGATTTGGACCCTTTGGACAGTCAGCAAATCAAGTGTCCAGTCATTAACTCGTCAAGTATCTTTCTCTCCTGGAAGGTTCAATCTAGCTTTTAAAATGATACAGCCATGAATCATAATATAATGTCTTAGAAGTCCCGCGTCTTAGAGCCAGCAGTCGCTTCCCAGCCCTGGCCACATCCACCGTCCATTGTGTCTGTCCTGCCAAATATCCCTGAGAATGCAGGTATGTATGTGTGCAAGGGCATAGACGCACTCGCACACACAGACATCACACCACAGTTGCCTCTCTACCGGAAGCTCCACGCGGATTTAAGACTAAAAATGATTAATTGGTGCTTGCTTTATGCAAGGGACCGTGTTGGAGACAGCAGAAAATAAAAAGATGAGCAAGGCTCTTGTCCAATATCTTATACTATGATAATTTATAGCCAAGGAGAAAGATGAGAGAAGGTAACATAAGCCAGTTTATTTTAATGCCGTGGAGGAGGCTACAGTCTCCAAGCAGGAGAGGCCACATCCCCTTGGACGTCGCCTGGAAGACCTCGTGGAAGGGGTGGCAGCTCAACCTTGAATGAGGTTGAATGATTCCAGTAGGTCTAGACAGTTGGAGAAAGAGGCGAAGGGACCAGAACCAGTAGCAAGGGCTTGGGGCTCAGAAACCAAAGTCCAGTGCATTCTCGCTAATGAGCGTTCCTGGTTGGGCACAGTGTGGAAACAGATGGGAAGTCAATTTTCAGGAGAAGGAGGGAAAGGAGCAAAGGCTGAGAGCAGCTATCTGCACGACACGCTCCTTTCTGGAGGAAGAAATCCAACACCATCAGGAGTGAGTGATGAATGGATCCAGGAGAGGAAAGACCAGCACGGAAAGTTCCAACCAGTCTGATTTTCCTGTGAGGGTTGCCCCATGACCTTGGTCCCATCCAGGGAATAAGGGTGATGGTCAGCTCGCCTGGGGTCTCCTGCAGGCCAGATGGCACTGTGTCCTGGGGATAACGGGTCCTGGAATAGCACACGGGGGTGGCTCAGAAGCATGCTGATTCAAGGAGGCAACCTGACCTGAAGATGCCTAATAGAACCCGACAGAGGGGCCCCTTAACCTGTAAAGAGCTAATGTGCCAAAACCAGTGTGAGTAGAACTGAAATGACTTGTGTTAACGGCCCGGTTCTGAGGTTGTCGCAGACATGTAGCCAGGTGGGGAGGTGGCTCCCGTGAACAACCATTATAATTCCATCCTATAAATATGTGTTGCATCTTATACTATGGATATAAATGTAAGTAAGACCTGGCTCAAGCCATCAAAAAAGCTCATGGTCTAGGGGGTGAGGGATGCTACGCAAATAACTACAGCACAGTGGGATAAGGGCCAAGAATTGGAGTTGGGGGGGCTGCCCAATAAAAGACACCCTTACTTTATAAACCCATTGGCAGACAAGACAAATGAGTAGTCATTTCATGGTCAAGCATCACGTTCGCTAGTGGTAAAGATGATACTGGAGAATTGGGCTTAGATGTGCAGCAACAATGAGCCCCAGAATGAGACAGATGCACACTGCTGGCTGTGCTCATCCCCGTGGGATGCTGTCCTGTAAAACAGAAATGAGAAAGTGCACGACATAATGTAACTTCCTGAGGAAACCCTGGCTCCAAAACGAAAGACTAAACAAAGTTGGGGGATTCTGTCCCCAGATCTACAGTTGGGATGAACCTCTTCATCCTTTGGGGGGATTAATCTAAGACACAGAGAAAGAGGCCAAGTCTGTCACGTCTGATTGACTCCCCCTCAGGTGCGTGTAACATATCTGGGTGCAGGATCTTTGAGTTGTGCAGGAGGCCAGAGGGAGTAGGGGTAGGGAAAGCTGCGACAAAGTGGCATATGATTGGGTCTAAAAGGATGACTGGGAGTTTCCCAGGAAGGACAGAAGGAAGAATATAGATCCCAAATGCAGGCTGACCAGGAAGGACATTATGAGTTGGGGATGACAACAGGGTAAGTAGAGGTGGAATCGCCAGGAATGTCAGTGGAAGCAGAGGTTCGGCCTTGATTCCGAAGGGCCTGGTTTGCTTGGATGAGGGGCTTGGGTGTTTTCAGGTGGGCAGTAGGAATGGTTGGAGGTGTTTAGGCGGAGACGTGATATGATCAGAAGTGCATCACATAAAGACAGCCGTGACGCGGTGTGGAGCCGGAGTGGGCGGAGCGTGTGGGTGAGAGTGGAGACCGGAAGAGGGTGGAGGCTAGACCAGTTCCTGTGGGGCTGCAGTGGAACCATCCCTTTCAGACCCGCTGACATTGCGTGTACGTAGGAGGAAATAGAAGCTGAAGTCGAGGTGAGACGTTTCTTTCACGTGTAAGGTGATTCCTCTGATTCCTCCTCGACTCTGTAGCCCCAATATTGCCATCCCTGGCTTATTCCGCCAACTACCACTTGAAGACGACAAAGAAATGTTTAAGCAGGATTTTAATTTTCCTTCTACCTGTATTGTCTCCACAGTATCTCCCAAAATTGTAGAGATTTCTTCTGATATCTCCATCAACGAAGGCAACAATGTCAGCCTCACCTGCATAGCAACGGGTCGACCAGAGCCGACGGTTACTTGGAGACACATCTCCCCCAAAGGTGAGAGAAGCAGTTTGGTGTATCGTGTCGTGAGAGGAAGTGGGGGAATCGTTGGCCTTGGCAGGACGTTATGGCGCTGGTGACTTGGTGTCGAGGGTTCCCCCTTCTTGGTGGCCTGATACCAAGTTGCTCATGGCTCCACAGAGAATATCGGTGTTCTCAGTGCAAGACAGGCATCTCCTCTGAGATTTCAGAAATCGCACTGGAGGATGTCTCCAGTCCCTGGGAAATTAATCCCAGTTGTTTCTGGGTGAAGTGGTGGTAAGCTGTTCTGGGCCACTTTCCTGGTCACGTTTGGCAATGGAGGAGTCTGCTCGGTGTTGGTGGCATTGTTCAGCTGGCTGTTTTGTAAGAGAGAGAAGACACAAACACACAGTGATGGATGAGGGTTTGGGATGGCCATATGCCTACAAGGAAAAGTTCCACGTCGGTGCTGCTTCAAAGTGCCAAATATCTGGTCGCTAGGCCATTAGTCCTTTTGTGGTTTTCTTGTTGCTTTACTCTGATTAATCCTAATAACAAGTACAACTTAATGTGTGACTGAATTGCAAAATTCACTTTGTCTAAACGTCTAGATGTTTCGCAGGCCGGGCTAAGCGTTGTTTTGTGCTTTCACGGATTGAACATTAAACTTTTAGAATTTAAGGCAACATGCCATTTATTATTAAGCTGGCTTTTATGCGAGGTGCATTACATTATTTCATTAGTTCTAAAATGTCTATTGGGTATTTATATAGCAATAAACCACAACAGACAAGTCCCTGCTCTCATGAGCTCACATTCTCATGAGATGAGTAACCAAAATAATAATGTTAATAGTATGTGGTGATAAGGATGAGAAAATAGAGCAGGATACATTGACAGAAGGACAAGAGGTTTGGTCAGGAAAGGCCTTCGACAAGGGGACATTTGAGCAGAGACCTGAAAAAGATCCTTAATGTCACTGCTTATATCTGGCTAACGTGGAATATATTTATGTACGTATGTATATATGTGTGTGTGTGTGTGCATGCCTGCATGTATGTATGAAGGTAAGCGCATTGCTGAGTCACGCAGGTTTAAGGAGGCTAAAGAAGAGATACACATGCTATAAAATAGATGAACAACAAGGACCTACTGTATAGCACAGGGAGCTGTATTCAATATCTTGTAATAAACTATAATGGAAAAGAATCCAAAAAAGAATATATATATATATAAAACTGAGTCACTTTGTTGTACACCCGAAGCTAACACAATATTTTAAATCAACTAGATTTCAATAAAAATAAAGATGCTAACGTCGCCACCAGCGTGGTTTGCTGGGTGTTTCAGGCTGAGTCCCCCTAAAGCAGACCCTGAGAAGGTGACTGGCAAACAAGAAGTTTATTGGAGGTGCCCTTGGGATCAAGCCTGTGGAAGGGGAGGGAGGGAGGCGGGGTCAGGCCGAGGGAGAGGTTGAGTTGCCATGATGACCAGGGAAGCATCTCTACTAGCCATGTGGGGCGTTCTGAAGATAGGATGAATTGTCCTCTCTTGAGGTTATGGGGGTGACCTTTTATGCCAGCACAGCGGTCGAGGTCAGGGAATTTGGGCTGTCCCCAGAAGAGCTGTGACCTAGGCCAGGCATCTCTCTTCGTATGAGACAGTCCCCATGAGGGGCTGCAGCCAAGGGCTGTCCGTCCACCCCCTGGGGCAGGCATCCTTCGTTCCTGAAGAAGGCTGTGCATCACAGGTCTACGACACCTGGACATTAAAAAAAATCAGTTGAAGACTACGCATGGGCCCCAGAAACCAAATTCCCTCTCTCAGGGTGACAGTTAGCCCTATGGAGGTTTTCAGAAAAGGGATGAGGTTTTCATTGTGTTTGGCCTGAAACGCTGGGAGCTGTCCCTAGCCACCGCTCCTGACACTACCACCATGAGCAAAGGAATCAGAGAGATGCTGGAATTTCTGCCAATCTCTCGACTGGAAACGACCTTACATGTGGACTGGCCCACAGTCTGGGAGGAGGCTTCACTGTGCATGAAGTTGTTAGTGTTGGAACTTGGCCCTGGGGCACATCCCAGGGTGGGGCACCCAGATGGACAGACTTTCTGGTCCATGGTGCACGCTGTTCATCACTGCTTAAGGCCAGGACCTCAGTGCCGCTGGACTCGAGGGCCGTCTGTGCCTTTAGCATACGCAAACATTCATCATCCCAGGTACATGGACTTTCCTTCTGTCAGGTGGCACCGCTCCCTCCATCCTGCAAGTCCCCTCTGTCTCCTGCTTGATGTCTTTTCTCATCCCTCCTCTGGCCTTGCAGCTCTTCGTTCTTTTCTGGGTGCCTCGCCTTTCCTTTTCCTCTCCTCTCCTCTCCTCTCCTCTCCTTTCCTCTCTTCTCCCTCCCCTCTCCTTTTTTTTCCTTCTTTCCCTTCTCCTCTGTACAGCTCCTCTTTTTGTCTTGTCCTTTCATGCTTTCTGTTTTTGTTCTCCGCCTTCCTATCTCTCACAGCCTCCTACACAGCCTCCTTCTGTTTCATCCCACATTGTCATTTCTTTCTTCTCTCTCTTCTCCTCACAAGCACTTTTGTATTCCCTCTGCACCGGCACCCTCTCCGTTCCTCTTGCTGAGGTTCTCACCACTGTGCCCTAGCATCCTTCCCTCCCTCCTGGCCATCCAGCCGCCTCATTTCCCCAGGGGACTCGACCTGATGCTTCCGTTTTACGGGGGTTTTAGCTGCTATGGAAACAGAAGATGGATCAAGGGGAGAGGAGAAGGATAATCAGAATCTACCTGTGGATCAGAGTAATTTAGACGAGCAGCTTTTCCCAGATCTGTGGTCTGGATTAGGTAATGCAGATTCAAACTGATGCGACATGCCACACGGTAACTGATCACCCCGGGGCTCACGGGGTGCCGCTTCACGGTGACTGATTATTTGGAGATCAGAGCTGTCATCGGGCTGCTGCCCAGCCCGAACTGGCGCAGGAGACCCTTAGCAGCCGGGCCTTCATCTTGCCCCACTAAATATCTCCAAAAGGCTGCTTATTTTAAATAACTTAGGGACAAGATGTGGGTTCCTTGGAGAAAAAGATACGCTACACCTGAGCGAAGCCTCCAAAGGCAGAGGGCTGCTCTCACCCTTGCTCCCACGCTCTGTGGGCAGATCACATTTCAATCAAGGTCATTCTTATGCTTACACCCATTAAACCCCTGATGGGGGGCTGACCCTGGCCAAGCACTTTGCACAACCCTGATGGCTTCACTGCATGTTCTCTCCAGACGGTCTGTTTGTTCTGTGCATTTCTGAAAACTCCTAGTTTCCTCTATCACAACTTATATGGGGCTGCAGTAAGCTGATATAAATCTCTTCCTTTTTAAAAAAAATTTATCGAGGTAACATTGGTTTATAACACATCGGGTTGGCCAAAAATTTGTTCAGTTTTTCTGTAAGATGTTACAGGAAAACCCGAACGAACTTTCTGGCCAACCCAGTACAAGTTCCGTGTATTATATTTTGACTTCTGTATGCACTACAGCGAGCTTACCACCAAAAGGCTAGTTTTCCATCCATCACCATACAGTTGACCCCCTGCACCCATTTCACTACCTCCCCTGACCCCACTTCCCCTCTGGTAACCATTACTCTGTTCTCTATATCTATGTGTTTGTTTTGCACATTTATTTTGTTTTGTTTTGTTTTCATATATTCCCCATATAAATGAGCTCATATGGTATTTGTCTTTCTCTGTCTGACTTATTTCACTTAGCATAAGGTCCCAGCCTTGACTCCTTTTATGTGGAAAAGTAATAAAGCAACGTTAACCACCACTGTATCAGTAGTGGCTTACCCATCCAGATATACAGAAACTGGGAGTGATCTTATGGCGGGAGGGGTGTTGGGGGTCTTTCTCAGAAGGTGCCTACCTGGCACTTGACATCAGGTGGAGAAAATGTCAGTTGTACTTATCCAAGATAGAGAGGGAGGTAAGACCTCCCAAGCTACCTCTTGGCATTGCTGTTGATCATGAGAAGTAGTATCTCACCTGTTATTACTGGTTATATGTCTTTTTAGCTCCTTTCATGAACTTATAGCTCCCAGGAGTTCAAAGAGAAGATGCACTAGCTTTGTAGAGACACCTGCCCTCATGGTGCATACCTGTTTTGAAGGGTACAGGTGTTGCTTGTACCTGCACAGGCCTTGGTCTTTCCAAGAGGAAGAGCCCACGTCACTTCCTCACACGGGAATGCCGCCTGGAACTGCACGAATGTTCTAACGGCCCCTCACCGAATCCCACCTGTTAGCCTGCTGCTCCGGGCGCTGAAGGACCGTCAGTGGTCCCCAGGGTCCCTTAGACGCAACTCTCACTCATGACTCTGCATCTTGTCTTTTCCTTGTCTAGGCATGCAAGAATTTATTTTGTCATAGCCCTTATGCTCGAGTCTTTCTATCCAAAAGAATACCTTTAATGCTCTCTATTCCTCTGAGTCTTCTAACAGATAAACTCTCTCTCTCAATGTATTCTAAAGGCTCTTCAAGACTTCACACTTCATAAAAAAATTACTCTCAAAGGCCAATTTTCATGTCTCCAGTTTCTGCTGGACTGTCAGAGCTTTAGAGAGAAGGCTGAGGTTCCTGTATTTCCACATCCCTGGGAGCCGACCACAAAACCCAGATGAAGGCCTGAGTCCAGCCACCGCTGCGTGGGCTCCACTGTACATATGGGGTCATGGCTCACCGAGTGTCCTAATGGGGCTGCCCTCTCGGCTGCACCTGCCTCACCCTTTATCCCACCAAACAAAACACTGAAAGTATCAATAACAATCTCACCAAGGCTGCTGAGAGAACACCTCCTACCTGGGTATTGGCAGGGGGCTCAGGAGGTTCCAGTGATCTGTCCGAAGAGATGTCCTGATTCCTGATTCATCAGTTCTTTGAGACCAGAGCCTATGTCTCTCTTTTCTTGGGTTCTTCACCTCCTAGCACAATGCCCAGCACCTAGAAAGCTTCTAAGAAATATGTGTTGATTCCGTGAACAGCCCTTGTGTTTGCTGGTGCCCCAAAGGGGATGGCCGTTCTCCTAATTCGAAGATTCCATCCCCATCCTTGAGGAATTCTTGTCCACTTTGATGTTGTGGTCCAGACCTGGTGTGTCTCCTGCTGAAGTCTCTGCTGGTAAGTCTCCAGGAAATTTTCTCTGGTCTTGAAGCCTTTCCCGAAGTCCGTCTGGTGGGGAAGCTGCTGTGCCAGGGCTGGACTTCTCCTTGAAGAAGTGACTCCTTTTCAAGTTCTCTTTTGCAAGGGTCAGAGTGGCTCACGAGCATCGTTGAAGTTGGGTCTTGCGCGAGCTGCCTTCTGCCCTCATCACCGCCTCACCGTGATCGCGCTCATGATGTCGGTGCTTCTCTGATGTGTAGTTCACCCGGCTCTTCCAGGGCACCTGATCCTCTTGCTGACTTACTCATCCCAACCCTACCTGTGCCTAAACCCGCAGTGGCTCCCAACAGTTTCATAAATCAATCCTGGATGTTCCCAGAGAGAGTGAATTCAATAATACATGAAAACTTGCTGCTCCTCATGGGTCAAACAAAGTTTAATACAAAGAAAGAAATCAGTACCCAAAAAAGAGACATATCGTTTAAAAATTTCTCCCCTCCATCCCCAGTGTGTGAATCGAGGTTCGGGTAGAGATGGATTGTTTCTTCCCAGGGCCACACAAAGACCCGGGGTGAGAGTGCACAATTAGAAGAAAGCTGTATGTCCACTGGGCTGCACACCACGCCCTAGCTGTGGAAGCCTTCTCTTGCCACGGCACGGGGTGGGCGCTTCTGCATGCCTTCCACACCTCTATCTGCAGGACTGGGCAACCTGCCTCAGCTGCCAGTCTCCCCCGCTCCCACCTCAGTTCTCCTGCTGGAGTTGAAGGGCCCAGGGCCCAGTCGGCTGCCCTGCCTCTTGCCTCCCAGAGTCTTCAAAGGCACCAGCTGGTGAGGACAGAGTGACCCTCGGATGGGAGCCCTTCTCCTCTCGCCAGTGTTCTGAGCTCTCCCCGCCCACCTATTTCCCATTTGTCAGCACTGACAGGCCCTCCTCCCCAGCTAAGCAGGACACAGAAGCAGTAATTGGCACTGGAGGTATCACAGCTTGAGTTCAACCAGAGCTGGCAGGTGCCGCGACTCCGGTGACAGCTCTGCGGAAGAGTGTCAGGCGTGGAACTCTGGCGTGCCACTGGCTGACGTGGCACCCTGGCACTAATGAGCAGCCTGTCAGCACCAGCGTCAGGGGCCCCGTGTGGCACAGCAATCATTAGGATGGCAGACGAGAAAATCGTCTCCAGCAAAGAGGCACCGGGGATGGGAGGGAAGGAGGACAAAATGGAACTAAAGGCTTCACCTCACCCACCACCGATGTTCACCACCCAGCAGCAGGGAACCAAAAACAAACAAACAAACAAACAGGAAAGACAAAGATCCTTATGAAAGATCTCTATCTGTGCCGACTCTGGACAACTCTTGGAGTCTCATTTTAGTGGATGCCCTGTAATTAATGATACAGGCGATACATCTTTTCTGCCATAAGCCAAGGGGAACTCAATGACTGAATTATCTCTCCAGTCATGGCCAAGGTGTTGTGAAGCCAGGAATTAGCCTCAGTTCCCAAGAAACAAGGGCCTGAGGGGAAAGGAGGCCTTGAGATCTGTGGTTCTTTGCTCCCTGTCAGGGAGTCTCCCTGGAGGGGGCACCTGCTAAGCCGCCAGCTGTCCACCTATCTTCTGCTAGAATATTAGAGTCCAAGAGATACAGTTAAGAGAAGGACCCTTCCCTGTGGAGGCTCCTCCCACAGGTGGGCATGGGTGGGGACCAGCATGTCTGCCGTCTCCACCTGCTTCCTGAGGACAGGTGAGAATGGTCCAGCTGGTCCTTTCTGCTGAGCTGTTTGGAATGTCTGGCCCTTCTCTGAGGCTCTGACCACCTGCAGTGAGTGACTCCCTTTCATAGCTGGAGGTGACCTGCCCAAAACAGCTGGGTTTGAAAGCAGGTCCAGCTGGATTTGGATTCCCTTGCACTGTCACTGCCTGGGTCACGCTGGGGCAGCAGTAAGCCTCTCTGAAGATACGCTTCTTTCTTGATTTTGTTCTTCTTGAGTTTCCGTGATCCGGCCCTTTACCCCAAGACCCCCCGCGCTGCAGTCACACTGGCAGCTTGAGGCTCGCCACCTGTTTGGCGTCTCCTCCTTGGACTCACTTCCACTCTCCTTAGACCATCTTCCCGCGGCTTTTGGAGAGAGTCCACTTTTGTTTTAAGACCAGGCTCAGATACTACCCGTTTGAGAGCCTCTGATGACTTTTCTTCAGTCGGAGTGCCTCGGCCCTTCCCGAGATGCCACGGCACTCTGCACGGCACTGATGCTCGCACTTACCTGCAGCTCCAGAGACACCCCCACTGCCCCCCACCCCGGTGTCCACGGGATCAGGGGAGCAGCAACAGGCCCCTCGTGGTCGTATTTTATCACCAGTGCTGAGCGCAGCACGAGACAGTGACAGGCCCTTTTGGGGATCATTGAAAGAAGTGTCCAATGGTGTAGGTACAGTATGTTTCTTCCCTTTTTAAAATTGAGTCTTTCTGGCACATCATTTAAAACAAAATCAGTTTTAGTGAGGAAAGGGGTAAGATCCAGGAGCTTCATCTCTGCATCATCATCTATTTCCCAAACCAGTCAAAGGAATTTGTAAGAAAAGCCTCTCCCCCAACCGTTGCCTCCCTGGTTGACCCCAGGCCTGAGCTTCAGACGCTTCATCTGCAGAAGACAGATCACCGGGCCGTGTCAGGGTAGATTGGCGGGATGAGCCACGCTTCCCAATGCAGAGTGCCCGGCCAGCGACACACGGTAGGCGCCCGACCCCGGTACTTCCCAGCACCCAGCCAGCCCATTCCCCTTCTTTCCCACCCAGGAGACAAGAACAAAAGGGAGGAAATGAAATTTTTTTCCTCTGAAAAGTTTGAATCCTTACAAAAGCCCAAGCTCAGTCAACTGCCAGGAAGAACAGATCTTCGAAGGTGCTTAATCAGCACCCCCTGACCCCCATGATTTTCTAATTAACGTAGGCGCTTGATTAAAATTCCCCAAGTACCCCCAGTGGCTGTCCCAGGAGGGACAAGGAATTGCTATTGTGAAAGCTATTATAGTGGTCTGGTCGCTGATGGTGGGAGAAAAAAAAATAATTGCATCATAATGGAAAGTGGCAGATCTCCTCTCCCTAGGAACAGGGGAGCGTACGGTATTAGGTCCAACCTGTACAGAGAAAGCAGTTTCTTATGATGGAGATAAACCAGTGGTCCAACCTCAATACGAGGCAAAGTGATCCAGAAACTCATTAAGTAAACGGTTTAAACACAGACCAAGGTGGCAAAGAAAAAGGTAGAGTGAGACGTTTATAGATCACTCTTTTAACTCCGCAATTTTCTTTAACTGTAACATTATGGTTAGATAGATACATTTAGGGCAAAATTTGCCAGTGTCAATAAGGTTTTTTGTAAGTTTAATATTTATGATCTGGTTTAAAGCAGTATTATAGCTGTGCGACTTCCTACTTCAAAGAAGAGGAAAATCGTAAAAAGACCAGTGGGGAAATTAATGAGTTCAGCGTGCCTCAATTGAGAACATATGAAATCAAGCCTCAGTCTAGAAGCCAAGGGCAGGAGTGCACACCACAGACACTGTTTGTGGTTTTGCCCAATTATTTTAGAACCCTTGAAAGATGCTGTAGTCTGCTGAGCGCAGGAACCGCTAACAGCGTCCTCCCCCATGCTCTCTGGAGTCCTGGGCTATTTATGCGGGTGCTTGGTGACCGTTACCATGCAGAACTGTTTTGATGGAACAAGAAAGGAAACAGAAAAGCAAGGAGATTGTATTATCTTCCCCACCGAAGCTAACCAGCCCTGGCTCAGTTATTGCAAAGGCTGGTTAAAACGGCAGCCCCTCCAGGCCAGGAGACCCCCTCTCTCAGGAGCATCCGTGACAGGCAGCTCTCTGGGGGGTACAGAAGGGCCTCAGCGGGGCCTCACCCTCCCACCGTAGGCACGGTAACCTCCTCACTGAGGAACCCCTGTAGACCAGCTGAAGGCTTTGGGGTCCCACGGCCAGGTCCCACCAGGAGCTGCCGGAAGAGCTTGGAGACTGTTTCCAACCAGATTGTCCTGGCCATGAGGACGTCTCTGTGTAGCTCTGACTTTGCACCTCCTTTTCCATCCTGAATCTTACCTTGACCTGTGATGACTGCATTTTCCCTAGAGTCTAACTTGCAGAGTGGCTGTTATCCAGTAATTACAGTAAGGATTTGTGGATGTTCAGAATGTGCTGGCCGTTCTTCTAAACATGCAGCCTACTGGTATGAATTCTTCTCAACAGCGGTGTGAGTCCGGTCCTGTGATGGGCCACTTTACCAATGAGGGCGCCGAGGCTTGGAGCGCCAGGCAAGTGGGCCGGGGTCACAAGGCCGCAAGTGGCAAAGCTGAAATCCCACCCCCAGCGACACTGTCTCCAGAAGGCATGTGCTGCATGGTACCGTTATCTAAGGGTGGTCCCTGGACCAGCAGCATGGGGTCACCTTGTTTGTACCCCAGATCCAGGATGGGACCCAGAAACCTGCATTTTAGCAAATCCCCGGAGAACTGTGTTGCACACTTAAGTTTGAGAACCACTGCTGTGGGATATTTGCTCTGTGCTGGGCACTCTGCCTTACATATCTTATATCACCTAATTCTCATAAACGCCCTGACAAGTAGGCGTTATTTCCATTTTAGCAATGAAGAAATGGAGAGCTGAGAGGATAATTGGTCCACACATTTTAAATGGCCAAAGTGAAATTCAAATCCAAGCTTTTCTGACTCCAAGTTTCATATTCTTTTTTTTTTAAACATCTTTATTGGAGTATAATTGCTTTACAATGTTGTGTTAATTTCTGCTATATAACAAAGTGAATCAGTTATATATATACATATGTACCCCATCCCCTCCTTCTTGAGTCTCCCTCCCACCCTCCCTATTCCAACTCTCTAGGTCATCGCAAAGCACCGAGCTGATCTCCCTGTGCTATGCAGCTGCTTCCCACTAGCTATCTATTTTACATTTGGCAGTGTATATAGGTCCATGCCACTCTCTCACTTCGTCCCAGCTTACCCTTCCCCCTCCCCGTGTTCTCAAGTCCATTCTCTACGTCTGCGTCTTTATTCCTGTCCTGCCCCTAAGTTCTTCAGAACCATTCTTAAAAAAAATTTTAGATTCCATATATATGTGTTAGCATACGGTATTTGTTTTTCTCTTTCTGACTTACTTCACTCTGTATGACAGACTCTAGGTCCATCCACCTCACTACCAATAACTCAATTTCATTTTTTATGGCTGAGTAATATTCCATTGTATACATGTGCCACACAAGATTCATATTCTTATCCCTGCTTCACTTCTCACCCACGGTTTCTTCTCCATCTCTGGGACACGGCTGCTCTCTGTTTCAGGCCCCTTGCCAGCCCAGGGCCTGTGGTCCTTGGACGTCCAGGTTTTCTTAGTGTTCTTACAAGTTTACCCACACTCTTGTCCAGACACTAGACTCCAGGCTGGGCTCTGTGCTGGGCCTGGGTGTTCCATTCTCCCCACAATCTCAGACTCCTTTCAGTGGGTCTTTGCACGATACCTCTGAGCAAAGGACGTATAGCCCCAGCACAGATGCCAACCACTCCGTTCTCAGGTGAGGCATCTTCCTCCTGCGGAGCTGCCTGTGTGAACTTCACACTCTCTCCCCCTTCCCCGCGCCCCCTGGACCACAGAGCATGCGTGGCAGTGAGGTAGCTGCTCTCTGACTTGATTTATGTCTTCCTCATGTTGAATACTACCATTCACTCACACAATGGTGTGTCTTGTGCTTCGGTTGTTATTATTAGGTTGTTTTACACATTAACGGCTTTAGATATGAAAAGAAATTGCTGGATTCCAGGCTATGTTTTTCATTATCTGACTCCATGGAGTTTCGCTCTGTGTCCTTGTGGTATTTGGCATATTTCATCTTCCTAGGGGTGTAAAATGCTTGTCCTGCTGGAGCCAGGACAGTAGGAAAGCAACGAGCGGAATACCAATTCCCTTCTCGCAGATCCAGGGGCCGGCCCCCTCCTGACTGGGCTGCTCGTGCTTTCCAGATACGACTGCACAGCCAGCCAGCCTGTTCGTTGCCTGCGTATTTGGGGTGAGGATTAGGTAGCCCTTCCTTCCCTAGGAGGATCATCTTACCCCTTACTTCTCTCCAACAGAGGTGGATTCTTCTATGCTAACCCCCTCTCCCAGCGCCCCCAAAACAAATCCCTCTTCTCTGAGAGTTCAAAGGAATGACTTTGGGCTTAATCGTTCCTCCACAGTAGATTCAGGACTCCTCCTGTTTAACTGGTCTGCAACCAGGAGGCCTTGTGCTCCTTCTTCAATTCCCTGCATCACTGCATTGCCCTTTATGGAGTGACTCACGGAGGTCACAGTGGTTGGAGATATTTGGCCAGTCATCTGCAATGATAGAGAAAGAAGAGTGGCTTTCTCCCTCTGTTGATTTATTTCCTCTGTCACACATCTCCCCGAAAAGGATTTAAGCAGAGAAGGTGACATGGATTCTGTGCCTGGGAAAACTCCTTGGCAAAACAATTTTCGTTGCTCTTACATTGGTTCAATTATTTACTCAATAATTGCTGTCGAGCACCTACTGCTATGCAGCTGTCTTAGGCCGTGGAGATACATGACAGGACAAAGCAGAAAAAAACCCCTGGCCTCACAGAGCTTCTATTCTACCGGGAGAGACAGAAAATAAGTCCAAGGATAAGTGAACCTGAGACTGTGTTCTATGGTAACTACTGTGAAAAAATTAACTGGATAAGAGGCAAAGCGATGATCAAGCATCCGTTTGGGGTTTGCAACCTTCCACAGAGTGGATAAGGTTGGGTTTATTAAGAAGATGCCCTGTGAAAGTTGGGAGAGAAGGCGTTTGGATAATTCCAGCGGAGCATTCCTGGAAGGGCAAACTGTGAATCCGAGGTCACGTTCCAGGATTGTCGCGGAGACCATGTGGCTACAGGAGATTTATTCAGTACCTGCCGTCCTCTCAGTGGACTCTAAGCTTCCTGAAGGCAAGGAGCATGCGTGCAGCAATGCAGAGCGTGGAGTCTGTCCAGTCTTAGACCTTCAATAAGTATTTGTGTAACGAATGAGTGAGTAGAGTGAACACGGGCTTCTGGAGTGAGTAGTTGAGCATGCTGGGAAGTTATAAGGTTCAAGTCAGAAATGGTGGTCCCTTCATCAGCGACTTCAGGTTCTAGAGAGTGACGTGTCTCGTCCTGTGAAAGTGGTAGCCGAGGGCTCAGATGAAGGAACAGGTCCATGGAGAAGCAGGGTCCAGGTAAGCTGACAGATCACCAGAGGGAAGACAGTCCAGGTAACGGCCCAGGTGAGTGACACGTTGGGCTGTGATTCAGGTGTGAAAGCCCTCAAAGAATCATGGGGAGTTCAGGACACCAGTCCTTGGCAGCAGGTAGAGGAGAGGTACATGCAACATCGCCGGAGGGCAAGACCTTGGAAGAAGCAAGGTTTTCAACAAAAATGTGAAAGAGGAAAGGTTTTCAAACAAGCTTGGGGAGTAAAGAAGGCCATCACCCCAACCTCCAATGCCAAAACCAACAATCCAGGAAGTGCTGACCTCAGGGAATAGCTGGGTTTTAATTAATAAAGGCAGGTCAGGGGATGCTCAGCCTGGAGCCTGAGGTCTGGGGGAGCATTTTGCTCAGATAGTGGGTGTTCCAGAGGCAGAGCCATGAGGCTTGGAAGGTCGGGAGACATGAGGAATGACAGATCTGCAGAGCACTGATGGTGAAGGAGGCGGTCACTTGCTGCGTGGCACCCCCAACAGTGAGGCTGGTTGGATTTAGCCCCTGTGGTCCCCAAGGGAAGGCAGGGAAGCACATCTCACAGGCTTCGTCTGTAGCCTCAATCCCATTTCTTCCTGAGCCCGAAGGTGGGGTGGTGACAGGAGGTAGCTGTTGGCAAGGCCAAGCCTTCTTGTGTTCCAGAGCTGGGAGACTGACCTTTAGGGAGCTACTGAAAGGTCAGAGTCAGAGGTCATGAGATGGCAGGAGTGGAGGATTAGTATGGAATTAAGAGATATGCAGGGGACCAAATTGCCACAAGTGCTGATGGCTTTAATGTGGGCGGGAGTGAGGGTAGGTACTAAGCTGAGAAGGGGCCCCGTATTTCTGATTTGGCCTCCCTCGTTGCCAGGTTTGGGGGACTAGGGATTATCTTTCTGGCTGTTCTCCCATGTGGCGATAGGTAGTATGTTAGGAACCAGCTGGTGTCTGATTTATTTCTGCCTGTTGATCCATGTGGGTTAGTTTCCTTTTCTCCAAAGATGATCTCATAACAACCCCAGACATATTTATTTATTTATTTCTAGAGAATCAGGATTTATTCGATTGAACAGAAATGATAGAGTACAACAGAGATATGATAAATAGGCAGAAATGCATCATCTTTTATTCAACAGATATTTTTTGAGTACCCAAAACACGACAGTGCATTGCAGTGAGCACAGCATTCAAGGCCTCTGTCCCACGGGACTGCCATGTGGGAGTAGGTGATATTCAGTAAACAAATATGTGAGCCGATGTCAGGGAGAGATAGTGTATGGAGAAAAAGAAAACAGAGACAGGGCAAAGAATGATTCTGGTGCTCCTTTGGTTAGACTGTTGAGTGAAAGCCTGAGCAGAGACCTCGGGAGCTGAGTGAAGTGAGGCAGTGAACTGGTTGGACTAAGAAGGGGGCGTTCCAAGCAGAGGGACCTGTACGTTCCAAGGCCATGAGCTGCAGAGACCTTTGGTGTCTCTGTGCAACAGCAAGAATGTTGATGCAAAGAAGTGACATAGGATGGTGTGAAGAGAGTCAGGAGTCAGGTCATGTAGTGCCTTGAAAACCAAGGTAAAAACTTTGGCATTTGTTCCAATAAAAACACTGGCAAGTTTCAAGCAGGAGAGCGAACTGAGCGAATAAATGTTGTTAATGGGTCACGTTTACGGTTTGAAGAGAAAGACGGGGTAGAGGGGCGGGGGCGTAAGGGTAGCAGCTGGGATACCAGTTAGGATGCTGTTGCTTTAGTCCCTCAAGAAGTGATGGTGGGGTCCAAGACGGTAAGACCATGTTTAGTCTGGAATGTATTCTGCAAGCTGACAAGGTTTGCTGACTTCCTAGCTGGGCGTTGTGAGAAAGAGTTAGGAGTCAAGGTGGATTCTAAGGTTTGTGACCTGTGCCAACTGGTGGCTGCTTCTCTCAGTTCCTGCCGTCAGGAGCTCCAAGAGGAGCAGGCTTGCAGAGGAAGAAAGGAGCTGGTGCCTTACGTACGCAGGTGCAGATGCTGAGTAGACAGTTGGCTGTGCAAGGATCCAGAAGCCAGAAAAATTAATCCAGGCGTCGTCAGCATGCAGATGGTGTCTGCATCCATGGGTCTGGCTATCGCCACCTACTGGGTGAAGATGGATAGAGGAGAGATCCGTGGACCGGGCCTCAGGGCTTTCCAATATTGAGGTGTTAGAAGACGAGGATCCAGCAAAGTTGATTGTGAAGAAGTGGCCGGAGAGCCGTGAAGGAAATCTGAAAGCCAAGTGTGGAGAACGTTTCATGGACGGAGGGGGTGATTAATATCACATGTGTTGCTAAGACCTTAAGGGAGATGAGAACTGGCAGAGTGCATTTACACAAGACATTGGTGAGAAAGGTTCCGATGAAAGATCGTAGATAAAGATTAATTGGAATGGGAGAGAATGTGTGGAAGAAATGGACAGAGTAATAAACTTTTTTGGAGAAGTGATGCTCTAAGGATTAGCAGAATGTGGGGTTGGCGGGGAGTGTGAGGTCAAAGGGATTTTTCCCCGGAGTCCAGTCTGCAGCCCGGCCACCCTTGGCCACTCTCCGGCTGTTATTGCTGGGTAATTACCCGCCTTCGAGTTCTCGGTCATCCCTCTTCCTCAGATGAAATAAGAAAAGGATTAGCTAAGTCTTGTCTCTGCTTGTGGAGCAGCCTGTCAATTTTGACCTTCAGCCACATCACCCCAAAGTTTCTTTCTGTGGCTTTTGAGTGCTCTAGGAAGTTCGAGCTGAAGTCACCATGTTGCTAAAGCAACTGCCCATCTCTGACCCTGAGAAGCATCGCCTGGAGGAGAGCCTCTGCTGCAAGGTCTAGCGAGGGTTCCGCTGGGGACTGATCATTGAAGCACTTACTTCTTGGAGTGTGAAACCGCCCAAGAGGAGGAGCCTGGGGGTGTCGGATGATTTCTGCCCATCCCCCAACCTCTCCCCAGGGACCACGGAGAAGTTCTCAAAGTCCTCAGTATTTGACCCTCCTTGGCTTGATACTCACCTGGAGCAGGATGTCTGCATTCATCTTTTCTTTTAAATCAGAGCAGGAACCAGGTGAGCCTGGGCAGCCTCCCCCGACTCTGGCCACGTCATTATCCAAGTGAAGCCCCCATCTTGCCCAAAGAAAGCTTCCTATGGATGGAAGGAGAAGGTCAACTGAATGCCTGGAAGTGTGGACAAATACAGCCTAAATCCAGTTCTCTAGGGTGATATTGTCTGGGGGAAATACTTCAGCTTTTACAGATGTATACCCTGGAAATTCTGCAAATAGCCCTGCTGCTTCACTGTTGCTGAGCCCGGGTCAGATGGGGCAGAGGAAGCAGACGATCTCAGTGTTCAGTCTAGAAAAATGTCACGGTTGGGGGAGAGCTCACCAACCCGGAAGAAAGCACCTGCTGTGACAGGTAGCAGTGTCTCAGCATCCATTCTCCTTGCCCCATTACCTTGTCCCCATTTCCTCTGAGAGGGGAAAACCCCGGAATTGATAAGGCACATTGTGTAAGATGGAAGGACTGGAAGGAACTGCTTCCATCTCGCTCTGCGTCTCTATTTCTACCCAGAGCCACATGACCCTTGAGAATTCAGGACAATTTAGCGAGGGCGAACACAACTTTTTCTTCAACGTTATTTTGCTCCCTTTGGCTTCGCTGTCAAGTGTCCACGCTGACCAGTCCTGTTCTCCTCTTGAACGGTCACATTTCTCCATGTGTTGATGTGTTTTCTCTCTTTATCACAGCACTTTCCTAGGCCTCTTGATTTGGGTCACTCAGGTGTTGTCACGGCTGTAAGGACCTCTTGATGAGAGCCCCACTTCACTGTCATCACACAGCCAGCAGGAAGGAACCCAGGACCTCTCGGCAAGCCTGAATTCTTAGGAGAAGCTAGTGGTTCTGTGCCTGAAAATGCAAGTGACAGTAATGAAGAAAATAGCGGCAGAGTCTAAAATGGTTAGATTCTATTTGTATGAAAAGGAGAGCCTGAAAGGACCGTCCTCACCGCCGTCCTCCTCAGCGTTATCATGTCCTCCCCCGCTTCATCGTCGTCGTCATCATCATCATCATCATCATCAACATCATCATCATCATCATCGTCGTCGTCGTCATCATTATCAACCTAGTACCTAATATTTTTGTCGTAGGTTGGCTGTGCTCCAGGCACCTTTCTAAATGTTTTACCTGCGTGAACTCTTTAATTCCCTTGACAATCTTCTGGCGTAGGTGTTATTAATGTTCTTTTGTAGGTAAAGGAACCCGGACCCAGAGCACTCACTTAGGTAACTCGCTCAAAGACACACAGTAGGTTAGGAGGTGGCCAAGACTTAACCGGCCACGTTGGTTGCAGAGGCCTCACTCTGAACCCATTAATCTACTGCTTGCCATTGTCCTGTTTTATTCCTGACAGCAAAAATCAAGATGAATCGGCCCAGCTACCAAAGGAGGTGCCAACTCAGATCATCTTTTTTTTCCCCCGCTGGAATTCAAGTAGTTTACACCAATTTTAATTTTTAAAATATTTTCATATTTTCCTTTGATTCTCTAACACCCCTATGAAGTTACTGTTGCTATTAATTTTATTTTACAGCTGAGAAAACCCAAGGTTGGAGAGTCTGTGGTTTCCCAAAGAAATTTAGCTGCTGAACTCTCAGACTAGTCCTGAATATGTGACTATCTGCTGATTCAGAATCCAGGGTTTTGTTCTGCCCCACTGTCCATCAGATCACGTGATGTACCCCAAAGGCAGGCTCTGGGGAGGGGAATGACCAAACCATCAAAGGGGGCGAGTTGCCAGCAGTCACCTCTGTTGGTGGTAGAAGGGATAAATGGCAGGTAATAGCCTGTCACTCGGGTGGACATTTGTCCTCTTCGGCCTCCACATTCTCCTTGTAACAACTCCAGGGTCTCAGCAGCTGCTTCTGTCTGTCACAAGGCAGGCAGGAGAGGGCAGCCTTCCCTCCATCCTGACTGCCGTCATTGACTCTGCGCTCCTCTGAGCAAGTAGTTTAACCTATGTGGGAGAATCCCAATAAAAAGTTAATTACAGCCCTGTGTCTATGCGGATTTTCAGAAAATGACAATTAAATACAAATAAGTTACTCAGAAACCAGCCTCTGAGAAAGTACAGCTTTCAAGGCAGAGGACTTTCAGGCCTAAGAGTTGACAGGTCTCATTCAGGTACAAGGGGCTTGGAGGGAGATGTGCTGGGCGGGTGGGTGACAGTGAAGTTAATAAAGGTGATAAAAAGAATAGTAGCAAAGGCTTATGGTGTTCTTACTACTGTATGCCAGCGCTTCACCCGTGCCAGCTCGTTTAATCTTTGGAACAACGCTGTGAGCTTAGATTCTGTTATTACCCATATTTGACAAATGAGGAAACAGGCACAGGTGTTCAGTAACCTGCTGCAGGTCAGGTAGCTGCTAAGAAGTAGACCTGGACACCGACCTTGGCCTTCCAGATCTCTCTGTGGATACTGGCCCGCTGCCTGTCGTGGGCTTGGACTGGGTTCCGGGAACTGGGCCTGAGCTTAGTCAGAGGCACGGCAAGGTGCACTTTCACGACTCGAGTTCTGATTATACTGCTTTCTAAGCGGTGTCCACTTAGCACTTTGCCCACCCTCTGAGCCTTGGTCATCGCACCTGTAAAGTGAGTATCTCGATAGCGTTTCCATCCTGGGCTTCTTGTAAAGATGGCGTGAGTGGGGCATGTAAGTGCGTTGCCCTGTGCCGGCAGAGAGCGATGCTCCGTAAACGCTTGTCACAGAGGTGGTGCGGGCATGCGCACTGGACGTGTATGGCGATGCATTTTGTTGAGGCTAACACCAAACACCACACTGTAAAGCAACCATACTCCAATAAAACTTAATTAAAAGTACAAAATTAAAAAAAATAGAGGGCGTGATTAGCCTGCCCTCGACGGTAGCCTCTCATCTTATTTTAAAGATGAGCAAACCGCTCAGAACATGTGGGAGGTGCCATAGGTCGTATGTGGCAGGTGGAATGTGGATGCCCAGTCTCGTGCCTTTCCAAACGCCCCCTCTCACCTAACACAGAGCAGGCCCAACGCTGTTTTTAAATGACCGCTTGATAGAAGGGCCACATTTCCATCTCCTTTGGACAGCCCTTCCCAGAGCCTCGGTTTCCCCCTTGGATCAAACCTATAGGCTCTTCTGATGTCCCCAGTGAACACTGGAGGCTCCTAACAAATGTCCCTTGGATGGAGACAGTGAATGGCTGACTGGTAAGTGTCTCCTCACCATCCTTTCTTTTACCCACAAAAGAATTAAGTTCACAGTTAGCAGCACCTCATTTGGATAGAAACAGAAGTTGAATGAAAATAGCAGAATGTGACTGAGATTTAACCCAAAGTAATACTTTGTCCTAGGGTTTTAATAAACAAAACCACAAATGGAAAAAAAGACACTTATCTGGCCTGTAGTGATTCAGTATTGAATTGGGAATGCGTTCTGTTCTCATTTCTGTGAAAGCAATGCTCTAGCGCCGTTAAGGGAGTCCAGTCTGCAGAGACGGGGGCCTGACAAAGACCTCCCTGCAGTCCCACTTCCAAAAAAAGTAGCTTGGAAATAGGGTCCGTGCTGCCCACAGGACTTGATAAGGTCAAGGTGTTTCGCTGCTGTGCACATGCGATGCCTAACTGTCACCTCTGGGGACGTTTCCATGCACCTTTTAAGACGGAAACTCTCTTCTCTGCCTGGCCAGCTGCATAGAGCAGCCAGTGGGAGAAGGTCGGCTTGTCTGCTGCCCCCTGGGTGCCACAGCTGCTAAGGGAGTTGAAGGCCAAGTGGGAGAGGGCCAGGAGGGTCACAGCGGTGTCTCTGTCAGGATGCAATTTAGGCACAACAGGGAATTGGAAACTTCCTGTTGAGCTGCCGTCACCCTAAACATGTCTCGCCTGGGAGAGTCCTGCAGCTGGCGAGTGCTGAGAACCCAGCCCTGCAGAGCTCTTCCCGTCACGTGGACTATAAACTTCCCGCTGCAAGAATAAAGGAAGGAGGTGCCTGCCAAGTGCACAGAGGGGGAAATGCATGTGATTTCACCATCTGAAGACATACATCACATTGGGCAACATCAGGGGGCAAAGAAAAGGAGGAAAGAAAGTAAAGAGTGTGCTGGGGAGCTGGCAGAGGATAGATCGTCGGGTCTTCACTGAAGAGACTCCCTGTGAAATGGGGCAGCCTTCCAGGGCCTTCCATCAGGCACGTGTTTTCACGGTGCAGCTTGGCTGTCTCTGGTCTGCACCCGGGAAAGGAAATCCTTCCATGCGCAGATGCCCACTTGGCAGCGCAAGGTCACCCAGGAGGAGAGCCGCGGTCAGGGGTGGAGGGATGTGAAGAGTGCTTTTGTGGGGGCACTGGATTCGACTCTTTGCTCTGCCGGCTACTAAGTGACCCTCCTGAAGCCAATCAACCTCCCTGAGCCTCTGCCACCTAGTCCATAAAACAGGATCAGAAAATGGAGATCAGCAACCCCACATTCCAGGTGCTTGGCCAACATGAAAACATTGTGTGTGTGGTCCTTTATTAATAACCAGTTCTGCATGAATCATGCATATTCTCCAGGGTGATGCCAGGAAAGTCATGAAGGCAAGGAGGGGAGACGTGACCCCAGCACAGAGCAGTCTTTTCTAAGACAAAGACGTTTTTATGTTTCTGAAACGCAAACTTGAAAAGCAAATGATGTGACCACTGTTTGTGACCCTTGGTATAAGAACAATACTTCTCCTGTGTTCCCGTTATCTTTGTCTTACTTTTATTAATGCAGCATAATTAATGTCAAAGTTCTCCTAAGCATTTCAGAAAGGCTACCTAGAATGTAGCCCAAGTGAGAAGAGTTGAACCTGGAAATTGTTTGAAAAGAGCAGAACAGCGGGCCACAACTGCGCAAAACAGAAATTGCAGAAATCAAAAGGGAAATTGCAGGGCGACAGGAATATTCGGGTTGGTGCTGGTTTCAGGATGAGACCGGGATCTTTGGCTTCCGCAGCACTCAGGATCTCCAGGCCAGGGCTGATTCTCTTTGTCCTGTTTCACAACGACAGGGATGGGGCTGGCACGTGGGCCACATCCCACCTGCTAGCTGCTTTTGAACAACCTGTGAGCTCAAAGAATTTTACATTTTTGATGGCTGAATTTAAAATGAAAGAAGAGTAGTATTTCATGACATGTGCAAATTATTTGAAATTAAATTGTTTTATGAGAACATAAAACAAAGTTTTATGAGAACACACCACAGCCCTTTGCTTATGGGGGCTTTCCTCTTCCAGCGTCAGAGCTCAGTAGTTTCAGTGAGGCCGTGTGTCCTGCAAAGCCTAAAATATTCACTATCTGGTCCTTGAGAAAAGAAGTTTGTCAGTATCTGCAGTACATGAAGACTGGCTCCTTTTTCAAAAAATGTTTTTGGAAATACAGTTGATTTACAGTGTTGTGTTAGTTTCAGGTGTACAGCAAAGTGATTCAGTTAGACATATATATATATATCTATATACATTCTTTTTTTTACATTCTCTTCCCTTATAGTTTATGACAAGATATTGAGTATAGTTCCCTGTGCTATACAGGAGGTCCTTGTTGGTTATCTATTTTATATATAGCAGTGTGTATCTGTTAATCCCAAACTCCTAATTTATCCCTCCCCCTTCCCCCTTTGGTAACCACAAGTTTGTTTTCTATGTCTGTGAGTCTATTTCTGTTTTGTAAATAAGTTCATTTGTATCTTTTTTTTAGAGTCCACATATAAGTGACGTCCTATGATGTTTGTCTTTCTCTTTCTGACTTCAGTGTGACCATTTCCAGGTCCATCCACGTTGCTGAAGACTTGACAGTTGTGGTTGCTGCTATGAAAATTCTTATTTTTATCCCTGAGCTCCCTTGGTTCTCTTTCCTGTTGTCCTGTGAACTTGCAATTATGGTTGTTCTTATCCACATTCACAACCATGCAAGAGTGGTCCTTTCAGGGGGGCCATGCCTTCCTCAGGGGCTCCTCGCTGGCTCCCAGATGTCACGCTCCAGTTGACAGCTACATCTTACCTTGGTTTTGAGCTCTGCCAACACAAGGCTCTTACTTGCCTGGCCCCGGAAGAGCACTTCCCTGACTTTCACACTGTTCTATCCTCCACGCACTTTGCCTTCTTCTGCCTGGAGGGATCAAAACAATCCATCCCTAGCCCTGGGTCTTTGATCTCATAAGCTTCAAACATGATCACTCCTCTGTTGTTGATTCTGATTTTACCCTTGGGGGAGTTGTTCAGATGTCGTTGCTGTTTCTCTTGTTTATGTGGCATTTTGTGGTAGCATCTGTTCCTGCCTTTGCTCATAGTCTAAGGCTGGGCATCCTCTTCTGGGAGGAGCAGGTTTGCTTTAAATCAGCACCTTCCGACCCCCACCCCCATGTGAGTACAGACGCCTGAGCTCCTGTGCTTTCACACCCTATCTGACCATCACCAGCACTGCCCACTGCTCCCTGTTTCTGTCTGAAATAGGTCTGTAGCACTGAGTTTATTTGTGAAGCAGAGGGAACAGGTCTTATATGTCCTGAATGATCATGGTCATACAGACTCTTCTCAGTTTATTACTTTCCTTCTGAAATTCTCAGGCACCTGCTCGATGAATAGTCTTTCAGAATCCCATCATTATGATTTCATAGTTTCAAAACTACTTTCCACGTTATTATAATAGCAATAATTGACCAATGATAGAAAAGGATCATTCTGTCCAAGAGATTTCTTTTCTATTGAGATGGGCTTTGAAATCCTGTCACTCACTTTCAAAAGCGAATCCCAATCTTTACATCAGAAAATGAATAAGTGGTTCTTGCAACTGTTGGAAGTACAGGTGTTATTTCCGTTCTTCCCAATTCTTCTTCTTTTCAGAACGTTTAATATATGTTTTCAAAAATTTTATCATCATAAACTTAACCTTTAGAAATAGATTTTCAGTTTTAAATGCTAGTAAGATAGGCTTGGAAGAGATAAGATATTGAGTTTAAAAAACTAGACCTTTGGTGAGCTCCCGGCGAACGTGCCATATCATAAACTAATTCTTGCCCTGGGACAAAGCTGGATTTGTTCATTCATTTCCCCCTTTTCTGTGATTCACAGAGCTCCCTATGATCTTAAGGCCCTGTTTCAGCAGAAGTCAGAGTCATGGCATTCCCTAATGTCAGTGGGATAAATTCTGGAACAAAGCCTGGATCCTAAAGTCAACCCACATAGGTTTCCTGAGGCAGAGCAGTCTTCATTAAACACCACTGCAGTCATCTTTGGTGATTGTGAAAAACTCTGGAGCCCTGTGATGGCATCAGTGGGAAGCAGGGTGTGTGATCAAACACCCATCAAGCTGTAACGGTTCTGTGTATGTGTGTGCATGTGGGTGTGCACGTGTGTGTGTGTGTGTGCACGTGCGTCTTTACTTCCCATGCATCTCTAGCCTCCAGACTGTTCCTCCTCTTGTGTTGTAATTAAATTGGTTGGAAAAGTGGAGAGGTTTTAGAATTAGCCGATGCTTAGGATGTAGTACATTGGGTAGCCCTGAAATGGGAGGGAAAACTATGAAAATGAAATTCTTTTTCTTTTTTCCATTTTTCTTTCTTTTTTCCTCTATGTACCACTAAAGAACTCCATGCCCTAGGAGAGTCCCTTGGGCTTTGTGCCAGTTAGCTGAGGTAATTTATGCCGAGACACATGTGATCAGAGACTGTCCCCACCAGAAGCATCGGCAGTTCAACAGCTGACAGAGTCCGGTGTTGGATGGGTTTCCAAGTCAGTTCCTCAGAATGCTCGTGGGCCTGCTTATTCTCTCATCATTAAGGTTTTTTAAAGTGAATCCCCTGGGAAAGCTTGCAACTAATTAATGTTCACCTTTGCATATACAGTCTATTTGAACAGTATGGTGCTGTTAACAAATACCAGAATTTGCTATTCAGTGAGACCCTCACTCATCAGTAGGGCTGCCCGTGCTCAGAGCCACTTGGAAGTACCTCTCCTGAAAGTGCAAGTTTAAAAACTAAACCATCAAGTTTTTGACTAAAGGAGCATATATGCGCACTCTAGTCAAAACATTTGATGGCTTTATATATGTATGTATATAAATGTAGGGCTTCCCTGGTGGCGCAGTGCTTAATAATCCGCCTGCTAATGCAGGGGACACGGGTTCGAACCCTGGTCCGGGCAGATCCCACATGCCGTGGAGCAACTAAGCTCATGTACCACAACTACTGAGCCTGTGCTCTAGAGCCTGCGAGCCACAACTACTGAAGCCTGTGCACCTAGAGCCTGCGTTCCGCAACAAGAGAAGCCACCACAATGAGAAGCCCGTGCACCGCAATGAAGAGTAACCCCCGCTCACTGCAACTAGAGGAAGCCGCGCACAGCAGTGGAGACCCTACGCAGACAGAAATAAATAAGTTTTAAAAAATGTATAGTTGTGTGTATTATATCTATGTATACATATGTAGTTTTGGATAACGTATTTATATACAGCCGTCAAAGTAGATATAATATATAGTAATTATTACCCTATAATAATATATATGATGTTATTACTAATCTAATACATGATACCCTGATCCAAATGGCTCTCTACGAAAATAAAAGCCATGACCAAAGGATGATTTTCTTGTCGTTGAAATGGTTAAAAACGTCCCTAAGTAACTTTTTTTTGAGCATTTATTCTTTGCCAACCCTGTGCAAAGTGCTCTCCGTCTATTATCACATTTGATCTTCATTACAGCCCAATGAGCTAGATATCATTATAATCTCCATTTTATAGATAAGACTGTTGAAGCTCAGGGGATCCTTACAAAGCCGCGCGGTAATAACTGCTGTGGCTACTTTTCATTAACTTGTATGGTATCTATAGAAACCAAGTTTACATAGAAGGAAAACAGCACAGGAGAAAGAGCATAGATGTGGAATTAAACAGACGTGTGTTTGGATCTTAGGACCTCTGATTAACCTTTTTCAGCCTGTTGCTTCATTTATCAGTTGTAAATGATATATATATATATATCTCTCTAAACAGGACTGCATACATATTCTATGCCAACTATAGGCATCAAGGAGCATTAGTTAATGGAAGCAGTGATCACTAGTATTATTGTGAAGGTATATGGGGAGGGACTTATCTGTACATGTATCAACTTAGGGATGGACAGAACAATGATGAGATTTTGAACCAAAATCAGAGAAAAAGAAAGCCTGGAACTGCTGTGGGAAGGCAAAGGACAGGAGAACTGGCCTTGTGGGCTGTGCTGGGGTTGAGACGTGCCCACAGATTCTTTGAGCCCCTCACATGAGCTGGAGTCCAGGCCCTTCCCGGGACTGTCGCTGGCTTTCCTGACTCCCCTCCCAATGCATGGAAAGAGGTGGAAGCCAGGCTGTTGACATCCACGGCCAGGTTCCCAAAGCGTCTGCTGCCTTCTTGTGGGACACGGGCTGGGGACCTGTTGGCCACCATAAGAGAAACACAGTCATTCTGAGGTTGCTGCAGGGGGAGGCCATGTGGATAGACACCAAGGAACGCCAGGTCCCCAGGCACAGCCACTGGAGTCAGTGAACGAACCTTGGAGAGGACCTTAGCCCTGGCCGCTGTCTAACCCACAACCTCATGCAAAACCCCGGCCAGATCTCTGGGCTGAGCCCAGCCAACTCCAGCTTCATGAGCAAAACAATTTAGGCACCTTGGAGCTATTGCCTGTTCAGTTCCAGATCACGGCAACAAAGCAAATATCGCAATAAAGTGAGTCACACAAAGTTTTTGGCTTCCCAGTGCATATAAAAGCCATGTTTACACTACACTGTAGTCTAGTAAGTGTGCAGAAGCATTATGTCTAAAAATCAGTGTATATAAGTTAACTTAAAAGTACTTTATTTCTTAAAAAAATGCTAACCATCGTCCGAGCTTTCAGTGAGTCGCAGTAGTAACATCAAAGATCACAGATCCCACAACAAACATTATAATCATGAAAGTTTGAAGTATTGCGCGAATTACCAAAATGCGACACAGAGACACAAAGTGAGCAAATGCTGTTGGAAAAATGGCACCAATAGACTTGCTCGACGTACAAAACTTCGATTTGTAAGAAATGCAGTATCTGCGAAGCACAGTAAGGCAAAGTGCTGTAGAGCGGGTTATGCCTGTATGACTATTGCTGTTGCAAGCCTTTGTTTGGGGGTGGATTTTCTTTTAATATAAATTTATTTATTTTATTTATTTATTTTTGGCTGCATTGGGTCTTTGTTGCTGCGCGCGGGCTTTCGCTAGTTGTGGTGAGCGGGGGCTACTCTCCGTTGTGGTGCGCAGGCTTCTTACTGCAGTGGCTTCTCTTGCTGTGGAACACAGGCTTTAGGTGCGCAGGCTTCAGTAGTTGTGGCACGTGGGCTCAGTAGTTGTGGCTCGCAGGCTCTAGAGAGCAGGCTCAGTAGTTGTGGCGCACGGGCTTAGTTGCTCCGTGGCATGTGGGATCTTCCCGGACCAGGGCTCGAACCCGTGTCCCCTGCATTGGCAGGCAGATTCTTAACCACTGCGCCAGCAGGGAAGCCCTGTGGTGGATTTTTTACTCAGCAATAAATTACTGGAACATGGGCACATCGTATGAGGAGATAACAAAATCGCTTACTTAGATATCATAGTACCTTTCTGTTTCTCACCTTGGTTTCCCCTTCCTGCTGCACTTTTTCCTTCTGGCCAAACACAAGGTAGACCTAATGATCTTGGTCCCCTGGGGGCCTTTCCAGTGCCTGAAGTTTATGATCTGGTCTCAAAGTGTTCCTTTCGGATTTCAGTCATTTGTGGCGAGCCCGGCGTTTCCATCTGACGTCAGGGAGCTTCCAGAACCTCAGAGGGTTAATTCAGGCTGCACTGTGTGTTCTGAGAATTGTCTCAGTGCTCTGCCTTTGGGTTACAGCACACATAAAAATGGGGGAAATTTGGAGAAATTTGTCAGGTGAAGGTCCCGAGTTTTCCAACACAGACATTAATGTTCTCACCCCCTCAGAAAGCCCTCTGAGTCTCGGTGTGTCAGGCTGAGGGATCATCCGTGGAGACAATGCCATTCCCTCTTCCTGGAATCCACGGGCAGAGGCCTGAGGCCACCGTGCCTGTCATTCCCTGTACATCAGAAGCAGGGGAGGCAGAAGCTTGGGAATCTCTGTGTCTGCACAGCCAGAGGAAATCAGATTGCAGGCAGAGCTTTGGAACACTTCAGCAGAGCAGCAAAACTTTCTCCTCCTCTCTCAGCCAGTTGCAGGCCTGGGCTCCAAGTAAATTAACTGAAGCGATTCAACAGGCTTGAATTCTGTCAGCAGCCCAACCATCCCCTTGTTTACTGTCGAAATAATTACTACTTTGCCATAATATTAGCTCTGAGCCATGACTCCATTACCATCATCACCGGAATATTACCCATTTATTATCTCCCAGCAACCCTGGAAGATGAATACTGGGCTTTGGAGACCAGTTGCTTTACAGCAGACAGGATCTGGGTGTGCATTGTTTAATGAGGTAAACTACATTACGGCCAGCACTCATGTGGCTGCAGTGACCCCACTTAGTCACTCTTAACCTGTAAATCTGCCACTGTCGCTGATGTGAGTCAGTGAGGAGGGGCAGCAGCCCTGGAGGAGGGGATGGACCCCAGGGGAGAGGACAGGAAAAGTGCACGGAAATCACCTGGGGGATCTTGTTAAATGCATCCTCAGGTTGAAATTCAGTAGGTCGGGTGGGGCTGGAAATTCAGCATTTCTAACCAGCTGGGTTAGAAAGTGAGCTAGGTCCTGTTTCTGGGTGTGTGCGGGGCCGGCGGGGAGCCTCAGAGGCGTGGTTGGACCACTGGAAACAGGAGAAGGAAGCGGCAGAGTTCATGCAGCCTCTGATCCTTTGGGCAAAATTCCTGAGATGACGCAAAGGTGATGTGATGGTTTAGACGTAATGAGAATGCCTCCCGTCTCCCAGCTCAGGAGAGGCGGGTCCACAGAAAGCTCTTTCTTATCCCTCCTGGCGTTTCCCAACTTCTTTTCTGCATCCTCGGTGTGACCACAGCCACCCATGCCGGCAGATCAGGAGAAGCGGAAGACAGAGCTGGAAACTGACATTTTCTTTTGGCCTGAGGGGTGGGAGAGGCTCCCAGAAACACAGACAGGTGCCCCGCCTGTGTGTGCACAGAGCTCTTTGCTTTGGAGGAAACGCAGCTGGAGACGCACCAGGGACCAAGGGAACTGAGCGGCAGATGAAAGGAGCGTCTGCATCAGGCCTCCCTTGTCAAGGATATCCCTGCTTCTCAGACTTTTAAGGTGCGCGGAAATCACCTGGGGGATCTTGTTAAAATGCATCCTCAGGTTCAAATTCAGTAGGTCAGGTGGGGCTGGAAATTCAGCATTTCTAACCAGCGCCTAGGGAAGCTGAGGCTGCAGGTCCACAGACCCACCTCAGGGGAAGTGAGGGCCCATGGAGAAGGGGGAGAGGCTCCTGGAGCAGAGAAAGGCCGGAGCCGGCTTGGCCCATTTCAGACGTGGCCAGATGGGGTTGTGGAGCTTTTGCTCTGTAATGTGCTGGCGACTTCCACGCAGGTCCCGGGGTGAGTGAGGCCTGAAGTTATCTCAGCAGTAATATCCCAAGACCAGTGGAGAGCAGGAAGTCTGTGTGAAGTCGCTGCCTTCGGTTGTCAGCGTCGAGAACATTGTGTTCCTGAAGTGTCCTAAGACATGACCTCTCTTGTATAAATTGTGAAAGAACCGAAAGAGCTTGGATATAACCTTGGACTCTTGAGATCTCAGTGCAATCCTGTTCTCCAGAGAGAAATACGCTTTCTGCCATGCCACTTAGGAGTTTCCCAAAGTAATCTCTTTTCTTGATCTCAAAAACCTTCTCTCCACACAAGCTAAATAAACTTGAAACTTAAGCAATGATTCCATTTATCAAGCCCAGGTAATTAAGGTTGAAATTAACAAAATTGTTCCCCAGAAAGTTCTAGAGGTTTTGTTTTGTTTTGTTTTTCTTTAAAGAGTTCAGCTAATGTGCTTCTCAAAAACCTGTCTCAGTTTACCCTCCTGTCTGTCTTATGGAATCTCTGTGTTTTACTAAGAGAGAGAAGGAGAGGGAGAGAGAGAAATCTTTGTGATTTAATGAGTAATCTTAGGAACAACAGGAACTGGCAGACAGAATAATTTGGGAATATATTTTACTGTGCATCTTCCCTACCAAAGCTTTTTGTTGTATTCCTCTGAAAACTTATTTTTATCTCAGGGTGTACATCTGAAGTATAACGGCAGGGTGTGTATGTGTGTGTGTTTCATTTTTTATGAGACTAGAATAACAATAATAATTTTCCCTTTAAATGCGATTCTAATTAAAGAAAAAGAACCGAAAGTTTTGTGTTGTCTCCCAAACTATTCCAGTAGTGGTTGGTTAACATGTATATGGTTTAGGAGCATAATTCCTTCCCTGGTTCATCTGCCCATCCATCCATCCATCCATCCATCCATCCATCCATCCATCCGCCCATCCATCCATCCATCGACAAACATTCGTTTAGCATCCACTAGTTTCCAGTAAAGCTGGAAAAAACAGAGTGGAAAAATAAAGACAAATGAGACATGATTACTGTCCTCAGGGATTTCACAGTTTATAGCAGGAGAGGCAGATACATAAATCATTGATTGGGATACCATTCATTTCTAACTGTTTTCTCCTCCCCCGGGTCCTGCAGACAGTTTACTTTCTATCTTATGTGGCTGATAATCAATCACGTGGTTCGTGTTCTGATACAGGTTTAACCATACTTATTGACTGGTTACCATGTGCTAGAGACAGTACTGTGTAATTAAGTTTAATCTTACTTCTCTTCATCCCCTCCTAGCAGTACAGTACAGTGGTGTCTAGTTACAGGAGCCAAAGTAACCAAGGGGATATTTGGGCTGTGGAGCAGGGACGAGCAATCAGAATAATTCAAACTTGTAAATACAGTGCCCTTGTTGTAATCGTGCCTGTTCTGGAACCTTCGCCTCTTACCATCACCTATCCCATTTTTCTCTATAAGAGGAAGTGAATGATGAGTTGCCCCCTATGCTTAGATACTCAAAGTATCTATGACACAGATAAAAATCCGGGGTGCCTGAGCTAAAAGTTATCATGAAAAGCAAAAAATTTTTGCGTGTGTTTGTCTGTAAGTCTTTTATCCATCGCAGCACCCTCCTGTCCTGCTCCCTGACTTCAAGTACATCCGTCAAGCCCAATTGCCCATAAACAGTAGGAATGCTCTGTTAAGAAGCAGCTTTGGGAGGAAGGATGTAAACTACCCTTTGTGGTGGGCGTTTCAGTGTGTGTGCTGTGTTCTCTCACTTAGAGACAAATTGCTGTGGGTAAAACATGCATTTTGCTCTCAGATGCCATCCCAGCCTTTGTTCAAGTGCACTTTGCAGAGGCACAGTCAAGGGTGGTAGTTTGATGCCATCTCCTTGGTTTCTTTCATCATTTTTGTGTGTCCCTCAGCTGATCGGCAGAATTCAGAAGCCCTCGAGCCCTCAGCAGGTCACTCTGTCCTTAGCCCATCAGCCGGCCAAGGCTTCAGCGACCTGGGGACCCTCTGGAAGTCTCGTTTGCATTACCAGCTCTATTGAGCCACTCTCAAGGGGGGGAGCACATTAACAATTAAATTACCTACAAGAAGATGGCTGAACTTGCCTTTTAGATTCCCTGGAAATAGGGTATCATCCTGAGTAAAGTCTTTAAGCTTCTAAATTTGTAAAGACAAATGGCAAACTTCTGCTTAGCTAAAAAAAGAGAAAGAGAGAGATAGGGGTGGGCAGTGGGAGAAAGAAAGAATAACAAAGAAAGAAGAGGAAGGAAGGCATCGGGCATCTCACCTGCCTTTCTTCTACCCTGGTTATCAAAAGAGCAAAGAAGTCTCTGCTCCACTTTCTCCCCCGAGATGCGCAGGTCTGAGGCTTTCACGTGGCCCAAGTAGCCACCCTGCTTGCAAGGAAAAGCAAGAACAGACACCAAGTATCTGAGATTCCTGAGATCACTCCGCAAATTAAAACCTTTTATCAGCCTCTAATAGCTGTGCAAACTGATTATATTTGGACCAAACTTTGCCAGTGACTCCCCCGAGGTATTATTATAAAATTTTGAGCTTGGAAATGTGTCCCCTTGTCCCCATTCTGTCAACATGTTTCAGCGGCAGGAATGGAGCTCCCGATCGTTTCAGCTTCCATGATGTGCTTTGCGTAAACCGTGGCATTTGCAGGCTGGTGGGGCTGAGAGGGGGGCAGAGGGAGCACAGCTGTATTTGAAAACACACAGAGGTGTAAGAGGCTGCCATCAGGCTTCACATGCAGGGGCTGAGTTTCAAGAAGGATCCATTTTATTTTTCTCCCAAATTTTAGGGAACTGCTGCAGGGATCTTAGCTCACTCAACATCTCTGTTGAAACAGCTTCTAACTTAGTGGGGAGGGTATATCACCCACCTTCTCAAGATCCCCATTTTTTCATGCAGGAACAGCAGTCCCCAGCATGTCGCATTTCAAATCCTTGGCCAGGTCTTAGAGCAAAATCTGGAGGAGGGGGGCTTTCTCCAAGAGCTTGGTAAGAAGTTGGTAGACCCCAGTTTGTCTTGGAGGATTTAGGTTTACAAATAATAAAGGTTCACACCCTATGTGGTTGAAATGAATTTTTCAGTGTTCATCAAACACACTGGGACAATGTGGCACCGTTAGAGGTACGTGGTGGCACTCCTTGTGCCTGTGAGTGCCAGCGGGTCCCTTTCTATCCTTCCTGATAATTCTCTGCATGGCTGGCCTCCGAGAGCAGAGTCACTCTGCAGCAATGTTCCCATCCTCATGCACAGAGGCCCATGAAACGATCAGCGTCAAAGGAGACTGGAGAAGCCAGCTTCTCTGAATGGTAGCTGGTGTTCATTTCCTTTGCTGCCTTCATTTAGTCCAGCTGAAAGCAGGAAAATGAGTGAGATGACCTTCCAATGTACTTGGGCAACTCAGGACAGTGTGTTTTGACCACTGCCAGAACTGACCATCTGCCTAACTTTTTGACCAACCGTGGGCCACTGGTGCAGGCAGGGAGCCTGAAGGGACTTGCCCAATAGTCGGGGGAGAATTTTAGGGCTAGCATATCACGATGCAGACCCTCTGGCCCTGCAATGTGGCTCAGAGCCCTGCCAGGCTCAGCGCAGAGACAGGGGATGTGGAACAAGCGGGCTGCCGGGGTCCAGACCCTCCCTCACCAAAGGGTCCCGGGTTCGTTTTTGTCTCTGCCATCTGCTGTCCCATCTCGAGGGCTCCCAGTATGGGTTCCTCTGATTCTTGAATTCTTTCCAGTTGTCTCTAATTACACTGCAGATCCATAAATCATCCCAGGCTGGGGCTGACAGGGAGCAACATGGGCGCCCTGCCACTTGAAGCTGGGGCTCCCAGCCACACCTGCCGAAGGTGCCTCTGAGGCAGCCGCCCAATCCCTGCTCAGGGCATACAGGAGGGATGCCCAGTCACTCAGCCACCCGTGCCCCCGGGAGCCCCCTATCTATGGGTCATCCCTGAATATGTGTTCTTGCCCTAGTACCTGCCTCAGGCAATGCAGTCAGGCTGGAAGAATTTAGGCTGTGTGTCTGGACCAGAGGTGGGGATCGCTGTCTCCACACTGAAGGCAGCTGACTGGAAAGGTGATGCGGTTATTTCGTCTGGAGTTTTATGAACTCAGGACAGCACCTCTCAAATTTTGCTAAATAATGCAATAGATTGATTCATTGGTTCTGGGATGGGTCTAGAAATCTGCATTTTTTTAACATCTTTATTGGAGTATAATTGCTTTACAATGGTGTGTTAGTTTCTGCTGTATAACAAAGTGAATCAGCTATACATATACATATATCCCCATATCTCGGCCCTCTTGCGTCTCCCTCCCTCCCAGCCTCGCTATCCGACCCCTCTAGGTGGTCACAAAGCACTGAGCTGATCTCCCTGTGCTACGCGGCTGCTTCCCACTAGCTCTCCATTTTACATTTGGTACTGTGTTTATGTCCGTGCCACTCTCTTACTTCGTCGCAGCTTACCCTTCCCCCTCCCCGTGTCCTCAAGTCCCGTGTCCTCAAGTCCATTCTCTATGGCTGCGTCTTTATTCCTGTCCTGCCCCTAGGTTCATCAGAACCTTTTTTTTTAATTCCATATTTATGTGTTAGCATATGGTATTTGTTTTTCTCTTTCTGACTTACTTCACTCTGTATGACAGACTCTAGGTCCATCCACCTCACTACAAATAACTCAATTTCGTTTCTTTTTATGGCTGAGTAATATTCCATTGCATATATGTGCCACATCTTCTTTATCCATTCTTCTGTCGATGGACACTTAGGTTGCTTCCATGTCCTGCCTATTGTAAATAGTGCTGCAATGAACATTGTGGTACATGACTCTTTTTGAATTATGGTTTTCTCAGGGTATATGCCCAGTGGTGGGATTGCTGGGTCATATGGTAGTTATACTTTTAGTTTTTTAAGGAACCTCCATACTGTTCTCCATAGTGGCTGTATCAATTTACATTCCCACCAACAGTGCAAGAGGGTTCCCTTTTCTCCACACCTTCTCCAGCATTTATTGTTTGTAGATTTTTTGATGATGGCCATTCTGACTTGTGTGAGGAGATACCTCATTGTAGTTTTGATTTGCATTGCTCTAATGATTAATGATGTTGAGCATTCTTTCATGTTTTTGTTGGCAAGCTGTATATATTTTTTGGAGAAATGTCTGTTTCGGTCTTCTGCCCATTTTTGGATTGGGTTGTTTGTTTTTTTGTTATTAAGCTGCATGAGCTGCTTGTAAATTTTGAGGTTAATCCTTTGTCAGTTGCTTCATTTGCAAATACTTTCTCCCATTCTGAGGGTTGTCTTTTCGTCTTATTTATGGTTTCCTTAAAAACTTAAAAGCTTTTAAGTTTCATTAGGTCCCATTTGTTTATTTTTATTTCCATTTCTCTAGGAGGTGGGTCAAAAAGGATCTTGCTGTGATTTATGTCATAGAGTGTTCTACCTATGTTTTCCTCTAAGAGTTTTATAGGAAAAACATTTTTTCTCCTTCAGTTTGTTAATACGGTGTATCACATTGATTGATTTGCGTATATTGAAGAATCCTTGCATTCCTGAGATAAACCCCACTTGATCGTGGTGTATGATCCTTTAATGTGCTGCTGGATTCTGTTTGCTAGTATTTCGTTGAGGATTTTTGCATCTATGTTCATCAGTGATATTGGCCTGTAGTTTTCTTTCTTTGTGACATCTTTGTCTGGTTTTGGTATCAGGGTGATGGTGGCCTCGTAGAATGAGTTTGGGAGTGTTCTTCCCTCGGCTATATTTTGGAAGAGTTTGAGAAGGACAGGTGTTAGCTCTTCTCTAAATGTTCGATAGAATTCGCCTGTGAAGCCATCTGGTCCTGGGCTTTTGTTTGTTGGAAGATTTTTAATCACAGTCTCAATTTCAGTGCTTGTGATTGGCCTGTTTATATATTCTATTTCTTCCTGGTTCAGTCTCGGAAGGTTGTGCTTCTCTAAGAATGTTTCCATTTCTTCCAGGTTGTCCATTTATTGGCATATAGCTGCTTGTAGTAATCTCCCATGATCCTTTGTATTTCTGCAGTGTCAGTTGTTACTTCTCCTTTTTCATTTCTCATTCTATTGATTTGAGTCTTCTTCCTTTTTTTCTTGATGAGTCTGGCTAATGGTTTATCGATTTTGTTTATCTTCTCAAAGAACCAACTTTTAGTTTTATTGATCTTTGCTATTGTTTCCTTCATTTCTTTTTCATTTATTTCTGATCTGATCTATGATTTCTTTCCTTCTGCTAACTTTGGGGTTTTTTTCTTCTTCTTTCTCTAATTGCTTCAGGTGTAAGGTTAGCTTGTCTGAAATGTTTCTTGTTTCTTGAGGTAGGATTGTATTGCTATAAACTTCCCTCTTAAAACTGCTTTTGCTGCATCCCAAAGGTTTTGGGTCACCGTGTTTTCATTGTCATTTGTTTCTAGGTATTTTTTGATTTGCTCTTTGATTTCTTCAGTAATCTCTTGGTTATTCAGTAGTGTATTGTTTAGCCTCATATGTTTGTATTTTTTACAGATTTATTCCTGTAATTGATACCTGGTCTCATTGTGTTGTGGTCAGAAAAGATACTTGATACGATTTCAGTTGTCTTAAATTTACCAAGGCTTGATTTATGACCCAAGATATGATCTATCCTGGAGAATGTTCCATGAGCACTTGAGAAAAATGTGTATTCTGTTGTTTTTGGATGGAATGTCCTATAAATATCAATTAAGTCCATCGTGTTTAATGTATCATTTAAAGCTTGTGTTTCCTTACTTATTTTCATTTTGGATGATCTGTCCATTGGTGAAAGTGGGGTGTTAAAGTCCCTTACTCTGAATGTGTTACTGTTAATTTCCCCTTTTATGGCTGTTAGTATTTGCCTTATGTATTGAGGTGCTCCTATGTTGGGTGCATAAATATTTACAATTGTTATGGCTTCTTCTTGGATTGATCCCTTGATCATTATGTAGTGTCTTTATTGTCTCTTGTAATAATCTTTATTTTAAAGTCTATTGTGAATGATATGAGAATTGCTACTCTAGCTTTCTTTTGATTTCCATTTGCAATGAATATCTTTTTCCATCCCCTCACTTTCAGTCTGTATGTGTCTCTGAGTCTGAAGTGGGTCTCTTGTAGACAGCATATATACGGGTCTTGTTTTTGTATCCATTCAGCCAGTCTGTGTCTTTTGGTTGGAGTATTTAATCCATTTACATTTAAGGTAATTATTGATATGTATGTTCCTATTACCATTTTCTTAATTGTTTTGGGTTTGTTATTGTAGGTCTTTTCCTTCTCTTGTGTTTCCTCTCTAGAGAAGTTTCTTTAGCATTTGTTGTAAAGCTGGTTTGGTGGTGCTGAATTCTCTTAGATTTTGCTTGTCTGTAAAGGTTTTAATTTCTCCGTCGAATCTGAATGAGATCCTTGCTGGGTAGAGTAATCTTGGTTGTAGGTTTTTCCCTTTCATCACTTTAAATATGTCCTTCCACTCCCTTCTGGCTTGCAGAGTTTCTGCTGAAAGATCAGCTGTTAACCTTATGGGGATTTCCTTGTATGTTATTTGTTGTTTTTCCCATGCTGCTTTTAATATTTTTTCTTTGCATTTAATTTTTGATAGTTTGATTCATATGTGTCTTGGTGTGTTTCTCCTTGGATTTATCCTGTATGGGACTCTCTGCACTTCCTGGACTTAAGATTGACTATTTCCTTTCCCATATTAGGGAAGTTTTCAACTATAATCTCTTCAAATATTTTCTCAGTCCCTTTCTTTTTCTCTTCTTCTTCTGGGCCCCCCATAATTCAAATGTTGAATTTGAATAATTCAACGATTAATGTTATCCCAGAGGTCTCTAAGACTGTTCTCAGTTCTTTTCATTCTTTTTTCTTTATTCTGCTCTGCTGTAGTTATTTCCACGATTTTATCTTCCACATCACTTATCCATTCTTCTGCCTCAGTTATTCTGCTATTGATTCCTTCTAGAGAATTTTTAATTGCATTTATTGTGTTGTTGATCATTGTTTCTTTGCTCTTTAGTTCTACTACATCCTTGTTAAATGTTTCTTGTATTTTCTCCATTCTATTTCCAAGATTTTGGATCATCTTTACTATCGTTATTCTGAGTTCTTTTTCAGGTAGACTGCCTATTTTCTCTTCATTTGTTTGGTCTGGTGGGTTTTTACCTTGCTCCTTCATCTGCTGTGTGTTTCTGTCTTCTCATTTTGCTTCACTTACTGTATTTGAGGTCTCCTTTTCACAGGCTGCAGGTTCATAGTTCCCGTTGTCTTTGGCGTGTGCCCCCTAGTGGCTAAGGTTGGTTCAGTGGGTTGTGTAGGCTTCCTGGTGGAAGGGACTGGTGCCTGTGTTCTGGTGGATGAGTCTGCATCTTGTCCTTTCTGCAGGACTGCATCCAGATGTGTGTTTTGGGGTGCCTGTGACCTTATTATGATCTTAGGCAGCCTCTCTGCTAATGGGTGGGGCTGTGTTCCTGTCTTGCTAGTTGTTTGGCATGGGGTGTCCAGCACTGTAGCTTGCTGGTCGTTGAGCAGAGCTGAGTCTTAGCGTTGAGGTGGAGATCTCTGGGAGAGCTTTTGCCCTTTGATATTACGTGGAGCCGAGAGGTCTCTGGTGGACCAATGTCCCGAACTTGGCTCTCCCACCTCAGAGGCACAGGCCTGACACCCGGCCGGAGCACCAAGACCCTGTCAGCCACACGGCCCAAGTCTACAGTTGCTCCCAAAGTCCACAGCCTCAATTTTGGGATGACTCATTGTCTATTCAGGTATTCCAGAGATGCAGGGAACATCAAGTTGATTGTGGAGCTTTAATCCGCTGCTCCTGAGGCTGCTGGGAGAGATTTCCCTTTCTCTTCTTTGTTCTCGCAGCTCCCAGGGGCTCAGCTTTGGATTTGGCCCCGCCTCTGCGTGTAGGTCACCTGAGGGCGTCTGTTCTTCGCTCAGACAGGACGGGGTTAAAGGAGCCGCTGATTCGGGGGCTCTGGCTCAGTCAGGCCTGGGGGAGGGAGGGGCACGGAGTGCGGGGCGGGCCTGCGGCGTCAGAGGCGGCGTGACGTTGCACGAGCCTGAGGCGCGCCGTGCGTTCTCCCGGGGAAGTTGTCCCTGGATCCCGGGACCCTGGCAGTGGCGGGCTGCACAGCCTCCCCGGAAGCGGGGTGTGGAGAGTGACCTGTGCTCGCACACAGGCTTCTTGGTGGTGGCAGCAGCAGCCTTAGCGTCTCATGACCGTCTCTGGGGTCCGCGCTTTTAGCCGCGGCTCGCGCCCGTCTCTGGAGCTCATTTAGGCAGTGCTCTGAATCCCCTCTCCTCGCGCACCCCGAAACAATGGTCTCCTTACTCTTAGGCAGCTCCAGACTTTTCCCCCTAGAAATCTGCATTTTAAACATGTACCCCAGGTAATTCTTGAGTGGTGATCCCACACCCCACCTTAAGGACCACTGAACATTGGATTCCACTGTCCCTCTCCCTGGCCGTGGGGCTAAACGACCACTGGTTCTGGATGGTGTGCTGATGCTCTCTTTCCAACCTTGCCATCCGAATAAGGACACAGATCCCTGCTGCTTAGAACCACCCTCAGCCTGTCTGGCACTGGAGCTGCAGGCCCAGCCCAGGTGTCGCACTGAGTCCTGCGTCCACGACGTACTGGGCCAGGAGGGAGCCTGGTGCCCCCAGCCCCCGTGTTCAGGGCACAGATGGCTGGCTAATGGGGCGGAGCTAGCCAGAGTGCCTTCTATTAATGGAGCAGAATATAAACAGAATAAAGCCTTCATTTCCCAGGCTGTGGTTTCATTATTAATATACTTTACAGTTCACGGGTTGTACGTCCGCGCCTGTGTTTTCTCAGCTGGTATAATCTGCGGCTCCAAGTGAGAACAGTCATAAAATTTTCATTTCCAGTTGAATGTGCGTCCAATTCGCCGTGAAATGTTCTATCTGTCGTGAATATTAAGTGCTCTGAAGCAGTAGCTGCTGGATTAGGCAGGGAGACTCCCGGGCCCCTGCCCGGCCTGGCAGAGTATGAGGCTCGCTGGGCCAGGCTGGCACTGTCCCTGGGAAGCTGCTGGAGGAGGGCAAAAGGGTACAAAGGCCGCTGAGGGGTCAGGGGAATGGAGGATGGGCAGCTCGGGGCCAGGGAAAGGCAATCAGGCTGGAGGTCAAAGGGGCCTGGAAGTTCAAGTGCAGGGAAGTTGAGGCAGGGTAGGGCGGACCGGGGAGGCTGGAGTGGGCAGGCCAGATGCTGGAAGGCACCTGCCTTTACACATGTGGATAAAGGGATGTGGGAGCACGCCCGGCTGAGGTGCAGGACATGAGAGGTCAGCAATTAGGAAAGCACTTCTGTCCCCAAGCCTGCAGACCGGGGACAGGTGACAGTGCAGGGCCTAGGTCCTAGGAATCAGTGTCTCCCACTGCCTGCCGCCTGGAGGGGAGTGTTGCTTCCAACAGTAGCCTCATCCTTCCTTCCCACTAACTCTCTGTGCACCCCACTCCAGCTGGTTGTGTCTTCCCAACGCCTTCCCGCCTCTCCTAACTCCTGGGGAACGTGCATTCAGGGTGGGGGAGGAGGTGGGACCAGGAGGCCTCCTGGGCTGCACTCCACTTAGTCCTCCCAGCCGCCGCCCCAGGGGCTTTCCTCCCCGCGGCTGGGTGCCCATCCTGGAGGGCTTGATGCGGCCGCTGCCCCGGGCTGGAGGGAGTGACAGGCAAATGGAAGACTGAGCTGGAGCTAGTGGAGGCTGTGGCCTCAGGCCCACAGCTTCATTAGTGCTGCCAGAGGAGCTGGCTGTGCCCGTGGGAGACCCCTGGGAAGAATCTCTTGGTGCTGCCGGAGCTGGAGGCTGGTGCAGGCCTGGGGCTCAGCCTCCATCTCCCCCCTGGCGGGTGGGAGAGTCCCAGCCTGGCCGGCAGGGGGAGAGAGAGAGAGAGAGAGAAGTTGTGCGTGTGTGTGTGCGTGTGTGCTTATCTGTATACACACAGTCGCACATCCAGAGTCAAGAGGCTAGAGCACCCCTGGCTATTTACGCTGAAAGCTCCCAGCAGCCCAGGGTTGGGGATTTCCCTCCCTTAGGGTTAAGGACCACAGCGCAGCTACAAGCTCCCATGATTTCTTCAAGATCCCAGCACAGAACTCAACGAGGAGCCGCAAGAAAACGCCCATACTCTGGTCAGGAGGCATCCCTCCGCCACCCCCCGATTCTGGGTTTGGCTCCCTTCTTAGTTTCAAGTTGTTTCTCTTTGGATATCATTCAAATAATTTTGTGTTTCTCAAACACACACCTACTGGGAGACATAAGTTGGGAAGAAGTTGAAAATAACCTGGACAAAGGTGGTGAAGTGACCAAAGATGAGTGACACGCCAACAGAATCCTAAATGCACCCAGTCTCAATCCTGGGACCCAGAGCCCGCCCCCTCTCACGCTGACCGACCGCACACCTACTCCTCTTAATTGCTTACATGTACCGTGGAAACAAACCCAGAATTGTGCGCTGAAAGTGAGTGACGTGATCAAAGATGAATAACACACCCAGCAAACCCCAAGCAGAGCCTCACTCCTGCCCTTTTCCTCCACGGCCCCTGCAGGGGTCCCAGGGCAGGCCCACTACATTCCTGTCCCTGCAGATGCCCCTCCCTATGCCCAGAACCCCACTCCATCCCCCCCAAACCTCCCACTCACCCGGAAATCCTTCAGTTTACATGCAATCTTTGGGAACCCCCCTTGGCACCCCCAAAGCACAGCTCCTTTCCTGGGCTTCCCTGGGTGCGAGCTGGACATGCACTCCCCTCACTTCCAGGGTTCATCACACAGAGGTGTGTTATCTGTTTGCATGTCCAGCTCCCTGGAGAGACAGTGAGTTTTTCAGAGCAGAGACTATAGAACCTCCATCCTTTCACAGCTATCCAGCCCAGAGCCTGGGAGCATGGGCCCTGGAATTAGACAAATTTGGGTTTCAACCCCAGAGCAGCCACTTACGTGCTATGAAACCCCAGCTGAATCCTATAACCTACTTGTGCCTGGATCGATTTCCTCTTCTCTAAGAAGGGGATAAGTAGCTTCCTTAAAGGGCAGGTTATAAGACATCCATGAGGTAATATATGGAACAGGAAACTAAGAATGATATTGAACATAAAATAAGTGCTCAGTAAATGCTGGTTCCCTTTCCTTTAAGAAATATCTCTTCTTTCCAATAAATGTTTGTTGAATGAATGAATAAGAAAAACAAATGCAGTAAAATGCAAAATGAATTAATGGTTTAGATTCAGATTCTGTGAGGGATTCAGAAGGAAAAGATTATCAAGATCAAGTGTGGAAAAGGTCTGCCAGGAGGAGTTGGCCCTCCAAGTGACCCTTGATTTAGAGATGAGTACCTTTTTCTTCTGAATCTAAGAGGTTAGCCCTCTACACATGTGTAGGTCTCTCTCTCTCTCTCTCTCTCTCTCTTCTATTCTCTGATCCCTTCCCTTTATTGGAGCTGAAAATTTAGCTCATGCTTTCTACGTCATGGAGTTTTATCCCATGTATTTCTTTAACCTTATATTAAAATTGTTAACGTCTCAGAAAGGTCTCTTTCAGCTCTTAATTCCTGGGATCTTCCAAGAACGTCACCGTATCCCCGTCGGCCCTGCAGAGAGGGCCCTGAAATGACATTAAATGGTCACAGTCCAAAGCATCTGCACATGGGAGAAAATGGAGAAATTAAGAGTAACTGCTCTGCAACCATGCATGCCTGCTTAATCCTTAATTCTACCCCTTGTTGCTCAGAATTCCCGCCCTTAGACTGCATTCAAAATCAATCCCACCAGTGGCCCCTTCTCAGGGAGCGACAGGGGAAAAAACTGTACATCCTTCTCCTGGCTTGTCACTGCAGAGTTGAGATAATAATAGTCTTTTTCTGATCCCCTGAACTTTCCCATCTGCTTCATAAAACAATGGCAATTTTTCCCTTGCTGTCTTCCCCTCTCTCTCTTTTATTTTTATCCTCCTACACTATAATTTAAAACTGTCGCAGTGCTATAGCCCTTGAGGGTTTTTTTTCCGTTTCTTCTCCCCTTGCCTTAATACATGACTGTTATTTAAGATGGTCTTTCATCTGACCACAGGAAGCTTCCTGAGCTGGGGTACTGCCTTGTGCCTTTGTGGAGGGAGGGTAGGGCCGGCCTGGCCCCTGGCTTAGCCCAGGACCTGCTTCCCTTCAGCACTGCAGAAGTGCTGTTTGTGTGTTTGCTTGGTTTTCCCCCCCGAAAGGCATTTTTTAGGAAGACATCAGAAGCTGAGGTCCCAGAAATGCCCCCACCTCTGAAGTCACCGTCATATCAAGCTAGTGACCCTCAGTGGCCCACCAGGCATCAGGTCCAGACAAAGCAATTGCAGCTAGATGCAGCAAGTGCAGCGCGCCCGCAGGCGCCAGGAGGGGACCTGTGTCAGCCACCGAGCACAGACACTTCCAGCTGTTGCTATGCAAGCTTCTCCCCGCCTATTCTGCCAGCCACACCCATGCCGACTGAGCACCCTGCCTCGGCTGGACGGTGACGTGCACGAAAGGGCAATGCCAGGGGCTGCTTTCCCGGGGAAATGTCATCTATTTTAGGTATCTCAAAGGAAGGCATCTCAGCCCAGCGTTTCCCAGCCGGCGCTACAGTACCCCTTGCCTCTGGTGTGGACCTCTAGCCAGTCATCACTCTGCTGTAAAATTCTTCACACACCACCGTCTCTGTGTCAGTTCATTTCCATGGATGCACCTGTACCTCCGAAAGTGAGTTTGGCCTTGTCTTTTCTCTCCAGAGCCGCCTCTGAGCTGGCATCGGCAAAGCAATCATATTGTAAATGATCTTCATGAAGGAAGATGCCACTGCAATAAAACACAGGGACAGAACAAGGCTGAAGGCTAGAATATAGTGTGTGTGTGTGTGTGTGTGTGTGTGTGTGTGTGTGTGTGTGTGTGTGTGTGTGTGTGTGTGTGTGTGTGTGTGTGTGTGTGTGTGTGTGTGTGTGTGTGTAGGGGGGTTGCTGGGAAGGCCTGTCCCAGCCTTGTGGAGATGATTACTCTGCTCTTTGGAATATGCAGTCATCCCGCCAACTGGAGAAGGAATCTCTGGGGAACACAGGGACTGCCTGGCCCCAGCTGGTCTGCTGGGGAGGCCACAGGCCCACTGGAAGTGGACGAGCTTTGCATCTTAGGTAGAGTGGGCTGTCTCCTTGGCTGTGGTACCCAAACAGATGGGTGGCAGGAGGAGGTTCCCAGAGGTCTGGTCTCTTGGTTCAGGTTTTGGAATTTGTTCCTTTGGATTAGATGTCATGGCTTCTGTCCCTTCCTCTCCTCTGGAAAGCTCCCTTCTCTTAAACGCTGGAAAGCATCTTTAAAGCCACAGAGATATTAAGGTGAGAGAGAGGCAAGAAGTCAGGAGCCTGAATCTCTTGGTGAAGGAGATTCCCAGCCCCAAAGTGGTGACACAGGTCAAGGCTACAGCCATGAGCCCTCCTTGATGGGCTTTCCTTTAACTGTACGTTTCTTACTTATCCTACAGCTAACTGATCCTCTCTTTATCTGTGCCACATCTTTTAAACTTTTCCATTGGTATTTTTAATCTCATTTATTATATATAATTTTTTTGCTTTGAGAAGTCTTGTTTTGTTTTCCTCAAATACGCTATTTACTCTTCACAGTTTCGTTTTCCATGAAGATTTTTTAGGCTTTTCATTCGTCTCTTTGTATAAAATAAGCATGGCTGTTTTATAGTCTCTGTTTCATTTTTTTTTATCTGACGTATCTGTGAGTCTGTTTTTTGTCATCTACCTTATGCTTCTCTCCCTCTTAATATCATGTTTCTTCTGTGCCTATTTATGTTTTGCTGTATGATGGTCATTGTGTTTAAAAAAAAAAAAAGCTTGAAACAATTTAAACCCTAGGACTAAAGTATTTTCCTCCAGAGATGATGAAGGTTTGTGTCTGCAAGATGGTTGGGGGACTCTGTTCAAAATCACTTTAAACTAAATTAAGGTCTTCTTGTTCCCTGGGTAACCCAGGTAGTTCAAACCATGATGCACTTTCTTGGAAGGATGTTCGACTTTCAATTCACTCTCATCTTGGGGATGAGGCCTCCTGAGGCCTCAACTTATGATAGCAATGTTTTCTATTAGACACACCCCACTTCAAAGAGGTCTCCAATTTTGGTTTCTGTTCTGCTGGCCTGTTGAGGTTGTCCAACAAATTCAGCAAATGCCCACAGATTAGGGGCCAGCTGTCTCTTGATTCCTGTTTTCCCTTTAATTCAAGGTCTGGTAGTTCCATACCAGGAAGGAATCTCTTTGGTGCTTTTAGGAGGGATGTAAAATGTGTCTCAATTAGCTCTTTCAGGGGGTTTCAATAGGAGGGCTGGCTGAATGATCTAATCTGTCCTTTCCAGAAATAGGAGGGTCAGTATTTTCTTTACCTACAACCCGTATCACCCTTCCATCACATACTGAAACTTATTCACGTGATGATGGCTGTCCTCATGGAGTCCTCTCCAATCCTCATGGACTGTTTGACTTTGTATGAAGTTTTTATCCCTCTGGGTCTCAGTATCCTTAGATGTGAAATGGGGAGACCCATAACTTGCACTGCCTCCCTCACAGGGTTATTGCAAAGCTAAATCAGATCATAAATGTTTGTTTTTCCTTGATTTGATGATGTGCATATGAAGTGTTTTGAGATACGACGAGTCTACTATGTACTTACTAGGCTTGGAATTTGCTTGCTTCTCAAAGAGGGTAGAGTCAAATGAGGAGAGTGATTAACTGGGGGCCGGGGCCCCCCCATTTCTGCTGGCCCCCTTCTCCCAGGAGAACAAAGTCTTCCTGATGAACGTGAAGGAACCCAGAATCTGGGAACAGGAAATGCCCCTGAGCCCGAGGTTCTGCCTCACCTGCCCTCCTGCCAGTACAGAGGGAACTCCGGGGAGTCAAGGGGCCTTGCCCTTCCCGGTGGAAGGTCTTGGCAGGTGGGTTCTTCCTGGACCCTCACTCGGCCAAGAAGCCCTTCAGTCTCCCTCGTCCACCTGCCCTGTCCTCCCAGCTTGGCCGGGGCTGGTTGGTCAGCGCAGCTGTACTTAGCAGACCTTCTTCTCCTCATCTTTAACATTTGTTCCGCGTCTTACGAAAAATTGGAAATTTATCTGCAATCATCCCTTTGCCTCGCCTCCCTACCAGCTCCCCCTTCTCCTCGCTTCTTCTCATTTATTTCTGACAGGCATCAGGCAACAAGTTCTTAATTTGATGACCTAGATGCAGCGGCAGGCAGAACAACAAGCTGGACCAGGGCTGCCTGCCGGGTGCAGTTAGTGGTCCTGGGCGTCCCAGGCCGTGCACCGCCCAGTCCTGAGAGCAGAGTGCCCAGAAAGGGGGTAGGGTGCGTGGGCGAGGAATGGAACTTGGGGAGGGGCTGGGAAGCAGGAAAAGAAACCCCCAACAAAGATCTACAGTGTTCTGTGAGGAAGCTGGTACTGATGGAAGGATATGAGGCTCAGATGTGGGTGGGAGGCGTCTGCGAGCAAGTTCACTGCTGGTGGAAAGAAAGAAGGAAGACTCATGCAACTTTGGATGCTCTTTGGATGGTCTCTGATAATGCTCGGTGAGAATCATGGGTAGGATGTATGGATACTTGGGTCTTTCCATGACTGACATATGGCTGGGTAAGCAAAGGACGTGTCTGTGTACACACCTCGTTCTGAAATTGTGTTCAGACTAACACTGATGGTCTCTGAGAGGTTAATAGATATTTCTGTAGGGAGGAAAAATGTACTGTGTTCAAATAAGTTTTAAAAACTGTGTGTGCTCTGTTACCCATTTGGAGGTCCGTGGTGTATAACGACTGATCAAAGATTCTGAAGAGCCCTGCATTTAATCGATTTAATCCAAAATTTCTCCAAACTTATTTGGTAAAGAAGTCTTTCTTTTCGAATACTGATTGCAGTAACGTCTTGCAGGGCACTTAGACTTGGGGGAAAACATTAATCCTAAAGCAATAGCCCCCTCTGTTTTTCCTCTGCTATTCGGGGATTTTCCATCCAGCAAGAGCATGTTTCCAGAATGATACCTGTGAGCAAAACTCTCTTCTTGGAAACCCTGTGTCCTAGGAGCTTACTGTCCAGCCACGATAAGGATCCCCATGTATTAAGGGTCTGCTCTGTGTCTCGTGCACCACCTCTAATCCTCACGACGATCCTGCTGGAGAGACATCCTTGTTCCCATTTCATGGATGAAAAAACTGAGTCATTCTTGTGCCTGAGGACAGTGTCTAAGCCGTGGTTTTCTGCCATAGGACACCAATTATGAAAATGGAGCCCGTTGACAAACAAAACCATTTGAAAAGCGAATACACTGAGCAACTTTTCTGAAGTTCCATAGAAGCAGCGTTGGGTGTTAGCTCCAGAGAAAAAGCCTGAAAACCATGTAGGCCTATTTTTCTTGTCTGTTTGCCCACAAGGAACCTGAGATCTGCAGAGACAGAAATGCCTCCCCCGGGTCTCAGGACCAGCTAGCTGGTTAACGAGTCCATAAGATTCAGCCAGGTGTTCATCTCGCAGCGGGAAGACCACCCCTCGCCGCTCGCTCCTCATATGAGAGGCCTGGAGACCACCCTCCCGTTCTGCTACGGAGGCCCCAGCCCCGTCCCGGAGCAGAGCAGGTGGGTGCTGCGGCAGTTCTGCATGCAGATGTGGAGTCTGCAAAAGGACGCATCTGGGGCCCCTTCATCCGTGAATGCAAGCCGGGGAGGGGCTGGCGCACCCTGCCCACAGCTCCATTCTCGTGGTGTGCCCCCTGCCTCCAGGCCATCAGCCGTTTCCAGGTGCCACCTGCTAAAGAAAGCGGGCAGGGGCTCTCTTCGCTCTCAGGGTTCAGCCCAGCTCCTGGGATAGACAGACGCTATCCCCTGCCCACTCCGCCCCCCGCCTTCCCGTGGAAGCTTCTGTCCCGCCTCACTACCCCGATTTCCTCAGTCACGTGTCTCTCACTTGCTCTACACGCTATTTCTGTGATTTCTCTTCCTCTCTGGTCTCTGTCTAGAACTGTTCTGTTTTCTCCTCAGCTGTCCCCGCGTTCCTTAGACCAGGATGTCACCCTCCTGGGCATCTCCCTGACACTCCCCGCGAACAGCCTTTGTCTACTCTCTCTCCTAAGCTCACCTCACATCCCGTCGTGTTTTTCACAGCCGTTGTTCTCCCGGAGGGACTTCTGGCCGCCTTTCCTTAACTGGTCCCTGCATTTCGCCGCATTTTACCTTTCCTCTCCATGTAGTTTCCCTCTTCTGCCTTGACTGTTTTTTCGTAAAGAGCATCTGTTTCTTTCTCCAGCATGCTCCCTACCCCTCTGCCCTTCTGGGCGGGAACCCCTGTCTCTCCTGACCTCTGCCGTTGACCTCTGCCCCAGGAGACAGAGCAGCTTGGTCCCTGGAGATGCCAATGGCCCGTGGGCAGGAGGAGCCAGGACTTTGCAGATGGGTCAGCATCTTCTGTTGCTGCTTGGACCCTGCAGCCTGGGGCTTCCAACCTCAGCACTACTAACATTTGGGGCTGGGTGGTCCTTGGAGGTGGGTGTGCCTGTGCAGTGTGAGGTTCTGAGCAGAATCCCTGACCTCTGCTCTCTAGACACCCGTAGCCCCCGCCTCCCAGCTGTGACAACAGAAATGAACAGGCGTGCATCAGGGTGAACTTGAGCTTGCCTTTGTTGTTGTTGTTTTGGTCCTTTTGGCTCTGCTCTGACCTTTCCTGCTCCCTTCTTTCCTCTATTTATCTGTGTTCTCTTTAGCCTGATTTCACTATAATGCAGACTTCTCTCTTACATGACCGCCCGACGCTCTTGAGCCCAGTCTGCTAGAAACAGCTTTGACTGCACCCTTTGTGCTTCCTCCTCAAGGGCTCTGCCGGTGTCCCATCTGCACCTCTGAAGGTCACGGCATGGCCCAGCGGGCTGCTCCGGGAAACTCAGCTTCTTGGCTCCCAGGTGGTTAATGCCTGTTTGATCAGCTGTAAAACGGAATCCAGAAAATGCCAAGAGGAAAATCTCAATTCACCTGTCAGAAGGGAGCCGGCTGCCCAGTCAGAGAAGGGGGTGAGGCGGGGTGTGGGTTTTGCCAGCTGTTAAGGTGGCACCAGGTGAGCAGCCGGAGACTCAGTTCTAAAGGTACCTCCTGAGTCGCCTTCAGGTTTCGGCTGCCGACTCCCGGCAGGAAGACGGTCCGGGCTCAGGCTGCCCTCCCGTCTCAGCTCTGCCTTCCCGGGTGGGTCACCTCCTACCTCCCGAGTAGCACCTCCTGCCCTATTTTGATACCATCTTGTGACTTTCATTCCAAGCTCAGTTCCTCGACCAACAAGCTGGTCTCCACTGTGCTTCTCTCGCAAATACATCTCACTCAGAAATCCGCTAAAAAAAAGAAAAGAAAATCAAAGAATTAAAGAAACCAGACATCCCCAATGACCCTTCCCTACATGAAAAGAACACCCACCTTGTCTTCTCTCTTCCTGCACCACTTGTGCACAATCACAGGCTACTCTGGAAGGGACCTGGCATATTCAGTAAAGGCTATGTGTGTGGTCGGTTTTAGATAATCACTCCTTGTACCACGTTCTCCTGCCATGAAGCACTAAGGTTTCACTGTGACTGTTGTCTTGCTGGCCAAACATCCCATGGGCAGCCATTCATTTTGGAGAAGGCACTACAACTGACCCCGCGGTAATGATTGCAACAGCATCAGGAAGAGATAGGGCCCGTCAGCCAGTATTGCCTCTGGTCTGCCGGTCACAGCAGAGGCGGCATAAAAAGAAAATGGACCAGGATGTAGAAAGTCATCGGTTGGGCCTCAGGAATACGTGTGCTTCTTACCTGATGGGGTCAGTTCTTTGCTTTCCACCTTTGAGTTATATCACTCTGACGACTTCTGTGCATCTCTTTCCCTTTCTGCACATTCATGGCTCCCCAGATGGTTTTTTACCACAGGTGGTTCTTAAATAGGGATGCTTTCTGAATCCAGCCTGAATCCCACTGTGTTGGTTTTTCTCCTGGGCCCGTATGGACAGGCACGGTGTGATCTCAGACAAGGAGCTCGAAAGTGGTATAAATGGGGCCCGTGTGTGTCCATACAAAGCCCCTCCAGGAGGTCGTCTGTGACTATAGAAGAGCCCGTGGTGGGTTCACCAGCCATCGGCTCTGAAGCCACTGCTCACCTGTGACGCCTGCTGATTCTGGCCGAGTCAAAACGGGCGAGCATCCCAGGGCCCCAGCTCCCACAAACAGGATGTGTGTGTCTGTCTGGCTGCCTTTCTGCAGAAGCATCTGTCACTCCCCAGCGTTTCCTTTCTCATTGCAGCAAAGTATTTAAACACTACCCACTGAACCCCATCTGTCACCGAGCCCCATCGTTGTCAGGGCCAGGCCTCCCCACGTCTGCAAAGAAACTCGCAGCAAAGGCTTCATGCCAAACAACAGGGCAAATTAAATCAAAGCGCGTGCTGCACCCAGGGGGACCATGCACATCAGCTTTGACTTACTGCACAGAGCACGCTTACAAGAGAGAAAGCGGCGGCTTTTGTCACTGCAAGGGGCCATGAAAAATGAATTAGGGCCTCTGCTGAGAGAGGGCATGGAGGAGAATCTTTCATTCCGAGACGCTGTCCTCTCTCACCTTGCAAGAAGGAAATAATGAAAGAAGAACTTGTGGTGGGTCTGAGTCTCCCCCAGGTTTGACTGTGTCCTCAAGCAAAAAGGAAGCCAGGCGTTGGGGAGAAGGACCTTGTGGGGCATATGGTAACAGCCGGAGGTGCACGAAGCTCCCCGACGGCAGGAACCTGAGCCAGGGCAGCTGAGAGCTGATAGCGCCCTGCGGAGGGGTGGGGAGGGCTTCTGAGGAGCCAGGGCAGATGCCCGTCTCAGACCATAGACCCCTGGAGAACCGACCAGGACATCTCCAACCCCTCGGGCGGGTCACTTACTGGGCTGACTCTTTGTACCACTGCTGCCTCTTAATCCTCATGTTCCTGTGAGATAGGAATCATTTTTGCCCATTTTACAGATGAGGAACCTCCAAAGATTTAAAGCCTTTGCTTTCAACCATCCAATTTTTGTGCGCCGGGGCCGGGATTCCAACCTACATCTGTCTGACTTCAAAGCCCATTGCCTCCCTTTATAAAAGAATCTGTCCTCCATCTCCCAGCTCCCCATGAGACACAGCTCATTTATTCCCCTATAATGAGGGAGGGGCCTTCTATGTCCTAACAGATTGCTCACCTGCCATACTAATGGAGCTGGCATTCACTGTGGGTTTAGCTGCAGCGCCTTAGCCACCAGACACATTTATACTTGGTGATAGGGTGGAACACATGGACAGCTGCTAGGGCTTTTCTAATACAGCCCTTCCCAGGCAGAGATCTGGGCTGCGGACAGCATGGCCCCATCCTCCAGGAGAGGAGGAACCCAGGGACCACCTCTGGTTCGATCCCAGGATGGACGGCTCAGCCTTATTCGCCAGGGCTAGCAACACATGTTGAGTGTTAGTTGGTCTGGCAGAGGGGACACTGGATGGAGGGACGGATTCTTGCCGTTCTGACCTCCTCTCAGTTGCCAGCCATCTTCTGTCCCTGCGTATCCACCTGTGGGTTATCACACTGCCATCGGGCATTTTCCTCAAGTTCAGGGTTGGGCTTGGATGAAATCTACTGGGTATGCGCTTAGATGGCTGGTCAGTTTTCTGATTTTCTTCTGAAGGATTGCTGGGTATCGCCAAATGTTTGGGCAGTTCTCGTACTGCCGACACACTTCAAACAGAAATGCCGCCCTGAGTAGTATCTTTGCTTTTTTCACTCTTTCAAAACTGTGTCCTACCCAGGCCCAGTTTTTTGCTATGCCCGTGTATTCAGCTAACCCTGGGCTCTGTCTGCATATTTCTTAAGTGTTTGGGTTTATATAACTTTGGTCATTTTTCAAAGATCCTTGGCCATCCTAGGAAAAGCAAACAGCTCTAGACCTAGGGTCACAGTGTAAACAGACCACTGATTTAAAATTGGCCTTTTATTTTTTTTAATTTATTTTTATTGATGTATATTTACATTACAATGTTGTGTTAATTACTGCTGTATAGCAAATTGACTCTGTTGTTCATATATATATATATATATATATATATATATATATATATATTCTTTTCCATTATGGTTTATCACAGGATTTTGAATGTAGTTCCCTGTGCTACACAGTAGGACCTTGTTGTTTATCCATTCTATGTATAATGGTTTGCATCTGCTAATCCCAAACTCCCAATCCGTCCCTCCCCCAACCCTCCTCCCCATTGGCAACCACCAGTCTGTTTTCTATGTCCTTGAGTCTGTTTCTGTTTCATAGGTTCATTTGTGTCATATGTTAGATTCCACATATATGCGATATCATATGGTATTTGTCTTTCTCTTTCTGACTTACTTCACTTAGCATGATAATCTCCATTTGCATCCATGTTGCTGCAAATGGCATTCTTTTGGGATTTTTTTAATGGCTGAGTAGTATTCCAGTGTGAATATATACATACATATACACACACACACACACACACACACACACACACACACACACACACACACACACACACACACACCCCCCACATCTTTATCCATTCATCTGTCAGTGGACATTTAGGTTGTTTCCATGTCTTGGCTATTGTGAATAGTGCTGCTGTGAACATAGGGTTGCATGTATCTCTTTGAATTATGGTTTTGTCTGGACATATGCCCAGGAGTGGGATTGCTGGATTATATGGTAATTCTAATTTCCTGAGGAACCTCCATAGTGTTTTCCACAGTGGCTGCACCAACTTACTTTCCCATCAGCAGTGAGGAGGGTTCCCTTTCCTCCACACCCTCTCCCGCATTTGTTACGTAGACTTTTTGCTGATGGCCATTCTGACCAGCGTGAGGTGGTACCTCATTGCAGTTTTGATTTGCATCTCTCTAATAATTAACGCATATTTTCATGTGCCTATTGGCCATCTGTATTTCTTCTTTGGAGAAATGTCTCTTTAGGTCTTCTGCCCATAAAATGGGCCTTTTATGTGACCCACCATTTCCACTTAGCACAAGCAATCAGGGGTACCACACTGGGGAGGGGTAATGCTATGGCTTTATCAAAAATCCACAAGCACGTTATTGTTATGGACAAGCGTTCATCCGTAAGACAGTGACAGACACCTTTCATACGTGTGACTGTCAAACTGAATGTTTGGGGGAATTCAGTCAAAACAGTCCAACTCAGTACAAATTCAACTGTGTGGACTGGAAGCATCTTCTATGCTTAATTCCATCAGTTTCCTCGTTGTCGATTTCCCCCGTGATGTGATTTAACTGCTAGAAATGTTAACCATCCCTTTGTGAAATTAATGCAAGCATTGAGCACCCCCTGTGCCTCCCAGCTCTTGAAGAAAGTACTGTTATAAAGGATGGGTGCTGGAGAAGGCAGACGATGTGTAAGAATATTGCATCTATAACTTCTCTCCCCCAAGTATATGATGCTCTAGTACAGTCATGCCTTTAGAATAGCTACCATCTTAAATGCAAATGCAAGTTTTGATGGGATTTATATCATAAAAAGGGTAAAACTCCATGGCACAAACTGAAAGGGAGGAAGAAGACCCAGGGGCAGAGTGAGGATTTGGAGGGGCTCAGATGAAAATAAAAGAAACATAGAAACTGGAGATTGGAAAGTGGTGCCGCTGTGGACCAGCCCTTTGGTTGATCACCAGTAAGTCAACAGGGACAGTTTCAAAAGGCTTGAGTAGAATCAGTTGATTAAGGGATTTTCCATGGGGAGCATAGGAGAAGCCTGCCAAGAAAATGTGGAGTATTTTGTGACTGAGCCACTGGCGAGGGAGAGGACCCACTGGGGTACTTCCTTGGTGACACTCTACTTACGTGGAACTCATTCTGACCCTAAACTCAACAGTAAAACCAGGGTTAAACAGACAGTCTTTCTCTCCTCAGTTACCAGGGGAGTCCACCGATGAATCAGATGTTAAACTTGGAGGGGGTTTTAAAAATCACACAACCTAATCTTTCTCTTTTATTTTATTTTTTTTAAAGAGAGAGCACAAGTTCAGAAAAGTTCAAGTGGATTTCTCAAAGCCACACGACTAATTAGTAGCAGAAGCAAGACTAGACTCTAGGAAGTTTGAATTTATGGTAATGCTCTTCCTAAAACATCATACTCTCTTTTTGTATCCCCATGTGGATATTTAAGCTTGTTTGCTTATTTTTAAGAAAATTCTCCAGTTTTACTCTGGATAAAGGTGCTTCAGAATGCGGTGACATAATCAGAAGCCAGAGAAACTAGAAGATGAATAAAACGTGGCCATACAAATCTTTAATATGGTGATCAGTTGTGTTGAGTGGAAAATTTGATAGAAATCTGTGCTTTCAGATTTGGCTTGTCTGTAGTTTGCACAACTAGACTCTAACATATTTTTTAAAGTGGTTTTATTCACAATCTGGCCAAATTGACTTTTTTGGCTGAAGACCTGCAGCAGAAGAGGGTCACCAGATGGGAAAAACCCTTCATCTCCAGAGCGTGGCCTGAAGCACAGTTGGGGTTTTAGGGGTTGGCAGTGAGACACGCAGAACCTTCTGTTCCAATGTTCCCCAAACACAGCAAGTCATCGGCCACAGCCTGGTTTGGAATGTGGTTTATAGGACCTTGTCCTTTACTCGCAAGCATCACTTGTAGACCCACGTTCTTCAGGAGAGCGAGGTAAGGGCCATGGCATCCCACGTGGGCAGGTGTCATCGGGGGTTGATACCTGGGAGTCTGAGGATTTGGGTTCAGTTGCTGCCTCTCCTCATTTTAGCTGCTTGGTCTTAGGCGTGTCTGTTAAGTGGACATGAAGGTGAGACGTTTCACTCATGTCATTAGTTGGCCTGCACTAAGCCACGGTCACCTGTCTTACCTGAAGACAAAAGTGGGCTTTGCATAGAGAGAACTGTTTTTTAACCAATGGTAGCTTCATTGACCTGCCAGAACTTTTAAACAAGCTGTCAAGAGCCTTCAGATGCCCCTTTCCTCTTCCTAAAGTCAGGGTGGTGGTGATGCCCAGCCCACACTGGGTGGGAGGCTGCAGGAGGTTGGAGCCGGAGGCGCCGGCCTTGACACACGTTGGAATCCAGGTGTTAGTGCACCTGGCGCCCAGAGGCGCATCCCCCAGCATTGCAGCTGGAGGAAAAACAGCTGCTTCTCCCTTTGACGTGGTTATAATAATTCAACAAGTGGGGAAGATGAGCAGGGCAGATGCCGGGGAAGAGGGAAGATTGGGATCTTTTCTGTGTTTGGACAGAACTGGTTAAATGCATTCAGGACCTCGTTTAGACGAGGCATCTCTGAAAATGCCGTTTAAGATGGAAGATTTGATCCTCGAAGGCCACGCGAGCACAATAGGAAACAGAAGGCTCGTGCTTCCTTGTCTGGAGAATAGATGGGTTTCGGGCTCCGGTAGAATAGGAGCTGCCACTCCAGCAGTTTTAATAGAGCAGAGAGGATAGATATCAATAAAAGAGATGAGGATAAATATTGTGAGTGGAGGAAGGCAGACAGCACAGCGATCACGTTTGACTAGTCACAGTGGGGAAACTTTCCAAGAACTCGAAACCGAACGCTCTGAGAGCTGAGGCAGATGACTGAGCTGACTGTGCATCCAGGGCTGCTCTGTGCGTACCATTAATGAGGCTCCACGTGGATGGGGGGACCCCAAATCACTGGGTCCCGGCCGAGGTCACAGCTCGCCCCGGCTTGTGGAGCAAACCCTCAGCTGTCTGCTTCCCCCGTGCACAGCATCCAGGGCGCCCCACCTGCAGACTGTCCGCAGCTGGTACCTCACTGGCCAGGGGATCCGGACATCGTTTCCTTCAGGGGTGCCTGTAGGCAGCATCCCCCGCTCCAACCATAGGCCCAGAACTTTATTCCTCAGCAGCTTCCTGCTTCGCCCCCAATATGCAAACCTGCCACCTACCCAGGCCTCTGCCACCTTCTCCTTCGTGTGCCAGGCTCCCGGGATTTCCCTGCATCCCTTAGTCTGAAGCCCCAGGGGATGCTACATCTGCCTGGCTGTGCTGAGGCCCTGGCTCCGCCTCTTGCCCCTGCTCCTTCCATGGAGAGCCAGCCCCACGCCATTCTCTCCCTGACTCCGTCTGGATGTCTCCTGATGGCCACCGCACCTCTTGGCCTTAAGCTGTGATTGCAGACTCCCCGGAGATGTCCTACCTGCCCTGGCCTTGTCTGTCACTGTTCTCTGCCCCTCCCATTCCCAGCATGTCATATCCAGGTTCTTGCTAATTCAGTCTTTCTCTGCCCCTTGTTGACGCCAAAGCTAATTCAAAGCATGTGGTTTATCCTAAGAGGTCTATTTTACATTCTGTGGTAGGAGTACTATGACACGAACCACTTTGGATCCCACACAGCTTACGTTAGAGGACATGACAGCCTCTCCATAAGGGACCGGGAACTGGTATTTATGTAGTCCCTCCCTGGTCTGTGTCACTCATTTCTCTTGCCTGGGTTTTGTGGTAGCCTACTCACCTCACCCTACGACACCTTAGCCCTGCTTCAGTCTATTGGTGGCACAGCACCCAGAGTGACCTTGTTAAAGCTGGATCTTGTCACTCCCCTGCACAAAGTCCTGCAGCAGGCTCCCGTCTCATTCAGAGAACAAGCCCGACCATCTCACTGTGTCCTCCCTTTGAACAGTCTCTTCCAGCTACACTGCCTTCCTGCTGGCTCTTCAACTGTGCCATGCAGATCCTGCCTCAGGGCCTTTGCACTTGCTGTTACCCCATGGAACAATCCTTCCCAGGTATCTACGTGACTCATGTCCTCATTTTCTTTAGCTTTGTCTCCAGTGTCATCTCAGGGGAGCCTCTCTGAGTTTGCTGTCTCAATCCAGCCTCCCATCAGAGAACTGCTACCCTGCTGCCCTCCTTCTTCCCTCTTAGCCCTTATCACCCTCTGTATATTATGTACATGTAAATATATTTATTTATTTATCTGCCTCCCATTGTGAGATGTCTGTTTCATTCACATCTCTATCCCCAATACCCATACAGTGTTTGGCATGTAGTAAGTGCTCAATTAATATTTGTTTAGCGTGTAGTAAGTGCTCAATTAATATTTAATTAATGAACTCCTCATTCACCCCTGTTCACAGTTTGATGGTTATCCTTCTAGAAAATATTCTGTACATTTATACATATGTATATAATTAACACACGGGCTGTACATAAATGGCATTCCACTGTACTCAAAGTTCTGTGACTACGTGTTTTAAACGTAACTAGATCTCATATAATTTTTTTTGCATCTACAAAGCCACATGGCACTCTGCTGAATGCTGCATAGTCCATGATACAGGCAGACCTTGGAGGCATTTTGGGTTCCACTCAGGATGACCACAGTAAAGCAGATATTGCGATAAAGCGAGTCACACAAATGTTTTGGTTTCCCAGTGCACGTAAAAGTTATGTTCACACTATACTGTAGTCTGTTAAGTGTGCAATAGCATTGTGTCTAGAAAACAATGTACATACCTTAATTAAAAATTACATTATGGGGCTTCCCTGGTGGCACAGTGGTTGAGAGTCCACCTGGCGATGCAGGGTACACGGGTTCATGCCCTGGTCCGGGAAGATCCCACATGCCGCAGAGCGGCTGGGCCCGTGAGCCATGGCCGCTGAGCCTGCGCGTCCGGAGCCTGTGCTCCGTGGCGGGAGAGGCCACAGCGGTGAGAGGCCCGCGTACCCCCCCCCAAAAAGAAAATCACAGTATCTGTGAAGGGCAATAAAGTGAAGCACAATAAAGACAAGGTGTGCCTAGGTGACCATATTGTAATTTATTACGCTTTTGGATACATAGTTATTTTAGTCCTTCCCTCAAATAGCCTTGGACATACAAATATTTATACACATGTAAGAGTATTTCCATAAGCTGGGTTTCTACAGTGCAATTGCTTGGTCATAGGACATGTTTATTTAAAAATGTTACGTCGCCAACTCTATTGCCCCCAAAAGGGCCGTGTTAATTAGCAGTGTCACCAAGTCCCTGAAGTACCCATGGCTCATACAGACACTCTCAATAGTTTATCTCCTGCCAGGGTGACAGGCAGGAAATAGCACCTCATTTTAATTTGTATATCACTGTTACCGGAGAAGTTACAGCATATTCACTTCCATACTTCATATGTTTGCTGGGTATTTGTATTTCTTCTGTGAATTGCTCGTCTGTGTTTTCCATCCATTTTCTGTTGCGTTGTTTATAATTTTTAAAATGGATTTGTGGAAGTATGTATGGGTTACAGAGGCTAGCCCTTTGCTATAAATGTTGAAGGTATCCGTCCTTCTCTTGCTTGTGCTTTTGCCTTATTTGATGGTGTCACTTGTCACTCAACAGTTTCAGATCTGCGAGTGATAGAATCTGTCAGTCTTTCCTTAAGCCCTCATCATCTTCTGCTTTGCGTATGTGGCTTTCACACACACATCCTGTGTTGTGTGTTTGGGTAAGCCATCCTAAATCCCTTGAAAAAATAAAGGCAAGACATCAAGAGATGAGTGAATTAAAATAAGAAGAGTGCTACCCAGGCACATGGAAGATAGCTGTGTCTTATATTTACATAGAACTTTTACTTCCCAAGTGTTTTCAGCTTTGTGATCTCATTACTCAGGTCCACGATGTATCCAATAGACAGGACTGCCAGGCTCCCTCAAGCAGCGCTCACTGAATTTACCACCATTCCTTCTGCTGTCACCCGGGAGGGACGTGTGAGTCCCTTTAGGTGTGTAACTTGGGTCCACCGCCTTGCCCTGCAGTCCTAGACTGCCCCCCAGGACCCCCTCATAGGTCACCAGGAAGTAGCTGCAGCTGCGGGGGACAGGAACACGTGAGAGGTATTTCCGAGTGCCTGTTAATTGGTGAGTGGTCCTGGCATGATTTGCCCTGGCTTTACGCTTCCCCACTATTTCACCCCCAAGATGGCAGGCAGCTTGAGGTGGCAGGAGGTTTACAGATGCTACTCTGAGCCAGCAGCTAAGAAGTGGGAGACACTTCCCTTCCTCACTTCAGTCCGGGCAGCCCTGCGCTAACTGCTTATATCCTGACCATCCGAGTAAAATCTTAAAATGTGAAAATGAGGCCACAAGGAGGGGAGGAGGCGAGCCCGGGCGTGGAAGCCCAGAGGCTGAGGTTAGCACGTCAGCTCCACCGCAGACCAGCTGTGGAGAGGGGCAGGTGATTTTAGCTTCCCTCATTATATTTGCCGTTTCATTACTAGGACACTAGAATCTACTCTTAGCTCCTAGGATCGTTCTGAGAATTAAATGAAATTACATACCTGAGGCATTTTAAGCAGAGTTAACGCTCAAGAAAAGCCAGATATTTTAAATAAAAAGTTACAGCCTCTGGTGTGGTTGAAAGGGGATGGTTTCTGTAGGCAAACCTAGGTTTTACTCCTGGCTGTGCTGTGGGATCTTGGGTGAATGACCTCATTTCTCTGACAGGCTAACGTACTTTCCCGGCCCTGCTCTGATTTGGCTTCAGAAACGACTCAAACTCTCCGTTGCCTCCTGAACCGTAACTAGGGGCTCGGTTGTACCAGTTACCAGTTAGGATTCTTGGCTTGCAAGAAACCTGCACTGATTCTGAGTATTAGAAGCTAAAGGGAATATAGTGTTAAGAATTTAGGGGCCCACAGCATTTATAGAAAGCTTGGCGAGAAGCAGGAAACAAGACAGCTGAGGAGGAGAGAAGGATGAAGCACATGAAAAATGATTGTGATGATGGTGACCACTGACACAGTCAATGTGTATCAGACACAAAGCATTTTGCATATAATAACTCATCATTTCTAATAACTGGAATCAAGTATGTAATACTAATATCCCCATTTCACAGATGAGGAAACTGAGGCAAGAGTGGAGCAAAAAAGCACAAAGGAACACACCCAGCAAGTGGCAGAGCTGGGACTGTCATCAGGGCAGGGGCTCTGGCTGCAGCCCTTCACCCCCAAGAACACTGTTGGGATTTCCACCTACCCTGGCTTGGGGTTCCTGGATAATGGAACCTTATGCCAGAATTGTATCTGCTAAGTCCTTCTTCAGGGTGCAGCCCCAAGGAAGGAAGGATGAGGACGGAGAGGAAGGGAAGCAAAGGCAGGAGGTCTCCTGGCCAGAGCTGGTTGCTCTACCTGGTGACCTGGTCTTGGGGACAGTGCAGTAAATCACGTGAAACACCTGCACCAGGTCAGCGATTCATCTCCTGGCTCCTTCACATTTCCTGTCTGAGTTGGTTGAAGTGCACAACTCTGGCTGGGTGACCCAGGCTCCCGGAAGCCAGGGCACGCCTGGGGCCAGTCCAGCCAGGGGGCAGGCGGACTGTCATCCCTCTTCTTGTCCACACTGTGCGTGGGCTCCTGGCTCTGAGACAGTAGTGGCCGCTGTGGCCTGCTGCTTACAGCCACGGAACGGTGTGCATCCAGGCTAAGGCCACTGTAGCTCAAAGCGCAACTAGCATCCCCAGCGACCTGGGATGAGGTTGAAAGAGAGTCCCATCCTCCATCTAAAGTCTGTTTCCCATGGAGATCACTCCGTGGGGCCCACCGGAAGCCACACAGAATGAGGGAAAAGGCCATCTCTTCCTCTCAGGTGCAGGCATGATCTCAGTTTTAAAGGTAGAGAAGTTGAAGCCTAAAAAGGATTATGTGCTCTGAAGGAGGTTCTATAGCTCTTTAGAGATGGCAGTGGAAAGAGAATCCAGGTGCCCTAGACCTTTCTGAATGAAGAGTCCTGAATTTCTGATTGTTGTTGGTCATATAGATCTCACATGCTCGTGACCATATTGGGTCGGGTGGGAAGAGCTACAGAGAGGAAAGCTGTGGCGGGGTGTGGACGGATTAGGCCACCTGTTTGGAATAAGCACATGCAATGGGTGAATGACGTAGTTGACATCTGAACCAGAGAAACCCATTAATAGCTTTTGACTACAATTTTTTGGAGAGTACAAACATTAGAGGCTGTTAGACCTCTTCAGGGAAGATTGGCGTATCGAATTGTGATGAAAACATCCAACACGGAGCTCAGGTAACAGAAGAGGAAAGATGGGGGGCTCCCACCACTTTACCACACTGTTCACGTGCCAGTGCCTTGTCAAAGGGACCAGCAGTGTCTCATACATATAGACTGGATTCCCACCCCCTGGAGTATCTGCATCAAAGTAGTTCTCCTGGCGAAAGCTCATGTAGTCTCAAAGCAAAGATTCAGTAGATGAAAGGCTAAATGTACATTCCAGGAGCACAAAATCAATTAATTTGAAAAACACAGTGTAATGTATTATAGCTGGTTACTTGGAGACGCTGCTGAAATGCTGGGAAGGTCATTGGGAACCGCATCAGTATTTAGATCTACACATTTCTCACCCTTTGGTTACACCACTCTCCTTAAACCTACTGGAATTTACACAATCTCGTTCACTCACACTCTCTTTACTCACATCCAGTGGGTTTCAAATATACTTCCAAGCCCTTATTTTAGGCATTTTCTTGAAACAGTCTTCCATGCTAACTTTGCCCAAATGAGACATCATACCTTATCTATGAAGCTTCCGGCATGGAGTGCAAGAGGGTATTTTCCTTAACTTTCAGGAAAGAAACTGATCTGAAGGGAAGATCGTCCAACACGTCACCAAGAACACTCTGTGTCCCTCTCTTCTCAAGTGGGCACATAGCTCTTAAAAGGCAGAGAATGGATCTTCAAATCTCAGTATAAGAGCTACCACCTAGGGCTTCCCTGGTGGCACAGTGGTTGAGAGTCTGCCTGCCGATGCAGGGGATGCAGGTTCATGCCCTGGTCCGGGAAGATCCCACATGCTGTGGAACGGCTGGGCCCGTGAGCCATGGCCGCTGAACCTGCATGTCCAGAGCCTGTGCTCTGCAACGGGAGAGGCCACAACAGTGAGAGGACTGCATGCAAAAACAAAAAAAAAAAATGAAAAGAGCTACCACCTACTATTACCAAACAGCAAACTTAATAAACATGTAGTGAGCACTGTCATTGTGCAAAGTTCTGTGCCAGTGTGAGTCGGAGACACATGAATGGAACAGACCTCAGCTGACATCTGCAGGGAGTTGGAGCTAGATCCAGCAAGGTGTCTTATATGGTAAACTTCTGGAATCCTATATTTTTCTTAATAATCACAAATCTAAACTAGGTCTGTGTGACTAAAAAGAAAGAGGAAAGCATGTACTGAGTACTCCTTTGTGCTAGCGACTGTACTAGTTAAATGCACGTTATTATTTTAATCTGTACCACAAACATGCAAAGTTGATATTATCCTCATTTTTCAAATAGGAATTCAGACTCTATGAATAGTTTAATAAAAATTTAGCAGCACACGTAGAATAACCAGACACCGCCTGCATCATGTTTTATTGTTGTTTTAGAAGATTGGCAAAGGATCTTGTCTGGTGAGAGAAGAGCCTGCCGATATGTCCAGGGTTGGCTGGTGGTTGTGATTCCCAGTTCAAATACGTGCATACAGGTTTGGGATGGAGAGATGAATTCAGGATAAACTTGCACCATTTTTAAAGGTAGTCTGGGCTAATGCTAGTTCAAAAAAAATGTCCAGTTTGCTGAGAGGACAGTTATCTTGACAATGACATCTCTAGCAGAGAAGAAATAGTGATGAATCTGGGCCGGAGTCTATGAAGGTCAGAGAAAACTGGCTATCTCCCTGAGTGACCTGAAGTGACTGTCCAGACATGGTCACTCATGATGGCTCAGCCTCAGACATAATCGAAGGATCACCTGAATCTCCATCCTCCTAATGCCTTTATCCCCTGTATTCCAGAGCCAAAGATGCATGAAGGAGCGGGGGGGAAATAAGCTTGAATCTGAAGTCAAAGTCCATGTGTCCAGTTTAATTGAATGTAAGAGGGGCAGCTGTGTGAGGCAAAGGGAGAAAACTCGGGAGAAAAGACGGGATACTGTTCTGAAGCAGGGATGCTGAGAACACGCAACAGAATGAGGAGAAACTACTATTTCACATGCTCGAGAATTCATCTTGCATTTAGACTCAATTCCATTGCACATCTAGAGATCCGCAATGGAGAGAAGAGAGAAGGCCATGCTAGTGATTTGTTTTGTTTTGTTTTCTTTAAATTAGTGACCAAAGATAATTAAATCTTCCCTTTGGGTTTCAATGGACACAGAATGAGACCAGCTCTGAGGGCAGGTTGGCTTGCTTCCTGGGCTAGGGCACTAAAATCCTGTAAATATTTCAGCAGAGTGTAGCACTTCTCTGTGTGGATGTGCGTTAATAAAATACTTAGCAGTAACAATCCCATCTAGCATGGCAGATGGCTATATAGGTCTTATATAGTTTAATCTGTGCAACAGTCCCATAGAACAGGGCCTGGATATGTACCCCAAATTGCACAGCTCGTAAATGATATAGCCAGGGCTGGAATCACGATTCCTGACTGTAAATTTAGCATTCTCTGCATTACATGATACTATACTGAGATCACCAGATACAGACGCGGAGCAAGGAAGGTGAGAAGGCATGGTCGTGTGATTTGGTGGTCCCGGCAAGTCAACAAATTACAAATGTTCCTGAAATCCCATCACTCAGAACCCAACCCTGCAAACACACCTGAGAGATGTGTGATTTACTTCATCAAGTGATTTGTTTTTTTTTTCTTTCTGAAATCAACTTTATTGACCTATAATTACATACAATGAAATTCAAACATTTTAAGGTTGATGGCTTTTGACAAATTGTATACAGTCACATAACCATCACCTTAATGAAGATATAAAGCCTTCACATTGACTAAGAAGGTCCCTCCATGCCCCTGTGCCATCATTCTCCCTCCTCAGCACCCAGCCCCAGGCAGCCACTGATGTGATTTCTATAACTATGGATAGAATGTCGTATTTATGAAATCATAGTATGCAGCCTTCTGGGTGAGGCCTCCTTCACTTAGCATAATGTCTGTGAGATTTACCTGTGTTGTTGCATGTAGTATTCCATGTTGAAGGGCATTTAGATAATTTCTAGTTTCAGGCTATTGGGAATAAAACTATTAAGAGCATGTGTACACATACTCCACCCAATAAACATCCTTGGAAATGTTTTCCAAGAGAGACCACATGCTAGTTCATAAAGCAAGCCTCAATAAATTTAAAATAATTGAAAGCATACAAAGTGTGTTGCCTGACCACAGTGAATTGAAATCAGAAATCAATTACAGAAATAAATTTGGGAAATTCACACATATATAACATTAACTTACTCACTCCTAAACAACCAGTGGGTCAAAGGGAAATTAAAATATATACCAAGGATTGGAATGGCTGTGTCACATGTTAAGCATATATTAAATTTTACAAGATATATCAAGACAGTTTACAAATGTCTTGTTGAGCCACTTTACCACCAAAAATATATGAGCCTTCCGTTTTATCCACATCTTAGCCCTTTGGAAGTATATATTTATTTTTGTGTGACAATTAACTGATTGATTAAATGTAATGTAAGAAAGAAAATATAATAAATTAAAATAAATGCAGTTGTCAGCATTATTGAGATATAACTAACATAGCTTACAATTCACTCATTTAGACATGTGCAAATTAATGTTTTCTATATATTTGCAGAGTGGTACAGGTATCAATTTTTTATTATGCAACACAATTGTAGAAAAATCTTACCGCTCTCCAAAAGAAACTTGTATCCTTCAGATGTCACTGTTCACCTCACCTCTTCCTCTTACCTGCCTTCAGCCCTAGGCAAACACTAATCTACTTTCTCTTTCTATAGAATTGCCTATTTGGTGTATTTTATATCAATGGCATCTTTTGTCATTGCCTTCATTGACCTGGCATGATGTTCTCAAGGTTCATTCATGTTGTAGCATTTATCAGCACTGCATTCCTTTTTATGATCAAATAACATTCCGTTGTATGGATATTAATGGATATGCCACATTTTGTTTATTCATTCACCAGTTTATGGGCACTTGGGTTGTTTCCACTTTGGGGCTATTGTAAATAATACTGCTATGAACATTCGTGTGCAAGTTGCTGTGTGGATATACTTATTTCTCTTCGGTGTATACCAAGGAGTGGAATTTCTGGGTCATATGGTAGCTCTGTTTCACCTCTTAAGACACTACTGGACTATTTTCCAAAGTTGCTGCATTATTTTATATTCTCACCACCGTGTATGGAAGTTCCAATTTTTCTATATTCACACGGACACTTGTTATTATTCATCTTTAATTATAGCCATCCTAGTGGGTGTGAAGTCTTGTCTCATTTTGGTTATGATTTGCATTTTTCTAATGGCTAATGATGTGATCATCTTTTGATGTGCTGCTTGACCATTTGTATATCTACTTTGGATATCTGTTCAGAATCTTTGTCCATTTTTAATTGGGTTGTATTTTTTTAGTGAGTCATAGAGTTTTCAAAAAATATTTTCTATGTATAAGTACCTTATCAAATTTATGATTTGCAAGTATTTTCTCCCTGAGGCTTCTCTTTTCACTTTCTTGATGGTGCTCTTTGATATCAGTTCTTTAAAGTTTTAAATTTTTATGGAGTCCAATTTATGTATTCTTTTTCCTTTCATTTGTGCTTTTGGTGTCATGTCCGGGAAACCATTGCTTAATCCAAGATCAAGAAAATTTACTCCTGTGTTTTCTTCTAAGCGTTTTAGTTCTTACATTATTCATTTTGAGTTGATTTGTGTATATGGTCTGTGGTAGAGTACATCTTCATCCTTTTGCATGTGGATATCCAATCTTCCCTGCACCATTTGTTGAAAAAAATTATTATTTTGGACAGTGGATTGTTTTGACACCTTGTCAAAAATAAATTTACCATAAACATGGGAAATTGCTTCTGGATTCTCAATTTTATTTTATTGATCTATATATCTATCCTTATATCAGTACCACACTGCCTTGATGACTGTGACTCTGCAGTAAGTTTTGAACTCCGGAATTATGAGTCAACCAAATTTGATTTCCTTTTTTCAAGATTGCTTTGGCTATTCTAAGGCCCCAGAATTGCCATTTGAAATTTATGATTAGCTTGTTAATTTTAGCCAAAAAAATCAACTTGGATTTTGATAGCAATTACAGTGAATCTGAAGGTCAATTTGAGGTATATTGCCATCTTAACAACATTAAGCCTTCAGATTCATGAACGTGGAGACTTCCCAATGATTTAGATTTTCTTTAATAACTTTCAACAATGTTTGATAATCTTCAGAGTATGGGTTTTGCACTCTGTTAAATGTATTGCTAAGTATTTTATTCTTTTTGATACTGTTATGAATGGAATTCTTTTTATATAATTTCATTTTCAAATTACTCATTGAAAATGTATAGACATGCAGTTATTATTTTTTATTATTATTTATTATATATTGATCTTGTATTCTTAACATTGCTGGATTCATTTATTAGTTCTAATAGTTTTTAATGGATTCCTCAGGCTTTTCTATATCTAAGATCATGTCATCTGTGAATAGAGAGAGTTTTACCTTCCTTCCCAAAATGCCGTTTATGTCATTTTCTTGACTACTAGCCCAGCTAGAACCTACAGTACAATGTGAATAGAACTGGTTGATAGTAGACATTCTTCTCTTGTTCCTGATGTCGGTGGGGAAAACACTCAATCTTTCACCATTAAATTTGATGCTAGCTATGGAGTTTTTGTAAATCCACATTATCAGGTCAAGGAAGACTTCTTTCTGTTCCTAGTTTGTTGAGTATTTTTTATCAGGAAGGAGCATCGGATTCTGTTAAACACTATTTTTGATCTATTGAGATGATCCTATGTTTTGTACTTTATTCTGTTGATATAGTATTGGGTTGGCCAAAATGTTTGTTTGGCCAACCCAATATATTACTTTAATTGAATCAATCTTGCATTCCTGGTATAAATTCCATTTGGTCATAGTGTGTAATCATTTTTGCATGCTCCTGGATTTTGTTTGCTAGTATTTTTGTTGAGGATTTCCCCATCTACATTCATAGGAGATATTGGTCAATGATTTTCTTTTATTGTGAAATCTTTGTCTGGTTTTGGAATCAGGTTAAGACTGTCCCCGTGCAGTGAGTTGTGTCTTCTCTTCTATTATTATTTTTTTTTTCTTTTTGGAGACTTTGTGAGTAATTTATTAGTTCTTCTTTAAATGTTTGGTAGAATTCACAGTGAAGCCATATGGACTTGGGCTTTCTTTGTGAATAAATTTTAGTTACTAATTTAATAGCTGTTTTTGCTGTAGGTCTATTCAGAATTTTTAACTCTCCATGTGTTGGTTTTAATAGTTTATATCTTTCTATAAATTTGCCCATTTCACCTAGGTTATCCAGTTAATTGGCATATAATTATTCATACTATTCCTTTATATTTCTTTTCTGTAAGGTTGACATAGTATCTCCTCTTTCATTGCTGATTTTAATAATTTGAGTCTTTCACTTTATTTTCTCAGTCACTCTTTCTAAAGGCTTGTCAAACAACCAACTTTTGGCTTTGTTGATTTTCTCTATTGCTTTCTATTGTCTGTTTCATTAATTTTTTCTACATTCTTCATTCTTTTCTTCCTTATGCTCATTTTAGGGTTAGTTTGCTCTCCTTTTCCCAGTGTCTTATGGTGGAAGTTTCAGTTATTAATTTTAGATCTTTCTTTTTTATTTTAATATAGACATTTATAACTATCAATGTCTAAGCACTGAGTAAGCTGCATCCCATAAGTTTTGATGTATTATAAATTCATTTTAATTTATCTCAAAGTATTTTTTAATTTCCCTTTGACCCATTAGTTATTTAGAATTGAGTTTAATGTTTACATATGTGTCAATTCCCCAAGTTTCTTCCTGTTACTGCTTTCTGATTTCAATCCATTGTGGTCAGACATCATACTTTGTATGGTTTCAATCGTTTTAAATTTACTGAAGCTTGCTTTATGGACTAGCATGTGGTCTATCTTGGAAAACATTTCATGTGCCAAGGTTGTTTATTGGGTGGAGTATTTGATGCCAGTCTTTTTAAAAAAGTGTTTATTGGGCAGAGTATTTGATGCTAGTCTTTTTAAAAAAGTGTTCTGGTCTAGTGAGCACTGTTATTTCATTGTGGTTTTAATTTATGTTTTTCTGCTGAATAATGATATTGAATACCTTTTCATTTGTTTATGGGCCATTTTTACGTCCTCTTTTATAAAATGTCTTTTCCAGTTTTTGCCATTTTTAAATAAAAGATGTGTTGTTGTTATTAAATTATAAGAATATTTTATATTGGGGATACAATTCTATTGCCAAATATATATGTATTGCAAAGATTTTTTCCCCATTCTTTAGCTTACCTTTTCATTTTCTTAAGATGTCTTTTGAAGAGCTAAAAGTTTTACTTTTGATGTCACTGAAATTATCAGTTTTTTCTAACACAGTTAGCTTTTTCTTATACATACAGCTTTTGTGACCAGTCTAGGATCTTTGACCGACCTTAAGGTCATGAAGATGTCTTTCTATGTTTCCTTAAAGACATTTTATAATTTTACCTTTTGTGTTTAGATGTACTATCCATTAAATTTTTTATATGATGTAATGGAAGGATTGAGATTATTTTTCATTTTTCTGATTTGAATATCCAGTTTTCCAGAACATAGGTTAGAGAGACAATCCTTTCATGCATTGAATTGCATTGGTGACTTTTTCCAAAATTAATTGGCCATATATGTGTGGGTATTTTTGAACTAACTATTCTTCTCCATAAATCTATATGTCAGTGCTTATGCTTATACCACAATATCTTGATTATTGTAACTTTATAGTAAGCCCTACATGAGATAATATAAGTCCTCCAAGTTCAGTCCTCTTTTTTTTTTATTACTGGCTATTTTCTTTTTCAGGTACTTTGCTTTTTCATATATATTTTAGAGTACGTTTTTCAATTTCTTTAAAAGAAAGTCCTGCTATATTTTTTGGTAGGTGTTTGTTCTAAAAGAGTTAATATAGCAGACCCAAAACTGTTACCTTTAAAGAGAAATGCCTGCAAGATTGACCCCTAGGTGGTATCTGGGTATGTGGTTGGTAAACAGTTCCCTACACTTATATAAAACTTTCCCTAACTGATAAGGGAGGCTTATTGTGCCTAGACTGTACAATGTGGCTTATGCTTCTGGGAGCTTGGAATTGGGGTACAAGCTAGGCAGAGGGTGCCCACGTGACCAGCCACCAATGAAAACCTTGGGCACTGAGTCTCTCGTGGGCTTCCTTAGGCAGAAACATCACACACGTTGCTGCATATTTATTGCTGAGGGCAGACTGCTCTGTGTGACCCCTCATGGGAGGAAGAGGGCATATAGGGCCCTCATATAGACTTCTCCTGACTCTGCCCCTGGCTCTGTAATAAATATCAGCCATGAGCACAACTCATGCTGAGTCCCGTGAGTTCTTCTAGTGCATCACTGAGGGTGAGAGTGGTCTCAGGGACCCCAGACACGTTATTCTCTTCCAACCTGTTGTTGCCAGTATACAGAAATACACTTGATTTTTGTGTGTTGACCTTGTATTCTGTGACCTTGAAAACATCCCATCAATTCTAGCAGGGTTTTGTAGATTCCTCATATTTTCTGTGGGCAGTGATGTCATCTGCGAGTGAAGCTGGTCTTCTTTTCTAATCTGTAATCCCTTTCATTTTTGTTTCCTATCTTCTTGCCTGGTTAGGTCTCCTATTGAATGGGGATGGTAAGGGTTTGCGTTCTTGCCTTATTTCTTATTGACGTGAAAGACATTCCCTCATTATTATTATTTACATTTTCAACAGATTTATGACTTAATAACTTTACAATTGCTTGATATTTTTCTAAGAGCATGTTTCTCCCAAACAGGAGATGAGACCACAACATATACTGTGTGGCTACCAGGTGACCAAAGATTGAAGGAGAAGGCCTTTATTGATGAGGACGAAAATAATTGAAAGCTGATATTGTGGTATCTAAAGATCTACTTAACATCTTTTGCAGTTTTTCCTCTAGTTTGTCTTTCTTCTTCACTTATAGATCTCTTAGTTCCTAGACCAACGCCTAACATATTAGATTCTCAGAAAAACAAAACTTATAGAAAGCTTGAATCGAAATTCAGTCACTATAGGGCTTCCCTGGTGGCGCAGTGGTTGAGAGTCCGCCTGCCAATGCAGGGGACGCGGGTTCGTGCCCCGGTCCGGGAGGATCCCACATGCCACGGAGCGGCTGGGCCCGTGAGCCATGGCCACTGAGCCTGCGCGTCCGGAGCCTGTGCTCTGCAACGGGAGAGGCCACAACAGTGAGAGGCCCGCGTACCGCAAAAAAAAAAAAAAAAAAAAAAAATTCAGTCACTATATAGGATTATTATTAATTTTGTCAGATGCCTTAATTGTATTTAGTAATGTAATATCAAAAGCATTACTTTTTAGGGATGTATTCTGAAGCATTTCCAGAGCGAAATGATAGAAGACATATTTGGGATTTACTTTAAAATATTCCAGCAAACAACTGTAGTAACTAAAATCATGTTGTCAGAATATTGATAATTATAAAAACGGAGTGCTATGTATATCATACTAAAAAATCTTTTAAAGGTATCAATCACTTGTGTTAAAGTTTTGAGACAAATAGGTAAATTCTGGTTTGGGGATTTTATTTTCTGAGTTCTAAGAAATGAAAAGCGTATTTGCCAATTAATTTTTTGTAACAGATTATTGAGAATTATAAAAGATATTGGCACTGGCAAATCATCAAAGAGCAGCTGAAAGAAAAGAGAAATGCTTGTAGAAAGAGCAGTCTGCTCTCCAGTGCACAACTCACTAGCTCACTAGGGTCTGCCTTCCAATCTCACCGATGCACTGAGATACTCAGACCACCATGGGCCTTCCAGTCGCCAAATCTAATAGACTTCCTCCTCCTCTTACTCCAAATGTCTGCCTCCTTGTCTACTGTGTCTTTCAGATTTCTGTCCCTTTGCTTGGCCTCTGTTCCATTTAGCTAGTGCAGGGTAAGAAGCCAGTCCCTAGGTTAGTGGTATAAACTAACAATGGTATCATACTCACAGATTCCTTGGGTCAGGGATTTGGACAGAGCACGTGACACAGCATATATCTGCTCTGTGACGCATGGGGGCTCACCTGGGAAGGCCTGAAGGCCAGGTGAACGCCTGGGGCATCAGTCAGACATATGCGCACAGCCTCTCTGAGGCGTCTCTCTCATGGCCTATTTGGCTTCCTCACACCAAGGTGGCCGGGTTCCTAAAGAGCAAGTGAAGCTGGGATACAGCCCCACCCGATACAAGAAGGCATCACAGACCCCACCGCCCGGTGAGAGGTTGTCCAGGCCACAGCATGCATGGGACGCGTTGTCCAGAGATCTCTGGGGACACGGTCTCCTTACACTCATCAACTCTTCCATAGGCTTCTCCTCCCTCTTTGAAATTTCCTTCTTAACCTCTGTTTGGGCTCTTCCTCTACTCACAGCTTAAGGACAGTAATTTCCAGGGTGGGTTGGGCCTGGATCCTTTCCTCTTTTCACTTTGCACTTTCTCCTTTTACCTCATTCTGGGCCACAGCTGCAACTACCAGCACTCTGTAGCTGCAGTAAGCGACATAACAAGCGGGTCTGTCTAGTGCAGACTCCACTCCTGAGCCCCAAATCCGATAGCTAACGGTGCTAAAGAATCCCCATTTCAGTGCCCTATAGCCACTGTAACCTTATTCTATACAAATGGAATTCGTCATGTGTGTCCTGTAGCATTACAGGCAATGGCACCACTGTCCTGTTGCCCCGGATAGAAACTTGTAAGTTATCTTAGATTCTTTCTTTTTTTTTTTTTTTTTTTGCGGTACGCGGGCCTCCCACCGCTGTGGCCTCTCCCGTTGCGGAGCACAGGCTCCGGACGCGCAGGCTCAGCGGCCATGGCTCACGGGCTCATGGCTCACGGGCTCAGTGGCCATGGCTCACGGCCACGGCTCACGAGCCATGCCGCTCTGCGGCATGTGGGATCTTCCCTGACCGGGGCATGAACCCGTGTCCCCTGCATTGGCAGGCGGACTCCCAACCACTGTGCCACCAGGGAAGCCCAGATTCCTTCTTTTAACGGCACATATCTTTTCAATCAGTTTCCAAGTCTTTTAGAAAGATTTCCAGTCCTTCTACATGTCCTTTCACTACCTAAATTTCTCTCCATTCCCATTTGCCGTTGCCTGGTTGAGGCACATCTTTTATCAGTCCTTTTGTCGTTCAGGCTTGCCTTTCTCTCCCTCGTCCCCCATGCTGCTGCTAGAGGGCGCTGCCTATCTGGTGGATCCGATTATGTGATTCTCTCGCTCAAATGTTGCAAATGGTCCTCTCTGCTTCTCAGCAAATATCCTAAAAGATTTTTCCTTGTCATATTTAGATAACTGCCCAGACATCCACACAGAAGGCTCCTCATTCTTTCCACTATTGCACTTTAAACCCCAGGATTAACACACCTACTTATAACTGTCTCTTAAAATGCCACATTCTTTTCTGCCTCTGAGCCTTTGCATGTGCTGTTCCACTTGCCTGGAATCCGTTTCCTCTTTTGTCTCCCAGGCTCTTTGTTCATGTCTGGCCTTTTAAAATCCCAGTGTCAGTGTTAACCTCTCCCAGGAACCTCTCTCTGATAAGCAGCCCCCTTCACCCACACACAGACACATTCCCACCAAATCAGCAACCTCGAGAACTCCTCAGCCGTGTGGATGCAATGCTCAGCACTGTTTCCTCTGTGCGCCTCCAAGTTAAAATACCTACGTGTGTGATCATGGCTGTATTACCTAACTCTCTGTGGGCTGTACGCCTCCTCACTTGAGAACTCTGCCTCTCTAACCTCTTGTTTATTAATTCTATCCACAAACAATGATGGTATCTCCTACTACGTGCCAGTCCCTGTTTTGGGGACAGGGTGCCATGGTAAACAGGACTCCATTCATAGCCTGGCCTTAGCTCATGGTAGGTTTTCACAAAATCTGTGTTGACTGTTTAAATCCACGAGGAACCACCGCGGGTGCTCACTAGTGTTTTTCAGTGGCCGATGAGAAGTAAGGCACCTTCCTGAATCTCCACTGGGGTCACTAGGGAAATCCTGTGCACATAGGGCCGGGACTGTGATTTCCCAGTTTACATAAAGCAAGTCAGTAAACCTCAAGTATGCTGTGAAAGTTGATTCAAAGGCCGTTGACATCCGTGTCCCAAAGGAAAAACAGTAACGTAGCATCGCAGAAGTCCAGGCCTCTCCAACAGACACGTGCTGTCCGCGTCACTGCACCCACCTCTTTTGCTTTTCAGGCTGCGCAAGCCAGCCTCCCCTACAGGACAGCTTCCGGCCTGTGATGGTTTCACAAGCTTCCTTTGGTGGATTCTCTTGGGAACTGTCTCCACTTGCTTCTGGTCATGTAGACCACACCTAGGTTTCAAAGCAACGAATACATGGTCTTCACCATTCTATAGAATCAGCTACCATTGCCCTCTGGGCTACGGAGACTCTGGGGGAAAATCATGCTTGAGGCAGACGTCATTTATTTCACTTTTAGCAGCTTTTATCGTTTTGGGGAGGCTCGATCGCCTCGTAGACATTTTTATAATGGGCATAAATCTTCATTTAATTTTATTGGACCTGTGCTGCTTTCAAAGCACCACATCGCCCGCCACTCAGTATCACCTGCTTAGTGACTGAATTCTGCTCGCAGCTATAAAGGACCGACCTTGTGTGTGACCATTTAGAGCCACAGAATGGCCACATTTGCTTGGTTAAATGTTCCGTTAGGCCGGTCAGTCCACACACCAATTACTGGAGCATCAACACAGGCCTGAAGGGTGCAGGAACTTTGTTACAGGGAAGTAATATTGCTACTTTTCTCAGTCTATTATCATTTCTAAGTAAATATCTGACAGTGTCTAGGTAAATAAATTCTGTGCATACAAAAGCACAATGTACTCCCCCTACAGAAAGTAATCAAATACATATTGTACGTTTTTCACAATTGTAACTATTCTAACTATTCTATTCTATGTTCTTCAAAATTCTACTTATGCAAGTAACACCGAACCATTTGTTCAGTTTCAACTAGGGCTGTTTATTGTGTCCTAATAGGTGACTGAGGTCCTTCCCTACCCAGTGGGCACTGACTGCGGGGGGAGAAGCTTCTTTCATTCACAGAACGCCAGTCTGTTCTTAGTAGACATCTGGAAACACGGAGGCCTGATGCCCAGAGGTAGCCTGTGAGGCCTGATTCCAAAGCACAAAACACGAGGCCTACAGCACAGCTAGGCAGCACCTGCTCACCCACATAGAGGTCAAGCCTGGGCACATTTTTCATTTACGTTTGGAGTAAGAGTTAATTACATAATCTAGGAAGCATTCAGGAACATAGCCCTGTGAATTCTCACAGTTACAGATAATATCAAAAATTAACCTCACAAGTGGTGAAAAGAACAGGAGAGCTGAGAATTCTTTCAAGTTTTAAAAAACAGCACTGTGATATTAATAACACAGATGAAGTTTATTTTTATTAACTCCTAATTATAAAATTCCATCTCATGTGATTCATAATACCGTGATGTTCCACTGCCAAAAGTAACTACGTATTGATAATTTAGAAATGCCGCAGGGCCTTTATGTAACTAGTTGCTGTTTTGCCTCAAAAAAATAAATAATGCTTCTTGTTTTTACTTTTACTTATCTGGAATAAGTAGCTATTGATATCGGCTGAAGTCAGTATAAAGATTTATTTACCTGAATGCAAATATTGACCAATAGGGAGCCTGGCTCAGTGTTTAATATTGAAGGACAATAAATTCCGATATTGACTTGGCTGAGACATCGATATTTGCATTGTTGTAAACATTTGAAAACTCTGTGAAATATTCTTCAGAAATTCTCTTGTCATCAGAGGAGCTGAGCTAGAGTTGTTTGGGGGAATTGCTTGTGTCTGGAAGCTAGTGGGTAACTTGAAATAGCAATAAATTGTTCTGGTTTCTAAGTTTACACAAAGACACATCTTCTACGGTGAGAGTATTAGGAGCTTTCAGATGACAACCCCAAACCCCACCCCCAACTAGAAGGTTTTTGTCTACAACTGCTCCCTGAGCAGAAATAGTCTCCGTGAGCAGCTTATGTCTTTAAAAACATCTCATGTTTTCTGAAGAATATCTGATCCTAATACAGTGAAACATCATTAATTCCAACGAGACTAATTCGTAGCTGGGGATATGTAGACTCAGCTGGCATGAAATTTTTCTTTGTGTTTACAGTGGAAGGAAGATGATTTAAAACAAATTGGTAGGGCAGGTAAAATGATAAATTGAATACTTATTCAACGGAGAGAAATCGGCACAAAATCTTATAGGTACCTGTGAACACCTGTGTGCTCTTGCAACTTAACTGCAAGTTGTGTGTGTGTGTGTGTGTGTGTGTGTGTGTGTGTGTGTGTTAATAGAGTATATGTAACTTTTAACTAAGTGAATACACATGTGGTCACATACCTTTGACAGCGTGCCTTCACATTATCTTATGGAATTGGAAGAAATAAGACACAGGCGATTTCTCATATACAGTATGCAAATTAAGCTTCTAGTTAATCCATGACTCCTAATTATTTGCAAGTTGTTAAAGCCGTAAGCTACCTTGACCAGCCCAGTAATACTAGGTGACTGACATAAGGTAATGAGCTGCCTGTTGGAGAAGCAGGGACTGAAGGTCTTAGCCCAGGGTTTGATGTCCAATGTCTTTGTATTAAATAAAGGCAACTCTGACAGCACCCTGATGGGAGATCAAAGAGCTTGGGAAGACAAGCAAAGCAGGATGCCTATTAATGTGTGAGAGTGAATTTGGATGGAAAATTTGGAATTTAAAAATATTTGCATCATGGGTACATTCCTAGAAGATGCAAAATAGAAAAAAGAAAAGAAATATCCTATATGCCTTGCAATGCTTAATTCTCTACTCTAGGCTACTCTCCCAGTTATAGCGCGGTCTTCTCAGTCTAGGAAATGACAGTGCTTTTAGCTAAGAAGGCGGAAGGCAGGGCCAAGACTTAAATGGGCCTTTCCTATTGCATGAGGGGCTTCTGGGCACAAGTGGACATTTTCCTGCCAGTAGTGGTGTCTGCAGATGAAACACTCAGCTCTTTCCCAGGTCCCGTGGCCAAAACAGACCCTGTTCTGTCATCGCCCTAGAGGCTCCATTCCCATCTCGTCCCCAACCTGTTCTGCCTCTTCCCTCTCTCCTCTTCTCACTCTCCCCTCCTCCTGCCCTTTGGGGAAGCTGCCCCCTGCAGGTAGGATGCACTAGCTTCTCAGCCAGGTAGACCCGTCCCCTGACCTCCAAAGGATTGACCCAACCTCCCTCCCCTTCAGTCCCCTGGGTTCTGTAAAGGAGGATTGTCGTGAATGTTAAATAAAATAAAATACATGAGCTATTTGGCGAGTGGAGTGGAAGACCCTCACAAATGAGAACTCCCCTTGTTCCTCTTGGCCTTCTGTTCACCTGGGAGGGAGCAGACAGCTGCACCCGTGCACGTGTTTGCTGGGGCTGCTGCCTTAACCGGTGGACATTTATGTTCTCAGAGCTCTGGAGGCTGGAAGTCCAAGACCAAGGTGTGGGCAGGGTTGGCTTCTCTGGAGGCCTCTCTCCTTGGCTTGGAGATGTCTGTCCTCACAGGGTCATTTCTCTGGGAATGTCCTCATCTTACAGGGACACCAGTCATTGCTGGATTTGGGTCCACTCTCATAGCGTTGTGTTCCCTTAATTAACTCCTTAAAGGTCCCGTCTCCAAAAACAGTCATATTCTGAGGTACCACGGGTTAAGGCTTCAACACGAGAATTTGAACGTGGGGAGGACAAAATTCAGCCATAACACCAGTCCCTCCCTGCCCTCTGCCTCCCCAGCTCCAGGGCCGTCACCCACCCCTCGCTCCTGCTGCAGTGCCCGTGGGGGGAGGGGCAGGGCCTGGAGGGGCTGCCGGGCTTTCCTCCAGGCCCCCAGGAACCCGACCCGAATGCCCAGACCCGCAGGTGCCATGGTCGTCAGGCTCAGAGTCATGGGGCCTAAGTACTCGGGAGTCTGAGCTCACGGCTTTGCCACATGGATGCGATGATGAAGGCGCAGCTTAAAGGCAGACGTGCGCTGGCTCCCTGGGGACAGCCGCGAAGAGGAGAGTCTGGTCTGGAGCTGCTCTCACGGGCCAGCAAGGAGCGAGGGTCCCAGGCAGAGGGAAGGCTGCTCCCGCCTTGCTGTTCTCTCCAGCCTGCCCACCTCTCGGCCCCCTGCCCTTCACCCCCTCCCAGCTGGACCCTGCATCTCTCAAGAGCCATCACGGCAGTGTCCTGTCGGCCCCCTCTGCCCCTTGCAGGACTGGACCTTGACCCCTGTCTTCTTCGTGGCTTCACCAGGGCATGAACTGGGAGCCGTCCTGGCTTTTCACGGCCTACACCCTCCCCCTCCCCCCTGTGATCACAGGAACATCATCGGAAGCCACTGCTCTGAACCCTCCTCTTATCTCTCTCCTCACCCTTCTGAGCCTTTTTTTTAATATAAATTTATTTATTTATGTATTTATTGGCTACATTGGGTCTTCGTTGCCGCGCACGGGCTTCCTCTAGCTGCGGCGAGCAGGGGCTACTCTTTGTTGGAGTGCACGGGCTTCTTATTGTGGTGGCTTCTCTTGTTGTGGAGCACGGGTTCTAGGCACGTGGGCTTCAGTAGTTGTGGCTCACGGTCTGTAGAGCGCAGTCTCAGTAGTTGTGGCTCACGGGCTGTAGAGCGCAGTCTCAGTAGTTGTGGCTCACAGGCTTAGTTGCTCCGCGGCATGTGGGATCTTCCCGGACCAGGGCTTGAACCCGTGTCCCTTGCATTGGCAGGCGGATTTTTAACCACTGTGCCACCAGGGAACTCTTTTTTTAATCACCATGTGCCTCTTGAAGAAACCGGAATGGAGTCTCTCGGTCCGGATGACTCTGTCCTTCTCTGGCTGGCCCCTCCCTGCCACCGTCTCTCTCCCCACCCAGCTCCGGGCCGGAGCCACACTTACCTCTGGCAGGTGCAGTCAGGTGTGGCCGCCGCGTCACCTGGGCTTGCCTTGCTGTGTCGTACAGCACCTGCCACCCCACTCACCCCTGCTTCTCCTTGAGCGGCACCGCCACTGGCTTCCCCTGGGATCAAATTCGCAAAACAAGTTTCACTCTTGGGTCGGGTCCAGTGGCTGCAGAGGAGATGATTTATTCTTCACAGCACACTCCTTTCTCTGGAAGAAATGGATCTTTCTGTCTCCGCGCCCGGCGCTGTTTGCTGCCAGTTCTTGAGCTGTCGGCCCCCGTCCTGGCCTTGACAGATGAGTCGTGTCCCACCAGGGTCTTTGCAATTCCAGGCACTTGCTTCCCTCTTGTAGATGGTCCTCTTGTGAATGCCACCCTCCACCTTACCCCACTGCATCCTGAGACCAGAGGAGCTGAGCTCAGGACCGGCCCCCAGGTAGGCAGCGCTGGGGGATACCTGCAAACTCAGCATCATCCCCTGCGAGGAAAACCCATCTCCCTAAGTGCTGCCCCAGAGGCTTGGCCACTGGCTGACAATCAACCATTAGTCAGTACCTTCAGTGTGAGTGTCTGCGTTCTGTGAAATAACAACTCATATCTACACAGCATTCTACAGCTCACAGAATGTTGCCATGTATTTAAAATATTTAAGTGCATCTGTAAAATGTAGGGTAGATATTCATCCTCCCTCGTTTCAAAGGGAACGTAAGATAAGCAGCTTCCTCCAGATAGAGCAGTGCCAGTTCAACTAAATCAGCCAGGTGACTGGCTTCAGGGCACCCCTGTCTGTTGCCGCCGCCGCTCTGGAATCCATCACAGGAGAAACGGTTTAAATGCCTAGCAGTTCTTTGCAAATAGGATTGTGTTTCTGGTGCTTTCTTGGAAGACGGTCTTGTTTGAAGGATTGGAAGAAGATAAGGAAGGAGACGTAGGAGTAGCATAGAAGTACCACCAAGGACAAAGTTAGGGGAGAGAACACAGAGATATGCCCCAGTGTTGGCCACCATGACCCTCACGATGAGCAGTTAGGGGAGAGAACAGAGATACACCCCATGCTGGCCACCATGACCCTCATGATGAGCAGTTTGGGCCGCTTGCTCTTGTCTCTCTGCTGTGTCGTGGCTGGAACTTTTCGTACTTCCTCACCACGTCTGAAGAAACTCGATACTCAGGGCTCTCAGCTGGGCACTATTGCTGGGAGATATTTGAATACATGAGTGCACGTTTGGTTCTCAGGATGACTGGAGGGGTCTAATGGCCTCCAGCAGCGGGGGGCCTGGAACACTGTAAGTACATCAGCACCGCCCAGGGCGGTCCCAGGGGGAGTTGAACTTACCTGACCACCATGCCTACAGTGTCACCACTGGGGGACCCATCACATCTAGGAGGCTCTGGTGTTGGTCCCTGGACTCCCCGAGAACCTCGAGGGCCGCACTGCTCTGCTCTTCCCGTGTGTCTGCCTGTTTATCCTTCCTTTAAGCTGTTTTTCCTTTTCAGCGCGGTGTCCCCCTTACTCTTGAAATGACTCAACCATAGGAAAGCTCTCCCTGATAACATGAACAAAGACTTCCTCCTTTAAATTCCTCCTTAGTGTGTATTTATTCTTCAAAATATTCTTTGGACCCGTAGAGACCCCTCAGGCAGTTGGCAACAGAGACTATACTGTCTAAGGCTCATGTACCATTCCCCCTCATCAGATCTGTCTCCCCAGTTTTTAAGCCCTGGAGGCAAGGCCAGTCTCATCTCAGTTCTGTTTGGTGCAGAGCTGAGTGCTGTTCTCATGCGCAAATAATGCTGCAATCGCGGCGGTCCTCCTCAAAGTCATGATTTTTGATCAGTGGAATATGCTAGGCTTTCCAAGTGCTTATTTTTCATAACGTCTAGAATGAATAATGGAAGGAACGTGGCGCTCGCGACTCAGATGTTCTGTTTGGGGACAATTCCTCCTGATGACTGAGGGGAGCCTTCTTTGGTGCAGCGCTGGGCGGCGTGTCAGGCCGGCGTGCATGTGACCAAGCAGGGGGCCCTTGAGCCATGTATGTGTCATGCTGGGAGTGCGTATGAGGTTGAAGTTCTCTGAGTTCCTGGGGAAAAAAAAAAAACATCTGGTTTAAGAGCAAATAAAACACTAAAAAGACTTGAAAACGGATCTGAGAGACTGAACAACCCCTAGAGAATATCATTATAGGAAATCAAGTGCAAACGAATCAGGGCCTTGCGATTCCATGAATGTTCCCCAACATAGAACATCTGAAAAGTAGATTTAAAGGGAAATCAATGGCAAACTAAGTATTCTGCTAAATAAAGAAGGAAAATGTGCTAACATGTATGCATGTGGGGGCATGCACGCAAGTGTCTCAATAACTTAAAACTGTGTGAGCTTACGATTTGGGGTCTATGTATGCCCAAGAGGGTGTATGTGAATAAAAAGGAAAATGCAGTGTTCTGGGGATGTGTTTGGTGTCTATTTGGAAAAATATTGAAGAATAATTTGGGCTCTTCATCCAGTAAACATTTCTGTGGTTGACGGGGACAATGTATATTATCTTTGGAGACCAGAATGTTTAAAGGTAAAATTTGAGTTACTTTGTATGCTTTGTGAAATATAATCTCCTCTCTTAAAAATCCATCAGCACTGTGTGTGCACATAGCCTAAAATCAGTGTTTCTCCGGGAGTTGAAGCAGACAGTTTACCAACCAGCATAGAGGGGAGACAGCTAGGGTGGGGCACAAGAACAGGATGGAGAACTCAGTGCACCCTCAGTGGAATCCAGAACTGAGAGCTCCGCGGGCCAAGAAGGTTATGAGCTTCCCAAGAATCCGCTAGCTCTTTGAAGGAATGTTGAGTTTCTCAGTGCACAGAAGACCCACATTTACTTAAAGGACAAGTGGATTTTAAGAAGCTGTAAACGTTGGGGGCGTCCAAGATTCTGACATATGATGAAATTTGTTTGGCAACTGTGTTGTACCATACACTTTGTTAGCTCCTAAAGTTAGCTACATTTTTTTAGTGTACGTTTCTATGAGTTTTAACATATGCATAGATTGATGTACCCACCACCACTGGAACTGGACAGAATCCACACCAAGACATGCATTGTTTTGCCCTTTTGTAATCAAGTTATTACCCTTCTCATAACCTCTGTTGTTCAGATTACATGAATTCTGTTCATCTATTTTCAAGTTCACTGACTCTTGACTTTATTTCCATTCCACTATTGAGCTTATCCAGTGAATATCTAAATTCAGTTCTAAATATTTTTATTTGTTTATTGTTTATGGCTTCTAGTTCTCTGTTGAAAATTTCTATTTTCATATTCATTTCAAAAGTGCTCACTTTTACCCCGTGGGACACAGTTATACTAGCTGCTTTCAAGTCTTTGATAATTGTAACATAAAGGTCTGCCTGGGGTCAGTTTCTGTTAATTCTCTTTTCCCTAGTGAATTGTTTAGCCTTTCCTTGTTCTTAGTGTGATTAGTAATGGATTATATCCTGCACATTTTGAATATTATGTAGTAGACTCTAGATCCTGTTAAAATCCTTTGGGAATATACCCGGAGGTAGCTGTGTTAGCAGACAATTAGTCCAGTTAGGTTCACACCACAGCCTCGACCCTGCTGCTGCTGTGGTTCCAAAGTCAATTCTGGTTTCAAAGCCTGAGCAGCGTCACTAAGATGGTCCTTCATTGGCCAGCTAGAATGCCGGGTGGTGGCCCACACAACAGTTTCGTTCTCAGAGCCCTTGGTATGCTGGTTTAGGTGAGGTCCCTACACGCTCAGCGGTGAGCCTGAGATGGTTTACGAGCTTTACGTGGTCCTTTCGTGAGCTCCCTTCTCTCTGTGATTCCCTCCCACACTGGCTCCCAGGGGAGGCCCTCAGCCTAGAAAGCAAAAGCAGTAGCTCCCCGTGGATGTTTCACTTCTTGTGACTGAGTGAAACTCCAGGGCAAAGCCGTTAAAGGGAAGAAAGAGACAAAAATATAACTGAAATTCCTTCACAGTTTTCCGAATACAGTTCCTTAGTTCCTCTGGTCACAAAGAAGGTTTTTGTTTGCCTGTTTGTGTGTTCCCCTCGCCCCAAGTTTTAGGTGGCCTCTGCTGCTACTACCATTGCTGCTGGACTGCAGCTTCAGGACCGAGGCTTACCTCAGGGCAGAGCCAAGAGGCAAAAAGGAACAAAACAAACAACAAGAACAAAAAGTAACGTCCCTCATCCTCTCCATCTTGCAAGTTTTCCCTTTCCCCATCCTCACACCAAAAAGAGAGGGTTCATCATGATGCTTTTTCAGTTAGCATCCTCTACGCAGTTTTAGAATTCTGACTGCTCTGAGTCTAGGCCAAGAAAGATAGGAGGAAGAAAAGTACCCGGAAACTTACCACTATATTGTGCTTTATACACGTTTTGGTTCTCCCCCCAATCCACCTTCTGTTGATTACTTTTCAGAGTCCTCAGATTTTTTAAAATGTGTCTTGTCTAGTTGTAATGAGTGGGAGAGATCAGTTAGTGTGTTTATTCCATATTAACTGGAACGATGAGTTTTGTAGAGTATTAATGATACTAACGATAACTGATTAAAACAGTCCGATTTTTTTTATCATCACCATGCATGTGTAATTTTAAACAATATCTATGAACAGACATCCCCACTGCCCTGTCTTTGATAAACAATTGATGTAGGAAAAATGGAAGCTGGGAGCAATAGAAAATGGGGCTACAGAGTCCAGGTATGTGTGCCACACCTCTTAAATGATAGGGCTGCATTCCTTCATTTGGGTGTTTGAATATGTATTTGGATGTAGAGTGCATTGCTTTCATAGATGCTGTCCATACAAGTATCAACAGAGAACACTTGTGAATTATAAACTCACTGAGAGTGGGGAACACGTCAGCTAATACTTTTATTCATCTATTCATTTAGTAACTATATATTGTAAATAACTATATGCTACAGATACAGAAATGTTAGCTGCCCTTAATGAGCTTTTAGTCTGAAGGGAGAAACAGGTAAATAAGCAGACCATTTCAATATGATGTAATAAGTGTTATCACAGAAAAAGCACTGAGTGTTCAGGGTGTACAGTGAAGGGGCTGGGGGCAAGATGTTACCCCAAGGGCACCAGAACATTTTAAGGAAGGATTCCCATGAGAGATGAAATCTGAGCTGTGACCTGAAAGGAGAGGAAGAGGAAGCCTCAGAGAGAAGGTGCTTCAGGTGATAAACATAGGTAAAACCAAGGACAGAGCATAAGATGACATTCTTCTGGAATTTCTTCATTGAGATTTGACCCAAGTATGGAAATATATTAAGGGAAAATGGTAAAGAAATAAAGACAGGTTAGGTCATGATGATACGGGAACGTATGCCGAGTTTGGTTGACTTGATCAGATGCCCATACCTACCTAATAGTATTATTGAAATATAAAATAAAGCAGATTATATCTGTAAACAAGTTTTGTCTGGACTTGAGAAAATCCAGGACCTGTTTCACTGGTCTCAAAGTAAAAGGTGATACAGTCAGAAATAGAGAGAAGAGGACAGATTCAAGATGTATTTCAGAGTTAGAATCAATAAGATGTAATGATGGATTCAGCATTACAGTCAGGGAGCTGTGTTGAGAATGACTTCCAGAATTTTTTAACTGAGCAATTTGGTCAATAGAGGTGCTATTTGTTCGTTTGTTTGTTATTGGAGTATAGCTGATTTACAGTGTTGTGTTAGTTTCAGATGTACAACAAAGTGAATCGCTTATACATATACATATATCCATTCCTTTTTAGATTCTTTTCCCATATAGGTCATTAGAGAGTATTGAGTACAGTTCCCTGTGCTATACAGTAGGTCCTTATTAGTTATCGATTTTATATATACTAGTGTGTATATGTCAATCCCAATTTCCCAGTTTATCCCTCCCTCCCATCTCCCCCCTGGTAACCATAAGCTTGTTTTCTACATCTGTGATAAAGGTATGCTATTTGTTAAAGAGAAAAACTGAAAGAAAATAAAGTTTGAAGAAGTTAATCAAGAATTCCATGTTGAACATGTCAATTTTGGGTTATCTGAGACTTCCATGTGACTGTTTTAGGTTGACCAATGCGTATGTGAGTCCAGAGCTCATGAAAGAGAAATAGGGTGGAGTTGTAAACTTGTGAGTTACTGCCATATAAACGGATGTACCAAACCATGACATATATGACATGACCTGGGAGATTATTGCGCAGTGAGAAAAGAATGCCTAGGACCAAGCTCAGAAGAATCCTAACACATCGAGTTTGGATAAAGTAGGAGAAACCAGTAAAGGAGATTTTGAAGGACCATCCAGAGAGGTAGATGGACAATTAGGAATATGGGACATTAAAGCCAAGAGAAGACAGTTTAAAGTCTCTTGAGAAAACTCTAAAATGCATACAAAGGATTTGGCAACTTGGCCATCATTCGGTGACCTGGGTGTGAGAAGCTTCAATGGCAAGATGGGTTAGGGAGAGATGGAGGTGTTAATGTGAGGTGAAGAATTCTCCATAGCGCGTTTGGACAATAGTTTCAAGAAGTGTGGTTGTGAAAAGGGCCTGAGAACTGTGGGGTCTTTGCAGAGTAGAGGTGTCAAGGCAGATGATGAACAGGTGAAAAAATCTAGGTAGGTCACAGCTGTGAACTAAGACTGGGAAAGCAAACTGATGTTTATGTCTAGAGTAAAGTCAATTGGTGTGACTACCCAGAATGATATGTTTTAAAATAATAATAAAAATAAATCTGAACAGAGAACAGATTGGTGGTTGCCAGAGGCTAAGGATGGGAGGTAGGCAGAATGGGTGAAGGGAGTCGAAAGGTACAAACTTCCAGTTATAAAATAATTAAGTCCTGGGGATGTAATGTACAGCATGGTGAGTATAGTTAACAGTACTGCATTGCATATTTGAAAGTTGCCAAGAGAGAAGATTTAAAATTTCTCATCACAAGAAAAAAAAATTCTCATTATATACGATGATGGATGTTAACTAGACCTATTGTGGTCATCATTTTGTGATATAAACAAATTTTGAACCGTTATGTTATACACCTAAAGCTAATATAACGTTATATGTCAATTATACCTCAAATAAAAAGTCTTTGAGGAATAAACAAGCAAACAAACAGTGAGAGAAGAACATCCACGGGGAGAGCAGAAGCAGATGAAGATGTAGGAGAAAGTAGAGGTAACTGATGGAGTGAAGTCCTTCAAAGATAAGAAGGGAAAAAACACAGAGATCAGAAGGAGGAATTGGCATTTTGATGGAAGGAAAGACAGACAGCTGTCCTGTTAGCTAGTGTAGCACAGGAATGGAGGAGAAGCTGAGGTCGTTGCCCATGAGTGATTGCAATGCTGGGTCACAAAACCTAAGTGTTCTAAAACTTATGGGACAATGAGATGACAAGCACAGACGTAGAGGTCTGTAGACTGGATCATGAGAAAATGAGTGATGCCTGTCTGATGTCTGATGCCTTCTGGGTCCCCCACCACCCTCATCAGCAGATGATCAGTGGATAATAACGTAGATGGTGAAACAGCCATGTGTCTAAAGAGACTGAAGAAGGAGAAAATCAACCTTAAGAGTATGGTTCTGAGAGAAGCACTGCAGAATTCCAGTGGTGAGCGCTCAGCTGAGGTGGGTGATCAGGAATGTCTGGTGGAACCAGGCTGCTGGTTTGTGTGATGCTTCCAGAGCAGACCCAGAGAAGACAGATCTTTGCATCCATCTGGAGTGGGGATTCCTCAGCCTAGTGGAACATATACGGATAGAGGTAAAGTCATTTTAGGTATTTTCCAGTGAGAGATTACAGTGACGGGTCCTTAAAATCTACATTTCATCAGAAGGAACGTCAAAGGTCGATGGGTTTGAAGCCTCCGTGAAGTAAAATCATAGTTTCCATAAAGTCTCTAAGCAAATGTTTTGGCAAAGATGGGAAGTCCTGGACAGAGTGAGATGCTCAAATTCGTGGCTTTGGAGGCAATACAGTTTCTGACAAGTTGCAAGTGTCAGTGTGGAGGAGGCCACTGAAGTGAGCAGAGGAAAACTCGGAGATCAGGAGATCAAGAATGTGAGAATCAGGTTTGGAGAGAGATCTTTCCAGATGTGAAAAGTCGCCGAGAATGATGGTTGGAGTTGGGATGGCGATGAAGAGTCTAGGTCAGGAGCAAAGGTGCTCTGTGAATGAACAGGAGCCCCCAAAGTTAGGAGAGAGCAGAGACGTGGCGAGGAAGGGGAGGGTGTGATTATTTGGATGCTAGAAGAGGCACAGGGCTTAAAAAGGTGCGGTCTAGAAGTTTCATGGCCGAGCAAAGATACCGAGAAAGAATGAAATAAATTCGTAGCCTCCAGTGGACAGGACAAATCTGCAGTGGAATCCATTCTCCCAGACTCAGAATGACAGTGACGGAGAGGTGTGTCTCCAAGAAGAACGGGAGGACATCAGGGATCATTCAGGGCAGGTTCCAGAGTGCAGGACAGAAGGTTTTGCAAGAGTGTAGTGTTGAGGCAGAGGAGAGGATTTAGGAAACAGGGTGATACGACTGGAAAGGTCAGACGTGTCCACCAGGGGTCGGCCAACTGCAGCCAGCAGGCCAAGTCCAGCCCGCCACCTGTTTTTTGCATGCCCAGCAAGAATGTTTTTTACCTTTTTAAAAAGTTGAATGTCCATCCGAAGAAGAATCATTGGTAGCACAGTAAGGTGAAGTGGCACTGAAATGGCATTGTCTGTAACAAAGCGTTACCGGGATCCAGTCACTCTGGCCCGTTTATGTATTCTCCGGGCTGCTTTTGCACGACAGCAGCAGAGTTCAGTAGTTGCTGCAGAGGCTGTATGGCCTGCGAGGCCTAAAATATTTGCCACGTGGTCTTTTGCAGAACAAGTGTGCTGAACCTACTCCGGAGGATTGGTTATAAGCGCCTCCTGGAGAAGAGAGGTTCCTCAGGCCCATGCTGGGGTGTCTTCAAAGCATCATAGGACACTCGGGTTGTGCTTGAGCCAGCTGTCCCCGCAGGCTTCATGCAAGACTGGTTACGGCCAACTGCTCCCGTGGGGCTGGCAATGGCTTTGAGCTTTGATGAGAGCACAGCAGTCATGGGAGCGAGCTTCTGATTTACCTAAACAACTGTGTAACTGCCTTCAACAGACACTTGCATTCTGCCTGCGTTCTCCGTTTGACATATCATTTTATCATCTGTCTGTGCTGTGGCTCGCTCTCTATCTCTCTCTCTCTCTCACTCTCCTCTCTGTCTCTCTGCCTCGGTCTCTCTCTGCCCCCCTTCTTCACCAGTTGATTCATGAGCTCCCCTCCACTCCTCCCCTGCCCCATGGAAGGTGCCAGCAGTCAGGTCTTAGATGTGGCAGTTAGTCTCCTGAAGTAGAGAATTAGGACAGAAATAAAGAATAATTTGTGGTCCCTCAGTTACCGTTGTTAGATTTTTCACTTCAAGTACAAAGGACGTTTTTGCTGGTGATCAGACAAAAGTGTTCCTCTATCCTATCTCTTGGAATTGTGGAAAAGGAAGAGAGTGACCAGGTTGGAAGGAGACCAGAGGGTGGGAGATAATGCAATTTAAGCAGAGGTGGAAGGAAACCAGCACCGTCAGGGCAGGCAAAGCCTGGGAATCCTGAGAAGGAAGGAGGGTGGGGAAGTCACGTGAGCACAAGTGAGAAGGGGGACGCTTGTTCATCTCTGTGCATTTTTGGTGTCAACCCTCTTGCGGCAAGTGCTGGGACTTCTCAGGGAGGTTTTGATGCTCCAGCATGGTTTTGCCCTATTAGGTCAAGTTCAACTTCAAGCCCTTGCTTGCTTCCATGTCCAGTTGCCAGCTTCCATTCCTCACCCAGAGCTCTTATCACAGTGCCTGTTAGTGTTTCTGCTGCAGAGGCTGCCCGTGCCTCTGCGGAGGCCCGTTTTGTGTGGGCAGCGGCACTTTTTCCCTGCCTGCCCATCCCAGGAAGGTAAAGAGCCTCATCGTGTTCCCTGCAATCATTCCACTACTAATTGCATATAGACAGAGCTGAATCACCGAGCTGATTCCACTTGGAAAAAATGCAGCCGAGCTGATGATGACATAAGAAAGCTCTCTGAGACACTTCTGATTAGACACTTCTGGAACACGCTGCATCCTCACTCATTTGGAGGAATCAGGGGCATTAGCTACAAGAGCTTTCAATGAAGGGTATTTGTGGAGATGGCTAAACCAAGCTCTTTTCTTATTCACTCCAAGTCTAGCTTGAGGAAGGCTTTTTAGTCCCCTTTAGGAAACGTGGAATAAAATTATCTATCCTTAGGAGATTAGAGAGGTCTCTTTATGTGCCCAGCCCTTTATCGGAAAAAAAAAAAAAAAAAAAAACCTTAAAAGATAGATATCTAGATATCTGCTGTTTTCTTAAAAGTTACCAAAGAAGGTTTGAATAGTTCATTATGAGAGTCAGACCAGCCACCAAAATTATAATCCATTAGTTCATTCATTCAGTCTTTGACCATATGATCATGTGGTACCTTCTGTGTGTTCAAGGCTGCTATAGATATCGGAGATAGAGATAAATAAGGGCCCCCTCTCTCTTATAACTTTGAGTGGGGTAAACATATGCAATTACATAACAATGCAGTGTGATTAGGGCAACACTTGAAGCAACAAAATAAACTGGGTAGAGAGGAGGTAAGGAATTTTGATTTTCAAGAAAGGGTTCCCAGAGGAGTAGTATCCTAGATGGTTTTGAAGGCATAGAAGGAGAGGTTGCGAGGCACAGATAAACGGCTCAGCATCGTAGGAACTTCCCTGGTGTGTCTAGTGGGTGAGGCGGGAAAGGAGTTGGCAACAGAAGAATCTAGAGATGGAGACAAGAGTCATCTGAAGGACAAGGGGTTAAGCCGTGAGGAGATGGATTTTTATTCTTTGCAATCGTTCGGGCGTCAACAATAAATATAATAAGCTGGAGGCAGGGGGATCAGTAGAGAGGGGATTGTAATAACCCAGAGTAGATAACAGCAACTGAATTAACATAGTTAACAGTGATGAGGGAAAGAAGAAAATAGATCCGAAAACGGTAAAGGGGGCACAAACCACTGGATGTGTTGACTGATGGTGAGGTGTGAGTGAAAAAGGAGGAATCAAATGTGTGACTCTTTTTTACCTTAGGAGAACGGGGAGGTGGCCCTGCCACCAGCAGGGATTAGCGGACACAGGGGTGAGAGCAGTTTTCAGGGGCAAGGGGATGCTTTAGCCCGGGGTGTCTGGGAGACACACGTGAGGCATTCCCCTGAGTTCCGGGCACAGAGGTAAGCAGATCGTCCTGGGATGATGACATGAACATGGAAATCGGGAGCAGAGCTGGTCATTTCAGATGCAGGAACTGGATTCAGAGTGTAGACTGACCAAGGGGAGGAGATTGAGGTAGCAGAGGAAGGGAGCCCACCTTTAATATCTTCCATTATGTAAGGGTTGAGTGTCTCAGATTCCTCCTAGAGTCTGTTCCTTCTGACATTAATGGATCACCTCTCGTGTGTCAACCGGTCTTCTGTGTGCTCAAATTCTCTCATCTAATTCTCAGACCCAACCTAGGGAGGGAAGAATAAGAACGTACCACATTTCATTGACAAGGGAACTGGGAATCAGTAATTTACTCAAGGCTACGTAATTCCTAGAGAAAGAGCCATAATCAGGGCTCAGCAGCACCACGTTTGTTCTGACAAATCACGATTGTCTTGTTTTCATACTTTGTGTTCCATCTGGACGTAGGTATGTGTGCCTGCTTTTGTGCGAAATGAAGAGAGATAGAAGGAAACCTTAGCAGTGGAACTAATGAAAGCATAAATCTCCTTTCCTGTGCACTCTCTCTTCACATCTCCGTGATGGGATTGAAGGTCCACCTGTGTGTAGAGGACAACTCGGAACAGAGGTGGGAGGCATTCCCAGACAGGTGGGCAGCACCGTGCACATGTCTCAGCCGGTGTGACTCAGTAGCAAGTAGCTTTGGTGGGGGAGAGATTTTGAGAACTATTTGCAAAGATTTTATTATGTTAAATATGTTCAAAGGCTGTCATCGAAGCTGGCTTATTCAAAGGTTTTCCCACGCCTCCCTTTCTCACTGGACCCAGATGACCCTACATCATCAGGCTTCATGCTACTCTAAGGGCATGTCTGTGTGGTGTCGAGTCATCCTCTTACATACATGGGCTGCCTGTGTCTCCCTGCCCCCAGGCCAAGCAGGAGTGCAGGCTGGCGCTTCCATCCCCAGAATCCATGGCACCTTACAGCTTCCTCTCAGGATCTGACTTGAATTTACTCATTAAATTATCTTAATTATAGATTTAACCCCACTCCAGGTTTTCTTCTCTCTTCCTTCTCCCAAGTGGTCATTTTGTCATCGAGTGTTTGCTTGGTACAGTCGCGAATACGTGGAATTCTTCAGGAAAGCCTTCCTTCTGCTCTGCACCTGAGGATGCTGCAAAGGGAAGGCCTTGCTCCCTGCTCCCTCTGTGTCCAGCTCAGGACCAGGTGGCTAAGATGACCCCCTGCAGGTGGATGTCTGACCACTTGTGTGCATGATAGAGCCAGGAACCTTAACCCAGTAGGGGTCTCTTAAGAAAAATAATTCCCTTAAATTAATCTGGACAAGGAATTTCAAAGCAACATTACATCCCGCAGCACTCAGTCCTGGCTTATATCTCTAGGGTTTTAGAAAAAGAGAAAGCAAACAGCCAATGTACGAGGTAATACGACACTGCGGAGTTCTATATTTATCCCCTATCAATGTCTTTCAGATCAAATTGGCTGAGTTTACAAATCAAAAGCTGATTTCTTTATTTACTTTTTATTTTTTTTAGCAGCCATCAGCTGTACCACTGCAAATACTCAGGTTCCAGACACCAAGCTGCAAGCTCCCAACATCCAGCTGTGCGCTTTTTGACTTTGAAATCATTACCCGTAAGACAGAGTCTGCATGCAAAACTGAGCTGGGGGGTCCTCATGAAAAGGCAGCCAGCAGAAGAGCACACACTCCTAGGGCCCAGCCAGCTGCTGGAGCCATATCTGCAAAGACAACTTGTTGTTAAGGAGAGGGATGTACCTCAGAGATACACAGGACCTGGCTCGGTGGCGTGCAGAGGGCTCTTTCTTCATATAATTGTGTTTCGGGCTGCAGCTCCTCCTTAATACAAAGCTAAAGATTATTCCCAGGAAATGTCCCACTTAAAAAATTAAGGGAATTCAATTCTCTTTTTCTTTCTATTTATCATAAAATACTACATTTCATGTACGCATATTCATACCTATTCAAAAATACACATATATTTTGTTGCAACTGACAAATGAGTTCTTAATATATGAGGATCTGTGTTGTTTTGCAGTTACCTTTATCCCTAGATAGAGATAGATAGATAGATAGATATGTAAATAGAGAGGCAGAGAGATGGAGAGAAGATAGATGGATAGATAGATAGGGATAGATAGATTGATAGGTAGAAAGATAGTCAGGAAATTTACAGTTGGCATCAGTTTGTGTAATTTTTAATTGGATCTCTAATTACTGCTTTATGATAAAATCACATTAATAGATTAATTTGAAGGTTTGGGGTCGGGGGCTGAGGGAAATGATAAGTTTCCCAGGTCTAAGAAAAGTCCAGCTGCAGCAGAGACAGCTGCAAGCCTGCCAGGCAGGTGATGCATGGGGACACTGCCACACACGCACTTCACGACTGCAGCTCTTCTCACCAGCAACCAATGCTGAAGTGTTCAAGGGAGATTCCTCTCCTGGAATGGAAGCCAGCGACTTAGGACAATTCAGCCCATCCCACGCCCCAGCGTTGGCCCCTTCTGTTTGATGTGTAATATTCTCATTGGCCATTTGAACATGTACCTCAGTGCAAGAGCAGGAAAAAACAGGTTGGGCCCTCCAGAACTTTGAAAAGTTTCTCATTCTTGGAGAGATCGTCAGACTGTCCTTTCTGCCAGCCATGCTATCTGCATCCAAAAGAAAGATCGAGGAGAAAAACAAATATATATATATATATATATATATATATATATACACACACACACACACACACACACATGTATATATGTATGTGTGTATATATATACATGTATATATGTACACCCATATATATGTATATATATGTGTGTGTGTGTATATATATATATATATATATATATAAAATATGTTTATATCCTCTTATTCTTAGTTGTGAAATTAGAGATATTTTTCAAGCCCCCAGCTGGTTTCACATGGGCTATGCAGCTGCAATTGCTTTCTTAGAAGAAATGATCCCAAGAAATTGTATCCCTTGTAAATCAAATCGTATTTTAAGTGAACGGAGTAGAACTTTCTAGTTACAGGATCTGTGGTGAATCCTTTGTCAAGTTTATTATTATTAAGTCCCTCCTGGAAAAGCAGAGATCTGATTATTCTTTCATTTTCACAGTGAGATTTTCCTGTATCAAGGATCAGGTGGGCTCAGGCTGAGCTGTAGGATCCATAACAATAGTCACGAGAGCTGCCATTTATTAAGGTTACCATGTGCTAAGTACTTCACACATACTTAATACTCACGATCCCGCTCTAAGGTGGTGTCATTTTCCCATTTTAAAGAAGAGGAATCTGGAGTTTGGAGAGGGAACCATCAGCTAGGATGACTTCAGGGTCCAGTGTGCGGACGCGGGCACTCAGCACCGTCCACAGCACAGCCAGGGGCCAGCAGGGCTAAGAGCCGAGATCAACCCTTCTGCTCCAGCTGAATATCAGACCCTCAGAAGCTATCCTGTGTAGGTAATTCAACAATAATTACCATTCTATTTGGAAATGCTTTTTGGCGACGGTCGGCTCACCCTGTCACCGCAGATGTTGCTGTGTGGGTTTTCTGTGGAGCCCACGAGCCCCCAGCCTGGTCCTGCAGCACAAGGATTTCCCCCAGTGCCAGGTTAAGGTGGCTCTGAGGGCCCATCTCCACGCCGCCCTCACCGCCACCCTCAGCTTTACCTCCGCCTCGTTCTTGGAGGCCCCTCCACGCCGCCCCTCACCACTGCCTCTGCTGTCTGAGGGAGAGTGAGGGTCTGTTCTGAACAGTTGTTGGCTGCGGGCTCAGGGCCCCAGACTGCTTTGAGTTCTCGGGGGTAGGGCGGGAGGAGGAAGACCTTCCCCAGTCCATCAGCAGGTGCTGACCTTGCATCTCATGGCAGCATCGCCCACCTTTAGTATCTTCTTTAGTTCTGGCTTTAACCACTTCCTCCCTCAGACCTCAAACCAGTCCCTCTGGCTTGCAAGGGCTGCTGTTGAGGAACACTAACCATGCCTCTATCACGATGTTCTTGGGGACCATACCTCCCAGCATCTGAGCAAAACCACGTCTTCCTCCGTCAAAGCACAAAACTTCCCATGCTGGTCAGCACAGAATCGAGGCACCTTGGAGGGACACCATCTGATCTGTCCTGTAAACAGCTCTCCTTGAAGCCCAGTCTGGGTTGAATGGGAACATCTTGATGCAAATAGAGAGGGAAAAGGGGAGCAGAGTCTAGAGGACCAGTCGACTAGTCACAGTATTGGAACTAAATGTTTTAAATGATTCCTTCCAACTTTTGAATTCTGGAATTCTATGTTCTGTATTTTTTTTTTTTTTTTAGTTTCTGAGGTCCAGTGATTTTTCTCTCAGCTGGTATATATTCCATAAAAATATTAAGCAAGGAGACAGCTGTGCCCTCTCCAATAGCTACAGCTGTTCTCTGTAGCTTTTCTTGGGTGTGATAAAAATAATAATCGTGGCTATTATTATTTTCAGTTATAAAGATTTCAAAGCCCAATCAATGAACTCAGAAACCTAGGGTTTTCTTTTCCAAAGGAGTATTACTTAACACAGGGCAGTTTTTGTCCTTCGATGGGTTATAAACTGCTGAGCTAAGTCCTCGGAGAGTGTGAAGTTTCTTTGGGGGTTTGGGGACAGATGTGATCACGTTTCCAACTTGCTTCATTTCACTGCTTGGATTGTCAGATTCCACTTAATGAAATAGCTGTATTCCTGAGAAGTTGGCTGTAAAACAAATTGTGTTAGAGAAATCACACTTCCTCATTGATCTCCATTTGTAAAGGTGCATCCCCCCCGAGGAAATAATTGGTCCCAAGACTAAATATAAAGTATGCTGAACACTTGATAAACCTTTTAAAATCACATATTTAAAGAAAGTCTTCTGTTAGAACACTAGCACTGATGATATTTTTTGAAGTCAGGAAATACAAATATTTTGCTAAGAACAATTACCAAAGGTGGGGCCGTCTTGGGAACAGAGCCATGTGAGTGTTAGGTAAGCAACAGAGTCCCTGATTTTTTTTTTTTTTAATTGAATTCGGTCTGTATTTCTTAGTCTGTTGGTCAATCAGGTTTTTGGTTTGTTTGTTTTTAATTTATTTTTGGCTGCATTGGGTCTTTGTTGCTGCACACGGGCTTTCTTTAGTTGCAGCGAGCAGGGCTATGCTTCGTTGCCGTGCGAGGGCTTCTCATTGCGGTGGCTTCTCTTGCTGTGGAACACAGGCTCTAGGTGCGCGGCTTCAATAGTTGTGGCACGCGGGCTCAGTAGTTGTGTCTTGCGGGCTTTAGAGCGCAGGCTTAGTAGTTGTGGCACACAGGCTTAGTTCCTCCGTGGCATGTGGGATCTTCCTGGGCCGGGGCTCAAACCCAAGTCCCCTGCATTGGCAGGCGGATTCTTAACCACTGCGCCACCAGGGAAGCCCTCAATCAGTTTATTAATAAGAAGTTGACAAGTTTCAAATTATGTAAACCATTTTCCTAAGTGCCTTGAGAGCCAGAGATGCCCAAGACATGGTCCCTGCTGTCAAAAAGTTTTGATTGCATGGGAAAATAAGACCAGTGCACACGGCATAAAAACACCATTAGAAAACACTACTATAGCTGCAGGATTGGTGTGAGGGACATCAGGAGACCTGGTGTGCTGCCTCTAGCCCCATGCGTGAGCATGGCCTCCTTTAAACTTCAATTTCCCACATGAAAAATACAGGATTGACCTAAATCCCTAATTCCCAAACTTGACTGTACATAAGAATTTCTAAGTAAAATTATTAACACTCGTCATCCCAGGAGATTCTGATTTAGTAGGTATGAATGGCATCTAAAATTCTATATTCAAACAACTATTCTAGGCAATTCTTCTGAAGTCAGCCTATGTCCTAGCTCTGTTGATCTGTTTTCTTTATGTTTTTCTTCCAATAGTCTTTGTAAGTTCTCCATTCGAGTGACAAAGCACTGATCATTTCATAGCCAGAGCACAAATGCTATTAAAGGAAAACTTTGCTTGAATCATTAATCATTAACTCTATAAATTCAGATTTCAGTTTAGTGGTGTTTTTTTTAATTTTTCTTGTTTGTCTGTTTAAGCAGTCCCTATAGGGACCTCATTTCTGGTGATTCAGAGTTTTGTTTTATATATATATATACTGGTTTTCTATCTGGTTTTGCTATTTTTGCTCCTATTTGAGAAAAAAAGTGTATGAGGAGAAAGGTAACAATAATGACAATGCAAGCTAAAATGTATAAAGCATTTTTCTATATACATCCTACCTTTCCAGTTTAATCAGAAAGTGTACATATAACAATGGGTAAGCAATGATTGTGCTTTTCCTGTAATTCTACATTTGGTCTGGAGAACACATGATAGTAAACTTAAGCTTCATCGGTTTTTGCAGGATGACTTAAGTGTAACCCTCTCCCTCTGGTAATATACATGTAGGTCAGTGGAGAACATACACTTTCCCCAAATCTTTTTTTTTTAATTTATTTATTTATTTTTGGCTGTGTTGGGTCTTCGTTGCTGTGCGAGGGCTTTCTCCAGTTGCGGCGAGCGGGGTCCACTCTTCATCGCGGTGCGCGGGCCTCTCACTGTCGCAGCCTCTCCCGTTGCGGAGCACAGGCTCCAGACGTGCAGGCTCAGTAGTTGTGGCTCACGGGCTTAGTTGCTCCGCGGCATGTGAGATCTTCCCAGACCAGGGCACGAACCCGTGTCCCCTGCATTGGCAGGCAGATTCTTAACCACTGCGCCACCAGGGAAGCCCTACCCAAATCTTAAGCCATCTAACTTCCTTCCCTACATAAAATTGCCTGATATTAATAAATTTATTTATTTATTCACATACAGCAGCACACATGTCCCCACAAAAAGCTTTCTAAGTTTTTTACCGTGATTGTCCTAATATTTACGTAGTTGCATTTCAGTCTGTGACAGTAATCCCCCCCCCCATCAAATTCTCCATTTGGATATTCCTATAACAAATTCATTCAAGCTTGGTTCCTGTAAGTCTTACTGTGGTCACACAAGAACGCGTTTGGATGATAGAATTAAACTAGACGCATAGTCTGTAGTTGGAAACAAGAACAAGAGACCAGAGAACCCTGTGTCATTTTGTTTCTTTGCTTTGATTGTGTCGTACGCAGCCTCCCAGGAGATCTGAGGTCCTCCCAGTCACTGTTTTGACACTGGAGCTCAATCCAGAAACAGCTGTCCAGAGCTAATTTATTTTCTAATGCTATGGCACTGTTAATTTATAAATTACACTGGTAATTCGAGCTATTATTAATTTCAGATGGTGTAGGGCAAGCCTAATTAAAATATGACACCAATTGCCACACATATGTACCAAGGACCACCATTTAAAATTAATGGGAATATTAAGTGTGACACTGGTCTCCTCGATGCTTTGCACAGTAATTACAGCATCTAGCGGGGAATATCTGACAAATGTAGCCTCAGGTTGGGCACAAATAAACAACGACAACCTAAAAGGAATCACAAGCTCTTCATTTAAACCTCTTCTCTTCGTTTCCTCCACCCTTCCGCAAATCAAGGTTGGTGCTTTTTCCCCTAAAGATGCTTAGGAAACAGTGACAATTAAGGCTCCTGTGACGTGGAGAAGGTTCTCACTGGTTGGGACCATGAGGGTCTGTGGGTTGATGTTGACTGTCTTCTCCGTATCCTGGACTTTTGCACACTGTTTTCTACTTGTCAGCACATCCCTGGTTCTTCCAGTGAATTAATTAACTCTTACTCGCTTGCTCTAATAGACAGAGGCTATTCTTTTGCTCCCCTGAAGGTCGTAGAGGCAGGAGTGTCCCTGCACATATATGTGGGCTCCATAGGGTATGAAGACACCTGGGAAATGCTCAGGTTGGACTTAGTTCTGGACAGTGACACAGACTTACCATGACCCAGGAGCCCTGGCCTCGCTGGGCAGGCAGTGGTCCTTCTGTATAAGAAAGCTGTTGTCTTGTGTGTCATTGTCATTGCTCCTGTTATTATCTTGACCAAAAATGGGGAGCTTAACAATGTCATAGAACACGTACAACCATAATTTACATACCACGCACATATTTCTTTGTATCACAGTAGTTTCTTCTTCTCGTCATTTTTGTGCTTTGCATCAGCCGATACGGGTGGTGTTATGGAGGGGTTTTATCACCTGGGGGGCACTGTGCCTCTTCCCTCCCCACTCAGGTGGGGGCCCCTGGGGTTAACATAGCCTGGCGCCCCCTGAGTCTGGGCGTCCAGGCAGATCACAGGGTGACTAGGACAAGTGTGCAGCACATTAGTGTTCCAAAGTGCTTTCATGTAACTACTTTTCATTTGTTCCTCCAAACAGCCCTGTGAGGTGTTAGGATTATATATACATTATTCCAGGGAACATGTCTTCTGGTTTCTGGGGACAGTCTCAACTTCTGCTTGTTGTCCCAGAATAACTACTAAAAATAGCACCCATTTTCCCTATGAGATGATGCCAGGTCACAGGGTAAGGTGTGCTGACTATCTTCATTTAATAGAGAGGCAGGCTGATCCCGGGATGCACCCGGTTATTTTGTCATCCCCTGTCTCTCCACGAGAAGGTTAACGCTCAGGGTGACTCTGGGAGGGGACAGTGACGATCCTTTTGCAGGCATTAATGTCCTGGTCTGTCCATATCAGAGGCTCAAGGCCAGACCTCAGCGAGGACGTCGGGTAGGTAGACGGTTGTTACTATTATTGATAAATCTTCAGCGGGGAGACTGAGTCTCTGGACGGGGATGTGACAATGTGATTCGCAGCCCTGTCTTCTTGCTCTTTTCCTCTCTGCCGTGTTTGTAGTTAGAGGGTGGAGTCCCTGCTGTTGATTTGTGGCCAGAATCTTGGACCCAAGAGCTCCAGAAGATTGAAGTTTATAAAATGGATTTCTGCTGATTTAATTGAGTGTCTAAATCTGAAAACAGAAATTTAATTTCATTAGTGTTTCCACTGCCTTTTGTGGCTGTGTGTGTGTGTGTGTGTGTGTGTGTGTGTAACTGCTAGTGTGGTATGATCACGATCATGGATTCGTGATCTAGGATGATGTCATCAGCTTTGCATTTCAAGGTTCAGCCTAAACGATACCTGGAGACCAGAAAGTTAATACTCACCAAAGGTGCCTAACTCAGATCCCCAGAGCCTGACTGCTTGCTGAGATTCGGGCAGGGTAAATGGCAACATTATTCATCACTTACTGAGGACGAGTAATTCTCCAGACTCTGTGCTTAGTGCAGGTAGGAACACAAACATTTTAGCTGGTGCATCAGAGAACCAAGAAAGAGCTGGCGATGGACGAGATAAAAGAGTGGAAGGAGGGAGAGTTGGCGTGGATCCCAAGAATCTGGACTTAGACGTGGCACAGTTCTCTGCAGACGTAACCATTGCACACTTTGTTTTCTAAGTCTGTACCTTTGGTGTTTTTTCTCCTGTTCCACCACACCTTCTCCTGCAGCTGTGGGCTTTGTGAGCGAAGATGAATACTTGGAGATCCAGGGCATCACGAGGGAGCAGTCGGGGGACTATGAGTGCAGCGCCTCCAATGATGTGGCTGCCCCAGTGGTGCGGAGAGTCAAGGTCACCGTGAACTGTAAGTGGTTGCAGGAGCCCCCACCCCGCACGTGCCTGAGGCTGCTGCTGTCGCGGCCACAGCAGAGAGCTGGGCCTCAGCACCACGCCCTGACTCGGGGTAGGAAACAGAGCAGCCTTGCGGTCCGTTTCCTGCTTTTAGGAGCAACAATTCCAAACTCTTTTAAAACATGATAATAAATTGGATCTGAAAGTGATTTCATATGATCCAAAACGTGCCTTAACATTCCTGAAAGATCGTGAAATAGCATTCAATGCATGTTATACAAGCTTGTCTTTGAATCCCAATTTTTCCCATACTTTACTCATAATGTCACCAAGCTTCACACTCTCTAGACAGTCATCTCCTTCATAGGGAGCAAGAAAATAAATTAAAAGCATGTGTGTGGAGGAAATATTATAATTTCTGTTCATGGTATACTGATTTTATCTCATCCTTTTCCAATTATGTATGTTGATGGACATGGTATACATTCCTAATTGAACTATAAATAGATAAACATATATCCACATATTAGAGGGTATAGCTCATCCCTGATTTTTCTTACGTGAGGTACTGAACCCAAAAAGCTTGGAGGCCACTGGTCTGGGCCCCTCCTCCCCCTTTACCATCCAAATTCTCTCTGACGTTGATGCTGCCCAACTTCCCCCCTCCCTCACGCTCTCCCCTCTCGGTTCCTCGTTATGTGCCCTGACTCAGTTCTCTGTGACATTCTGAAAGTTTTCCCTGCTGTGCCCAATTTCAGAAAGTCTTAGGACAGACTAGAACCCAAGAACTAAGCCAGCAGACAAGAAGCCTTTCTCCTTCAAAACTTAGGTGAGGGTGGAGGTAGAGGAGGAATATCGTGTTTTGGTGATTACTCGTTCTTTAATATTTTGGTTTCTGTTGCAATTCAAACCTAATTAACACAAGCAGCATGGAAACAGGTGTAACAATGATGCCATTTTTGTCCCCTACCACGATTATTTTTAAAGTGACATAAGATGACTTAAGGTTAATAAAGATTAACCTGAAGAGTAAGGAAATGTAAGCAAAGGGAAAACCTATATAGGAAAATAAGTGAAATCTAGGGGAAATCAGTACATAAAATTTATATGCCAAGGTGGTCAGTTGTGGGTCCAGGATTTGGCTTCCAGTCCCTGAAGCAAAGAGGGGAAACATCATTTGGTTTGAGGTTTATGTCCATAAGATAAAAGCAAATTCGTTGCTTGGGAGAAACACTGCTTTTTCTGGTACTGAGACTCGAAAAATAACTTCACGTTAAGGTCTCCACAAATAGAGCACAATGACATAACACGCAATATTTCTGCAATAAACAGAAGGGCGAGTTGGTTGTGGCTGTTTCTCACTATGCATTTCAGTGCAACTGTCGGCATTGTCAAGGGCAGTTTGACAAAGCCTTGGAATGAATGCAGGCCACGTACTTAGGTCTAGTCGGTCCGGCTGGATTCAGGGGTCCAGCGTAGAACACCTCCAAGAGTAACGGATCTGTGTATCCTTCAGGCAATTCTCCATGAGTATTATTTCTTGCAACTGAGATTTTGATGGAAATTGAATAGTTCAAGGTTATATACTCTGGCAAGAACCTGGTGTGCAGACAGTCTGCAGGGCTGATTAAAGGTGCTGACTGTCACCCCTTGGGGTAGAGGGTCCATGGGAGGCCTACATCCTATGAAAGTTGAAAAGTTTAAACAGGAAGTATGCCTGAATACCTGGTCATTCCACCTCTGTCCAGAGGGGAGCAGAAGCAGTACATGTGAGCTTTTCCTTAGAACAATATGGGATGGTTTCATTCTCTGGCACATGGTGGAGACCAGAGGTAGAGCAGGGCATGACAAACACAGTCAGTGACTGCGGCATTTGAGCTGCTATGGGATGTCTTCTCTCTGCAGATCCTCCATATATTTCAGAAGCTAAGGGGACAGGTGTCCCCGTGGGACAGACGGGGACGCTGCAGTGTGAAGCCTCCGCGGTTCCCTCGGCAGAATTCCAGTGGTACAAGGATGACAAAAGGTAAGCCTCCCTCCCCCTCCTCCCCACAAGAAGAAGAAAGCTCTTCCAGATTCCTGCCTGATTCCACAGGGATGCAAATAGATTCCTGCAAAGTCCTCTCCTGAACTCCTCCTACCTATGAGGGAGAAACAATACACAAACAAGTGTTTTCTTGATATTAATGAACTTCAGCTGTGTTTGCGATGTTGCCGTGCAGAACTGGCACTCGCCCACCAACAAGCCTGAGAAAAACTATTTTTTAAGGGAAGCAAAATCTCAAAGGAAAGGCCACTAGGAGCCTGTGAGTTTTTTATAGGCCTAGAAAATAATGTGTTCTGCCTGCAGCTATTTTTAACACATTCTCAGGCTCGCATTAAGGCATCAGGAAGGAATGCTCCCGGGCACTAAGTTAGCTGTGTCTGAGGACTCCGGTCCAGTTCCAGCCACTCTCAGGGGTGGTGCATGAAAGCACCCGTGACCCGAGTTAGCCTCCCTTTGTGCCCGGCTTGTACTTTCACTGCAGGAGAAAAGAGAGGGGCCTTTCCCATCCCCTCCTATTGTTGCAGCCGCCATCAGGATGTTTGTCATGATCACTGAAGATTGTCACCATGAGGAGTTAGCAAATGGCACATTAGCACAGGGTTCAGCGGCTCCGGGGACCAGGCGACGCGCGATTACTGTTACCAAAGAGCTATTTTCAGGTGGACGAACGGCAAATACATGTGCAAGAGCTGTCCATGGTCAGAACACATTCGTAACAATGGGGAGGGGGGCGATACAAAAAGGTCCTGAGGTGTATGTGGGGTAGAGGAGGAGGACAGAGTGACAGAGGCTGAGAAGCTGAGGGAAAAAAGCAACAAAAAGGGGAACTTTGGGAAGGAGAGCAGGTGAGCAATTCCAGGCCAGGACTCATGCCGGGAGAGACCCAGCTGCTGCCTACACGTCTCAGAACATCTCCAGTGCCTTGGGATTCTTTCCTGAAGAGACCAGGAAGTGTTCATAGCAGCGCTGCTTACAATAGCCAAGACATGGAAGCAACCTAAGTGTCCATCCACAGGTGAATGGATAAAGAAGATGTGGTACATATATACAATGGAAGACGACTCAGACATCAAAAAGAACGAAATAATGCCATTTGCAGCAACGTGGATGCAGCTAGAGATTATCATACCAAGTGAAGTAAGTCAGACAGAGACAAATATCATATGATACCTCTTGTATGTGGAGTCTAAAAAAATGACACAAATGAACTTATCTACAAAACAGAAATAGACCCCCAGACATAGAAAACAAACTTATGGTTACCAAAGAGGAAAGGGGTGAGGGATAAATTAGGAGTCTGGGATTAACAGATACACACTAGTATACATAAAATAGATAACCAACAAGGACCTCCTGTATAGCACAGGGAACTATACTCAATATTTTGTAATAACCTATAAAGGAAAAGAATCTGAAGAAGAATATATGTATATAAATGTATAACTGAATCGCTTTGCTGTACACCTGAAACTAATGTAACATTGTAAATCAACTATACTTCAATAAAAAATAAGTTTAAAAAAAGGGGCCGGACACCAAGAGCTCCTCCAGTCTCTGCATCAACCCCTGACTTTGCTTAGAACCAAGAGTTGCTTAGTCAGAGGACCCCCTGTGTATCATCATATTCCTTCCAGGTGAGAAGCAGAACTTTTTCATCTTTAGGGACCAATTCTGGCAGCAACTTAGGTGCATTGTATGTGTCTAGCCCTTTTTTTTTTTTTTTTTTTTTGCGGTGCGCGGGCCTCTCACAGCTGCGGCCTCTCCCGTTGCGGAGCACAGGCTCCGGACGCGCAGGCTCAGCGGCCATGGCTCGCGGGCCCAGCCACTCCGCAGCATGTGGAATCTTCCCGGACCGGGGCACGAACCCGTGTCCCCTGCATGGGCAGGCGGACTCTCAACCACTGCGCCACCAGGGAAGCCCTGTCTAGCCCATTTTGTAGATAGAAGTACTGAGACAGAATGAGGAAAAGCAAACTCAGGGAGAGATAAGAAGAAATAGCTGGCTTTCCTCCTTTTGTCCAAGAATTCAGAATCAAGCAGAAGGGAATAGTATTTTCCCAATAAATAAACATGGGTATCTTTCTTTGAAATCCTGCTTCCTCTTTCTTCCTGTTTATCCTTTCCTTTACTAAGAACAAAAGTGAGACGTGAAGGTCCAGTATCAGAAAACAAAACAAAACAAAAAACAAAAATCTATTGAGCTCCAGGGTAAATTCCTGAACTTTCCATGGCCCGAGCCTTCATGAAAATTAATCAGCTGCATCCTGTTTCTCTAATTCTCTGTGGGACGAAAATGTGAGCAAAATGTAGAAGAAACAAAATCTTAAAATACGTGGAGGAAAGGAGATTAGCCTTTAGGCAAATATGGCCAAAGGTGGGCGTAGGAAGAGAGAGCTTGCTGCTGCGTCACGCAGAGGGGGGCTGCAGGCTTCACCCAGGAGGAAAGAGCCCGGCAGCATCACCGTGGTGGGGAGCGGCTTTCAGAGCCCCTGGCTCAGGCACCTCTGAGTCCTCTGTCTGAGTCCTCGTGGCAGCTCCTTTTCTCTCCTTTAGTAGATTCCGCTCGGTTTCCCATTTGCTGCTCGTGTATTTATTCCCCTGTGTAAATGGGAGGGGAATGGGAGACCATTGAATGCAGTTGTCTGTCCTCCTGGCACCCAGCTCTAGAAGAGCATCTCTGCCTCTGAAGTCTTGTCACTGCCTGACCTTCCTGGGCCACTCGCAGGTCACCTCCTCCAGGCAGGTCTCCCAGGGCAGATTGCACCTGCCTGGGGGGAAGACCAGCTCTAAGCTAGCTCACATTCCTGGTGAGTTGAGGGGATTTCTGAGGCAAATCAAAGGAGTCTATGTGATGGGGGCAGGCAGTTTTCTCAGAATTCAGGGTAGAAATGTGTCTTGACTGTGTACTAGCCACTCGACACCTGCCACCACCGTGTGTGCCGTTGATCAGAGGGAGAGGGAAGGGAGCCCTGTCCTTAGTAAGGACCACCCATCCACAGGACTCCAGCCATTGAAAAGCATCAAGAAGCTGCAGCCTGGTGGTGATGCCGACTCCGGCCTCTGCACCCCAACACTGAAGTGCATCTCAGAGACAGAGTTTGGGGTGAAGCAGAAAAGAATAGGTTTATTGCTTTGCCAGGCAAAGGGGGCCACAGCGGGCTAATGCCCTCAAAACTGTGTGTCCCGATCTGGAGTGGGTAGTGAGGAGTTTTATAGTGATGGTTCAGAGAGGACGTGATCAGCTGGTGGACATTCTTCTGACTGGTTGGTGGGGAGCTAAGCGGGAGTCGGCATCATCAACCTTTTGGTTCCAACTGGTCTGGGGTCTACATGCTTGTGGGCAACACACAGGGGGTTTCAGTATCTGCAAAACAGCTGATGTGTATCCCTTGAGGGGGAACGAGGACCCTGCCCCAGGGCTGCACTATTGTGTATTGGCTACTCCTCCCTTGTCTCTGCATCCCCCTCCCTTCCCTGATTAGCATCTGTTTGAACCTGCCCCTTGGAACTCAGGGAAGGTCATGGAGGCTGACTGAAGTCTATTTCCTACAAACAAGAAACAAGGGACACAGAACGGCTTTTGTGCCCAGGAGCACCACCGGGTCCTGCTTGGTTTCAGCAGTGGTATGGGATGAGGAGGTGTGTGACCACACGGAGGGTCATCCCAGAAGCTGCAAGGCGCTCTGAGTACCGCTGGCCGCCCTCCTCTGCTTTTAGCTAAAGACATTTCCGAGCTCTCGAGCCGAACCTGCTCTGGGTAAGTGTCTCTCCCCACTGCAGAGCTGAAATCTAGTTCACAGCTTGCTTCTGACGTGAAGGCTTCCTCCCCAGCCCAGGGATGGCATCAGAATGGCAAATGGGATCAATATGCTTGGCGAGCTCAGAGAAGCCTCCTGGCAGGTGGGCTTGCGAGCCTTCTCTGCACAGCACCCCCTGGAGGACCAGCATCTACGGAACATGCTGGAAATAGAACAGTGGTGTCTGGCCGCACAGCCGGACACCTCATTCGGTTTGGACTGTGCTCACGTTTTAATGAAGTCCCTGGACTCAGGCCGGTTCACTGCCCCTCACTTAGGAGAGACAAAGGCTCACAGATGAAAATCTACAGAATGGAAAGCAAGGCAAGTTCCTTCAACCCCACTCTGACTTCCCTGGAGACAGACGTTGGGTTAGGACTGAGGCCAAAATCCTGCTCTTCTCATCACGGTGGTCATAAGTCTTGGCGAAAGAGAGAGCCATCCTGTCCTCCTACAGAGACGACAGCACCTTCAGATAGTGACAAAACAGCTGACATCTCTGCCAAAAACGTCCTGTGGCCCAGGGACAGGCAGGAGTTTGCAGTGTCTGACTCCACAGAAATATATTATTTCAAATAACATTTTATGGTTTACAAAGCATTTTCTCATCATTGTCCTGCTGGGCTTTACTTTCTATTTCTGCCTTGAATATTGTCTCTCTCGGTTTGATGACTCCAATACCAGCCATTTGCCCCAATTTGTGTCCCGCAAGCCTGTCCCCATACGCGATCATCTTGCCATATTTTACTGTCTACACGTCCTGCTCCAGCCAGGCCCTACGCAGGCAGCTGCAGCTGACGAGTTCCCTGAGATCCTCCATTCAGAAGGATGATTTTCCCCACTAGTATTTCTCTTTCCTGTAGCACAGACTCAGCTTCTGGGCAGGGAAGTCAAATTATTGCAGGGGAAGTAAAAGGTTGCCTTAAAGCCCATTTTCCGAAATAGGGCATTCCAGAGTTTTTTGAAAAGAAGAGAGCTGGTCTCATAATTTCCATGGAGACATGTAAGTTCAGTAGGAATTGCTACTAACAGCCTCCAAAGATGGAGGATGTGGCCCTACCAACCTCTAACGCAGTTTTCTCCTTTCCCTCTCTGTCTGCCCTGTAATGGTGTCTGTGCTTCTAATAAGTGTGCCTGGCTGTCCTTCCCACTAACTCTCTGTGGCTTTTAGTGAGTGGCCCCGGCTGTCGGTATGAGCCCTCGTGGCACTCTGGACTCCATGATGGGGTGAAACAGCTCGGGGAGAGAGTCCTGGCCGCATAGGGCCACATTCTCAGGCATCTGTAATCTCTTCCAGGCTGAGTTGCTATAATACTGTGGACAGCTCACCACTCCCAGGCCCTTCAGAGTCCCCTAACGTAAAAACGATCCCCGATTCTTTAATCCTAATCACAGCCCAAAATAAGGTATTATCTGTAGAATGCCTCAAGTTCTTAAGGGATAATTTTATCACTCAGGTGCTTGGAAAAACATTTTCTTTCAAACCCCTCAGGTTTTCCTCCTCTTTGAAGACCGAGTTTTTCATTTTTCCGGTTGTCATCATCGTCACCATCATGTGTTCATCATCACCACCATCAACATCAATTATGTCCACAATTCCGAGCACCTACGGCACGAATCCTGTTGGGCTGAGTGCACACAGCTGGCACGTTATATTTGTTCCAGGCACCTGCCTTCAGAGAACTTCACTGTCTTCATAGGGAGATGGATATCTGCATTGTGCCAGGGAATGTCTCCAAGCACACACCTAAAACAGAGAAATGCAGTTATACGTGTGATTGGGGCCAACTTGTTGTGTAGTTGAATGCAAAAAAATAAGTGATTATACTGATGACAGAAAGGGGGCAGAGGGAAGGTCAGTAATTCCAGAGTCTCTCTTCTTCCTTATGAGAGAAAAAAAAAAAAAAAAAAATATATATATATATATATATATATATATATATATATATATATAAAACCATCTCCTTTTCTCTTTTTGATCTGTCTTTTGTTTGTCTCAGGCTGGTTGAAGGAAAGAAGGGGGTCAAAGTGGAAAACAGACCTTTCCTCTCCAAACTCATCTTCCTCAACGTCTCTGAACATGACTATGGGAACTACACGTGTGTGGCCTCCAACAAGCTGGGCCACACCAACGCCAGTATCACACTGTTCGGTGAGACGGAAGCCCAGGCTGGGCAACGAAAGAGGGAGGGGCGTGTGGAAGAGGGGGGCAGGAGGGAAGGGCAGCGGGGGCGTGGAAGAGAGTCAGGGGTAGTTAGGCAGGGGTGGGTGAGAAGGGCAAGAAAGGAGGAAGGAGGGGGAGGGGGGGAGAGAGAGAGAGAGAGAGAGAGGGAAACAGCACACGTATGAAAGTAGACACCAGGTGTCATTGTATACTAGGAAGAATCCTGATATCAGAGAAAAGGATTTGAGGATACTGAAGTGACGTTGCATTCTTCCCCTCTGTATCTTCTGAACTGACTGTGGTTATTACAGTTGGGTCTAATAGTCAAGAGCCCAGAGAGGAACATGCACTATTTCCATACTTGTTCCCTGGATGAGTGTGAAATGTTACCATTTCTGAAACTTTTTCTGGCCATTGGGACGTAAGAGAAACTTCATTGTATTTATAAAAATAGAATCATGAGCCTTGGGATCCTGAATGCTATTAGTGCTAGAGGAAGAATTAACCTAGAAAATGAGTGTTTCCCGAGTTCTCCATTTGTGTCCAAGGGTGTTGTCTGAAGGGATCTGTCCAACCAAGCCCCCATCCGGACAGAAGTCCCATAATCATTCATGCATTAATTCATTCAGTCGCTATTTATTGAGAACTAATGTGTGCAAGGCAAACTGCTGTGCCTTCATTACATATCCGGCAACTGTACTGGTGCCAGAAACAAGGAAAGGAAGCAAGTAAGCAAGCTGCCTCTTAGACCCTGATGTCTCGCACTTCTGTGGGTAGAACAGCTACACAGAAGTGAGTCTGGATGCCCGAGCCTCATCCGGCATCCGTGATGGGTTCCATCCCTGGGTAGAGGCAGATTCTCCCCACAGCCCACAGGGTTAATCTCTGGTTGCTTTGGGGGCAAATCCCTCCAGGCCCCAACAAGTCCAGTTAGCTTGGAATTTTTCGAGTCTGGTCCCACGTCCACCATGTTAACAAGCACTCTTGAATGTTACAGGGAGGGAAAGGTGAGGAAGTTAGCAGAAAATTGGCAGGAACCTAAATCCTTTTTATTCTGAGGACCCCCAGATAATTCCAGAGCTTCAAGTAGCGCCCCTCCCCCTGCCCTGCCAAATCCTCTCCATGGCGCAGTGGGCCCAGCCTGCCCCGATAGCCCACCTGTGCTGCTCCACTGTCCCATCTCGATTTCCAAATCACATTCCATCCCCCTTATAAAGCCCAGCTTTATCCAGGAGGGCTGGGAAGGGGAAGCCTGCCCTTGATCCCAGAGCTGGCAGACCCGCATGGGCAGAGCTGTGATTAGAGCGATTGGTGTGTCTCACGCCTCCCACACAGGGCCAGTCATCATGGCCCCTCACGTTTGTCAGCCTTCTGGCTTTTGGGCAGGTGTCTGTCTGCATGAACAGAAGGCCCATGGTTAGGAAGGGGCAGCCCCCTCCTTCCCTTGCCTTGCAGATCCAAGGTTCCCCCTGAGTTCCCTGCTCTCCACGCATAGCCTTCCTCGTTCCTATAAACAATTTCCCTCCTCCTTTGACCCCTTTGCTCTTCCAAATCAGATGCATGAAATGGTTTTGCAATTGGCTTTATCACTGCTAATTCCCCGGCCCCTTCCCCTTAAGCCATCTAAGATGAGAAGAGAGAGAAGAAGCAAACTTTAAGGGTGAAATCCTGGCATTTGTGACAAGCAACGCAGTGAAGCACGTGCCATAAATCTGCTCCTTTCCGCAGACCCGTGTCTGGCAGTTCAAACCTCTGCCCGCATCCCCACCGGTCTGTCAGCATTCCTGTCACCCTGTGTATCACTTGGGACAGTCCTACAATTGCCAGCTTCCTGGAGTACAGGGGGCTCTCTAAAAACTGATAGTATGGAGTCAGATAAGTGTAGAAAGCCTGGGTCCAACAAAGATGAACGGGGCCCATGTGGGAATGTTCTGTAACACGGGAGGTCTCAGAGCCTTTACACACTAAATCTCTAAGAGGGAGAAAAAGTTTGGAGCATTTTTCCAAATTTAATCAAACAGAAACCAAGTTTTTAGCCTCATTGGAGAGAGCATTTCTGAGGAGCCCATCACAGCAATGCCGCCTGGGTGACGTAGCACCACGAGCCTATGAAATCCCGCTAACGGGCAAGATGGGCGTTTCCACCGCATCAGCTCTGCTGTGGCTGGTCCACAGAGCGCGGCCCCTAAACTATCGCTACCCACTGTCAGTAAGACCTCTTAACAAATATAAATGCATTAGGGAGTTTCCCACGTCATTTCCTATTATCAGAAGACTCGGCTCAGAGCCATCAAGCCGACTTGAGCAGGTTGGAAAGCAGCGTTTACTTTATGCGAATATACTTTGTGATGAAGCTCATTCTCCTGTAGCATCAGAGAGCTGGCTAAATTAGCATCATGTTGCCACCAACCTGCACATAAGCTGTACACATGACCTGACGTTGAAAAGTGAGGGATGCTGGTGCTGGGAGATTGCCATCAGGGTCAGTATCTTTGAGGTACTTAAGCCAAACAGGGCAGGGGTGGTCTTTCCTATCAGGAACCAGTAGGGTTCTGAGCACCTTGTCCCTAAGGTTCCAGAGGCTGCAGGGGACCAGGAGAGTTCAGCCCCTGTGATCCTGAGTCACAGAGGTTCCTGGGAGGACCTTGCTCCTGCCATGGTGCTATGAGGACCAGAAATTCCTGAACTAGGTCTTCCAAAATGAAACAGTGTGGGTGTGGATGTGACACAGATCTCATCTGGAGAGGGACTTCGGTCCTGTGTTACCACATCAGCACCCCAGCTCAGCACGCAGAGCGTCCGTGCTGCCTGCGCTGGGGTGCGTGCGCATGGCCAGCCCCTCACCTTCCGACCGCGGCATCCTGTGTGCATGCACCCCACCTTTCAGTGTTCCTCATGCTGCATCTTGTCCTACCACCTCTGGTTTTTGTGTCTTCTTTTGTTTCTCCATCCCTCCAGAAATGTGTGTGAAAGACAGTATACAAACTATATATGGCCAATATATAGCTACTGTATATAATATATGTGTTTGTTTTCATTTTTCTCTCCTGTATATCCCCACCTGCTTTAGAGCTAAGTGAGCCTACAAGCTCAACTTTGTTACAAGGTCAGTATCCCACCCGCCCCTGCTGTGTGGGTTCTCTCCTCCCCGCTTTCTCCCAGATCCCCCTCCCCACCCCCTGCCGTGCATCACCCCAGACTCCTGTCTGTATAGATGCTTAGTGAATGGCAGCAGAAGCTAAGGAGGTCACTGGGAGCCGATAAAACTCCAAGGATAGCCCCCTTTTCTCCGCTCACCCTGCCCACCTCCCCAGAAGGGCTAGAAGGGGAGAGGAAAGGAAAAGGCACTAACTTCTCAAAGCCCGGAGATCTGATGGAGGCAAAAGGCTGAACCAACAGGCAGAGAAGTCCACCCACTGAGCAGTTTTCATAACAAGAGTCCCGTTGACAGCCCAGCCATAGAAGCAAACATCCTGTGCAGGGAGATTCGGATGGTCCTGAAGCTGCAGCAGCAGGTTCACGGGGAGGGTCTCCGGGAAAGAAAGGTGGGCAGGCGCACCTGCGGGATCCTCGGCAGCAGTGACCTGGAGCGGGCGCCGCTGAGCCCTAGTCCAGAGCCCAACTTCCGGGTGTTCTTTGCGCTTGGGTAGCTCAGGAAACATCGTTCAGACTCAATTTCCTCTTCTGTGACATAGAACTGATCTGCCTTATCTATCTGAGAGCTGTTCCAGCCTTCACCTGAGAGCACGTATTAAAAAGGCTTTGAAAATCGCCAGGTGCACGTTAGATTGTTGGAGTCCAGTCTCCGGATACAGGGACCTCCCCCTGTCACGACACAGGGGTTCATGAACTCATTTCTCAAGCCCTCTCCCCATCCCCTTTCCACCTCTTCCACTCCAAGTCCTCCCCCCATAGGACACCTGCATCTCTCACCTCTTTTTACTCAGCCCTTCACATTTTCGCAAGCTCCCTAGCCTAGCAAAAGTGATTCATTTAGACTGTGACTAAACATTGGGCAGGAGTGGGCCCAGGCTGAGCGGTAGAATCAAACACGTGCCGTGTGTGCTGCTTATGTTTTCCTCCTAAGGACCGTGCAGACCCTCAGAGAGCCCCGCAGGAAGGCAGCTGTGACAACAATGATGGGCATGTGTTTTCCCACCTTCCACCTACCCCCCGACCCTTCTCATCCCACCTGTTCACCCATGCGCGTTGCACAAACAGTCATCGGGCGATGGCGTTAGACTTGGAAGGCGGGGGAGGGGATGGAAGAAAATGAATTATATGGGAAGCCGTTTGACATATGAGGAAGAATGCTTTTATTGTGAAATGATTCAGGGATGCATTATTCACCTTAGTGATGTAGGGCACCCTGGTGATAGACAGCAAAGGGGAAAATGAAACAAAGAAATAGAAAAAAAGTGAGGTCGATGGAAGTGTCCAGGTTCAACTTGATCCAACTTACGTTTATCGAACCCCTGGGCAAGGCGTATCCGCAGATCTCAAAGAGCGTTAGAAAAGTAGCTAAGGGCATAAATGGTAAAAGGGATGTGTGAGAGACAGGACGGAAAGCAGAAGATGCTTCACAAGGGACTCTGAGAGATGACTCAGCTCGTTCTGGTCACTGAGATCTTTACTTTCAGAGGGAAAGCGACTTTTAAAACAGGGAGTGGTTGCTAAGGAGTTAGAATTCCACCGAAGGTGCCCTCAAGGGATGGAGGGGGCACATCCCACGCTAAAGCCAACAGTAACAAAACCAATCGGAAACAAACAGATCACTACCTGATACTGAGCATGGGACCAGGAGCAGAGGGTCCATCTGCTGATGCAGAGCTGAGCTTTCTCACCTGCTCTGCTGGCCACTGAGTCTGGGGCAGGGTCTGCAGGCCAGCTCTCTACTCTGATTCTACTGTGCTCCCACCCTTCACCTTCTTGTTGGGTGCAGGGCAATGGGTCCAAGCCAGAAGCTGCAGTTGGTAGAAACCTGGGACATTCCGACTTGGACTAGTGTGGTCCTCCGTGTAGCTGTTGGACTCTTGTACAGCTCAGGAGTATTTTAGAGAAAACAGATCTCGCTGCTGGGATATTTCTCTCATTCATCTGTGTGTGTGTGTGTGCGCGCGCGTGTGTGTGCGTGTGTGCACGCACGCACGTGTGTGTTGTTGTTTTTTCCTCTTCCTTTTCTAGCGTCCCATAGAATAGAGAGCTACCTCTTTTCTCAGGGAAATACTCCCAGGTTATGCTCCCCTCACCTCCAATGGATTTCCAGGGACAAGGAACGCTTGGCTTTAAAAGACATTCCAAGCTATTTTGCTACTTAATATCCGGAGGGTCTAGAAAGATTCAGATAAGAGAATTTCCCTCCTTCTCAGCATTTTCTGCCACCCTTGAAGTATTTCTCTGCTCCCTTTTTGCAAACACAACAGATTGCATGCCCCCCTCTCATATTAATATCTGGTGGTGCAGGACGCTTGCCGTGATAACTAAGGACTCAGGGATATACCGCCATCCCTCACGCCCTACCTCACAGGCATATGTGCCAGGGGCACACTGCAAACTCAGCGGCTCGTGGCTGTTCATTTCCCGTCCTCAGGTCCTTTGTCTTCTATCTCCTGGGCAAGGAGTCAGTGGGCTGGGAAAGGTTGGCTGATTAATGCCTGCGAACCTTGCAGTGACCATCAAATCATCTTATTAAAGAAGGCGGAAGTAAGTCAACTCTGTGCAGCGGAAGGAGACAGTTGCAGTGGCAGAGATGATCTGTTTTTCCCTACAGAGGATGAAAGATACTTAATTAAGGACAGCCACCCAGCAGTGAGCATTTCTATGGCACGTGTGTCTAGATACAGAAGGTACCAAAAAAGATCCCTTCACGCTGTTTCTGGAAGGTTTATTTGTCCTGTATAACCATCCTGGTGTGAAGCCAGCCCTGCCCCACCCATTAGAATCAGACAGCACCCCTTTGCCCACCTAGGTACCTGGATTCACTGGGCTTGGTGGCAGAAAGATCACTTCATGGCTTGACCAGAGATATTAACTTGGAGGCTTAAAGGGAGCAGTTCCTTTTTTGTTGTTTTTATGTTATTTTTCTTTCATTTTTTCTTTCTTTCTTTCCCACTCTACCTGGCTTCACCTTAACACATCAACAAAAAGATCACACCTTTCAGGCGAGCTCTTGGTGAGAAAAATACATGCTTAGATTTGAAGGATTGTTGTTTCTGTCGATAGCCAAGGGTTAACGCAAAGCCTTGAGCTCAGAGCTCGTACACGCTTGGAGGTTCGAAGAGGCTCATAGTCCCGGAAGCTGTGCCCAGTGGTGTTAGCACCTCATGATGATAAACATGATGTCGAAACAGTTTCTGCATCTCTTCTTAGAACCAAATCACGGGGAGCGGGCTGGAGCTCAGCAGGAGGTCTCCAGTAAATAGAAAGAAAGCCTTGGTTACATTTCCCTCCTCACTGGGGTGAGATACATGAGTGGCAGAGGGGTGGAAACATTGCCACCTGGAAAAGCCCAAGGTTAAGTTCTAGGAAAGTCCAGAATGAGTGTCAAATAGCCCTTTGCCCATGTGGACACCAAGGCATGATGACCTTGGAGATCCACCGGGAAAGGATCTGGATGGAACTACTAAGATGAAGCTGTTTTCAGATCTTTGCCCTCACGGAAGACCACTCCTGGCTCCAGAGCACCGCAGGAGCCTGTGCTTTCACTGTACTCCTCTTCCAGATAGTTCCAACAAGCCAGACTACCAGGTAGAACCCCTCCCTGCGTCCTCCCTCCCACAGAGCCCATCACTCTGTGGGCTGCCCTCCCTCACACGTGCCCTGCTTTGCACCGCTTGTGGTTTGGGGGTGAAAGGCCGTGATGCCTTTATGCCTCCAAGCATCTCTCTGCAGACTGTCCTCCTTCCTTCCAGTCACCCTTCGTCCTGGTACAGGGAGGCTCAAGACAGTGGGCCCCGAATGAGACAATTCATGAAACAGCCCCTGGTTAGCTACTAGGCTGGGGTTGAGGGCCCAGTAATCTCTCCAGGGGACTGTCCTTGCTAAACGCACAGCAGACAGCGTGGACCAACGCTCCTGGCTTTTCTCTACCACCCTGACTGTGCATCAGATCTTCTCTGAGTCACCCCTTTGATCCTTGATCTTAGATCCGCCCACAGAGTGGCTTCTCAGGGTTGCTAGTGTCCACTTGGATCAAGATTTGCATCGTATCTCAGATGCCTTTAAAGAGTAGACTGAGAGCTTGAATGCACAGGGACATACTCACCTGATTTTGGTCAAATGTTGTAGTCGAGTTTAGGCTGAGTTATTTCTAGGTTGTCTTTCCTTCTACATGCGAGGACCTTTGCACAGAGAATTGTATCACCTCGATGCAAAAGACTTTAATGTCATTTTCTTTTGTTGAGCTTTATTTTCCTTTATTTTAGGTATAATTGATGAGTAAAAGTATAAGATATTTAAAGTGTGCACCATGGTGATTTGATACCCCTCTACACTGTGGAAGGATTTCCCACCCTCTGTATCCAGGGTGAACATGTGCAGAGGCCCCCAGCTAAAGAGGGAGGTGAAAGATGAGAGGTCATCCCACTGCTGGCTGGTCAGCAGAACAGGCTCTGTGGATTGGCCTGAGAGCTTGAATTGGTGAATGAGGGTGTTTCCTGGGTCAGCCAGCAGAGGGGCTGGTGCCCAGCATTTCCACAGGTGGGTCCCAGCAGCAGGGATGCAGGTCTTAATGCCTTAGGTTGCTCCAGAGAGAGGAAGCCCTCTGGGCCAGCTTCCTGTAGTCTGAATCTGAGAGAGGTCAGCTATCAAAGGTCTGGGCTCCTCTGGTACGTGGAAACTTGCTCCCCGGTATTTCTAAGATGCACTGATAAATGCCAGTTAACTTTACATCTCAAACAGAACTTGGCTACCTGCATTCAGATTGCTGTAGGAGGGCCTATTTGTATGAGCCAGTTTTATACTAAAGCCTGCAGACTTCAGCTAATTCGAGGATAGTCTGGGGGCCAAAGAAAGAAGGTTACTCTTCAAAAAGTGCTTATTGGCTTGGGACCTCGGGCTCCACGGTACTGGCATATCCCCTGCTAAGACACGGTAGGGGTGCTGGCTCTCTTTGGGTCAGGGTTCCAATGTGACCATCACTCACATCCTTCCCCGGCCCCCCACTCAACCTATGGCAACTGACTTCCCAGCAAGCCAGAGGGGTGCACGTCTGGGGGCTGGGCCGGAAGTTCAGCCTCCTTCCCCCAAACCATCAGAGGGTAAAGTGGGTGTCTCTGGCTGCTCTCTGCCTTAACAGTGGCTTGTTTTTCATTTCTTTTAGAAGTCAAAACCACAGCTCTGACCCCTGGGAAAGGTTGGTATGCTTACTTTCCAGGCAGCTGCTGCCCTGGTGGGCTGAGGTGCCCAGGACTCTTTGCCTTCTTGCAAGATGCCTTTTCTTCGGCACTAACCCCAGGAGGCAGCCCGGCGGGAACCGCCTGACCTTGGGCCGGCCTTGTGTCAATTCAGATCAACTGTCCCCAAGGACATCTGATTCTCCCCGGGTGCCTCCCCTGCAGAAGTCTAACTTGTCTTTGCTGCCAGCACTAATGAGGACCTGTCAGTGCCCCAAATACCTCCATGTCTGGGCCCCTCTGTACCAGGCCCGCCTCTTTCCTTTGCACACGGATGCTCTAATGCAATGATCTTCTGAGACCTTGGCCTTGCATGCTGGCCTCTGCTCACCCTATTCTCTCTTTCTCTCTCTCTAACTTGGAGCTGGAAGGGAAGTGGCAGGAGGGAGGGGAAAGGGGAAGGAAGGGGGAGGTTCTTGGGTGAGTCACTTGGCTACAAATAAATTGCATCTTATTTGAGGCTTTCATTGCATCCAGATGTTTCCGATGGATAATTGACACTCATCACAGTTCTCCGGGACCCTAATGGTCCTGGTGATTAGTCTCTTTAGGCCTCCAGAGCTCTATAATGAGATTGAGGCAATAAAGGCATTCCACGCAGAGTGGAAGCGTGGCTGGATGAAGAGCAGAGACCTCATCCGTGTGGCCGAGTCACCAGGCAGATGGGCTGCGCTGTCACTCTGGCCGGCAAGGGCTCTGAGAGGGCCTTGCTCCGGGAGCTTGGGATCCATGCCTGCCTGGACAGCAGGTCCTCCTCTCAAGGCGAGCTTCCTGCGCCGGTCAGTGTGCGAGGGCCTGTGTGCTCCCCACCTTGACCCGTGCCCGGCGGGGCAGGTCCTGTGGCCTCACTCTCTGCTCTCCTCCTCGCTGGAGATGTGCGAGTTCCACAACGCGGCAGCTCCGAGTTAGTGGAAAGATAATTGTATTTGGAGACGGAAGTCAGGGGACCTTGGGGAAGTCACTTAAGGTCTCCGAGGTTGAGTTTCCACACATTAGGGCGGGAGATAATAACCTTCATCTCCTACGTGAGGGGCTTTATGGGGCCGGAACCCCTTTCCAGTTGCAGGCCCTCCACCTAGAATTTTAACCAATATGGCTTTACTTCTGTGAATATCTTCCCTCAACCACAAGAATTTTCAGTGACTTTTATTGGAAATAGTTCGAAATAGGGGGGAAGGGTGTTCAGACGAGAAAATGGAGGTAAAGCCAGAGGCAAGGTAGGAGAGAATGTTTTGCTTTGTTCTTGGTTTGGTTTGTGGGTTTCTTTCCAAGTAGAATCTTAAGAAAAAGAAAAACAGAGACAACGTAAGCATGGACATGTAGCACAGGTCACAATGTTCTGGTTCCTTCCTTCTTTCAACAAAGGTTTATTAAATACCTGTTGGGTGCCCAGCTAGGCACAGACCCTGCCCTTATGGAGCTCACAGCATAGGGGAAGAAATGCATGTGAGACACATAAAGATAATTGTAGGACAGGGTGGTGCATATTTTAATAGTGGGATGTGTATGGTGCTGTGGAAGCAAACCAGAGTAAGTCAAGGAAGGCTGCCTGGAAGAGGTGACTGGGGCCAGAACAGAACCTGGAACGAGGAGTGCGAGTGAGTCAGGTGAAGAGCATTTCAGGCAGAAGGTGCAAGGATGGGAATTAAATAAAATAGGCTGGAAGGTACACGCTCGTGTGCGCACACGTATGTGTGGTGCCCGCCTGCTGGTGGGGGCGGGGCGCGAGGCTAAGGAGGCAGATGACAGGCAGACTAGGAAATGCAGTGCGTGTCCTACGGAGCAGCTGGGAGGTTTTGTAAAGGCTGAAGGAATCCAATCCATCATTGGTCTGATCAGCTTGGAGTCACAGACACAGCAGCCTGGAGTTGGCACAAGGAGTCAACCCGAGGGGTCCAGGCGCAGGTGGCGGAGAGCTGGTGCACGTCCTCTGAGAGGATGTGAGGAGACCCTGCCTCCGGGTTTCTCCAGGTACCACCCCTGTTTCCTCCTGCAGGCAGCTGTGTCCAGGAGGGAGGCTGGGCGGGGCAAGGGGAGGGCGCTGGGGGAGCGAGGCCAGGCTGGAAGTGGTGTTCAGGGGAGTGACAGCCCCGTGGACCCACCTTGGTCAGGAGGGTGGCCACGGAACATCACACAGGGAGGGCCCCCGGCACACCCAGTGGCCTTTTCCTTTCTTCTCTGGGAGGAGTTCTCTGACAGGGAGCCAGGCCCCCTCCCCACAGGCTTCCTGCGTGCGTCCCAGGGCACGGGCGGAGCCGGAGCCATACAGGCGACCCGGAGCACCTGCCGCGCAAGGCCATTGCCAGGTTCCCCGGGCACTTTTGCCAGCTCCCAGCCACCACCTGCGGGGCGTTTCAGACTCCGTGGCCGGCAGACAAGGTTCCTGACTTTTCTGAGCTGGTAACCAAGCCAGGCCCCTGCTGGGCTGTCTGCCTGGCGTGTGCATCCTTCATCCTCTTCCCTGGAGACGTCTGCTGGCCGGGCAGCCCAGAGGGGTGGAAGGCGCCAGAGGCAGAGAGCATCTCC